>NC_090339.1:57442211-58169711 GCF_035084215.1 Heptranchias perlo | reverse complement strand
TGGGTTTTCTTTGCATCATGTCTGGGTCTGTTGTAGACTATATTGATAGAGATTGATTGCTATGATTAGTCAACAATAAGGTTGGTGAGCTGCAGATGCAAATAGCCGCAAGGGAATATGATGTCGTTTTTTTTTATTCGTTCATGGGATGTGGGCGTCGCTGGCGAGGCCGGCATTTATTGGTGATAACGGAGACCTGGCTCAAAAAAGGGCAGGATTGGGTATTGAATTTTCCTGGATACAAGGTGTTCAGGGAAGATAGGGAAGGAAAAAGAAGGAGGGGGGAGGTGGTGGCAGTATTGATTAAGGAGAATATTGTAGTGTTGGAGAGAAAGGATGTCATTGAGGGGTCAAAGTCAGAATCTATTTGGTTTGAGTTAAGAAACAATAGAGGTGCCATTACACTACTGGGGGTATTCCATAGGCGGCCAATTTGGGGGAAGGATATAGAGAAGCAAATTTGCAGGGAAATTACAGAGGTGAAAAAACTATGGAGTAGTGATAATGGTAGACTTCAACTATCCTAATATGGACTGGGATATTAATAGTTTAATGGGCAAAGAGGGGGAGGAATTTCTGAAGTGTGTTCAGGAGAACTTTCTTGATCAGTATGTTTCTGGCCCAACGAGGAAGGAGGCATTGCTGGATTTGGTTCTGGGGAATGAAATGAGTCAAGTGGAGCAAGTGTCTGTGGAGGAGCATTTAGGGAACAGTGATCATAGTATCATAAGGTTTAGACTAGTTATGGAAAAGGGAGAAATCTAGAGTAAAAATACTTAATTGAAGGAGGGCCAATTTCAGTGGATTGAGAACGGATCTGGCCCAGGTAAATTAGAATCAAAGATTGTCAGGCAAAACTGTAATTGAACAATGGACGGCCTTCAAAGAGGAGATGGTTCGGGCACAGTCCAGGTACATTCCCACGAGGGAGAAAGGTAGGACAACCAATGCCAGAGCTCCCTGGATGATGAAAGAGATAGAAAGTAAGATGATGCAGAAAAAGGGGGTGTATGACAGAGGAGAAGTGAAAAAGGAAATAAGAGGGGCAAAGAGAGAGTATGAGACTAGACTGGCAGCTAACATAAAAGGGAATCCAAAAGTCTGCTATAGGCATATAAATAGTAAACAAGTAGTAAGAGGAGAGGTGGGCCAATTAGGGACCAAAAAGGAGATCTACGCATTGAGGCAGAGGGCATGGCTGAGGTACTAAATGAGTACTTTGCATCTGTCTTTATCGAGGAAGAAGATGCTGTCAAAGTCACAGTAAAAGAGGAGGTAGTTGAGACGCTGGATGGGCTAAAAATTGATAAAGAAGAGGTACTAGAAAAGTTGGCTGTACTTAAAGTAAATAAATCACCAGGCCATAATCTTCCAATCCTCCTTAGATATGGGGGTGCCAAAGGACTGGAGAAGTGCAAATGTTACACCCTTGTTCAAAAAAGGGTGTAAGGATAAACCCAGCAACTATAGGCGAGTCAGTTTAAACTCAGTGATGGGGAAGCTTTTAGTAATGATAATCCGGGACAAAATTAATAGTCACTTGGACAAGTGTGGATTAATAAAAGAAAGCCAGCACGGATTTGTTAAAGGCAAATCGTGTTTAACTAAATTGATTGATTTTTTTTGATGAGATAACTGAGAGGATTGATGAGGGCAATGCGGTTGAAGTAGAATCATAGAATCGGAAGGAGGCTATTCGACCCATCGAGTCCGCGCCAGCTCTATGCAAGAGCAATCCGGCTAATCCCACTCCCCTGCCCTTTCCCCGTAGCCCTGCAATTTTTTTCTTTTCAAGTACTTATCCAGTTCCCTTTTGAAGGCCATGATTGAATCTGCCTCCACCACCCCCTCGGGCAGTGCATTCCAGATCCTAACCACTCGCTGTGTAAAAAAGTTTTTCCTCATGTCACCTTTGGTTCTTTTGCCAATCACCTTAAATCTATGTCCTCTGGTCCTTGACCCTTCCGCCAATGGGAACAGTTTCTCTCTATCTACTCTGTCTAGACCCTTCACGATTTTGAATACCTCTATCAAATATCCTCACAACCTTCTCTGTTTCAAGGATAACAATCCCAGCTTCACCAGTCTATCCACGTAACTGAAGTCCCTCATCCTTGGAATCATTCTAGTAAATCTCTTTTGCACTCTCTCTAAGGCCTTCACATCTTCCCTAAAGTGCGGTGCCCAGAACTGGACACAATACTCCAGATGTGGCCGAACCAGTGTTTCATAAAGGTTCACCGTGACTTCCATATTTTTGTACTCTATGCCGGTATTTATAAAGCCCAGGATCCCGTATGCTTTTTTAACCGCTTTCTCAACCTGCCCTGCCACCTTCAATGATTTGTGTACATATACCCCCAGATCTCTCTGTTCCTGTACCCCTTTTAGAGTTGCACCCTCTAGTTTATATTACCTTTCCTTGTTCTTCCTACCGAAATGTATCACTTTGCATTTTTCTGCGTTAAATTTCATCTGCCACATGTCCGCCCATGCCACCAGCCTGTCTATATCCTCTTGAAGTCTATCACTATCCTCCTCACTGTTTACTACCCTTCCAGATTTTGTGTCATCTGCAAATTTTGAAATTGTGCCTTGTACACCCAAGTCCAAGTCATTAATATATATCAAGAAAAGCAGTGGTCCCAGCACCGACCCCTGAGGAACACCAGTCCGAAAAACAACCGTTCACCCCTACTCTCTGTTTCCTGTCACTTAGCCAATTCTGTATCCATGTTGCTACTGCCCCCTTTATTCCATGAGCCGCAATCTTGATGATAAGCCTACCATGCGGCACTTTATCAAATGCCTTTTGAAAGTCCACATACACAACTGCATTGCCCTCATCTACCCTCTCTGTTACCTCATCAAAAACTCTATCAGGTTCATTAAACCTGTTGTGTATATGGACTTTCAAAAGGCATTTGATAAAGTGCCACATAATAGTCTTGCCAGCAAAATTGAAGCACATGGAATAAAGGAGGCAGTGGCAGCATGGATACGAAATTGGCTAAGTGACAGGAAACAGAGAGTAGTGGAGAACGGTTGTTTTTTGGACTGGAGGGAGGTGTACAGTGGTGTTCCCCAGGGGTCGGTACTGGGACCATTCCTTTTTTTGATATCTATTAATGACTTGGGGGTACAGGGCACAATTTCAAAATTTGCAGATGATAAAAAACTTCGAAGTGTAGTGAACAGTGAGGTGGATAGTGATAGACATCAAGAGGATATAGACGGGCTGGTGGAATGGGCGGACACATGGCAGATGAAATTTAACACAGAGAAGTGCAAAGTGATACATTTTTGCAGGAAGAATGCGGAGAGGTAATATAAACTAAATGGTAGAATTCTAAAGGGGTACAGGAACAAAGAGATCTGGGGTGTATGTGCACAAATCATTGAAGGTGGCAGGACAGGTTGAGAAAGCGGTTAAAAAAACATATGGGATCCTGGGCTTTATAAATAGAGGCACAGGGTACAAAAGCAAGGAAGTTATGATGAACCTTTATAAAACACTGATTCGGCCACAACTGGAGTATTGTGTCCAATTCTGAGCACCGCATTTTAGGGAAGATGTGAAGGCCTTAGAGAGGGTGCAGAAGAGATTTACTAGACTGATTCCAGGGATGAAGGACTTCAGTTACGTGGATAGACTGGAGAAGCTGGGGTTGTTCTCCTTAGAGCCGAGAAGGTTGAGAGGAGATTTGATAGAAGTGTTCAAAATGACGAAGGGTTTAGATAAAGTAAATAAAGAGAAACTGTTCCCATTGGCGGAAGGGTCAATTTTATGCCCACCTGAGAGGGCAGACGGTCTCCCCCGCAAGTGGAAACATCGGGGGATAAATTGGTTAACCCCCGAATCTGGGCACGGGCATTGCTGTGCACGATTAACTCGCGCCCGGTGGTTCCGATGTAGGCAGCACGTGAGATTTGTGCTGCTTCCTCACTTACCTGATTGTAACACAATAGCCAGGCCTGTCTGAGATGTTCTCACCAGCTTCACACTTCTCACCAGCAGGGGGGGCCCAGATATTGCGTGAGTGGCTCGCACCTCTTAAAGGCAGCCTCCACCTCTTATTTGCGAAAAATAAGACTCAGGTCCGCACGGAGTCTGAATGGAGATCAGACGTCGGACACGTAAAACACAGATGCAGGTCCCGTCCCTATGTTTACAAACTGTTGAGTTATGTTAAAACATTGAATAAAGGTTGCGCACTACTAAATCCCACATCCTCCAATCTGCACACCAGACCTCACCAATCTGCTGAGCTGAGTTTCTACCAGGCCTGCTAGAGTGTGTGCCCGAAGGTTCTCTGCTGATGCACTAGAGTCCTTGATACTAGAGGTGGACAGAAGGAGGGGCATCCTATATCCGCAGGTGGGCAAGAGGCCCTCCAGACTTATGCTCCCGAGACAGTTGGAGGCAGTAGGGGACGAAGTCAATGCCAGGTGCATGGCACCACGAACAAGGATGCAGTACAGGAAGAAATTCAATGCTTTGACATGAGTGGTCAAGGTGAGCGAGGTCAACTATCAAGAGGCGTCTCCTACCAACTGCACCACTAGCCGCATCCACTGCTCCACGTACTACACCCCCATCACCCACATACCAACAAACTCTTTCAATCAGTACTCAACTCTTCCAATCAGATGCTTCCTCTCACCCTCACACATTACCACTGTTGCAAGCTGCACATCCATAACACACAGGTCACACACACTGGCAGCTATTCAACCATGACAGGCACATCACCCAGACATCCTGTAGGACACACACCAACACACATCCCGCTTTCTTGCAGGAGAAGGTGGTGCATAACAGGAGGCAGCAAGTGACAGTGGCATTAAGCCCCTCAAGCCTGTTCCGCCATTCAATGAGATCATGGCTGATCTGTGGCCTAACCCCATATACTCGCCTTAGTCCAATATCCCTTAATACCACTGGTTAACAGAAATCAATCAATCTCAGATTTAAAATTAACAATTGAGCTAGCATCAACTGCCATTTGCGGAAGAGAGTTCCAAACTTCTACCACCACTTCCGTGTAGAAGTGTTTCCTAACTTCACTCCTGAAAGTTCTGGTTCTAAATTTGAGGCTATGTCCCCTAGTCCTAGTATTGAAGTATAGGAGACCTCCAAAAACAGGTACAAATTCATCAGCAGCCAGAAGCAATAACCCAGCAACTAACCTGTAAATCCTGCATGGTCCCTTTAAATAGCGCGGGCGGGGGTCCTCCAGGCCGTCTAAGTCATGTTCAGCTGGTTGTGGTTAAGACAGTGCGTTGGCTGGAGCGTTGAGTGCCAAAATGGTATCTATCCCTTTAAATCAGCGTTGCTGACTGATCTAACGCATATTCTCCTTACTTTACATGATGCCAGCGTTCGTTATCTGCACTTGCGAGAAACCCCTTTCCCAAGATGGCGTCCGGCACGCGACACGCTAGAAGCATGCTTGCGCGTTTCGAATGCCATTTTGGGACCTCAGGTGGCCACGTAGCGCCTGAAAAACGGGCGCTACACGGCCGAGTTTCTAGCCTATCTTCTCTACGTCTTCTCTTTTTCGTTATTTTCCTTTAAGGATGGTTTAAAAATGGTAACGTTGAAACCTTTTTATTGAAAGGAACTGCCGAATAATAAAAGGAGGTAAAATTGGAACTCTATGTTCTGAAAATTAGATGAAGAAATACTTATCAGATTGCCTCACTGCCTGGCGATCTCTTTCATGATAGAGATTGAACAGCAGCAGATTTCTATTTCCGTCCAGCCCAGCTCATCGGTCCTGTTGTGATGGAAATGGTTACTGCAGCTGAGTTCATTCTTCTTTCACGGTGTAGTACTCAGAAGATGTAACATTCCATCTCTGCATTTCGCTTCTAAGCGAAATCATTTTTGCTTTGGATTCATTTTAAATCAATTCACCAGTCCAAGAGCCTCTCCGTTCCATTCGTATTAGTTCTGGAGAGGAAACACTCGCAACATTGACCCAGAAACTAAGTTATTAGAACAGAGGCACTGCATTTTCATGATGTGTTTTGAGGCTGAAAATGAAGTTGCTGCTTTTGCTGGGCACGGACCCAATCAGATGCTTGTGCTCGCTGACCTACATTGGTCTCCGGTCCAGCAACACCTCAAATTTAACATTTTCATCCTTCTGTTCAAATCCCTCCATGACCTCACCCCTCCTTATCTCTGTAACCTCCTCCAGCCCTATGACCCTCCGTAAACTCTGCGCTGCTCCAATTCTGGCCTCTTGCTTTCCCAATTTCCTTCACCCCACCATTAGCAACCGTTGCCTTCAGTTACCTGGGCCCTAAGCTCTGGAAATCCCTCCCTAAACCTCTCCGCCTCTCTACCTCTCTCCACCTTTAAGATGCTCCTTAAAACCCACCTCTTTAACCAAGCTTTTGGTCACCTGTCCTAATATCTCCTTATGTAGCTCGGTGTCAAATTTTGTCCGATTATGCTCCTGTGAAACCCCTTGAGACGTTTTACTACCTTAAAGGCGCTATATAAATGCAAATTGTTGTTGTATATAAATGCAAGTTGTTGTATATAAATGCAAGTTGTTGTTGTATATAAATGCAAGCTGTTGTTGTACATAAATGTGAGTTGTTGTATATAAATGCAAGTTGTTGTTGTTGTACATAAATGTGAGTTGTTGTATATAAATGCAAGTTGTTGTTGTATATAAATGCAAGTTGTTGTTGTTTGCTGAGGGACTGCTGCACTGTCGGATGTGTAGGACGAAACATTAAACTGAGGCCCCATCTGCCCTCTGGGTGGACGTAAAAGATTCCATGGGTCTATTTGAAGAAGAGCAAGAGAGTTATCCCCGGTGTCGTGGCCAACATTTATCCCTCAACCAACTTCACTAAAACAGATTATCTGGCCATTGCTGTTTGTGGGACCTTGCTGTGGGCAAATTGGCTGCCGTGTTTCCTACATTACAACAGTGACTACACTTCAAAAGTACTTCATTTGCTGTAAAGCACTTTGGGACATCCTGAGGTCGTGAAAGGTGCTGTATAAATGCAAATCTTTCTTTCTTTTGTTTTGCTGTGTAGCTGTTGCAGATATTTAGGCTTTAGTTCCTGACTACTGAGGGATTTAGGCTAAAAGTTATTGTCTGCGTTGCTATCATATGAATGCTTAACGCAGTCCTACAGATTCCTCTCTCCACTGCTTACCAGAGGCATTAACCCATTTATTTTCAACAGGTTAATGTCTCCATTAATCACACTGCCAACAATACTTACTGATCCTTATAAGTGAAACTAAGAATGATATGTGGAATTACCCACAGTTGTTCAGAGGGTGCAGCTCTGGATTCTTGGGAATTAGTAATAGAATTGTGCCCCCTGAGGTTCAGGTTCATCAAAGGTGAGGCTTGTTAGCACCGGGAAAGATGGTTTCCAGGCTGTTGACTTCTTCCTTGGTCAGTGGTCCCAATGAGTTTCCATTTCCCATCGCCCTTCTTCACTCGGCAAAACTTGTGTGCACCGTCAAGGACATGGGGCCTCGTTGCCTCCGCTCTTCCACCAGACTCCCGTCATAACCTCACCTCTTACAAGGCCGAGTGGCGAATCCCAGATTAGGTCAGGACCCAGCGCGTACTGGTCCGGACCCATTTCCCCAGACCTCACCAGAATTACGGCAGAAGTCCGCCAGAATGGCCGAGGTAATTTGGCCCCTTGATTTTTCTTAACTTTCCAGCTTTCACTCGAGACACTTTCTTGGTTTTAGAGACCTGCTCCCAAAGTGGTTTGCAATTTCCTTTAATCTCCTACTCTTTCGGATTTGGGTGGACATAGTGTGATTTTAACTACCTTGATTTTCACAAAGGAAATACCACTTAAGGGAACATAATGATTAGTGACCAACCAGCATAATCAATTCAGTTACCTGCCTCTTTTACTGAGGTCATGATGTGGAGATGCCGGTGATGGACTGGGGTTGACAAATGTAAAGAATCTTACAACACCAGGTTATAGTCCAACAGTTTTATTTGAAAATCACAAGCTTTCGGAGATTATCTCCTTCGTCAGGTGAGTCACCTGACGAAGGAGATAATCTCCGAAAGCTTGTGATTTTCAAATAAAACTGTTGGACTATAACCTGGTGTTGTAAGATTCTTTACATTTTACTGAGGTGTCATTTAACAGGACAGACTTGAACCAAAATTATAATTGCCAGAATTTAATAGCTTGACAAAGGGCAGGGTTCCAGTTTGGTGTTAAACTTCCTTTTGTTTCCCAGTGCTTAAATCGTAACAAGAGAGGCAATATTTTTGATATTGGGGCTGTTCAATGTTCTTCCTAGCCTTCAATCCTCACAGAAAGTAAAGAAAGGTACGTGAAGGGAAGTTTGCAGGACTTTGGGGGAAGAGCAGAGGAGTGGGACTAATTGGATAGCTCTTTCAAAGAGCTGGCACTGGCACAATGGGCCGAACAGCCACCTTATGTCCTGTAAGATTCTATCATAATCCTTTCAGTTTTTCCAGAATGCCTGTAGTGTACTCATCATTTTCCTGCACCCTTTTCATAATTATAGCCTCTCATTCCAGGTGTCATTCTGGTCTGTAATCCTCCCATGTATCTAATATTCTCCCAGTAATGGGAAGCCTTGAACTGCATGCAATATTTCAGCTAATTAATGTCTAGTATAAATTCATCATCATTTAGTACACTGTAAGGAAAATCCAGAATCCCGTGAGCTGTGTGGTCTTTCTACCTGCACGCCCATCTTTAAAGATCTATATTTCTGCATCCCTAAATTTCCCTGTTCCTCCACTCTGTCCACCTCCAAGAACTCCGTGTTTCTCCATCTCTGGCCTCTTGTGCATCTCCGACTTCTTTCGCCCCACCATTGGCGGCCGTGCCTTCAGCTGCCAAGGCCCTAAGCTCTGGAATTCCCTCCCTAAACCACTCTGCCTCTCTCTCCTCCTTTAAGACGTTCCTTGAAACCTATCTCTTTGACCAAGCTTTTGGCCACCTGTCCTAGTGTCTCCTCCTTTGGCTCGGGGTCAAGTTTTTTCTGATTACGCTCCTGTGAATCACCTTGGGACGTTTCACTACGTTAAAGGTGCTATATAAATGCAAGTTGTTGTTGCGTATGGGTAATTTCAGTTTTTCTTCCTCTTTAAATTCTAACACTGCATGACAAAGAAATTTCTTAGATTAATTTATAAACACCAACACAGGGACAATTGTGGATATTTATATGGAATGTGGGAATGAATGTTCGTTGTAAAGTAAATATAATTGAGATAATGGCAGAGATTTTCCCATCTGCATTATTTTAACACCAATCAGAAAATCTAGGCAAAGGACTTTTCAATTAAAACTTGATTGTGGCTAGCTTTTGTAAGCAGAACTTTTGACAATGTCATACAGTAAAATATGCAGAAAAGTGGCAAATGGAAAACAATGCGGGGAAGTGTGAGGTAATGCATTTGGGGAGGGCAAACAAGGCAAGGAAGTACACAATAAATGGGAGGATACTGAGAGGTGCAGAGGAATAGAGTGCCCTTGGAGTACATGTCCACAGATCCCTGAAGGTAGCAGGACAGGTAGGTAAGATGGTTAAGGTGGCCTACGGGATATTATCCTTTATTAGCCGAGGCATAGAATATAAGAGCAGGAAGGTTATGCTAGAACTGTATAAAATATTAGTTAGGCCACAGCTAGAGTACTGCGTACAGTTCTGGTCACCACATTGCAGGAAAGATGTGATTGCGCTAGAGAGGGTACAGAGGAGATTTACGAGGACGTTGCCAGAACTGGAGAATTTTTGCTATGAGGAAAGATTGGATAGGCTGGGGTTGTTTTCTTTGGAACCAAAAGAGGCTGAAGGGAGATTTAATTG
Source organism: Heptranchias perlo (assembly GCF_035084215.1). NCBI lineage: Eukaryota > Metazoa > Chordata > Chondrichthyes > Hexanchiformes > Hexanchidae > Heptranchias > Heptranchias perlo. Next base: position 58,159,846 of record NC_090339.1, on the reverse strand, counting down.
AGGTGTATAAAATTATGAGGGGCCTAGATAGAGTGGATTGGGAGGACCTATTTCCCTTAGTGGAGGGGTCAATAACCAGGGGGCATAGATTTAAAGTAATTGGTAGAAGGATTAGAGGGGAATGGTGGGGGTCTGGAACTCACTGCCTGAAAGGGTGGTAGAGGCAGAAACCCTCATGACATTTAAAAAGTACTTGGATATGCACCTGAAGTGCCGTAACCTACAGGGCTACGGACCAACAGCTGGAAAGTGGGATTAGGTGGGTAGCTCTTTTCCAGCCAGCACAGACATGGTGGGCCGAATGGCCTCTTTTTGTGCCGTAAATTTCTATGATTCTATAAGTCAGTAGTGAGATTCTACTTGTGCAATAATTGGATGTAGTTATTTTAATACAATAACATAAATCAGGTGGCCAAAAGAACATTAACTTTAAGAGCTAGCTAATGGGACGTACAGAAGGAGTAGATTAATAGGAAAAATACATGGGCAAGGAATGGACAGATCAAGAAGGAAAGGGAGTCACACAAAGAATGAGGGGGGGAGGGGGGAAATGAGCAGGCACACATACACATACATGCACATACACACGCACACATGCACACGGGCACATACATGCACATGCGCACACACAGAGCAAGGGAAGAACGTGGACACAAACATTGACATAAAAAAGAGCACACATAAGATAGAAGAAAAGATGGAGACATCTCCTAATACACTGGTTTACCCAGCTGCTGCTGCTGTTACTGATCTTACATTCAGTTGCCAACACGTGTAGTTGCAGAGAGTTTGAAGGACGGATTTAACATGCCAGGTAATCAGGTTCAGAATGCAAGCTTTAAATATGGCCAGTATTGAATTACAGGTCCAAGTTAAACCTGTTTCCTAATCCCTATTCCTTAAATTATTGCTCAGCAATTTGTGATATAAAACATATAAAATGCCAGCTTGCCCATGTTGATGTTCCTTTGTAATGAGCCGTTGTTGAACATTAAAGTTATTGATGCTTGAATAACTGATAAATCGTTGAAGCATTAAAGGTCATGTTAACTATAGGCTCAAAATATTAGTGGACCAACTCTATGCATATTTTTAAAATCTCATCACCGGGATGTGGGCATCGATGGCAAGGCCAGCATTTATTGCCCATCCCTGGTCGTCCTTGAGATGGTGTTGGAGGGGGCTTGACAGGGTAGATGCTGAGAGGCAGGTTTCCCCTGGCTGGAAAGTCTAGAACTAGAGGGCCTAGTCTCAGGATAAGGGGTCGGTCATTTAGGACCGAGGTGAGGAGGAATTTCTTCACCCAGAGGGTTGTGAATCTTTGGAATTCTCTATCCCAGAGGGCTTTGGATGCTGAGTCATTGAGTATATTCAAGGCTGAGATCGATAGATTTTTGGACTCTAGGGGAATCAAGAGATATGGGGATCGGGCAGGAAAGTGGAGTTGAGGTTGAAGATCAGCCATGATCTGATTGAATGGCGAAGCAGGCTCAAGGGGCCATATGGCATACTCCTGCTCCTATTTCTTATGTCCTTCTTGAACCGCTGCAGTTCGTGTGGTGAAGGTACTTCCACAATGGCATTTGTGTATGGCGCTATTCTGTCCACATTTAAATGGAGACGTTCATCCATCTAAAATAAACAGGGTAAAAGCCAGAAGAATGTCAATAGAATCAAAGAAAATTTACAGCACAGAAGGAGGCCATTCGGCCCATCGTGTCCGCACCAGCTGAGAAACGAGCCACCCAGCCTAATCCCACTTTCCCGCATTTGTTCCATAGCCCTGCAGGTCACGGCTCTTCAGGTGCACATCCAGGTATTTTTTAAATGAGTTGAGGGTTTCTGCCTCTACCACCCTCTCAGGCCGTGAGTTTCAGATCCCCACCACCCTCTGAGTGAAATTTGTTTTCCTCATTTCCGCTCTAACCCTTCTACCAATCACTTTAAATCCATGCCCCCTGGTTATTGACCTCTGCTAAGGGAAATAGATCCTTCCTATCCACTCTATCTAGGCCCCTCATAATTTTATACACCTCAATTAAATCTCCTCTCAGCCTCTTTGGTTCCAAAGAAAACAATCCCAGCCAATCCAATCTTTCCTCATAGCTAAAATTCTCCAGTTCTGGCAACATCCTCATAAATCTCCTCTGCACCCTCTCTAGTGCAATTACATCCTTCCTGTAATGTGGTGACCAGAACTGTGCGCAGTACTCAAGCTGTGGCCTAACCAATGTTTTATACAGTTCCAGCATAACATCCATGCTTTTATATTCTATGCCTCGGCTAATAAAGGAAAGCATTCCATATGCCTTCATAACCATCTTATCTACCTGTCCTGCTACCTTCAGGGATCTGTGAACATGCACCCCAAGGTCCCTCACTTCTACTACACCTCTCAGTATCCTCCCATTTATTGTGTATTCCCTTGCCTTGTTTGCTCTCCCCAAATGCATTGCCTCACACTTCTCCGGATTGAACGCCATTTGCCACTTTTCTGCCCATCTGACCAGTCCATTGATATCTTCCTGCAGTCTACAGCTTTCCTCCTCACTATCAACCACACGGCCTATCTTTGTGTCATCTGCAAATTTCTTAATCACGCCCCCTACGTTTAAGTCCAATTTGTTAATGTGTACCACAAAAAGCAAGGACCTAGTACCGAGCCCTGCGGCACCCCACTGGAAACAGCCTTCTAGTCGCAAAAACACCCGTCGACCGTTACCCTTTGCTTCCTGCCACTGAGCCAATTTTGGATCCAATTTGCCACATTCCCTTGGATCCCATGGGCCTTTATTTTTTTGACCAATCTGCCATGTGGGACCTTGTCAAAAGCCTTGCTAAAATCCACGTAGATTACATCAATTGCACTACCCTCATCGATCCTCCTTGTCACCTCCTCGAAAAATTCAATCAAGTTAGTCAGACACGACCTCCCCTTAACAAATCTGTGCTGACTGTCCTTCATTAGTCCGTGCCTTTCTAAGTGGCAGTTTATTCTGTCCCTCAGATTCCAATTTGCCCACCACCAAGGTTAGACTGACTGGCCTGTAATTACTCGGTCTATCCTTCGCTCCCTTTTTAACCAACGGTACAACGTTAGCAGTCCTCCAATTCTCCGGCACTGCGCCTGTATCCAGTGAAGTTTGGAAAATGATTGTTAAAGCCTCTGCTATTTCCTCCCTGGCTTCTTTTAACAGCCTGGGATACATTTCATCTGGCCCTGGTGATTTATCCAATTTCAAAGATGCTAATCCCCTTAATATTTCCTCTCTCACTATGTTTATCCCATCCAATATTTCACACTCCTCCTCTTCAACTTCAATCCCTGCATCATCCCTCTCCTTTGTAAAGACGTTAAGAATCATACCCACATCTTCCACCTCCACACATTGGGCTCGATATTACCAGGGCGGCGGGTTCGCGGCGGGGGAGCTATTGGGCACGTGGGTAACGCGCCCGGTGAAATCAGTCTGCTCCGCACGCAATCGCAGGCTAATTGGATCCACTTACCTGTTCTTCAGAGTTCCCCGCTGCTGAGCTGCGCGCGGACTGCACATACGCAGTAAGGTCTGTCAGCTGGAGCAGCTCTATTTAAAGGGGCAGTCCTCCACTGACTGATGCTGCAAGAAATAGGAAAAATTACAGCATGGAGCAGCCCAGAGGGAAGGCTGCTCCCAGGTTTAATGATGCCTCACTCCAGGTATCATTGGATGGGGTGAGGAGGAGGGGGAGGACAGAGATCTTCCCCCCGGCGGGCGGGAGGAAGTGGCCTGCCTCGGTCACCAAGAAGGCCTGGCTCGAGGTGGCAGAGGAGGTCACCAGCACCACCAACATATCGCCCACCTGTATACAGTGCAGGAGTCGCTGCAATGACCTAAGTAGGTCAGCCACAGTGAGTACACTTACTCATTCCCCTACACTCCGTCTGCCACATCACCGCCCCCACCCCACATCTCCTTCTGCACTGCCAACACTACTCTGTCACATCACCCCTCATACCCACTCAAACCTCATCCTCATCTTACCTGCACTTACTCACCTCGCCAGTACTCATCCCGCCACTACCACTCAACCCAATCCTCATACAATCTCATGGCTCTATCTCATACTCACCCTCTCATGCATCTCTTTCACGGTCAGCCACACTCAACCTGCCACTACCTGTGCTGCAGCCACAGGGCATGCATCACATATGTGCAGTAGGCAGCGTAAGGCAAACGTGTCATGAGCATGAAGGGGATGCACAAGGGTGTTTGAGGGTTTGTCATGGTTTTTACCGCTATTTAATTTCTGAGCAACTCATATCACATATTATATTGTCACCACTACTGCCACATGTTTGCGAATCTTGTCTGGTTTGTGCAATAATGCCATTTCCTGAGGATCACAATGAAGACCCACAACTGATGCCACCCATTGTGTCACTGCAGAGTGGGTGTAGGTGTATTTGCAGGGCTCTTTTGTGCAGACGACTGAGAGAAGTCAGTGTTGTCCCCGGTGGCACCCTGGAAGGATGCGGAGGAGAAGTTGTTGAGGGCAGTGGTGACTTTGAGAGCGACAGGTAAGAAGATGGTGCTCGGGCCAGCCGGGAGCAGCTCGGCATGAAGGAGGCTGCAGATGTCCACGACTACATGTCGAGTGACTCTGAGCCTCCGTGTGCACTGCTGCTCAGAGAGGTCCAGGAAGCTGAGCCTCGATCTGTGGACCCTGTAGCGAGGGTAGTGCCCTCTGCGACGCATCTCTCTCTACGGTTGCCCTCCCTCCTGCTGTGCAGGTGGATGTGTCACAGCACTGTGTTGTGGAGCTCCACGTGTCAGAGGTGGACGGCGAGGCCGGCGAGGCTGGTGATGCTGTTCGCCCTCCGTGGAGGTCATGACTGCAGCTACGGCGGCCCCCATCCGGAAGATGTACATCTGAGGGGGTCCGCAAGGTAGGTACATGTGTCTGGACCCCGGGGTAAGTGTGCAAGTTGGTAAATTTGATTGTTAGGAGGAGGGTGGTGGAGGCCAAACTTTGTCCAAAGTGACAGAGTGGCCTCCTGCAATGAGTGAGGGTCTCCCCCCGCACCTGTCAAATGGACCTTTGCTGCTGCCACAGGCTGATGGCTGCAACACGTCCATTTGAACTGGGAGTGTTTCCCCCAGTACGGGAAACAGTCCCAGTTGTTTGCAAAATCCCACCCCATGTAAAATATCTCCTTAATCAGGTCTCTAAACGACCTGAAATACCTAAATAAATAGCTTACGTGGCACCCCGCTGGCTTTAATTGCCTGCGGGAGTCCCACATGCGAGGGGGAGGCGCGCATGTCGGCGCGTCTGTGGGAAACCCGGAAGTGGGTGGGTTGGAGCCGGGCTCCCGCCCCGGGAATCCCCGATTTTCGGAGCCCCCCCAACAGGAACGCACCTGATCGTGGGTGCTAAAATCGAGCCCATAGTTTACCTTTTTGGTCTCTAACAGGCCCTACTCTTTCCTTAGTTATCCTCTTGCTCTTAATGTATTTATAAAACATCTTTGGGTTTTCTTTGATTTTGCCTGCTAATACTTTTTCATGCCCTCTCTTTGCTTTCCTAATTTCCTTTTTAACTTCACCCCTGCACTTTGTATACTCCTCTAAGCTTTCCGTAGTATTGAGTTCCCGATGTCTATCATAGGCTTTCTTTTTCTGCCTTATCTTACTCTGAAACATGGAGCCTGATATTAGGAGGGAGGCAGGTAGCCAGCGGGGGGTCGACCGGGCGCGTGGGTAACCCGCCCAGTAAAATCCGTGGGTTCCCCGCCCAGTAAAATCCGTGGGTTCCCCGCCCAGTAAAATCCGTGGGTTCCCCGCCCAGTAAAATCCGTGGGTTCCCCATGCGATCGTAAGTAAATTGAAGCCACTTACCTTGGCTTCCGGGTTTCGCGCTGGAAAGCTGCTCAGCGGGTGGACTGCGCACCCACATCATAGGCTGTCAGCTGGAGGAGTCCTATTTAAAGGGGCAGTCCTCCACTGACTGATGCTGCAGAAAGGAGTCAAAATTACAGCATGGAGCAGCCCAGGGGGAAGGCTGCTCCCAGGTTTAATGATGCCTCACTCCAGGTCTTACTGGATGGGGTGAGGAGGAGGAGGAGGAGGAGGACAGAGATCTTCTCCCCGGCCGACGGGAGGAAGTGGCCTGCCTCTGCCACCACGAAGGCCTGGCTCGAGGTAGCAGAGGAGGTCACCAGCATCACCAACATATCACACACCTGCATACAGTGCAGGAGGCGCTTCAATGACCTAAGTAGGTCAGCCGAAGTGACCTACATTCCCCTACACTCCGTCTGCCACATCACCGCCCCCACCCCACATCTCATTCTGTACTGCCAACACTACTCTATCACATCACCCCTCACACCCACTCAAAGCTCATCCTCATCTTACCTGCACTTACTCACCTCGCCGGTACTCATCCCACCACTACCACTCAACCCAATCCTCATACAATCTCATGGCTCTATCTCATACTCACTCTCTCATGCATCTCTTTCACGGTCAGCCTCACTCAACCTGCCACTACCTGTGCTGTAGCCACAGGGCATGCATCACATATGTGCAGTAGGAAGCGTAAGGCAAATGTGTCGTGAGCATGAAGGGGATGCACAAGGGTGTTTGAGGGTTTGTCATGGTTTTTACTTCTATTCGATTTCTGATCAACTCACATTACATATTATATTGTCACCACTACTGCCACGTCTTGGCCATTCTTGACTGGCTTGTGCAATAATGCCCTTTCATGAGGTTCTCCATGAACACCTTTGATGCCACCCATTGGGTCACCCTCCAGCGGGTGTATGTGTAGTTGCACGACTACTTTGTGCAGGTGCCTGTTGCACAGCACTGTGTTGTGTAGCTCCATGTGGCAGAGGTGGATGGCGTGCCTGGCGAGGCTGGTGATGTTGCTCGTCCTCCAATGGAGTGATGAATGCAGCAATGGACCCCCCCCCACCATCCTGATGGTGTGAATGTGAGGGGGTCTGCAAAGTAGGTAAATGTGTTTGGACAGCAGAGTTTAGGGTTTGATTTAATAATTTGGAGTGTGGAGACAACAGTGTGGCAGGCAAAACTTTGTCTGAGGTGACAGAGTGCCCTGCTGCAATGAATGAGGGTTTCTCCCAGCATGGGAAACACGCTCTGGGTAGTCCAAAATCCGAATCCTCCTAAAACCTCCAACTAATGAGGTCTGTAAATGACCTCAAGTACCCAGATAATGATCTTAAGTGGGATCCAACCGGCTTTGTTTGCCGGTGGGAGTCCCGCATGTGGGGGCTGTGTGCGCACCGATTTGCGTCATTGGGGAACCCGGAAGTGGGCGGGTTGGAGCCGGGCTCCGGACCCTCTCCGGGAACCCCCAATTTTAGGAGCCCCCCCACCACGAACGCACCTGCTCGGCCATCCGAAAATTGACCCCATGGTGTCATAGTATGTACAGCACAGGAAGAGGCCATTCGGCCCATCATGACTGTGCCGGCTCTTTGAAAGAGCTATTCGATTAGTCCCATTCCCCTGCTCTTTCCCCGTAGCCCTGTAAATTTTTTCCCTTCAAGTATTTATCTAATTCCCTTTTGAAAGTTATTGTTGAATCTGCTTCCACCGCCCTTTCAGGCAGTGTATTTCAGATCATTACAACTCGCTGCGTAAAAAAATGTTTCCTCATGTCGACCTCTGGTTCTTTTGCCGATCACCTTAAATCTGTGTCCCCTGGTTACCGACTCTTCTGCCACTGGAATCAGCTTCTCCTTATTTACTCTATCAAAACCATTCATGATTTTGAACACCTCTATCAAATCTCCCCTTAACCTTCTCTGTTCTAAGGAGAACAACCCTAGCTTCTCCAGTCTCTCTATATAACTGAATTCCCTCATCCCTGGCACCATTCTGGTAAAACTCATGTCACCCACAGTCATTTCTAGTCTGATTGTGAAGGAGCAAAATATATAATACAAGTAGTAGGATTTTATTTTATTAAAGATCAGGGCTAGACAGACTGGATGCAGGGAGGATGTTTCCCATGGCTGGGGGTTCCAGAACACTCTCTGGATACGGGGTAGGACAATTAGGACTGAGATGAGGAGAAATTTCTTCGCTCAGAGGGTGGTGAACCTGTGGAATTCTCTACCACAGAAGGCTGTGGAGGCCAAGTCACTGAATATATTTAAGAAGGAGAGAGATAGATTTCGAGACACAGAAGGCATCAAGGGGTATGGGGAGAGAGCGGGAATATGGTATTGAGATAAAGGATCAGCCACGATCATATTGAATGGTGGAGCAGGCTCGAAGGGCCGAGTGGCCTCCTCCTGCTCCTATTTTCTATGTTTCCATGTTTCCATCCGTTTATGACCCCAACTGATAAATGCAGCATAGGGTGTGGTATTGAGCAACATTGATCAAAGGTTCCAGGTTTGACCCCTGATCTATGCTGAGTCGCTCGACTTCAAACGGGACAGTGGAGGAGCACACAAGCGATCTCGCTGTCCCCGGGATCAGGGAAGGAAGGCCTCAGACAAATTCAGGCTGGTCTGTGGTGACCTCCAAAAGTCAGCAGTCGGCTGACATTAACTGTCCAGGACCACACAGGGCGAGTGGCATCCCGAGCATGATATCAGGGGGCTTCTGTTACCCAGCAGCAATCAACATCTTTCTCAGGGGGCGGGGGGGAAATGAAGGAAGGTAGGGGTGGGGACAACATTGGATTGGAGAAGAAACTGCAAATGTTTACACTGGAACAACTAACTGTTACATAGTTGAGCACCATTTGTTACACATAGAAACATAGAAAATAGGAGCAAGAGTAGGCCATTCGGCCCTTCGGGCCTGCTCCGCCATTCAAAATGATCATGGCTGATCGTCTAACTCAGTACCCTGTTCCCGCTTTTTCCCCATATCCCTTGATCCCTTTAGCATTAAGAAATATATCTGTCTCCTTCTTGAATACATCTAATGACTTGGCCTCCACTGCTTTCTGTGGTAGAGAATTCCACAGTTTCACCACCCTCTGAGTGAAGAAATTTCTCCTCATCTCGGTTCTATAAGGCATATCCCGTATCCTGAGACATAATTTACATGGGGGCAGAACTTGATCCTGAAATGACGGAGGAGCTCAACAGCGCTCTCCGTTGTTAACGGCAAATTGAAGGAGCAAGTTCCCGCGTTTGCACATGCGCACTAAAACTTGGAAATCGTGAACTTGCTCCTATTGGTTCGCTGGTGATTGACAGCTGCGAATTAAAGGGCCATCGCACGCTGCAATCATTTAAATCACTGAAAAATCACAAACTTGTTCATCCACCCAACTGGAAAGTAACTAATTACGCCACCAAAAGGTACACTTAAAAATACCAGGACTAAGTTTTAAAAGCACGGTTTTAATGACTGCCAAACAACTAAAAATTAAATTTTAAAATGTGAAGTCTCATATTACTCCTTATTTTAATAGTTTTTGGTCATTAAAAAAAAATTTAAGAGTTAAAGAATTTTAAAAACAATAACATTTTCCCTTCTGTCCCTTTAAATTAATTTAATTATTTCTTTGGCTTTTTATATAAAAAAACATTTTTTTCTTATTTACAATGACTTCCAGAATACTAACTTTAAATGAATGAAGTCTGCTTGCCTGCCTGTGGGCATGACTTCTCTTCCTGACAGATTTTGTGGGCTTGTCTTCAGTTCTCACAGACTGTTCGATGCACACCAACTTACCCTGCTCAGATACTGAGTTGATAGGGCACAATTATTTTTAAAAGTTCAAAATCAAGCAAGTTGACGCCACAGAGCCCGCAGTAAGTTTTGGCCCACAATGTTTAACATTCAGTATGAAATTGAACCATGTACGGGATACAGCCTTTAATGTGCAAAATCCAAGTTAACCCTGTTATTTTTTATAAATAAAAACAGAAAGTGCTGGAAAACACTCAGCAGGTCAGGCAGCCTCTGTGGAGAGAGAGGAAAAAAGAGTTAACGTTTCAGGTCGATGACCTTTCACCAGAACTGGATGTCTTTAGAGCATTCTAATATCTTTTGGTTTTAACTCTGTTTCTCTCTCCACAGAGGCTGCCTGACCTGCTGAGCATTTCCAGCATTTTCTGTTTTTATTTCAGATTCCCAGCATCCGCAGTATTTTGCTTTTGTTTGGTAACAATTGTAGTTGGTTCTTCATTTTCAATTGTGGGGGCTAATTTGACAGCAAGACATACACATTCATACATCCTGTTGAGTTTGTAAATAGGATTGTAGTGAAAAATCAATTCAAAAGACAATGCCTCTTTATTGCAATTTGGCAGCAATTTAGATTTTATTTTGAGAGAGAATAGGTTAATTGCATTTTAATAATCATCATTCTTCCAAATGATGTCTCCTCTACACCTTTCAAATCGTTATGCATTCTCAATTAGTCTAGTGGGAAAAATCACCCAGTATTCATCAGCGTTTAACTACTGCACTGATATTTTCTTGCCAGAGCTGTGCAACTATATACTGATAACTGAATCAAAAAGTGAAATGCATATAAAGCAGAGCCATTATTCATCAGGCTGATGGTTACTTGTCTTTCTTATCTTTTCACCTACTCACAAAATTGTTTACCACAGTAGTACAAGGCTACCTACATATGTGAATACAATACTTGCACCCAACTGCAAAGTTTAATGCTGGAAATCTGGACTAAAAACAGAAAATGCCGGTAACACTCCACGGGTCAGGTAGCATTGGTGGAGATACAGAAACAGAGCTCCAGCATCTGCGGTATTTTCCTTTTGTTTTATTGTTTAGCTCACGGCCACTTCTCCTCCGGGAAGAGATTCCGGTCTTCTGTCCGACAAGATTTTTGTTTGTCTCTCAACTCTCTGTTTCTCTCTCTTCACAGATGCTGCCTGACCTGCAGAGCGTTTCCAGCATTTTCCGTTTTTATTACAATATGTAATGGGTTACTGGCCGGAGCCTATGAGGCCAGAGACAACACTGAACAAAGAACATAGGAAGATAGGAACAGGAGTAGGCCATTTAGCCCCTCGAGCCTGTTCTGCCATTCAATGAGATCATGGCTGATCTGTGACCTAACTCCATATACCCACCTTAGCCCCATATCCCTTAATACCTTTGGTTAACATAAATCTAAGGGAGAAGGGAGAGCTAATAAGGTAACATGGTAAGGATTCATTTGTGGCACAGTTGGTAGCAGTCTTACCTCTGAATCATGAAGGTTGTGGGTTCAAATCCCAATGATTAAAACCCAAAGCAGCAAGCCTGAAGATTATATATATATATATATAATAAATAATAATTGGTTGAATAATGTGACAAGTGGTTGCAAACAATCGTAGAGTGCATGCAGCTTTCTAAACCCTTCAATTATATTGGTTTTCAGGTCGCTTTAAATCATACGCCTCTGTTCATACAACCTCTGGTTACCTCTTAGCTCTGTTGTGTAACATTCTCCCACAATGCAGTTCTTCGATTCAATTCTTTTGGATAACAGGAAACTGATGTTATAACAGGTAACAATATCTGTCACTGTTACTACGGTGACACTGTGGTGTGACAACCATTCTTTCAAACAAATTATATAATCAGACTATTTGTAGCCAACCAGCTAAGCAGAAGGACAAATCTCTTTACTGGCAATCTATTTGATTTCCTCTCTAAGCTCTACAATACAATAACATTAGCAAAGCTTTTTGAATAAAACCATGGTTATATAACACTGCCAGGTCTTCTATTCAGTAATTTGGTCTTCACTTAACAAAACTACTTGTTTTTTTTTCTGTTAGGGTGCATTTTTTCCTCAGGCTTCATTTCCATAAATGCTTTCAAGGTTAAGGTGCAATTTGTTTGTCAATGTAGACATCAGAAAAGGCAGGGCAGATGATTTCAATTAGCAAGGCAAAGGAATCCGCAGGGATCCGATCTAACTCTCTTGCTGCTAACCAAATCCTAACTGTCTTTCGGATGAGACGTTAAACTGGGGCCCCCCGTCTGCCCTCTCAGGTGGAAGTAAAAGATCCCATGGCACTATTTCGAAGAAGAGCAGGGGCGTTCTGGCCAATATTTATCCCTCAACCGACATTGCTAAAAAAAAACCCAGATGATTTGGTGATTTATCACATTGCTGTTTGTGGGACCTTGCTGTGCACAAATTGGCTACAAGCCAAGTTTTAGCAACAGTTTCAAAATTGAAGGTTTGCATAGATTTTGTTTTTGAACTACAGATAGAAGAAAGTCTAAAATCTCACTGATCCTCCTTTTCATTCATTGGTTTGAAGATCTGTTTCCTACCTGCCTTTCTGTACATTTCAACTGGAATATGGAAAGATAAGACACTTCAGACGATTGTACCGAGCTTCTTCAGAAAGCGTTCCATAATTTCATACAACTTATATTCAGACAGCACTTGTAACATAGTAAAACATCCCAAAGTGCTTCACAGCAGTGTAAACGGATGCTAAAAAGAGTTAAAGGGGAGGTGATTGAAAGCATGGTCAAAGAGGTAAGCTTCAATGAGGTTTTTGAAAGAGGGGAGAACGGTGACAAAGAGAAAGGAGAAGTTATGGGAGTACATTCCAGAGTTTAGGGCCAAAATGGCTGAAGGAAGGTTGTAGTGCTGAAGATGAAGTGGGGGGATTGGGACGAGGTCAGAGTCTGAGAACAGTGGAGGGTGGGAGGGTCGTGCGTTAACATGTGGAGCTGGAGCTCTACCAGTGGAGCTGGAGGAGGTCGTAGAGGTTGAGGAGGATGAGGTGCATCGGGGGATTGTATTAAATTGGAGCTGAGGGGAAGGCACTGGAAGCAATGTGTGTGGCTGAGAAAGCAGCTGCTCAGTAAAATCAGAAACTACTGCTGAGAAAATGGACGGCCATCTGATGTAACAAAATGCACGGATACCAACAGCCTCCTGGACACAGAAGTGGAGGAAGGGAAGGTTAGAAGGGTGCCCATGACTTGGTGATTCACCTGTTTGGATTATTCAATAAAGAATCTACTTTTTATTCCCCCATCAAATTAACATTTTCTTCTATTGCTATAACCCAGAGAAACAAAAAGAAACCTTTTGACAAACATCTCCATTCATTCCTTCTAATCTCTTTATTTTTTGCTATACTTTCCACTCATCCTTAATCCGTTTACTTTTATCTTTCATCTCTTAATGACCATAGTTCTTAATCACACTCCTTACCATTGATCAAAATGCTCTATATGGCTTACAGGTCTTAAGGCATAAAGAATGGGTCTGTATATTGATGATGCGCATAGCTTATACACTACTGACATGTCTTATCGCGGTCAAACTCCTCTGTAAAGGCTTTAGAATAGTTTTCTTAAGCTAAAGAAAAGGATTCTGTGAGGACGCTAGTTCAGGCTCAGACCCATAATTCCATGTTATTTTTCATGCCTATGGAATTGAAGGGGATTTAAATTGGAGTAGATTTTAGATTGTAATCTACACTGCATGATTGGAATACTGGGATCACTCGCAGGGCAGTTCAACAATATAAAAGCAGCTTAATTTTCCCCTAAAGGTTAGTCCCTAAAGGTTGCCCTCAAATCGAATCCACCTTTTTTGTCCACTGGCTCAAACCTCTGATATGGAATGCAAAGTGGGCTGTGTGTAGGGTACTTGTGCGTTCATCTTCTTTAATGACAGGACCAGACTGTTGATAAAACCAAATCGTTATTTTTTTTCCTATGATTCACATATCTTTAAGACTCCAATCTCCAGAGATTGGCAAAGTTGCTGATGTGTTACATTCCCATACTGCTGCTGCCGAGCAGTGGGAAAAGCTCCAGGAAATATCAAAAGGCATTTAATTAAGTCAGTACGTCATTTGGAGAACATCTATAAATCTATCACTGGAGCAATCCCCACAGCATCACCCAACACTACCGCTTGTATCTTTCACTCACTGCTTAATCATTTAAAGCACTTCCCTGCCAGTGGAGCTACTATTTAGTCAAGATCCAAATGTGTATGGATGATGCAAATGAAGAAGATTGATTGTTGATCTGTTAGGATCAGCAATATTCAAACAGAAGCAAACTTCAGACACTATAGACCCTTCAACCAGTTCCTTTTGGAAATATGGGGCATGATTTTATCAGGGGTATGTGGTGGGGTGGGGTGAGGGGGGAGGGGAATTCTTGTCGGGAAACCCAGAAGTACGGGTTTCACGGATGTCCGTACGATTTTGACAAAAGAATGTCTTTTATTTATTTTTTGACGATTTCCTGCCCAACAGGCTGGCCTCTGTCGGACAGGAGAAGAAGGAAGAGGACGTGAAGAGGTAAGTGTTAGATGAAGGGGGGTCAGGGTCCATCACCGGGGGTCACTGGTGGGCGGGCGGGCATTCGGGTCAGTCATTGGAGAGGGGGGGCTCAGTCATCGGGGGTCGGGGGCCATCAGGGGCAGAGATCATGGGGGGGGTGGTTGGAGGTCATGGGGGGGGGGGGTCGGTGGCCATGGCGTTGGGGTCGGGGGCCAGAGATCATGATGGGGGGGTCGGAGATCGCGTTTGCAGGGTCGCTGCAGGCAGGCTTGTTGGGTCTGGGGGAAGCACTCCTGCTCCTCTGGGCCCACAAGCTGTGCTATAAAAGCACTTACTTACCTGCAGTTTCAGGCCTTCTCCCCTCCTCTCACATGGCGTGAAGGAGAAGGCCCGGGAATCCCGGCCCCCCCAGGGATTAAAAACAAAAAATCTGTCAAAATGGAGGCCCGCAGCCTCCTTGGAAGCTTTTACTGACTGACCCGGCTCCTGAGAGCGAGTTGGTTGCCCCTACCTCGTCCCACCTCCGTGAAAAACGGAAGTGGGCGGGTTTTAGGTTTTTAAAATTTTTACTGCCCTCCACCCCCAACCCACCCGTTCTTCCCATTTAAAATCATGTCCATAGTACAAGATTCCTACATTACAACAGAGACTACACTTCCAAAGTACTTCATTGGCCATAAAGCACTTTGGGATGTCCTGAGGTCGTGAAAGGCACTATATAAATGCAAGTCTTTCTTTCTTTAAGCTCTTATTATTACATATGATTATTACAATGATTTTATCCCCCGCCCCCCACCCCCCAACCCTTTCCTGTGGGAGATGGACCTTTCTTATGGCTCAGGAGAGCCGAGAATGGGCGAACTACATTTCAAGAAATGTTCTAAAAGGATGTTGCAAATGCAATTCTCCTGCTTGTGACTTTTGCCTACCTAAATGGTATGTGGAGGATGTTGCCATTCAAAGGGTGAAAATGATCTTGCAAAGTAAGAAATCATATTTTCCGTGGGATCTTTGAGTCCATTAATACTGTCTCTGGCTAAGACAGAGATGCTGGATCAGTCCTGTTGGGCCATGCTGTGGGGATTGCTCAAGTGATAGCTTTATAGATGCTCTCTGAACGAACCACTGTGACGTTATGGCTGAGTCAGATCTGTACCATATTTCTACGACAGCAGTGGGACTTACAGTAAACCCTTTAAAAAGGTAGAAATTACTATCAGCAGTTTTATATCACAAATGCTTTAGTCACTCGTTTCAAATTCCTCCCTTCTCTATTCTAACTGAGGTGTTGCCCTATTTATTTTAAACCTGTGAACGCCTTCATTAAAATACCAGAGGGAGGAATTTACAAACTCGTTAAGTGTTTGTGCAGCAAAGGTAGATTAACCTTTATGTTACTAAAGAGAAATTGCATACAAGCAGAATGTCAAGCATTTATTTTTAACGGAATTCAAATGGAGGAAAGAGCTCCACGTTGGATTACTTGCTTCAATTCTAACCTCCTTTCACTGCTCCCTGTTTATAGCAACTTTCTTGTCGATCCGATACTTTGTGCTTCACAGGAATCTTTAATAAACTACATTCCCGATTCTGCTGTCACTAATTTTCAAAGTATTTAAGAAAGTGAGAGTAGGGCTGCTGCGAGACACAAGGCCCAAACTAAAGCAAGAGGGGGTGGTTTCAGTTTCTTGTTACCTGGCGAATGTGAGCCACAGTAGATGGGGCCTGGAATAGGCGGAGGTTTTAAGGGTGCAGAGGCCAGAAGTGGGGGTTCTCCTGGGTCTAGGGTTGTGGAAATGCATAAAGAGATACTTGACCATATTAATGTAGCAATGCATGAAGAGATATTTGACCATATTAACTCTTTGTTAGCTCACATAATGGGGTAGCTACAGCACACACAGAGAAGCACAATTGTGTAATTACGGTTAAGCCTTGGTATGTTGATAATTAAGTTAGCTGAGCAGGTGCTTAGTACCGTCTGGCCCCCCTAGCAGATAAGGATATTGCTGACTACAAAAATATAATGAGAATACAGTTTCTTGAAAGGCCATGTGGCCTTGAGACTGACTTCAGCCCTACTGATAACCAAGACGGAAATGTGGGAAGGATGAGAATGCTCAGGCCTACGTGCCAAGATAAAAAAGGGCTATGGACGCTCGGAGGGGGCAGGCTCACTACTTGATTGACCAACTACCTGAGCCAATAAAGAATGTACGTGTACGCCCATATTCTATGACAGGTGGGCGTCGGTACTGAACTGTATAAACGTGAGCTGTTTCTTGAACTCAGCGAAGACGTAGCCTCAACCATTGTTTGAGGCACTCTTCCACTTGTACAAGTTTCTTAATAAATTCTCGCTTGTCTGAATTAAGTGTTTGGGTGTTAATATTACTTATTCTATACAATGCATTAAGTTTAAGTTTTCGACAGGGTTGGGAACAGAGGCTTGGAATAAGACTGGGACACAACCCGATGAAATTGACAAGGTTAGTTCATTATAACACAGCATATTTGCACTATTGTTGTGCCATTACATATTATATCCCCTTGCTTGTAGTTTTAAGATTGTGCTTTAATCCAACATTTTTTTTCAATGGCAACTTGCATTTATATAGCACCTTTAACATAGTAAAACATTCCAAGGTGCTTCACAGGAGTGTAAAGCAGACAAAATTTGACACCGAGCCACATAAGGGGATATTAGGACAGGTGACCAAAAGCTTGGTTAAAGAAGTAGGTTTTACGGAGCTTCTTAAAGGAGGAGAGAGGTAGAGAGGTATCAGGAGGGAATTCCGGAGCTTAGGCAGCTGAAGGCACGGTCGTCAATGGTGGAGCGGAGGAAGTGGGGGACATGCAAGAGGCCAGAGTTGGAGGAACGCAGTTGTTTCCAGAAGCAGAGTATGTGTCTGAAGAACTGGAAACCTGCTTCCTTTATGAGTTAGCACAGTACAGTTTTAACAATTCATCTCATAATGCTTGATGGAGAACATGTCAATTGCTCTTCACATCTCCTGGTAAATTGGAAGTTGAAATATATTCACATTAGATTGCTTTCTACTGGTTAAACTCCTGTCCATTACTTACGAATAAAATAATTAACAGAAGCAGGAAGGTACACCCTTATACATACCGTGTCAGTCATGGCTCAGTGGTAGCACTCACAACTCTGAGTCAGAAAGTTGTGGGCTCAAGTCCCATTCCAGAGACTTGAGCACAAAATCTAGGCTGACACTCCAGTGAAATACTGAGGGAGTGCTGCACTGTCAGAGGTGCCGTCTTTCACATGAGACGTTAAACGAAGGCCCCATCTGCCCTCTCAGATGGACGTAAAAGATCCCATGGCACTATTTTGAAGAAGTGCAGAGGAGTTCTCCCCAGTGCCCTGGCCAATATTTATCCTTCAACCAACATAATTAAAACAGATTATCTGGTTGTTGTCACATTGCTGTTTGTGGGACCTTGCTGTGTGCAAAATTGGCTGCCGCGTTTCCTTTGTTACAACAATGACTACAATTCAAAAGTACTTCATAAGAACATAAGAAATAGGAGCAGGAGTAGGCCATATGGTCCCTCGAGCCTGCTAGGCCTTTCAATAAGACAGTGGCTGATCTTCGACCTCAACTCCATTTTCTCATCCGATCCTCATATCCCTTGATTCCCTTAGAGTCCAAAAATCTATCAATCTCAGCCTTGAATATACTCAATGACTGAGCAACCACAGCCCTCTGGGGTAGAGAATTCCAAAGATTCACAACCCTCTAAAAGAAGAAATTTCTCCTCATCTCAGCCCTAAATGGCCGACCCCTTATCCTGAGCCTGCCCCCTAGTTCTAGACTCTCCAGCCAGCGGAAACAGCCTCTCAGCATCTACCCTGTCAAGCCCTCTCAGAATCTTATATATTTCAATGAGGCCACCTCTCATTCTTCTAAACACCAGAGAGTATAGGCCCATTCTACTCAATCTATCCTCATAGGACAACGCTCTCATCCCAGGAATCAATCTAGTGAACCTTCGCTGCACCACATCGAAGGTAAGTATATCCTTCCTTAGGTAAGGAGACCAAAACAGTACTCCAGGTGAGGTCTCACCAAAGCTCTGTACAATTGCAGCATGACTTCCTTACTCTTGTACTCCAATGCCCTTGCAGTAAAGGCCAACATACCATTTGCCTTCCTAATTGCTTGCTGTACCTGCATGTTAACTTTCTGTGTTTTGTGTACAAGGACACCCAAATCTCTCTGAACACCAACATTTAATTGGCTTTGGGACATCGTGAAAGTTGCTACATAAATGCAAGTTCTTTCTTTTCTTTCTTTACAAGATAAACAGAAAAACATTTTGAAAACTAAAAGGTTCTCGAGATTTAAGGACATTTTCTACTGTGAAGTTGAAACAATTTTATTCCAGAAGTTAAGCAAGCAAGATGTTAACAGTCTTCACACCTCAGTAAACAATGACATATAGTTTTATAACATTTGTATCTTCTTTCCTGCAAATCCACTAACACAGCAGCAAATGAAAATTCCATATAAGTCTGACCCATTACCCCAGGATAAATTCAATTAGCTGTTTTTTTTTACTATTTTAATTCAGATTCTGGGAGCCCGGTGTCTGTGATCCAGAAGGGAGATGAGGAGAATTTTTTTTACGCAGCGAGTTGTGATGATCTGGAATGCACTGCCTGAAAGGGCGGTGGAAGCAGATTCAATAGTAACTTTCAAAAGGGAATTGGATAAATAATTGAAGGGGGAAAATTTGCAAGGCTCTGGAGGAAGGGCGGGGGAATGGGACTAAATTGGATAGTTCTTTCAAAGAGCCGGCACAGGCACGATGGGCTGAATGGCCTCCTTCTGTGCTGTATGATTCAGCTCCTGATATTTATGCTGTTAAATCTATTCTTGGTAGCCTGGTGACAGACTCATACAGTCAGATGAAGAAAGAACAGTATAAAAGCAGCTTTAGATGAATTATTTGATGAAATTGTTCTTAATTATGTCAGAATTGTCATAGGAGCTGGGGAAAATCACAACACCCCATGTATTAACCCAGATCCTTCCTGTAAAAGTCTAACGTACCAACGCTGCTGCCTATCCCACACCCATTCTCGCAGCAGGACTTTCGCAAGCATCCCAGGCAGTGGGATTACATCGATGCATCCCAGAGACACAACAGGCTGAGGCTATTTTCAGTACTGCATTACCCTCACATATTAAAACAATACAAAAACCAATGAGACAGTTATATGGTTTATCTTATCATTTACCTCAGATGTTGTTCAAAAGTTTGTGATTTACTCTGTTTTGTTGTTTGATGGATACTTTCAAAGTATTGGCTTTAATGTTGTCACTTCCTTCCCCATTGTTGGGAAAGGGGGTGTGGCTTGCTAACAAGAAGTCCTGGTATGTTCTGTGAATAGCCAGTCTTACTACCAGTGACTAAAGAAAAAAATCCTGGTGTTTCATTTCTCCCTTACTGCAATTGCAATCCAAACTGCGTTGTATGCTTTAAAAAAATGTTTGATTTATTAATTTATCATTGACAGCAAGAATGGCCATTCACAGAGTACATCACAACTTCCTGTTTGTAAATTCCAGTTTCCTTTTCAAGAGACAGGCTTGAGATGCATTCTGGAAGTGACACCAGTGTAGTCTGGGAGTTGTAGTTCACTATCCAGATTAGACAGAAAAAAAGGAACAATCGCATTTATATAGTGCCTTTCACAACCTCAGGACGTCCCAAAGTGCTTTACAGCCAATGAAGTACTTTTGAAGTGTAGTCACTGTTGTAATGCAGGAGCTTCTTTATTCAGGGAAACCCTAAGTACACTGTGAAAAGGTATGGGATTAAAGCAGATCTCAACACCCAGGCCCCAGGGAGAGTAACGTCATCCAGTTACATCAAAACTACAGCACAGAAACAGGCCATTTGGCCCAACTGGTCTATGCCAGCGTTTATGCTCCACACAAACCTCCTCCCTCTCTACTTTATCTAACCCTATCAGCATACCTTTCTTTTCCTTTCTCCCTCATGTACTTATTTAATTTCCCCTTAAATGCTATTCGCCTCAACTACTCCTTGTGGTAGCGAGTTCCACATTCCTACTACTCTTTGGGTAAAGAAGTTTCTCCTGAATTCCCTATTGGATTTATTAGTGACTATTTCATATTTATAATCTCTAGTTTTAGTCTCCACCGCAAATGGAAACATTTTCTCTACGTCTACCCTATCAAACCCTATCATTATCTTAAAGACCTCCATCACTTTTCTAAAGAGGGGCAAACCTGTGGTGAGAAACATTGTTGCAGGGATTTTGAACACAGCAAAGGCAAGTGTTTTGGTAAATTTCATGATTTTGTAATGAACAATTTAATTTTTTCTACATTGTTATCTTATAAAATTGATTTTGGCATATGTCCTGGACTTAATGAGACACTTAGATGGTCACTGACATCAGTTTGTAACAGTGTTTTAAGAGATTTTATTGGTTTGCTGGTTGCTCATTGATGGTATCTGTTTGCTGCTGGCTAGTTTTGCTATTTGTGTATTGCAGGCAATCACCATTGTTCTTTTAACAATTGTTTATTGCTTTCTTTGTTTGAGCTGATTGCTTTATTTTCATGTGTGACACGGAGTGTGATGGATTTGTGCTAGATGGAAGACTTTTAATCATATATTGTGTGCATTTTATTTGTATTCATTCTTGGTATATGGGCTTCGGTAGAAAGGAGGCATTTATTGACCATCCCTGGTTGCCCATGAGAAGGTGGCGGTGGGCCTTCTTCTTGAATTGCTACTGTCCGTGTGAGGAAGGTGCTCCCACAGCGCCGTTATGTAGGGAGTTCCAGGATTTTGACCCAGCGACGATGAAGGAACGGCCGCTATATGTCCAAGTCAGGATGGTGTGTGACCGGGAGGGGAATTTGGAGGTGATGGTGTTCCCATGCACACGCTGCCTTTGTCCTTCTAGGTGGTAGAGGTTTGGAAGATGCTGTTCAAGAACATGTATTATATAAACAGAATACACAATGGAGAATGATGGAACATCCAGTATTCAAAGAGACTTTAATAATTCACTCATCACTTAATCAGGCGCAAGTTAGAATATAAAAACTGAAAATGCTGGAAACACTCAGCAAGTCAGGCAGTATCTGTGGAGAAAGAATCAGAGTTAACGTTTCAGGTGACCCTTCATCGAAACTGGAAAAAGTTGAAGATTAAACAGTTTTCAAGCAAGTACAGAGTCAGAGAAAGGTTGGGTGGGTTCGGGGGAGGAAAGAACAAACGGGAAGGTCTCTGATAGGGTGGAGGGCAGAGGAGTGATTATTTATTGCTGAGGACAGATTGTTCGGGGTCAGAGAGGGGAAGGTCAGAGGGAATAGTGAAAACACGACAAAGGATGAGATTGGAGGGAGGGATGGGGTCAGAGGAAAGTGAAGGGGAAGCAGGATCAGGAGGGGTGTTGGTATCTAAGAGTTGTTGAAGCTTGCGGTCCTTGACACCTGAAAGGAAGAAAAAAAGTTTTGTTAAAGTGCTGGATGAGGCGAAGGATGAAATGGAACTGAGGAACAGGACAACTCTGAAACAGAGTGAGTCGGTGTGAACTGCCGGTGTGACATCGGCCGTCTCAATTTCTCTGCTCCCCTCACTCACTCTAACCTCCCTCCCTCTGAACTCGCAGCACTCCGTTCTCTCAGGTCCAACCCTCACATTGTCATTAAACCTGCTGACAAGGGCGGCGCTGTTGTTGTAAGAACATAAGAACATAAGAAATAGGAGCAGGAGTAGGCCAATCGGCCCCTCCAGCCTGCTCCGCCATTCAATAAGATCATGGCTGATCTGATCCTAACCTCAAATTTAAATTCATGTCCAATTTCCTGCCCGCTCCCCGTAACCCCTAATTCCCTTTACTTCTAGGAAACTGTCTATTTCTGTTTTAAATTTATTCAATGATGTAGCTTCCACAGCTTCCTGGGGCAGCAAGTTCCACAGACCTACTACCCTCTGAGTGAAGAAGTTTCTCCTCATCTCAGTTTTGAAAGAGCAGCCCCTTATTCTAAGATTATGCCCCCTAGTTCTAGTTTCACCCATCCTTGGGAACATCCTTACCGCATCCACCCGATCAAGCCCCTTCACAATCTTATATGTTTCAATAAGATCGCCTCTCATTCTTCTGAACTCCAATGAGTAGAGTCCCAATCTACTCAACCTCTCCTCCTATGTCCGCCCCCTCATCCCTGGGATTAACCGAGTGAACCTTCTTTGTACTGCCTCGAGAGCAAGTGTGTCTTTTCTTAAGTATGGACACCAAAACTGTATGACAAACAGATCTCTACCTTGTGGAGGCTGAATGCCAACTCTCCGACACCTCCTCCTACCTCCCTCTGGACCATGACCCCACCGCCGAACATCAAACCACAGTTTCCCAGACCGTCACTAACCTCATCTCCTCTGGAGATCTCCCCCCGCCGTGGCCTCCAACCTCATAGTCCCCCAACCCTGCACAGCCTGTTTCTACCTCTTTCCCAAGATCCACAAACAAGACTGCCCTGGGAGACTCATCATTTCAGCCTGTTCTTGCCCCGCTGAACTTATTGCCTCCTATCTTGACTCTACTGTTTCTCCCCACGTCCAATCTCTTCCCACCTACATCCGCGACTCTTCTGACACACTCTGCCACTTTTAACAGTTTCCAGTTCCCTGGCCTTAACTGTCTCCTTTTCACCATGGACACCCAGTCCCTCTGCACCTCCAACTCCCACCAGGACGGCCTGCAGGCCCTCCGCGTCTTCCTTGAACAGAGGCCCAACCAGTCCCCATCCACCACCACCCTCCTCCGTCTGGCTGAACTTGTTCTTACGTTGAACAACTTCTCCTTTGACTCCACTCACTTCCTCCAAATAAAAGGTGTCGCTATGGGAACCCATATGGGTCCCAGCTAGGCCTGCCTTTTTGTGGAATACATGGAACAATCCTTGTTCCAGTCCTACTCAGGTCCCCTTCCTCACTCTTTTCCAGGTACATTGGTGACTGTTTCGGTGCTGCATCCTGCTCTCGCCCCGAATTGGAAAATTTCATCAACTTTGCTTCCAATTTCCACCCTCCCCTCGCCTTCACATGGTCCATCTCCGACTCCTCCCTTCCTTGTTTTCTCTATCACTATTTCTGGGGATAGACTGACGACCAGTATCTCTTAAATGCCCAGCAATGTTCTCAGCTACCTTGATTACAATTCCTCCCACCCCGCTTCCTGTAAGGACTCTATTCCCTTCTCCCAGTTTCTCTGTCCCTGTCGCATCTGTTCTGACAATACCACCTTCCACACCAGTGCTTGTGTGTGTCTTCCTTTTTCCTCAACCGAGGACTCCCCTCCACTGTAGTTGACAGGGCCCTCAACCGTGTCCGTCCTTTTTCCCGCACTTCTGCCTTCACCCCTTCCCTTCCCTCCCAGAACCATAAGGGCCCCTCTTGTCCTCACCTTCCACCCCACCAGCCTCCACACTCAATGTATCGTCCTCCGCCATTTCCACCACCTCCAGCGCGATCTCACCACCAAACACATCTTCCCCTCCCCTCCCCTTTCAGCATTCCGAAAGGATCATTCCCTCCGCGACACCCTGGTCCACTCTTCCATCACCCTCAACACCCGCTCTCCTCCCCACGGCACCTTCCCATGTGAGCACAGGAGATGCAACACCTGCCCCTTTCACCTCCTCCCTTCCCACCGTCCAGGGCCCCAAACACTCCTTCCAGGTGGAACAGCGGTTCACTTGTACTTCTTTCAGTTTAGTACCCTGGATTCGCTGCTCACAATGCGGTCTCCTCTACAGCGGGGAGACCAAACGCAGATTGGGTGATCGCTTTGCTGAAGACCGCCGTTCAGTCTGAAAGCGTGACCCTGACCTGACGGTCGCTTGCCATTTTAATTCCCCGTCCCACTCTCACTCTGATCTCTCTGTCCTCCACCTCTTGCACTGTTCTAATGAAGCTCAGTGGAAGCCCGAGGAACAGCATCTCATCTTTCTATTAGGCACTTTACAACCTTCTGGACTCAACACTGATTTCAATAACTTCAGATCATAACCGCTGTTCCCATTTTTTTTGGACAGTAGGTGCTGATAATGGTCCTGATGTTGCCATTTACAGATCTTCTAGACCCATCTTTTGTTTCTTTACTTGTCCCATTCCCACCCTCCTTGTCTTGCACCATCATCGCTTTTGTCATTTAATCACTCCTGACCTCCACCCTATCACAGACCTTCCCTTTTGTTCCTTCCTCCCCTGGCTCTGTACTTGCTTAAAAACTGCTTAATCTTCAACTATTTCCAGTTCTGACGAAGAGTCATCGACATGAAATGTTAACTCTGTTTCTTTCTCCACAGACGCTGCCTGACTTGCTGAGTATTTCCAGCATTTTCTGTTTTTATTTCAGATTTCCAGCATCCGCAGTATTTTGCTTTTGATTTACGAGTTAGGATATCATCCTCATTAACTGGCTAAAGGGTATATTACATGAGACTCTTTCCTTATGGTTGGAGCATTCTGTTTAGAAAGTACAAGGATAAAGACCACAAGCTACAGGTAAAACATGATTTTATTTAACTTCATGGTTGTCTTAACTGTAATCGCCACAAACATTTCATTTTAATTGCACTTCTAAATCTTAGTTTATTTAAATATTTGCTTCATGAGTGTCCCCATCAATATAAACCAAAAACATAGCTGGAAACAAGTGACCAATCACTAAGAGACAACAATGGGCACAATGAAGCTCAACAAATTCTCCACTTAGTTTCACAGGAATATTTGTACATTTATTACATAAGCGACTGCGATATTAAGGAGATATTAAATATTAGAACTTTCAGGAGGCAGCTTTTGTTTTCCGACTTGCTGTAGAAAAACATTGGAACATTAGGAACAGGAGGAGGCCATTCAGCCCCTCGAGCCTGCTCTACCATTCAATTGGATCATGGCTGATCTGTACCTCAACTCCATTTACCCACCTTTGCTCCATATCCCTCAATAACCTTACCCAACAAAAATCTACCGATCTCAGTCTTGAGAGCTCCAACTGTCCCCCCAGCATCCACAGCCTTTTGAGGGAGAGTTCTAGAAACAAGATGAAGTACAATAACAAACGCAATGAAGCGAATATGACGAAGAATAAGAAATCGAAACAAGTTCACGTTAGTCTCTGCAAGCAGGGTTTGCTGGGATCAATGATTTGGATGGTGCAGCGAGAAGGGCAACGGCACAAAATGTAACAGTAACATCAGCGAAGTCCACTTCCGTGCAGCACTGAAATGTGCAAAGCCTTGTTCAATGCAACATCGCTTCATGAAATTCAATAAAGGTAGGTGAAGGGTACTCTGCATTGGAAGGAAAAACGGGTGACAAAAGTATACAACGGATGGCGTAGAAGGTGAAGTGGAAAGGGATTTGGGGCTGATAGAAAATTCAGCACTTACAATTACTGTGGAGCAGCAACAAACAGAGCGATTGCTTAATTATGTTGCTGGATCAGTCGGGAGTAGGGTGTAAGGGAAAGGGTGTCATGCTAAAACTGTGCACGCCCATGTCAGACTACACCTTTAGTTATGGAGGCAGTGCAAAGAAAAGCCACAGAGATGGTCCCTGGTGTCAAAGGATTCAGTTACGAGGGTAGATTGGAGAAACTGGGCTCTTTCGCCTTCGAGGCACCACACCTCAGGAAGGATATATTGGCCTTGGACAGGGTGCAGTGCAGAGTCACCACAATGATACCGGGACTAAAAGGGTTAAATTATGAGGACAAGTTGCATAGACTAGGCTTGTATTCCCTAGAGTATAGAAGATTAAGGGATGATCTAATTGATGATTAAAGGATTTGATAGGATAGATAGAGAGAAACTATTTCCTCTGGTGGGGGGAGTCCAGAACAAGGGGGCATAACCTTAAAATTAGAGCTAGACCGTTCAGGGGTGATGTCAGGAAGCACTTCCTCACATAAAGAGTAGTGGAAATCTGGAACTCTCTCCCCCAAAAAGCAGCTGAGGTTGGGAGTCAATTGAAAATTTCAAAACTGAGATTGACAGATTTCTATTAGGCAAGGGTATTAAGGGATACAGAACCAAGGCGGGCAGATAGAGTTAAGATACAGATCAGCCATGATCTAATTGAATGGCGGAACAGGCTCGAGGGGCTGAAGGGCCTACTCCTGTTTTCCAGGACATGATAGGGGGATGTAACTCTTTGTTTATTCTGGATGGATGACTTAAGATAGGCCAAGCGGCCTCCATCATCTGTACTTATCTTGTGAAGTCAAAGTTGCTTTACATTAGAGTGTAATCAGCTTTCTTAAATGCATATATGTCCCTATTTTGATCAAGTCCATCTACTGCGTGTAGCCTGTCTTCTTGGTAGTTTTCACCTGTGACTATGTGCTCCATGTAACGCTCCAAAATGGGTGTTCACCTCACTCAAGTGAACAAAATTTCTAGTTCCAACTGTGCTGATGAATGGAAATTTAGGGATCGCCTACAATTCTTCATCATTTACACCATTATCCAGTTCAGGTCAACACCAGGCCAATTTGTAAAGGAGAGGAAAATAATGATGAGGAGTAAGATCGGAACATTTATCTTACTTTATGCAAACAGCATTACTTTGTGGAAAAATGTGTGCAAAAGCTATTTGAGGGGGTTGGAAATGTTAAACTACGCAGGTTAAATTGAAATGTTAGCAATATGCATGAATAATTTAAGTAGAAATATGGTTTAAAGAGGCACAGTTTTTTTTAGTGAGATTGTATGGTAGGCTGTTCTTATTTGTCAAACACTTTTAAGTCATCACATCAAAATGCACTGTTAGTCACAATAAACTTCAGGGGTGAAAACAACCTACTGCTGATCTGGGTGATTCCTCTCCTCGACGACAGAAAACAGTGCCTCTAAATTCTTAAACTTTCAGATTGGTTGTTACCAGGTCACAGTGCAAATGTAAAAAATTTGGGGCTCGATTCCTATCAGCTCTCTGCTGCTGAGTCCCACTCAATCTAAACAGGGCAGTCTATCATGAGAGAACCGAGAATAAACCAGAGCCAAACTCCTGGCCTTTAGCTGGTAGGTTGGCCTCCAGAATTACTTCACAGCATATCTAAGTGGTTACACTGAAGCGATATGTTACATTCAATCATGAAAGATTGTGGGGTCGGTTGAAATGCACTTAACCTAGTTAAGTTTTACTAATTGTCAGAAATGCAATTAATACAGTTATTAAGGCTGGGGGCATCAACTAGTTAAGATTTTGTTTAGACAAAATCAATTCCATAGCAACGCACTACACCAAAAAACATATGATTTGGATACAGTGTTTTTTTTTTAACAACATACATACAGTTCTCAACCAAGCAATACTCTATATAATCAGAATGTGCATTAAAAGGCAGAATTGTGCTACCTAATCCTAATCTACGTTAGTATATTGAGCCCAAGTGTTTCTTTAAGACATACAACGGAATCCTTCACACAGTTTCTGACAGATTGAATTATTTCACACGTCTAAATGTTGTGTGCACACCACATGGATTGCTGCAAAAATAAGATAATAAATATATTTTACTTTGGCTTCATGAGAACATACATACACGAGAAGGAATATGCAAACTTTCAGGTAGCAGGTTACACTGAATGTTACTGATAATATAACGAAAACCCAAAATCCAACAAGGTGCAAACACGTTTTCAAGTAAAAAAAAAGACGTCCCCAGGGCTAACTGGTCCGTTCTTGTATTATTTTGTGCTGGACGTAATGATGTCCGTGGAAGACAAGGTGCTTCTAAAGACTATAAATGCTACTTAACATCACTTTTAAATAGGGGAATCGTCGGAGGCATAGTGGTCCAATGGGTCAGAGCACTAAGATGCACTGCCTATGAGTTCTAAGTCCCTGATCTCAGTTGTGTCACTGCAGGGAGGCACCTAATGGAGGCTGATGGCTTTGCGATGGGGTGAGGGCGAGGGAGAGTAGGAAAATCCGAGGGAGCGTCATCCCTGGTCTGTTCTCGTACACCTCCTTACAACTAGCTCTATTGGTGGGTACCTGGGAGTCAGCCGTCCACCCTGGTTTCTTGGCTTCAGTTAGTTCATAAGCCAGGAAGACCCAAGGGAATGGAGAGGGGAGGGGAGGAGAGGGGAGAGTTTGGCCTTCTATTTTAAATAGGGTAACAAGAAAATAGTATATGTTGAAGTATATAATTGAGCAGAAAATGTAAAAGTTTTAAAATTCACTCAAAAGAGGATGCTTGCATGCAAATTTGTGCCTCCCAGTGTATTTGTATTCCAGATATAAATAATACATTCCCCTCGTCATGTCCTTTAGGACTAATTAAGTCATGATTTCGAACTATTTTATAGTTTGTATATTCCGTGCAGATTTTTTAGCTCGTCCCTAAAATGAATTCTAAGTAGATAAGAAAGCTTAAATAATTTTTAAAACTTTTGTTTCTCCATAAATATACATATGACTTAACAAAAATATACATTCTCAAATAAGATAATATTACTGGGATTCAGGCTGTAAAAATAGTCACAAAAATGTACTGACATTTCAGCACTAGATGTCGTCAATTGATTATATTATCAGTAACACTCTTTACACCTTCCTGACTGTACACGTACTTTAATAGATGAGATTCCTTTCAACGGACAGCTTCAGTAAGACATGAATGTAGAAAAAGATAATCAGTGGGGAGGCGACCGGTGTTTATCCGCCAAACCTGCCACAATGCAGACGTGAGCTGGGACCCCAAGCCAGGCAGTTAGTCACCGCAAGCAGTTGCGAGACATGAATAATAGCACGTGTCGAATGCCATTCAAACGTTCTTGAAGCGAAGTCATTGCGAGAAAAGGAAGCTGAGCCCGATTCTCTAACGGGAGCACGGCCAGTAGCCACCAACACCAGCCCGGGCCATTAGGACTTGCCTGGGAGACAAAAAAAAGAAAGACACATCCGCTTAAGGTCAGCTGGAACGACACGCAGTTCCAAATACATTCTAGCCTAGAGTTGCCAACCCTCCAGGATTGCCCTGGCGTCTCCAGGAATGAAAGACTAATCTCCAGAGCACTGCTACAAGCAAACCGGAGAGAAAAATCATAGGGGCATTAAAAAATTGTGTGTTTAAAATTTATTTCTGTGAACACTTTGGTTATTATTTATAAAAAAATATTTGAGATGAGGAAAAATGGCTGCTTCGCTTTCAGTCAAAAATCATCCAATGAAGAAGCTATTTGCTTTCCAACTGCGTGTGAAGGCGGTGCATTGAAAATATGAAAGTGTTGGGAGACCAATGGCGGGGGGGGGGGGGCGCGGGCGAGCGAGGTGGTCATGTGATGACACCTCCACGAATATGTCCAACCACAGTTGGCAACTCTATTCTAGCCGTTGTTCGAGTCAATGTATGCAGAAGTGGGGTGAAGTGTTACGGTGTCACGGCCCAGAGTTCCTGGTGCAGAGCTTCAGGCGACGGGAGCGCGTATCAGGAACGCGTGCACAGGCCAGCGTATCCAGTTCGACGCTCCGCGCGGCTACCTCCGTTGTCACATCACTGTGACGTGACCAGGCTTTTGGCATAACTTTGTCCCTGGGTCTGGCTTCACAAATTTTACAATGCAGCTGCCGCAAACATTCATAACTTGGGTAGTACTGAAATCAGTGGCCATGCGCGACGCTCGTGGCCGCCCTGATTTTGCACTTTTCACAGGTGACCGAGATAATCTATCAGCATTAGCATTTGGATTTCTGGATGCACACATGATGATGTAATGGTAAGTCAACTACTGCCTAACCAGTATTTGCAGTCTGGCCAGAACTGGATTCCCATTCATCGGCCCCGTTATCAACTTGAATGACATTTGATCAGTCATCAAAATAACTTCCTACCACACACGCATCGGTGGAATTTCTGTAGACCGTGCGTGACAGCAAGAGCTGGCTTTTTCTATCTATGAGGAACTTGTCAGTGTTCTTAATGAATAAGCAATTGGTTTTCTTCAATTCCTTCAAAAGTATGTGAAATTGGATGAAGATTTAAACCTGAGGATCTCATTGTTTAGACATTTACTGTACTTTAAGGGGTGGCAGTTGAATTGTAGTAGTAGCTGATTTATAGTTAAGTCAACCAGTTCTTAAGAAGACAGAAAGTATTATAGGTTGTCTCGTGCAATTTGGGAACTTATTTTGGAAAAGACATATTGATCAGATCCTAAATTCATCAGGAACCTTGTGATCAGCTGTCTTCTTATCCACCAAAGCGGTCACTTACAAATCATTCCGAAAATCTATCAAACGTATCAATAATGGTCCAGATCTCGGATAATTCAGTAGACAAGGCCATAAGACAAGAAAACCGTAGGTAGACTGACTGAAGCCAGTTGAAGAATCTGTGAGATATGTAATGAAGTTGAAGTTCTATCAATTAAAGGGTCTAAAAAAAAGAGCCGAGGTATCCTAATTGATCCTAAAGATTTAAATCTAATGGTCTCACTGGATAGACATTTACTGTATTTTAATTGAATTGTAGTCGTGCTGATTTATAGATAAGTAAAACCAGTTCTTAAGAAGGCAGAAAGTATCATGGGATAAAAGGGTGTCTATTTGAATGGGGAGATACAAAAGACGATGAAAACGAAAAGACCAACTGGTCCATCTAGCCTGGCCCATACGGCCATGACGTCCTAAGTATCATAATTTACAACACCCACCACCCATCAGCAGCCATGTGATCTCCTGGGAGAAAAAAAATTAATAAAACGCCATGGCCATTGATGATTTCAGGGGTGATGAGCTCTATTTATATATAGTAAACAGCTGAGGCCCAAGCACTGATCCTTGTGGCACCCCACTAGTTACAACCTGCCAACTTGAAAATGACCCGTTTATTCCTACTCTATGTTTTCTGTCCATTAACCAATCTTCAATCCATTCTAATATATTACCCCCACTCCCATAAGCCCGAATCTTGTGCGGCACCTTATCAAATGCCTTTTGAAAATCCAAACATACTACATCCATTGGTTTCCCCTTATTTACCCTGCAAGTTACACCCTCAAACATGATTTCCATTTAATAAAACCGTGTTGACTCTGCCAATCACATTATGAGTTTCTAAGTGCCCTGTTACTATGTCCTTAATAATAGATTCTAGCATTTTCCCTACTATTGATGTCAGGCTAACTGGCCTATAGTTCCCTGTTTTTTCTCTCCCTCTTTTCTTGAATTTTAAAAAAATTATTCTTTCATGGTATGTGGGCATCGCTGGCGAGGCCGGCATTTATTGCCCGTCCCTAATTGCCCTTGAGAAGGTGGTGGTGAGCCGCCTTCTTGAACCGCTGCAGTCCGTGTGGTGACGGTTCTCCCACAGTGCTGTTAGGAAGGGAGTTCCAGGATTTTGACCCAGCGACGATGAAGGAACGGCGATATATTTCCAAGTCGGGATGGTGTGTGACTTGGAGGG
This sequence comes from Heptranchias perlo, assembly GCF_035084215.1. Taxonomy (NCBI): domain Eukaryota; kingdom Metazoa; phylum Chordata; class Chondrichthyes; order Hexanchiformes; family Hexanchidae; genus Heptranchias; species Heptranchias perlo. Next base: position 58,128,080 of record NC_090339.1, on the reverse strand, counting down.
GAACGTGCAGGTGGTGTTGTTCCCATGTGCCTGCTGCCCTTGTCCTTTTAGGTGGTAGAGGTCGCGAGTTTGGGAGCTGCTGTCGAAGAAGCCTTGGCGAGTTGCTGCAGTGCATCCTGTGGATGGTACACACTGCAGCAACTGTGCATCGGTGGTGAAGGGAGTGAATGTTTAGGGTGGTGGATGGGGTGCCAATCAAGCGGGCTGCTTTGTCCTGGATGGTGTCGAGCTTCTTGAGTGTTGTTGGAGCTGCACTCATCCAAGCAAGTGGAGAGTATTCCATCACACTCCTGACTTGTGCCTTGTAGATGGTGGAAAGGCTTTGGGGAGTCAGGAGGTGAGTCACTCGCCGCAGATCACCCAGCCTCTGACCTGCTCTCGTAGCCACAGTATTGATATGGCTGGTCCAGTTAAGTTTCTGGTCAATGATGACCCCCAGGATGGTGAAGGTGGGGGATTCAGCGATGGTAATGCCATTGAATGTCAAGGGGAGGTGGTTAGACTCTCTCTTGTTGGAGATGGTCATTGCCTGGCACTTATCTGGCGCAAATGTTACTTGCCACTTATGAGCCCAAGCCTGGATGTTGTCCAGGTCTTGCTGCATGCGGGCTCGGACTGCTTCATTATTTGAGGGGTTGCGAATGGAACTGAACACTGTGCAATCATCAGCGAACATCCCCATTTCTGACCTTATGATGGAGGGAAGGTCATTGATGAAGCAGCTGAAGATGGTTGGGCCAAGGACACTGCCCTGAGGAACTCCTGCAGCAATGTCCTGGGGCTGAGATGATTGGCCTCCAACAACCAATACCATCTTCCTTTGTGCGAGGTATGACTCCAGCCACTGGAGAGTTTTCCCCCTGATTCCCATTGACTTCAATTATACTAGGGCTCCTTGGTGCCACACTTGGTCAAATGCTGCCTTGATGTCAAGGGCAGTCACTCTCACCTCACCTCTGGAATTCAGCTCTTTTGTCCATGTTTGGACCAAGGCAGTAATGAGGTCTGGAGCCGAGTGGTCCTGACGGAACCCAAACTGAGCATCAGTGAGCAGGTTATTGGTGAGTAAGTGCCGCTTGATAGCACTGTCGACGACACCTTCCATCACTTTGCTGATGATTGAGAGTAGACTGATGGGGCGGTAATTGGCTGGATTGGATTTGTCCTGCTTTTTGTGGACAGGACATACCTGGGCAAGATGTCGGGTGGATGCCAGTGTTGTAGCTGTACTGGAACAGCTTGGCTAGAGGCGCGGCTAGTTCTGGAGCACAAGTCTTCAGCACTACAGCTGGGATGTTGTCGGGGCCCATAGCCTTTGCTGTATCCAGTGCACTCAGCCGTTTCTTGATATCACGTGGAGTGAATCGAATTGGCTGAAGACTGGCTTCTGTGATGGTGGGGGTATTGGGAGGGGGCTGAGATGGATCATCCACTCGGCACTTCTGGCTGAAGATGGTTGCAAACGCTTCAGCCTTGTCTTTTGCACTCACATGCTGGACTCCGCCATCACTGAGGATGGGGATGTTTGCAGAGCCTCCTCCTCCCGTTAGTTGTTTAATTGTCCACCACCATTCACGACTGGATGTGGCAGGACTGCAGAGCTTTGATCTGATCCGTTGGTTGTGGAATCGCTTAGGTCTGTCTGCAGCATGTTGCTTCCGCTGTTTAGCATGTAGTCCTGAGTTGTAGCTTCACCAGGTTGGCACACCTCATTTTTAGGTACGCCTGGTGCTGCTCCTGGCATGCTCTTCTACACTCCTCATTGAACCAGGGTTGATCCCCTGGCTTGTTGGTAATGGTAGAGTGAGGAATATGCCGGGCCATGAGATTACAGATTGTGCTGGAATACAATTCTGGTGCTGCTGATGGCCCACAGCGCCTCATGGATGCCCAGTTTTGAGCTGCTAGATCTGTTCTGAATCTATCCCATTTAGCACGGTGGTAGTGCCACACAACACGTTGGATGGTGTCCTCAGTGCGAAGGCGGGACTTCATCTCCACGAGGACCGTGCGGTGGTCACTCCTACCAATACTGTCATGGACAGATGCATTTGCGACAGGTAGATTGGTGAGGACGAGGTCAAGTAAGTTTTTCCCTCGTGTTGGTTCGCTCACCACCTGCCGCAGGCCCAGTCTGGCAGCTATGTCCTTCAGGACTCAGCCAGCTCGGTCAGTAGTGGTGCTACCGAGCCACTCTTGGTGATGGACATTGAAGTCCCCCACCCAGAGTACATTTTGTGCCCTTGCTACCCTCAGTGCTTCCTCCAAGTGGTGCTCAACATGGCAGAGGACTGATTCATCAGCTGAGGGAGGACGGTAGCAGGTAATCAGCAGGAGGTTTCCTTGCCCATGTTTGACCTGATGCCATGAGATTTCATGGGGTCCAGAGTCAATGTTGAGGACTCCCAAGGCCACTCCCTCCTGACTGTATATCACTGTACCGCCACCTCTGGTGGGTCTGTCCTGCCGGTGGGACAGGACATACCCAGGGATGGTGATGGAAGAGTCTGGGACGTTGGCTGAAAGGTAAGATTCTGTGAGTATGGCTATGTCAGGCTGTTGCTTGACTCGTCTGTGGGACAGCTCTCCCAATTTTGGCACAAGTCCCCAGATGTTCATGAGGAGGACTTTGCAGGGTCGACTGGGCTTGGTTTGCCGTTGCCGTGTCCAGTGCCTAGTGGTCCGATGCCAGGTGGTCCGTCCGGTTATATTCTTATTATGACTTTTCGTCGTGAGATTTTACAACTGAGTGGCTTGCTAGGCCATGTCAGAGGGCAATTAAGAATCAACCACATTGCTGTGGGTCTGGAGTCACATATAGGCCAGACCGGGTAAGGACGGCAGGTTTCCTTCCCTAAAGGGCATTAGTGAACCAGATGGGTTTTTACGACAATCCGGTAGTTTTATGGCCACCATTACTGATACTAGTATTTTAATTCCAGATTATTTATTTATTTAATTAATTGCAGGGTTACATTTGCTACCTTCCAATCCAGGGGGACCATTCTCGAATCGAGGGAATTCTGGAAGATCAAAACCAATGCATCCACTATCCCTGCTGCCACCTCTTTTAAACCCTAGGACAAAGGCCATCAGGTCCAGGGGATTTGTCGGCTTTTAGTCCCATTCATTTCACCAGTAATTTTTCTTTACCAATATTAATTACTTTAAGTTCCTCACTTTCATAGGACCCTTGGTTCCCCACTATTTCCGGTATTTTTTTTGTGTCTTTTACCGTGAAGACAGATACAAAATATTTGTTGGCTGTCTTCTCACTAAAATAATTCTAAAAGCAACTACGGAGCACGTGCAGTGGCGAGCTAACCCACCTGTATATCTGTATCTTTCCTCGGCATCGGTCCAAAGTGGCTCAGAATTCGAGTCTTCAATATTTGCTTGAGTGAGCTAAACCACACGTACGCCTGCTCGTAAACCAAGTCATGCAGGCGAAGAAGTTCAGCATAGTCCTCTCCCTCTACCTGTTACATGGAAGGTTACATGAGATTTAGTTTACACCAGCTGTACACATTGGAGAACTCTCATTAGCAATGGTCAGATTACATGGCATGTGACTATAAATGCACTTCCTACACTCCAACACTTCAAAAAGTACTTCATTGGCTTTAAAGCGCTTTGGGACATCCTGAGGTTGTGAAAGGAGCTATATAAATGCATGTCTTTCTTTCTGCTATCTCCATCTCCCGCTAATTAATGTCTTCCTCGTATTTTAAGATTTTACCATAATTGGCAAAAGAACCAGAGGGGAAATGAGGAGAAATTCTTTTACGCAGCAAGTTGTTATGACATGGAATGCACTGCCTGAAAGCAGATTCATTCGTACGTTTCAAAAGGAAATTGGATAAATACTTGAAAAGGAAAAATTTGTAGGGCTATGGCGAAAGAGCAGGGGAGTGGGACTGATTGGGTAGCTCTTTCAAAGAGCCGGCACAGGCACGATGGGTTGAATAGCCTCCTTCTGTGCTGTACGATTCCATGATTTCATTCACACTTTGTTCAGTCGCAGCAAAATCCTACTGCAAATAAGATTTAATTCTAAAAAGGGTCCTTCGTATTAACTCCATCATCAACAGCCCCCGCGTAATTGTCAAAGCACAAAAGGACGCAGCATGAAGGTTTAATGATCGCACACAATATTCTTGATAAAGCGTCACCTTTTCGTCTTCAAGGTATTCAATATCTGCAGTACTGTAGCCGTCCTTTTCACTGTGTCGTAACACCTTGAACCTTTGCCTGCCGATAGAGTCTACGACCGAACGACCGTCTGAAAATAACTCGACACTTCTGATCTCCAGCATACAGCCATAACCAGCAAAACTGCGCAGGATAAAATGAACACAGTTATAATGTACCTCCATCGACGGTGCCTAATTCTAAGTGACTCTAAAGTATCAGCTGTAACTCAGTTGGTAGCACTCTTGCCTCTGAGTCAGAAGGTTGGGGGTTCAAAGTCCCACTCCAGAGACTTGAGCACATGATCTAGGCTGACCCTCCAGTGTAGTACTGAGGGAGTGCTGCACTGTCAGAGGTGCTGTCTTTCGGTTGAGACGTTAAACCAAGGCCCTGTCTACCCTCTCAGGTGGACATAAAAGATCCCATGGCACTATTTGGAAGAAGAGCAGGGGAGTTCTCCCCGGGGTCCTGGCCAATCATTTATCCCTCAACCAACATCACTAAAACAAATTATCTGGTCATTATCACATAGTTGTTTGTTGGACCTTGCTGTGTGAAAATTGGCTGCTGCGTTTCCTACGCCATAACAGTGACTACACTGCAAAAGTACTTAATTGGCTGTAAAGAGCTTTGGGACGTCCTGAAGTTGTGAAAAGCGCAATAGAAATGCAAGTCTTTCTTTCTTTAAATAATTTGCATTGAACTTCCATATTGTAATACCTACAATGGCAAGTTTTTATTTATTTGATATTGGGATGTGGGTGACACTGTATTTATTGCCCATCCTTGGCTGGCCTGAGGGCATTCAGAGTCAATCACACAGTGTGAGACTGGAATCACAGGTTCCTTTCCCTGATGGACATTAGTGAACCAGTTGGACTTTTATGACAATTCATTAGCTTTATTTTCATGGTTATTTGCTGGTGCGATCCCACAAATGTTTACTGAATTCAATTTCATAAACTTGCATGGTGGGATTGTGATCTCACAACCCCTGGGTTGTTAGGCTAGCACTGTAACTACTAGGCCATCACACCCATTACAAGATGCTAACTTAAAGGGACACTGAGAGAATTGGAAAGTTTTCAGACAGGTTCAAGATGTCAAACAGCCAAGAAGAGCCAGCTGTGAATTTCCACTTTAGAGCTACACATGTCGAATGGGAAAGCGAACCACATAATACAAACTGCAGTTACTTTCAATATGCCTAATGTGGAAAAGTTATGTTTTTGGGTAATTGTGTCCAGTTCACGAACAAATTTAATGAGGTGGAGATGCCGGTGATGGACTGAGGTGGACAAATGTAAGGAATCTTACAACACCAGGTTATAGTCCAACAGTTTTATTTGAAAATCACAAGCTTTCAGAGATTATCTCCTTCGTCAGGTGAGTGAGTGAATGAGAGGTTCTCAAATCGCATATCTTATATTAGGCTGGGAATCAAAGGTGTCGTTGGTGTTCAGACAGGTTAACCACGGAAAACAGTATGTCCCAGTATGCTGAATACACAAGGTTCAAATTACACAGACAAGGAGAGAAAGAGACCCGAAAGGCACCTTCACCTTCGATAACCAGTTCTTTACCCAAACACACGGAACAGCCATGGGGACCAAATTCGCACCCCAATACGCCAACATTTTCATGCACAAGTTCGAGCACGACTTCTTCACTGCACAGGACCTCCAACCAACGCTATACACCAGATACATAGACGACATTTTCTTCCTATGGACCCACGGCGAAGAATCACTGAAGAGACTACACGATAACATCAACAAGTTCCATCCCACCATCAAACTCACCATGGACTACTCCTCAGAATCGGTTTCTTTCTTGGACACACAAATCTCCATCAAAGACGGGCACCGCAGCACCTCACTCTACCGCAAGCCCACGGACAACCTCACGATGCTCCACTTTTCCAGCTTCCACCCTAACCACGTCAAAGAGGCCATCCCCTATGGACAGGCCCTGCGAATACACAGGATCTGCTCAGACGAGGAGGAACGCGATGGACACCTACAGACGCTGAAAGACGCCCTCGTAAGAACGGGATATGACGCTTGACTTGTCGATCGACAGTTCCGACGGGCCACAGCAAAGAATCGCATAGACCTCCTCAGAAGACAAACACGGGTCGCGACCAACAGAGTACCCTTCGTCGTCCAGTACTTCCCCGGAGCGGAGAAACTACGCCATGTTCTCCGCAGCCTTCAACATGTCATCGATGACGATGAACACCTCGCTAAGGCCATCCCCACGCCTCCACTATTCGCCTTCAAACAGCCACCCAACCTCAAACAGACCATCGTTCGCAGCAAATTACCCAGCTTTCAGGAGAACAGCGTCCATGACAGCACATAACCCTGCCACGGCAACCTCTGCAAGACATGCCAGATCATCGACACAGATACCACCATCACACGAGAGGACACCACCCACCAGGTACATGGTTCATACTCCTGTGACTTGGCCAACGTTGTCTACCTCATACGTTGCAGGAAAGGATGCCCCGGAGCATGGTACATTGGCGAGACCACGCAGACACTGCGACAACGGATGAACGGACACCGCGCAACAATCGCCAGACAGAAGGGTTCCCTCCCAGTCGGGGAACACTTCAGCAGTCAAGGACATTCAGCCACCGATCTTTGGGTAAGCGTTCTCCAAGGCGGCCTTCGAGACACACGACAACGCAAAATCGTCGAGCAGAAATTGATAGCCAAGTTCCGCACCCATGAGGACGGCCTCAACCGGGATCTTGGGTTCACGTCACGCTACACGTTACCCCACCAGTGGATTTTTAATAAAACTGGATATTCTCTCTCTCTCTCTGCCTTTCGGGTCTCTTTCTCTCCTTGTCTGTGTAATTTGACCCTTGTGTATTCAGTATACTGGGACATACTGTTTTCCGTGGCTAACCTGTCTGAACACCAATGACACCTTTGATTCCCAGCCTAATATAAGATATGCGATTTGAGAACCTCTCATTCACTCACTCACCTGACGAAGGAGATAATCTCCGAAAGCTTGTGATTTTCAAATAAAACTGTTGGACTATAACCTGGTGTTGTAAGATTCCTTACATTTAATGAGCAAGGAGATTAAATTCCTTCTGTTAATAATTTTAGCAGAAATATCGGCATGAACATGAAGCAGGATTTCCTACTTACACTCAATCAAAAGCAAAATACAGCGGGTGCTGGAAATCTGAAATAAAAACAGAAAATGCTGGAAATGCTCAGCAAGTCAGGCAGCATCTGTGGAGAGAGAAACAGAGTGTAACTCTGCCTGACTTGCTGAGCATTTCCAGCATTTTCTGTTTTTATTTCCTATTTGCACCGACTTTCACTTCAATGATCGACAGAAGAAATTTCACCTCCTCCCACACAACTTACTTCGGCATTTGTCTACATGACGAAAGAGATAGCTTAAAGAAGAACATTTACATCCTCTTCAAAAAGGGTCAGCTCTGGGACATAGGAACAGGAGTAGGCCATTCAACCCCTCGAGCCTGCTCTGCCATTCAGGTAGATTATGGTTAATCTGTATCTTAACTCCATTTACCCAGCTTGATTCCATATACCCTTACCTAACAAAAATCTTATCAATCTCAGTTTTGAAAGTTTCAATTGATCCTGAGTCTCAACAGCTTTTTTGGGGGAAAGAGAGTTCCAGATGTCTGAAGAAGTGCTTCCTGACATCATGCCTGAACGGCCTAGCTCTAATTTTAAGGTTCTGCCCCCTTGTTCTGGATTCTCCCTCCCCCCCCACAGAGGAAATAATTTCTCTTTATCTACCCTATGAAATCCTTTAATCATTGTAAACACCTCACTTAGATCATCCCGTAATCTTCCAAACTCAAGGGAATACGAGCCTAGTCCGTGCAACCTGTCCTCATAATTTAACCCCTTTTAGCCCCGGTATTATTCTGGTGAACCTGCGCTGCTCCCCCTCCCAAGGCCAATATATCCTTCCTGAGGTGTGCAGCCCAGAAGTGAAAGTCGTACTCCAGATGCCGATTTATTCATAAGCAACAGACGATGCTGCTCACCCCTTAACTGGATCACTCAAGCACATTCCAAACTGCTTGTTGCCAGACTCCATGCACCTCCGAATCATTAACCGATAGCAAGGCTCAAAGATGTGCAGTGGGCACGGGACAGTGGGATACGCCATAGTGCAGATGAATATAGGCACAGATTTATTGAGACTGGAGAAAAACAAATATTTTCCAGAATTAATATGGGTTAATGGTAAAGTACATCATCCATCTTATATAAGTTAAACTTCAGTATAGATATATATATATATAGATTGTTCAGCTGTACATGTTATCCTCATTCCTTGTGTTAAACAATTCAACTGAGTGAACTCACAGTGATACCGATCCTATTAAAACATTTTTCAAATGGAACTAATGTATTCCATTTCCACACTGTGGCAAGATCCAAATTAGGTAGTGAGCTTGTCACAAGAGCGGTTTTCCCTTGGCTTCCTGTCAGCCATGGCTCAGTGGTAGAGTCTCTCGCCTCCGAGTCAGAATGGTTGCAGGTTCAAGTCCTGCTCCAGAGACTTGAGCACAAAGTCTAGGCAACACCCCAGTGCAGTACTGAGGGAATGCTGCACTGTTGGAGGTGCCATCTTTCGGATGAGATATTAAACCGAGGCCTTGTCTGCCCTTTCATAAAAGGGCAGGATAAAGAGTGGGAGCGCAGGCCTGAGAGCTGGAGGATAAAGAGCGGGAACACAGGAGGATAAAGAGTGGGTGCACAGGCCCGAGAGCGGGAGGATAAAGAGTGGATATACAGGCCCGAGAGCGGGGGGATAAAGAGTGGATATACAGGCCCGAGAGCGGATGCCCTCCTTCACTTACAGTTGGCGCCAACTCACATAGGCAGAAATTTGAAAAAGAGTGACGTCGCAGAACAATGGGTAGGCGAGTATTGATTGATTGGTGAGTATTACTGTTTTTCTTCTCTCCAAGTTAGGGCAGTGGGTTAAACGAACAGCTTAAATCAATAACTTAAAGTAGATAAAATTAATTAGTTAACAAAACTAAGAATGGCGAGAGATTAAAAACTCTATCAAACCTTGTTTTATTTATTTACTTTCTTAGAGAGGGCAGGGCAGGTGGTGTGTCGTAACTGCAGCATGTGGGAGTTGGTGGAGACCAGCAAAATCCCGAGTAATCACATCTGTAGTAGGCGTCTGCGACTCGAGGAACTTCAACTCAGAGTTGTTGAGCTGGAGTCCGAGCTGCAGGCATTGCGATGCATCAAGGAGGGGGGGAAAGAGTTATCTGGACACTTTGATCCAAGAGGCAGTCACACCCCTTAGATTAGGTACTAGTTTAGATTCGTTCAGTGATCAGGGACAGGAGGGTGTGACTGTGAGCCAGGCAGTATAGGGACCCAGGAGTTTGTGATGGAGGAGCCTCAGCCTTTGACCTTGTCCAACAGGTACGAGGTACTTGCTACCTGTATGGTTAAGAGCAACGACTGCAGGGAGGTTGGGCAAACTGACCATGGCAGCGTGGTACAGGAGGCCATTCAAGCGGGGGGGGGGGGGGGGGGGGGGAGTAAAAAGGAATGTGGTAGTGGTGGGAGATAGTATAGTCAGGGGGACAGATACTGTTCTCTGCAGCCGCGACCGAGAGTCCCGAAGACTGTGTTGCCTGCCCGGTGCCAGGGTTAAGGACATCTCCTCGCAGCTGGCAAAGAACTTGGAGCATGAGGAGGAGGGTCCATGAGGGGGAGGTCCACGTAGGAACCAACGACATAGGTAGAACTAGGAATGAGGTTCAATCGGGATAGTTTTGAGGAGCTAGGGTCTAAATTAATAAGCAGAAATTCAAAGGGAATAATCTCTGGATTACTACCTGAGCCACGTGCAAATTGGCATAGGGACAAACAGATCAGAGAGTTAAATGCGTGGCTCAAAGAGTGGTGTGGGAGACAGGGGTTTCGATTCATGGGGCACTGGCACCAGTACTGGGGAAAGAGGGAGCTGTTCCGTTGGGACGGGCTCCACTTAAACCGGGCTGGGACCAGCGTCCTGGCGAATCGAATAACTAGGGCTTATAGACAGGGCTTTAAACTGAAAAGGAGGGGGGAGGGGTCAGGTGAGGGGAGATTTATAAATCTAATGAGAAAAGTCAAGGCAACAGAGCAGTGCAGCGATTTGGGTAAAGATAAGCAGAGTGTGACAGGAAGGGACAGAGAGTTTAACGGTAATAGTGTATCAACGAATAAGGTCAAATCATGGAAAAATAGTAAAAAGTTAAAATTAAAGGCTCTTTATCTGAATGCACGGAGGATTCATAATAAGATAGACGAATTAGTTGCACAGAGATAAATGGGTTTGATCTAATAGCCATTACAGAGACATGAGGCTCAATTTTCAAACGGAATCGGGAAGGTGGCGGGGTCTGATTGACAGGCCGGTCACAGTCCCACAGGAGACCAGCCAGGGAGAGGACGTCTGCAGGCAAGTCTTTTTTGTTTGGATTGGGGGGGGGGACATGGGTGGGCAACGGGCACAGGTGGGCAAAGGACCATGGGTGGGCAAGGAGCACGGTTGGGCACAGGGGTTGCAAGTCATGGGGGATGGGATCGGGGGTCAGTCACAGTGGGGCAGGATCGGGGGTCATCGCGGGGGTCCACAATCGCTGAGGGGGAGGGTCGGGGTTCGGAGGATCGGGGTCGGAGTGGGGGGGGATCGTGGTCGGAAGGGAAGGGTCGGGGGGGGGGGGGGGGGGGTCGGGATCGGAAGGGAAGGGTCGGGGGATGATCGGGGTCGGGGGTCAGAGGGGGAGGATCGGGGTCGGGGGTCAGAGGGGGAGGATCGGGGTCGGGGGTCAGAGGGGGAGGATCGGGGTCGGGGGTCTGCGATCGGGGGCCCGCGATCGTTGAGGGGCAGGGATGGGGGTTGGAGGGTCGGGGTCAGGGGTCCGCTATCGGGGGGGCGAAAAAAAAAAGTCGGTGCAGGTAGGCTTGTTCCTCCGGGCCCACAAGCTGTGCCTTTCTAGGCCCCCACCTGTTAGTCTCGGGCCTTCTCACCTCCTTTCACGAGGTGTAAAACAGAAGGCCCAGGAATCCCGGCCCCCTAGGGCTGAAATGGGGAATTAGTTAAAAATGGAGGCCTGAAGCCTCCTTGAAAGGTTTTAAGGCCCGACCCGCCTCCTTGGAGCGGGTTGGCTACACGCCCCTCGTCCCGCCCCAGTGAAAACCAGAAAGGGGCGGTTGGGGACGGGTCTGAAATGTTGGCAATTTTCAATGCCCCCTCCACCCCCAACCCACCCGTTTTTTACTTTGAAAATCAAGCTCATGGTTGCAAGGTGACCAAGGTTAGGAACTAAATATTCCAGGGTACTTGATGTTTCGAAAAGGCAGGCAGAATGGAAAAGGAGGGGGTGTAGCTCTGATAATAAAGGATGACATAAGGACAGTGGTGAGAAAGGATCTTGGCTCGGAAAATCAGGAAGTAGAATCAGTATGGGTGGAGATAAGAAATAACAAGGGGCAGAAAACACTGGTAGGAGTAGTTTATAGGCCCCCTAATAGCAGCTATACCATTTGACAGAGTATTAATCAAGAAGTAATAGGAGCTTGTAACAAAGGTAATGTAATAATCGTGGGGGACTTTAATCTTCATAAAGACTGGACAAATCAACTTGGCAAAGGCAGTCTGGAGGACGAGTTCATGGAATGTATTTGAGTCGGTTTCCTAGAACAATACGTCATGGAATCAACAAGGGAACAGGCTATTTTAGATCTTGTATTATATAACGAGACAGGGTTAATTAGTAATCTCACAGTAAAGGATCCTCTGGGGAAGAGTGATCATAATATGATAGAATTTCACATTGAGTTTGAGAGTGACATACTTAAGTCAGAAACTAGAGTCTTAAACATAAATAAAGCCAATTATATAGGTATGAGGGGCGAGTTGGCTAAGGTAGATTGGGAAATTAGATTAAAGGATATGACAGTAGATAAGCAAAGGCAAACACTTAAAGAAATATTTCAATATTCTCAATGACCACACATTCCACTGACAAATAAAAACTCCATGGGAAAAGTGATTTATCCGTGGCAAACTAAAGAAGTTAAGGATAGTATTAGATTAAAAGAAGAGGCCTATAATGTTGCCAAGAAGAGTAGTATGATTAGGCAGAGTCAACATGGTTTTATGAAAAGGAAATCGTGTTTGACAAATTTATTAGAGTTTTTTGAAGATGTAACTAGCAGGGTAGAAAAAGGGGAACCAGTGGATGTCGCATATTTGGATTTTCAAAAGGCATTCGATAAGGTGCCACAAAAAGGGTTGTTACACAAGATAAGGGCTCATGGAGTTGGGGGGTAATATATTAGCATGGATAGAGGATTGGTTAACGGACAGAAAACAGACAGTAGGGATAAACAGATCATTTTCAGGTTGGCAGGCTGTAACTAGTGGGTTACCGCAAGGATCGGTGCTTGGGCCTCAGCTATTTACAATCTATATTAATGATTTGGATGAAGGGACCGAATACAGTGTGTCTAAGTTTGCTGACAATACAAAGCTAGGTGGGAAAGTAAGTTGTGAGGAGGACACCAAGAATCTGCAAAGGGATACAGATAGGTTAAGTGAGTGAGCAAGAATGTGGCAGATGGAGTACAATGTGGGGAAATGTGAGGTTATTCACTTTGGTGGGAAGAATAGGAAAAGCAAAATATTTTTTAAATGGTGAGGAACTAGTAAATGTTGGTGTTCAGAGAGATTTGGGGCCCTCGTACAAGAAGCATAAAAAGTTAGCATGCAGGTACAGCAAACAATTAGGAAGGCAAATGGCATGTGGGCCTTTATTACAAGGGGGTTGGAGTAGAAGAGTAGGAAAGTTTTACGACAGTTGTACAGGGCTTTAGTGAGACCTCACCTGGAGCACAGTGTACAGTTTTGGTCTCCTTATCTAAGGAAGGATATATTTGCCTTGGAAGCAGTGCAAGGAAGGTTCACTAGATTGATCCCTGGGATGAGAGGGTTGTCCTATGTGGAGAGATTGAGCAGAATGGGCCTATACTCTCTGGAGTTTAGAAGAATGAGAGGTGATCTCATTGAAACGTAGAAGATTCTGATGGGGCTTGACAGAGTAGATGCTGAGAGGTTGTTTCCCCTGGCTGGAGAGTCTAGAACTAGAGGGCATAGTGTCAGGACAAGGGGTTGGATATTTAAGACTGAGATGAGGAGAAATTTCTTCACTCAAAGGGTTGTGAATCTTTGGAATTCTCTACCCCAGGATGCTCAGTCATTGAGTATATTCAAGGCTGAGACAGATAGATTTTTGGACTCTAGGGGAATCAAGGGAAATGGGGATTGGGCAGGGAAGTGGAGTTGAGATCTAAGATCAGCCATGATCTTATTGAATGGCAGAGCAGGCTCAAGGGGCTGTGTGGCCTACCGCCGCTCGTATTTCTTATATTCTTATGTAAATCCCACAGCACTATTTGAAGAAGAGCAGGGGAGTTGTCCCCGATGTCCTGGCCAATATTTATCCCTCAATCAACATCACTAAAAAAAAATTATCTGGTCATTATCACATTGCAGTTTGTGGGATCTTGCTGTGTGCAAATTGGCTGCCTCATTTCCTACATTACAACAGTGACTACACGTTAAAAGTACTTCATTGGCTGTGAAACGCTTCAGGACGTCCTGAGGTCGTGAAAGGTGTTGCATAAAACGCAAGTCCTTCTTTTCCTAGCTGTATGTCATCGGACCCCGATTTGCATATTAAAAGTTGCCTACCGCCTCAAGCTGGCAGACACTTTGGGCACCCAGCGGTAGGCCCCAGTGAAAGTGGCATTGGGCTGATCGTCATGGATACCAGGGCGGTAGAGCCCATTTTTAGGACCTTACTGCCCCATTAACACCATTTTTACCACGTGAATTCGGACCCCGCACGTCTAGCATGGGTGCAAAGTCAAAACTGCTTTGCAGCAATGCTAAACTTGCAGCACGAGCGCACTGTTAAATACAGCCCTTATCCTAGTGTGCCTCGGCAAACTTATAATTTGAACTGTGTACGTAAATTCAGCTTTTTAACGCACTTTAACTCAATCACCTCCACCCAATTCCCCATGGCTACGTCACTGGCAGTCAGCAAAGAAAAGTGTCTGAAAAGGTCAAGAGAAATAGACAGATGACAGCAAATGTACGGTGACATGAATAATAATTCTTTAATAGCTTGATTTCAAAACCAATACCTACTTTAAATAGAAATTAATATTGACCCTCTCACAATAAAAAAAAAATTCCAAAACGCAACAGTTTTACTTACTTTGACAATTCTGCCATCTCTTCATCATTTACTCGTTTTCTTTCCGCAAGTTCCTCTGGCAAGTAACGGGCTATTAGTTCTTCTATTAGAACAGTTCTGTTGTACTTTCTCAGTGCCACATACTGCAGAACGGAGGAAAATGTGTGTCAACGTTCCTGTTTAAGATGAGAAGCCATCACATTGTATACAGACGATACTAATCCATAGATAGAGCCACAGTAGCACGGAGATTTACTTCCATACAGTGTAGAAAATGAAGTGACATAGCCACAAAAAATCATCTCAATTCAGTGAATCCAAATCTTGCTGGAATTCTTGTCCTGGGTGGACAATTTTACATTGCACCCTTTAAACTCTAGTCTAGAAATATTGAGGAACGTTTATTTAACGTGTTTGTGTGACATTCTATTGCTTGCCAAGTTAGTGTCGACCCATTTAAAAATGAACAGGCTAATGCCTGCATTAAAATAACTGTGAAAGAAATGTCGCACAAACGTGTCGAGCATCTGTCTGTTAATATCTAGGCCTAGATGTCCTTTGCAGCTTTCGAAATACATAGAAAATCGTGGAAATATACAGAAGTTACAACATGGAAACCGGCCATTCGGCCCAACCAATTTGTGTCGGCGTTTACCCACCACGTCACTGAACAGTCATAGACTCTTACAGCACAGAAGGACGCCATTCGGCCCATCGTGCCTCTGCTAGCTCTTTGGAAGAGCTATCCATTTAGTCCCACTCCACCCTTCCCATAGCACTGCAAATGTTTTCCTTTTGAAAGTTATTACTGAATCCGCTTCCATCGCCCTTTCAGGCAGTGTATTTCAGATCATAACAACTCGCAGAGTAAAGAACTTTCTCTTCATCTCCCCCCTGGTTCTTCTTGCCAATTACCTTAAATCTGTGTTCTCTGGTTACCGTCACATTTTACCCACCCTGTTCCCATTTTCCTTCATCCACCAATCCAATCTTGAATTGTTGACATAGTTTCTGCTTCAACCACTAACCCTGGAAGTGAATTCCACATCCTCACAACTCTTTGGGTAAAGTTTCTCTCGTTCTCAATTCTAAATCTTATTGATTTCATCTTGTGCAAATTGTAATAGCTGCAAAATAATATTCTGTTCCCTTTTTCATTTATAATTTTACATACGGCACGTATGATTCCTCAAACGACAGAGCAGAGATGACCCATTCTCAGGCTGTGCTTTTTTTTATTCATTCATGGGATGCGGGCGTCGCATTTACTGCCCATCCCTAATTGCCCTTGAGAAGGTGGTGGTGAGCTGCCTTCTTGAACCACTGCAGTCCGTGTGGTGACGGTTCTCCCACAGTGCTGTTAGGTCGGGAGTTCCAGGATTTTGACCCAGCAACGATGAAGGAATGGCGATATATTTCCAAGTCAGGATGGTGTGTGACTTGGAGGGGAAAGTACAGGTGGCCGTGTTCCCATGCACTTGCTGCCCTTGTCCTTCTAGGCGGTAGAGGTCGTGGATTTGGGATGCTGTCGAAGAAGCCTTGGCGAGTTGCTGCAGTGCATCTTGTAGATGGTACACACTGCTGTGACGGTGCATTGATGGTGAAGGGAGTGAATGTTTAGGGTGGTGAATGGAATCCCAATCAAGCAGGTTGCTTTGTCCTGGATGGTGTCGAGTTTCTTGAGTATTGTTGGAGCTGCACTCATCCAGGCAAATGGAGAGTATTCGGCGGAAAGGCTTTGTGGAGTCAGGAGGTGAGTCACTCGCCGCAGAATACCCAGCCTCTGACCTGCTCTTGTAGCCACAGTATTTATATGGCTGGTTCAGTTACGTTTCTGGTCAATGGTGACCCCCATGATGTTGATAATGGGGGATTCAGCGATGGTAATGCCGTTGAATGTCATGGGGAGATAGTTAGACCCTCTCTTGTTGCAGATGGTCATTGCCTAGCATTTGTGTGGCATGAATGTTACCTGCCACTTTTCAGCCCAAGCCTGGATGTTGTCCAGGTCTTGCTGCATGCGGGCACGGACTGCTTCATTCTCTGAGGGGCTGCGAATGTGCAATCATCAGCGAACATCCCCACTTCCGACCTTATGATGGTGGGAAGAACATTGATGAAGCTTATGCTCCTCTTCACCTGGCCACGATGAGTTCCACAGGAGCTGTTGATTTTCCTTCCCTTCTTGCCTCCTCTCCCTGACAACACAGCCTAATGAGGGGCTCATTGCCTGACGAATAACAAGCACGAGCCCACATCCTGCCACTCTGACACAACGCAGTAGACCACTAATCCAGCAAGGGAGTTATGCTAAAGCTTTATAAATCACTGGTTAGGCCTCAGCTGTAGTATTGTGTCCAATTCTGGGCACCACACTTTCGGGAAGATGTCAAGGCCGTAGCAAGGGTGCAGAGGAGATTTACCCGTCTTCACATAGAGGACAGCGTTCATCGTGTTGTGTGGCACTACCACCATGCTAAATGGGATAGATTCAGAACAGATCTAGCAGCTCAAAACTGGGCATCCATGAGGAGCTGTGGGCCATCAGCAGCAGCAGAATTGTATTCCAGTACAATCTGTAACCTCATGGCCCGGCATATCCCTCACTCTACCATTACCAACAAGCCAGGGGATCAACCCTGGTTCAATGAGGAGTGCAGAAGAGCATGCCAGGAGCAGCACCAGGCGTACCTTAAAATGAGGTGCCAACCTGGTGAAGTTACAACACAGGACTACATGCATGCTAAACAGCGGAAGCAGCATGCTATAGACAGAGCTAAGCGATTCCACAACCAATGGATTGCAGTCCTGCCACGCCCAGTCGTGAATGGTGGTGGACAATTAAACAACAAACGGGAGGAGGAGGCTCCGTGAACTTCCCCATCCTCAATGATGGCAGAGTCCAGCACGAGTGCAAAAGACAAGGCCGAAGCGTTTGCAACCATCTTCAGCCAGAATTGCCAAGTGGATGATCCATCTCAGCCTCCTCCCGAGATCCTCACCATCACAGAAGCCAGTCTTCAGCCAATTCGATTCACTCCACGTGATATCAAGAAACGACTGAGTGCACTGGATACAGCAAAGGCCATGCACTCCGACAACATCCCGACTGTAGTGCTGAAGACTTGTGCTCCAGAACTAGCCGCGCCTCGAATCAAGCTGTTCCAGTACAGCTAGAACACTGGCGTCTACCCGACAATGTGGAAAATTGCCCAGGTATGTCCTGTCCATGAAGAGCAGGACAAATCCAATCCGGCCAATTACCACCCCATCTGTCTACTCTCAATCATCAGCAAAGTGATGGAAGGTGTCGTCGACAGTGCTATCAAGCGGCACTTATTCACCAATAACCTGCTCACCGATGCTCAGTTTGGGTTCCACCAGATCCACTCGGCTCGAGACTTCATTGCAGCCTTGGTTCAAACATGGACAAAAGAGCTGAATTCCAGAGGTGAGGTGAGAGTGACTGCCCTTGACATCAAGGCAGCATTTAGGGATGGGCAATAAATGCCGGCCTCACCAGCGACGCCCACATCCCATGAACGAATAAAAAAAAATTTAATTTGACTGAGTGTGGCACCAAGGAGCCCTAGTAAAATTGAAGTCAATGGGAATCAGGGGGAAAACTCTCTAGTGGCTGGAGTCATACCTAGCACAAAGGAAGATGGTAGTGGTTGTTGGAGGCCAATCATCTCAGCCCCAGGACATTGCTGCAGGAGTTCCTCAGGGCAGTGTCCTTGGCCCAACCATCTTCAGCTGCTTCATCAATGGCTTTGCCTCCATCACAAGGTCAGAAATGGGGATGTTCACTGACGATTGCACAATGTTCATTTCCATTCGCAACCCCTCAGATAATGAAGCAGTCCGAGCCCGCATGCAGCAAGACCTGGACAACATCCAGCCTTGGGCTGATAAGTGGCAAGTAAAATTCGTGCCACACAAGTGCCAGGCAATGGCTACCTCCAACGAAAGAGTTTAACCACCTCCCCTTGACATTCAATGGCATTACCATTGTCGAATCCCTCACCATCAACATCCCGGGGGTTACCATTGACCAGAAACTTAACTGGACCAGCCACTACGGCTACAAGAGCAGGTCAGAGGCTGGGTATTCTGTGGTGAGTCACTCACCTCCTGATTCCCCAAAGCCTTTCCACCATCTACAAGGCACAAGTCAGGAGTGTGATGGAATACTCTCCACTTGCCTGGATGAGTGCAGCTCCAACAACACTCAAGAAGCTCGATACCATCCAGGACAAAGGAGCCCGCTTGATTGGTACCCTATCCACCACCTTAAACATTCACTCCCTCCACCACCGGCACACCGTGGCTGCAGTGTGTACCATCCACAGGATGCACTGCAGCACCTCCCAAACCCACGACCTCTATCACCTAGAAGGACAAGGGAAGCAGGTTCATGGGAACACCACCACCTGCACGTTCCCCTCCAAGTCACACACCATCCCGACTTGGAAATATATCGCCGTTCCTTCATCGTTGCTGGGTCAAAATTCTGGAACTCCCTACCTGACAATACTGTGGGAGAACCTTCACCACACGGACTGCAGCGGTTCAAGAAGGCGGCTCACCACCACCTTCTCAAGGGTAATTAGGGATGGACAATAAATGCCGGCCTTACCAGTGACACCCACATTGCATGAATGAATAGAAAAAAATTCACTGGACAGGTACCTGGGATAAGGGGCTTCAGTTATGTAGAGAGATGAGCGAAGCTGAGATTCTTCTCCTTCGAGCAGAAAAGGTTGAGGGGAGATTTGATAGAGGTGTTCAAAATTAAGAGAGGTTTTGTACGAGTAGCTGGGGAGAAACTGTTTCCATTGGCACGAAGGTCGGTAAGCAAAGGACACAGTTTTAGGATAATTGGAAAAAAAAACAAGATGGGACACGAGGAGAAAAATTTTTATGCAGCGAGTTGTTATGATCTGGAATTCAATAGTAACTTTCAGAAGGGAATTGGCTATATACTTGAAAAGGAAAAATTTGCAGGGTTATGGGAAAAAGAGCAGGGAAGTGGGACTATTTGGATAGCTCTTTCAAAGAGCCGGAACAGGCACGATGGGCCAAATGGCCTTCTTCTGTGCTGTGTGATTCTATGATTCTTCTATGATACACCACACCACTCAGGATGCGGCCGTTCAGTGCAGGTAGTTTTGGCCGTAAACTACGTAAGGACTGCTGCAACACACAACCAGGTGAGCACTGATGACAATGGTCAGTCTGATACTTGGAAAGGACTTACCTCAGGAAGGACTTCTTTACAAAGAGGACATTTTGGACTGTGGTCCATGCATCGCTCCAGACATTTTAGGCAAAAGGTGTGTCCACAGGGCGTGGTGATGGGTTCGTAGAACAACCTAAAAGAAAACAAACACTAAAAAAAAAGTAAACCACAACATCTTGCAACAGGAGGTAAAGATAGGGATTACTGTTGTGGTGTGATCACACAAATTTAAAACTTTTTTTTGGGCTCATCAAGGTGAGGGGATGTCAGTGCTAGGGCAAATGGAAAATTCTCATTTCAGGCACTTAGTGTCAGCATCAAGCACTCCCAGGTCAGGTGAAGCACAGCCAGATGTCGAGCAAAGCTCCCTTCTATTCTGCCACAGCCTCAGGAGAGCGATCTTTGCCGCTACCACTGCGACATATTTTCCATTTCCCACTCCAGCCATCCTGCGGTCTCTCTGAGTGAGCGTGCCAATTAATGCCAAATGAGGGGCAGTTTTTGACTCATGCCCAACCAGCAACTCGACTGAGACTGCTCAAACCCACTCTATATCGGACCCTTCCAAAAAGAGGTAGAGACTTTCACACCTATAGTCTAGGCTGGATTTGAGCCCAAGTCACAGAAATGAAAATCCAGGGTCTAACCCACTGCATCACCCAGATCCTCCTATACAAATACAATGCTATTTTAAGCGAGCCATTAAGCCACTTAAATAATATAATACAGCGTATATATTTTATTCCTTATTGTGTTTTATAGAAATAGGGTCTTACGATATTGATCCATAAACTCCCTAACTCTTCAATTCTGATTTGCTGCTGTTTTACTTTGAGCCAAGGAACAAAGTGCGATGGTTGAATTGTGGCAGGAAGTAAGTGTGTTGTCTGTACTATACGCAAGAGTTTTAAGGGATAGATATATATCCCTGCGGAGGCAGGACCATATTTTGGCTTCTAATTATAAACTCTAAATATAATCAAGTCCTTGGTTTTGAACTAGTTATTATAATGTACACACAGATCAAGATAAGCCTGAAATTAGACAGCGACTAGTCTTTTGCTGGCGATATTTATAGAACAGTTGTCAGAACGCTACGGTTTTCACTGTGTTTCTTTCTGTATAATACGTTGGTGTATACCGCTACTAAATTCCTGTCCGTCAGCTCAGCAGTAATGATGGGGCCAAATGAATTCACTCCACTGTTGTCGGTTCTGAACTAGCCTGGTCACTTCAGTCATCTGTATCCCTTTCTGTGACAAGTCACTCTTGACACTGTCTATCCAGCACTTGCTTACATAGAATGTACAGCACAGAAACAGGTCATTTGGCCCAACAGGTCCATGCCAGAGTTTACATAAGAAATAGGAGCAGGAGTAGGCCATACGGCCCCTCGAGCCTGCGCCGCCATTCAATAAGATCATGGCCGATCTTTGACCTCAACTCCACTTTCCCGCCCGATCCCCATATCCCTTGATTTCCTTAGATTCCAAAAATCTATTGATCCCAGCCTTGAATATATTCAATGACTGAGCATCCACAGCCTTCTGGGGTAGAGAACTCCAAAGATTTGCAACCCTCTGAATGAAGAAATTCCTCCTCACCTTAGTCGTAAATGGCCGATCCCTTATCCTGAGACAATGCCCCCTAGTTCTAGACTCTCCAACCAGGGAAAATAACCTCTCAGCATCGAATGCTCCACACGAGCCTCCTCCCTCTCTACTTCATCGAACCCTATCACCATATCCTGCTATTCCTTTCTCCCTCATTTGTTTACCTAGCTTCTCCTTAAATGCATCTATGCTAGTTGCCTCAACTATTCCTTGTGGTAACGAGTTCCACATTCTCACCACTCTCTGGGTAAATAAGTTTCTCCTGAATTCCCTATCGGATTTATTAGCGACTATCTTATATTTAAGGCCCCTAGTTTGGGTCTCCCCCGCAAGTGGAAACATCTTCTCCACATCTATCCTATCAAACCCTTTCATTATCTTAAAGGCCTCTATCAGGTCACCCCTCATTCTTCTCTTTTCTAGAGAAAAGAGCCCCAGACTGCTTGGTCTTCCTCAGCTGCTTGTTCCTTCTATCTCTGGCTGCAGGGCTGTTTCCATTCTTGAAACGTGCCCAAACCATTGCAGTCGCCTTTCTTGGATCTTCCTGTTTCTTGTCCAAACCTTGTTCTTATTATATAATTCTTGATGCTTTGCATCCTGGATACTGCCATTATTCCGCTCAACCAAGTCATCTCTGCTGTTAGTATCTTTTCCTCAACCACCTTTCTCATGTTCCAGCTCTCAGATCTGTATAATAACACGGTGATAACCATCGCTTCATAAACTCTTAGCTTCGTTTTTACCAAAATATCTTTAGCCTTCCGTGTCCTGCTTAATCTTCCAAAGGCAGCAGAAGCAAGTCCAATCCTTCTTTTGATGTCTTTTTCACAAATCTCATTCTCTGATATAACCCACCGAGCTATACAAACTTTTCCACCTGTTCAACTGCATCTCTTCCAACTGTAAGGTGTACATCTTCCTGGTGCTTCCCAAATGACTTTTTTGTTAATGTGTAATCCAAACTTTTTACTCTCCACGTACATCTAATCTGTTTTAGATGTTGCTATCAAGTCAATGTCATCGACAAATCTGAGATTGTTTAAAACCTTGCCACATAAGGAGACTCCTCCAATATTATTTGCCATATACTAAATGTAAATACCTCATTGCATAGAATTTACAGCACAGAAACAGGCCATTCGGCCCAACTGGTCTATGCCGGTGTTTATGCTCCACATGAGCCTCCTCCCATCCTACTTCATCTAATCCTATCAGCGTATCCTTCTATTCCTTCCTCCCTTACGTACTTATCGAGCTTCCCCTTAAATGCATCTATGCTATTTGCCTCAACTACTCCATGTAATAGCAAGTTCTACATTCTAACCACTCTCGGGGTAAAGAGGTTTCTCCTGAATTCCCTATTGGATTTATTAGTGACTATCTTATAATTATGACCCCTAGTTCTGGATTCCCCTATAAGTGGAAACATTTTCTCTACGTCTATCCTACCAAATCCCTTCGTAATTTTAGGTCGCCCCTCAGCATTCTCTTTTCTAGAGAAAAAAGCCCCAGTCTATTCAGTCATACCTGATAGTTATAAACTCGCTGTTCTGATATCCTCCTTGAAAATATTTTTTACACCGTCTCCATTGCATTAATGGCAATGAGTCACAACAGAGTTTACAAGCAAGACCGGTGTCTGTTGAAAACCTTAGACAGCATCGAGTTACAATAATTATTTTATTGGTAAGAAAGAAAAGAAAGACTTGCACTTGTATAACATCTTTCACGACTTCAGGACGTCCCAAAGCGTTTTACAGCCAATGAAGTGCTTTTTTGAAGTGTAGTCACTGTTGTAATGTAGGAAACGCGGCAGCCAATTTGCCCACTGCAAAGTCCCACAAACAACAATGAGATAATGACCAGGTAATCTGTTTCTTAAGTGATGTTGGTTGAGGGATAAATTTTGGCCAGGACACCATGAGAACTCCCCCGCTTTTCTTCGAAATGGTGCCATGGGATCTTTTATATCCACCCGAGGGGGCAGGCGGGGCCTTGGTTTAATGTCTCATCCGAAAGATGGTACCTCCGGCAGTGCAGCACTCCCTCGGTACTGCACTGGAGTGTCAGCCTAGATTGTGTGCTCAAGTTCGTGGAGTGGGGCTTGAACTCACAACCTTCTGACTCAGAGGCAAGAGTGCTACCACTGAGTCACGGCTGACACTATAAAATTTGTGAAATTTATTCTAATATATCATCCTGTGTCACAACAGTTCAACTCCCGACTCTACCTAACCCTTTGAAGGGTCATTTTAAAGTATTCCTCCTCCTCCATCAAGATAAAGGACAGCAATCTTGTCCTTTGTCTCTTTTACACTTCCATTTACCATCAAATAAATCAACCAGCTGTTAGCAAAATACTGCTAACATCTATAAAACACATACGCGGAGTTATATTTTAGGTGGATATAACTTGATAACGTCCTTCCTCGTCGATAGAAAGAATTGGGTCAATTAACTTCTTCAGGCCACTGATGTTTGATATGAAATTCAACAAGTCTAATCAGAAATGTGGCAAAGAACATAAGAAATAGGAGCAGGAGTAGGCCAATCAGCCCCTCGAGCCTGCTCCGCCATTTAATAAGATCATGGCTGATCTGATCCTAACCTCAAATCTAAATTCATGTCCAATTTCCTGCCCGCTCCCCGTAACCCCTAATTCCCTTTACTTCTAGGAAACTGTCAATTTCTGTTTTAAATTTATTTAATGATGTAGCTTCCACAGCTTCCTGGGGCACCAAATTCCACAGACCTACTACCCACTGAGTGAAGAAGTTTCTCCTCATCTCAGTTTTGAAAGAGCAGCCCCTTATTCTAAGATTATGCCCCCTAGTTCTAGTTTCACCCATCTTTGGGAACATCCTTACCGCATCCACCCGATCAAGCCCCTTCACAATCTTATATGTTTCAATAAGATCGCCTCTCATTCTTCTAAACTCCAATGAGTAGAGTCCCAATCTACTCAACCTCTCCTCATATGTCCACCCCCTCATCCCCGGGATTAACCGAGTGAACCTTCTTTGTACTGCCTCGAGAGCAAGTATGTCTTTTCTTCAGTGTGGACACCAAAACTGTATGCAGCATTCCAGGTGCGGTCTCACCAATACCTTATATAACTGCAGCAATACCTCCCTGTTTTTATATTCTATCCCCCGAGCAATAAAAGCCAACATTCCGTTGGCCTTCTTGATCACCTGCTGCACCTGCATACTAACTTTCTGATTTTCTTGCACTAGGACCCCCAGATCCCTTTGTACTGCAGTACTTTCCAGTTTCTCACAATTAAGATAATAACTTGCTCTCTGATTTTTCCTGCCAAAGCACCAACATGAAAAGATATCAAGATATGAAGCAGGAGCTAGTGAAAGTTCCATCCTACCCTCTCAGAAATAATCAATTGCCCAGATTTAAACAGGGCTTCTTTTTAAGTACACATTGCTAGTTACATAACTAAGGGGACAACCTTCTGATGTCTAGAAGCTGGGATGTTACCATCAACCTGTATCTGGAGCTTCACTGTTAGCACAGTGGTGAGAACAGCCTGGGATAGGCTCTGTTTGAGCCAATTAATGGATCACTGTTATTCATAGAATTACATAGAATTTACAGCACCGAATCAGGCCAACTGGTCCATGCTGGGGTTCATGATCCACACGAGTCTCCTCCCACCCTACTTCATCTAACCTTCTATTCCTTTCTCCCTCATGTACATATCTAGCTTCTCCTTAAATGCATCTATGCTACAATCTATGCAAAATAGGTCAACATGTTTTTTGATTTTAATAGCTGAAAAGTAATTTTATTACTTTTAAGTTTAGACCGTAGCTATTTGAATCTTTTGTTCAAGCTACAACTGATAAACTATTTCAGGAAGGGAGACAGGACTAACTATAAGGAGTTTAATTTCCCCTTGTGAAGCACTGGTTTTCTTGCTCATGGAAAACTCCTGCGGGATATTTTAAAAATCATTATCCTATTTATTTTAAACAGATTGGCAACTGCGTTAAAACGGCACTCAAAGGAGTTTGACAAAAGAAAATTAAACCTCTTTGGGATTCATTAAAGTCTAATATTTTAAATTTCAAATTGGAATCAATCAATTACCTCCAATTATAGGCTGACATAACTGCAAGACTCACCTTGTTTGGCAAGCTATCCATATACACGACCTCACAAAAGTTGTCACGTGTGCACTGTAAACACTCAGTCGTGCATTTACTAAGTGCGATAATGACATCTAGTCGATGGAGTAGGATACTACACCTACATGTTACTTTGTGTTGAATATTCTCCTTCATACTCTCCTTGCACTGAATTCTTGCTTGCCACAAAAGAAAACACGACAAGAAGAACACTCTGACTGAACATAATAATGTTTCTGACTAACAATTTGATGCAATGAAAATGGACAAGTTCGGCTCCACTTAAAATTGGGGGGGGGGTTAAATTCGATAACCCCCGAATCCAGGCGCGGGGGTCGCGGTGCGCGATTAACCTGCACCCAGTCGTTCCGATGCAGGCAGCACGTGAGATTTGTACTGCCTGCTCACTTACCTGATTTCAGCGAGAGCCTCGCTGTGTTGTTCAGTGACTTCTCACCAGCAGGGGGGGGGGGCCAGATATCGCGTGAGTGGCTCACACCACTTAAAGGCAGCCTGCACCTCTTATTTGCAAAAAATAAGATACGGGTCCTCAAGGATTCCGAACGGAGATCAGACATCGGACACGTAAAACACAGATGCAGGTCCCATCCCTATGTTTACAAACTATTGAGTAATGTTAAAACATTGAATAAAGGTTGCGCACTACTAAATCCTACATCCTCCAATCTGCACACCAGACCTCACCAATCTGCCGATCTGAGTTTGTACCAGGCCTGTGAGAGTGCGTGCACCAAGGTTCTCTGATGATGCGCTAGAGGCCTTGGTGCAAGAGGTGGACAAAAGGAGGGGCATCCTATATCCGCAGGGGGGGCAAGAGGCCCTCCAGACATATGCTCAAGAGGCAGTTGGAGGCAGTAGGGGACGAAGTCAATGCCAGGCGCATGGCACCACGAACATGGATACAGTGCAGGTAGAAGTTCAATGCTTTGACACAAGTGGCCAAGGTGAGCGAGGTCAACTGTCAAGTGGCGTCTCTTACCAACTGCACCACTAGCCGCATCCACTGCTCCACGCACTACACCCCCCATCACCCAGTACTCAACTCTTCCAATCAGATGCTTCCTCTCTCCCTCACATATGCAAGCCGCACACCCACAACTCACAGGTCACACAAACTGGCAGCTATTCAACCATGACAGGCACATCACCCAAACATCCTGCAGGACACTCACCGGCACACGTCCCGCTTTCTTGCAGGAGAAGGTGGCGCATAACAGGAGGCAGCAAGTGGCAGTGGCATTTAGCCCCTCGAGCCTGTTCCACCATTCAATGAGATCATGGTTGCTCTGTGACCTAACTCCATATGCCAGCCCCATATCCCTTAATACCACTGGTTAACAAAAATCTATCAATCTCAGATTAGAATTAACAACTGAGCTAGCATCAAACTGCCGTTTGCAGAAGAGCGTTCCAAACTTCTACCACCCTTTCCGTGTAGAAGTGTTTCCTAACTTCATCCCTGCAAGTTTTGGCTCTAAATTTTAGGCTATGTCCCCTAGTCCTAGTACTGAAGTATAGGAGACCTCCAAAAACAGGTACAAATGCAAAAACAGCCAGAAGCAATAATCCAGCAACTAACCTTTAAACCCTGCATGGTCCCTTTAAATAGAGCTGGTGGGGGGTCCTCCAGGCCGTCTAAGACATGTTCAGCTGTTCGTGGTTAAGACAGTGTGTTGGCTGGAGTGTCGAGTGCCAAAATGGTATCCATCAGTTTAAATCAGCGTTGTACACTGATCTAACGCATATTCTCCTTACTTTAAATGATACCGGCGTTCGTTATCTGCGCGTGCGCAAACGCCTTTACCAAGATGGCGTCCGGCACACGTCACGCTAGAACCATGCGCGCGCATTCCAGACGCCATTTTGGGACCTAAGGAGGCCGCGTAGCACCTATAAAATGGGCGCTACGTGGCCGGATTTATAGCCCGTAGTGTTAATACTGATTCAGATTTAAGAAAGGGGATTTCTCCTATTTGAGGTTGCCCCGGAACTGAGTGTGTAACCTGTGAGAAACACTGATCTCCTAAATTGCACGCTTTCCTTCCGCTGCAACGAGAAGTACAATTAACCCTCGGCATGCCATAGGCGATTTTACTCATCTCGACTTGGTCTTTCTGTGGGGACTGTGTTTACTTGTGGCTCCTACACCGTTCCCCCATCCCCCGCACCCCGCCAAGACCGCCAGAGAGAAGGGCGCAGATTTTCAACTTGCCACCCGGGTATAAAACTGCCGTTGCTGATTGGCCGTCTGTTATGGAATCCGCCCGATTTTTATTTCCAACGATTTTAACGGGAACGAGAAAAGAGATAACGGTCCGTCGATCCGCAAAGGCAGTTTTACACCCGGGCGGCAAGTTAAAAAATCTGCCGCAGTGTAAACGTTTGACTTGGTCATTTCTCTGACATGACCAAATCAAGCTTCAAACATTGAGGAGCCTCACTGGCCTGCACGCCGCTTTGTAAACCAATAAAACTCTCTCTCTTCCGGGTGTCCCCTTTCTCTGTGTTGACTCAGCTGAGTTCCATTAAAATAATGGAGTGCAGGGAAGAAACAAGGAGAGGTTACAAAAGAGATATTGAGGGACACAGGGTCCAAACTGGCTCTTGAATCTGAAGTGGAGTTTACTGGAATCCAGTTCTCAGAAGGAATAAATGTTTCAGGTAAAGAAAATATATATGCTGTGCGATATTATCACACAAATGCTTAAAGTGTTTCTATCAAATTCCTCTGCTATTTTAATGGTGGTGTGCGATAATGCCTCTGTTAAAACAGCAAAGGAATTTGATATGAATGCGTTAAGTGTTCTTACTTAACACAGTGTCAGCCTTGGCTCAGTGGTAGCACACAGTCCCACTCCAGAGACTTGAGCACAAAATCTAGGCTGACACTCCAGTGCGGTACTGTCAGAGGTGCCGTCTTACAGATGAAACGTTAAACCGAGGCCCTGTCTGCTCTTTCAGGTGGACGTAAAAGATCCCACAGCACTATTCGAGGAAGAGCAGGGGAGTTCTCCCCGTTGTCCTGGCCAATACTTATCCCTCAACCAACACCTTAAATGGATGATCTGGTCATTTATTTCATTGCTGCTTATGGGACCTTGCTGTGCGCAAATTGACTGGCACGTTTCCTATATTGCAACAGAGACTATACTTCAAAAGTACTTCACTGGTTGTAAAGCGCTTTGGGACGTCCCGAGGTCATGAAAGTCGCTATATAAATGCAAGTCTTTCGTTCTTACGATATTTGCACCACGTAATTCCCAGGCTATGCTTTGGTGAGTGATGTGACACATGGAGTGTCTGACGGAAGAGCTGGCCCCATTTCCTTTTTGCCAACCCTTCACTCTCTTCCGTCCCCTCCCCCCCCCCCATTAGCTCACCACCAATTAATCTGATTACTGTCCTTCGTAAGCCCGCATTTGAAATACATTGAGCTGCTTTTGGAGCTGTAAGAGGATGAGAATAAAGACAAGGCGGAAACCTTAAGAAGAAACAGGAAGTCTGCTAATTCTGCCAGCTGCTGCATAACAGGAGAAAGACACCAGGGGTAAGCCACCATGCTCAGTTACAGCTCATTGTAGTAACTCTCTGCCACTCATACCAACTACACTGACGCTTGAGTGCGCCTTCTGATTTTGGTATTTTGTTTGCGATTTCTTTTTCTAAGGGTGGCAATCTCACACCCTTCTGACTGTACTCAAGTTAGATTGATCCACCATTCCATGATTACAAACCAGGACTGTCCCGTTACTAAACTGTCCATGATTACAAACCAGGACTGTCCCGTTACTAAACTGTCCATGATTACAAACCAGGACTGTCCCATTACTGAAATGTCCATGATTATAAACAGCAGGGGGGGGGGGGGAAACATTAGTAGTGTTCCTCTATAGTTATGCCCACCTAGTTATATGTTCCCATGGTATCAGCTGTGGCTCAGTGGGCAGCACTCTTGCCTCTGAGTCAGAAGATTGTGGGTTCAAGTCCCATTCCAGAGTCTTGAGCACATAATCCAGACTGACAGTTCAATGGAGTGCTGCACTGTTGGAGGTGCCATATTTCGGATGAGATGTTAAACCGAGGCCCATCTGACCTCTCAGGGGAACATACAAGATCCCATGGCACTATTTCGAAGAAGAGCAGGGGAGTTCTCCCCAATGTCCTGGCCAATATTTATCCTTCAACCAACACCTAAAAGCCCCCCAGATTATCTGGTCATTATCACACAGCTGTTTGTGGGATCTTGCTGTGCGCAAATTGGCTGCCTACATTACAACAGTGACTACACTTCAAAAGTACTTAATTTGCTGTAAACCGTTTTGGGACATCCTGAGGTCATGAAAGGTACTATACAAATGCAAGTCTTTCTTTCTTTTCTTATTCTAAGACATCAATCTTGTAGGAAGAGTTAACTAGAACACTAAAAAATTGTCAGGAATTAACGTATACCTCATACACAGGGAACACTCCAGGTCAAACGGATCCACGAGCTCTGGTAGGACATCACATTCTCTGTTTGGACTCTGGGTTCTGGCTACATGTTAGAATAAATTTTTAAAAATACATATATCAAATACTGTGACATAAATTAGAATGAAAATCATTTCATTGAATACTAATTATTAATAATATTTACAATAATCTTTGGACGGAAAATGGACAGAATGGTTGAATATGATCCTTTAAAAACTAGGAAAAATCCCGGGAAATTTTGTAACCCGGTGTAATAAAAAATGAAATTTGGCGTAGTCATCCCTATAAACCAGTGATCTCACTGAAAAACGGGGAGAATCGCAGAATGCCATCTCCAAAACACCAGTGAAAATCCATGTAATAAAAAGGTAAATAGACTTATTCAGTCGCCATAAAACAGTGACCCTGACAGTAAACACTTGTGCCTGTCTCCTAAGGATTAATCTGACCGAATATTGTACCTCGTTTAATACATTTGCTGGAGCCTTCGGTTGTTCCAGGTTTATCTTCTTTAACAATGTTATGCATTGTTTTCAGAATGTTATTTTTTTCAGGGCTAGTCAAGACTAGATCAGCGGGCAAATTCTTCAGTGTGTCTTCATTGCCTCTCGTTACTTGAGCTGACTTGGTTACGTTACTGTACGAGCGGGTCTTCCATTCTTGTTTGACGCCAACGTCAGCTTTATCTACATTTGCCTTTAAGGAAAAAGAAGGAAGCAATGTTCTTAATTCCGATAAACAAAATCTTACGATGCACGAGTGGAGCTCTCCACTACTCAAGCAATCTCCGAACACCATCTACATCCTAACAGAATTATGTTTTGATATATAAGTTTATGCATCATCCAAAAAATTTAGAACTTGTTAATCCATCACAGAATTTTCAGGCTAGCTTAGTTGATGAATGGAGTTCACTCATATAGAAATGGCTTCAGGACCTGTGTTGCTGGTTTGATAAAAAGTGTTTTGTTTACCAACTTAATCCAATCTGTCATGTTTCAGGATATTTTGACTATTTTTCCACAAAAGGAATTTGAAAAGTGACCTACGTTGGTTCCCAGTCCACCAATGCCTTGATTTTAAAATTCTCATCCTTGTCTTCAAATCCGACCATGGCCTCGCCCCTCCCCATCACTGTAATCTCCTCCAGCCCTACAACCCTCCGAGAACTCTATGTTCCTCCAACTCTGGCCTCTTGTGCATCCCCCACTTCCTTTGCCCCACCATTGGCGGCCGTGCCTTCATCCACCTAGGCCCCAGAGCTCTGTCTCTCCTCCTTTAAGACGCTCCTTAAAATCTCCCTCTTTGACCAAGCTTTTTGGTCACCTGTCCTAATGTCTCCTTCTTTGGCTCGGTGTCAATTTGGTCCGATTTACGCTCCCATGAAGCGCCTTGGGGCATTTTACTACGTTAAAAGCACTATATAAATGCAGGTTGTTGTTGTTATTATAGATGTACGGTGATTAATAACACAAGAAGCATGCAGCGAGGTGCAAAGAAAATTCAGTAAACAGTCTCACCTCTAGTCTTCCAAGTAAGCATCTTTGTAAAGGATGAAATATCACATTCACTTTCCTAATACACCTACCTTGCATGAATTTTCAAATATGTTGCTGGAATTTCTAGAACCCAGCAAGTTCAGGACAATTCCCTTAATTCTAGCTCGTGGAGACAAGAGTCGCATTATGTCGGGTAACCTTTGGTGCATATTTTCAGCAATGGGCGAAAGCAAATCATATAGGATCTGGAAAAGCGCAACAAAGAAATATGGATTAAATGTTTTAAAAAAAGTTGTGACATCAGTTAAATTCAAATTTTTGTTAGGCAACAGTCCTGCCAACAAGTTGTTCCAAAATTGAGCTGTTGAAATATAATTGGTTCAAGGATGTACAACATTACAATTTACCTCATGTTACATAAAATTTAAGCGCAGTTAAGGATCAAGTTTCATGTTTGAAAGTGACAGCTGTAATCCAGCAGAAAAGTAGACAAAAATGCTTTCAATATAACACTAGTAGGATTGCTATTTGTACCCCAAAACTGAATAAATTCCACGTTCGTTACAAAGTATGCCAGCTTCCCCATTTAAAATTTAAGGCAACTGTAAATAATTGAGTGAAGAAATAATGTACAGCCCGAGAAAGGAGTTAAATTCAACATAAAGCTAATGACCCAAATGATGGGGAAGTCAAGGGGGAATAACCTTAATATTAGAGTTAGGGCGCTCAGGGGTGATGCCAGGAAGCACTTCTTCACACAAAGGGGAGTGGAAATCTGAAACTCTCTGGCCCAAAAAGTTGGGGGTCAATTGAAAATTTCAAAACTGAGATTGATAAGATTTTTATTAGGTAAGGGTATTAAGGGATATGGAACCAAGGTGGGTAAATGGAGTTAAGCTACAGGTGAGCCATAATCAAATTGAATGGCAGAGCAGGCTCGAGGGGCCGAATGGCCTACAGCAGCTCCTATATAGTGTATATTTTATTAATTTGAGCTTTTAATATTCCAATAAGGACTTGTGAACCTACACTAAATTAAACAGTCTTTACTTTGCATATATAAAGTATGCGTTCCAGTTATATAGTGCCGAATGTTTAATTACCTTTTGAGCTTCCATTTTTGCTGTTTTATTTTCTGAATCTAAAGCAATACAAATTAGATACTCCTTCAAAGCTTTGTCCATTTTCTGTAGCCCAGCCAGTGCTTGTGCTTTTCTTAAGTGACCCTAACAACAAAGCACATCGATTGTTTAGGATGCAAATACTGCTTGCCTTACAATGCAACGGTAAGTATTATAATGATGAAACAAATGGAATGAGGTGGAGTTTTGAGTTTTTGAAAACCTCACTTTAGGCCAGAAGGGCTGGATGCTGCAGGCAGCATTTCCATCACGCAGTGCGTCTTCAAAGTATTTCATACTCGCATTAATCTGTGCGCGGTTGCTCAACAGCAAATGGTCTTTGGGTGCTGCAATGAAAGCAAATATAGAACAGAACAAGATGCAAAATATTACCACCTCATTCATTTTAAAATGACTAAAGCTGCACTGAGCTATATTGGTGGAATAATTAACAGTGCGTGCTTTCTGCTGCAATAAACTTAATTCTCCAAATATCAACATCCCCCTTTCTTGTTAGGGCTGTATGACCAAAATAATTAACCTTTCTGTTCTCTCCACAGTCGTTTTTGGACCTGCTGTGTCTTTCCACCATTTCCTATTTTTGCTCCTTTTTTCTTGGCGTTTGTGCAAGGATGTATATGGATGTTTCATTTGAGTGTAGCTTATCACCTGTTTCTTGGTGTGTCTATTTTACTATCCATGGTAAATTATTTCAAAAGTAACTACAATCAGGCTTCATTATTACAAACTCACTGGGACTGGGCTAGGCTTACAATAACTGCATCTTCCAGAGGCACTTTTTTAATTCTCCAATGTTTTTTTTGGAAGGAGGGAGCCAGATGGAAATTTGAATATTTTTCCACTCCCATTTTTATTTGTGAATGCACGATTTAATTTTTAAAAAGTGAGGACCTGCTAATTTTTGTTGTGCTAACCATATGGAGTTCTGGTGTAGTCCGGTTAAAAAGGAATAGCTGTTACCGGTAGCCCAAATGGTAAAGTGTTCGAGGTGCATTCTGAAGCTGGCAAGTTTTGAATCATAGGGTTTTGCCCATAGTGGCTTGTTTGAGTTGGCTGAGTTTTTGCCAGCTCTCAGTTCCAGCACTGGATGAGATACTGTATCCAGCAAAGTGAAGTGAGGGGGTTGGGGAGGAATTTTCCAGAGTTTTTTTTCCCCCCTTATTGGCCCTGGGTTTTTCTCTGGGATTTTTTTGCCTCTCCCGGGAGGAGAGCGGGATGGGTAGTGTCTAGTCAGGATGTTCCAACCATTACGAGTGTGGGGCAGCCTTCATGGACCAGCTGGTCTTTTCCTGTCCATCATTTTCATATGTTCAAAAGGAAAAACTGGTACTGTCTGAATTGCCCTCTTCTAATTGATGCTTTCAAAAGGCAACTGTAGAGCTATAATTACAGCAGTGGCAGAGAAGCTTATTTTACTCTCTAGCTGGCTCAGTACGTGTTGCGCCAGGTGGCCCTACAAATGAATAATGTGTGGTCTAAAATAATAATTTGAAAAGTTCTAGACAACTGCAATTATCAGCCCTTTGAGAGCTTTTTTTTTTGAGGGGGGTCTAAATTTAAAGTTATTCTTAAACAATAACTTTTAAACTGCCCTATTTATATTATTTCTAATTTTTTTAAAAAAAATGAAATAACGCTGCATTTAAACGGAATCACAAATGAAAAGCTTCAGATATGAAAGTTACTGTTTGACCCAGTTCTTCCACTAAGGTTACACACAACAGCTGCTATATAATCATAGGACACTGTGACAAAACGGTGAAAAGGCTGGATCGCATCTTATGCAACACGCCCTGTTCTGTTAGCCTCGATGAATCCTCCCCAGTGTCCCTTAAACATACCACCAATACCTCCACCATTAAATATCATCGGTTTAACTTTCACCTGTGACAGTGTGGGGCAGCCCTCCCTTTTACACTTTTTCCCCCCCACATTTTTTTTTCACGCTCTCATCCAGTAACATTTCCCAATACCAAAGATGCAACTTTTGCTCTTAAGACCCATTTGGCATTTTATTAATTCTAGACACTGAATCACTTCCAAACGTTCGCAATTTTAAACAGGACCCTTTTAATTGCCCCAATACTGAACAATTCACAATAGATGCATTGTTCCAAAGCACTGAAATTTGCAGGTTATAAAAAAAAAATGCACATTACCTAACGCAATTGCTTCGTGATATTTCTCTAAGGCCGCTTGCGGTCTCTTATTCTTGTACAGGACGTTCCCTTCGTGTCTAAGAGTTAGTGCTCTGGTCTCTGCCGGCAAGTACTTGCCTAAGAAACTGTTTAAAACCACGTTGATTTTATGGACGCCGGAGACGGCGGCGAGTTTGTCTTTGCAAACTTTGCAGGAGGATGAGGCTCTGTTGCTCTCCCGCTCCTTCTCCAAGCAGTTCTTGCAGTAACTGTGACCGCACAGGAGGGTGACCGGCTCGAACAGAGTGCCCGAGCACTTCAGGCAACCCAACAAGCCCTCGCCCGGCTGCTCGCCCTCCGCCCAGCCCTGGCTCCTCCTGATGCCCTCGGCCAGGCATCCGACCAGGGCGTCCAGGTGCTCGGCTCTCAGCTTGCCCTGCTTGGACAGCAGCTGGCACTCCTCCAGCGCTTCGCCCAGCCGCTCCCCCAGCGCCAGGCAGTGGGCACGCTTCAGGTGCAGCTCCTCCACCTCGGGCTGGTTCGCCCGCAGCTGGCACTGGTAGATCTCGGCGGCCAGCTGGAAGTTCCTCGCCTTGAAAGTCGTCGCCGCCGCCGCCGCCGCCAGTCCCAGCATCACCTCCCTGTCCCTGTCCCTGTCGCCGCCGCCCTCCGAACCCATGGCGGACCCTTGACTCAAAGCCCGGCTAAGACTGATGCCCATCGACCCCAAGGCACCGCTTCCATTGTGTCGCTCCGACCCCCCTTTTTAAAGCCTCATTCCCGATGGGAGAACCTTATCCACACACACCAAAAAAAAAATGTGTTACATAAAGCGAGATCACATGACGGCCCATCTCCGCCTCCCATTGGCCTGACTCAGACTGTTACAAAACCAGCAAGTTCTGTAACATTTTTGTTTATTTTGAATTATTTTGGGGGATTCGCAGGATTGGCATTTCTCACTCGGTTTACCCCCCCCTCCCCTCCCCTCCTGAAGCTTCTTCTTTACATTGGTCACGGACTGAAAGTGTCCTCTGATTATTGGGGTAGTAACAAGTCATGAATAGACAACCCAGTGTGTGTTTGAACGTGCACACCCACTTCCAAGGGCTAAATATTTAGTCTGCAAGAAAATGCAAGCCAAATTACAATACAATGCATCATCGCCACAATATATAACCATACAAGAGTTGCGTAAACAAATTATATAAACATCAGTCTTTCAACACTGACGTATGTTTCTCCAGCTCTTCAAATTTTTTTTTTGAAGAGAGAAAACTGTTGTTTAAAGTGACATCTTCGGCATTTTATATCAAACCTGTAATTACTTTCACAGTTTTAGCATTAAAACTGAAACATTTACTACTTTGCAAAATCCAATCGTTAACAATGCCCTCTAAAAAAAAAATGAGATTCCGATAACTTGTTTTCGTTCAGCTAGTCTGCAAAAAATAAATTTGTTTATGAAATAGTTCTGTTAATTATTGCCGCCAACGATTTTTGATCCAGTAACTTTTTATTCCAGAATGTCCTCTTCGTTTGCCGAGTGTATGTGTGGTGTGTAGATTACATCACCCCCTTATGTAAGGCACTGCCATAGTGTCCGTTTACATAAAAAGCCTCACACAATTGTACTGGAACTTTTTGTGTGGGTAAGAAGACAAAAGCTAGCTAGACACATGAAAGCAGGAGGATTTTCTCTCTCTCTCTCTCGTAGAATTAGAGCGTTAGAACAGTGTCATAAATTAAAATCAATAAAACCAGCATCATAAACATTTTTGACCTGTCGAATTAGTAATCCCAACACGGGTGGAATGGCCGCAAGAATTTGTATACATTCAAAAGTAAACAGGGCAGATCCTGGCAGTCGCCAATACTTGGTAATACTTGACCAGAAAAAAAACTATCAGAGATTCCTTGGAACCAAATACTTATCATCATAAGTACAAAGGCATCATTTTTTTCAGTTTAATTGTCAACAAAAAAATTAAAACTGGAGCCTTAAAAGGATCTAGTCAAAAAGCTTGACTTTAGGAAATTGGTTACATAAATGTGTTCTTTTTTTGGTTTCAGAACTTGCCATCTCCCTCAATGGCAGACATGAGGCATCTCAAAGCACTCTTGTGTATCACAGTAAACAGAATCTGCGTCCATTACCTAACAGTAATGTGCCACCGATGTCCAATACAGGCAAGGCGGGTAATGTAAATTGGGGAGGCAGTTACTTGTCACAAGATTGTGTAAATTGTGCGTGCACATTACACACCTGTCAGGGACATACAAACAAAGAGCAGGAGTAGGCCATTCGGCTCTTCGAGCCTGCTCTGCCATTTGATAAGGTCATGGCTGATCTGATTGTGACCTCAACCCTACTTTCCCGTCTACCTTTGACTCCCTTGTTAATCAGGAATCGATCTAACTCAGCCTTAAAAATATTCAATGACCCTGCCTCCAACGATCTCTGGGGAAGGGAGTTCCACAGACTCATGACCCTCTGAGAGAAAAAAAATTCTCCTCAACTCCGTCTTATGTGGGAGACCCCTTATTTTTAAACTGTTTAAATGTTGGTTATGAAAGGGCTGTATATTTGCATACTGAGGGAAGTTATGTTGTGTTGTCAAATTCAAATTGGAAGCTCTTCCTCCAATGGAAGTCTTATATGAAACTAAGAGAATTGCAATGACAAAAGGAAGGAACCCCTGTTCAGTTGGCCCAGATATTTTTTGTTATCTCGGCGTAGGATATGAAATGGACGGTTTGATTAGGCGGTGGAAGCAGATTCAACAGCAACTTTCAAAAGGGAATTGGATAAATACTTGAAGGGGAAAAATTCGCAGGGATATGGGGAAAGAGCAGGGGCGTGGGACTAATTGGATAGCTCTTCCAAAGAGCAGGCACAGTCGTAATGTAGGAAACGTTGCAGCCAATTGGCACACATCAAGATCCCAGAAACAGCAATGCAATAAGGACCACATAAAGTTTTCAGGTGTTGGTTAAAGGATAAATGTTGACTAAGACACCAGGGAGAACTCCCCTGCTTTTCGTTGAAATAGTACCATGGGATCCTTTAGGTCCACCTGAGAGGGCAGATGGGGCCTCGGT
This sequence comes from Heptranchias perlo, assembly GCF_035084215.1. Lineage (NCBI taxonomy): Eukaryota > Metazoa > Chordata > Chondrichthyes > Hexanchiformes > Hexanchidae > Heptranchias > Heptranchias perlo. The sequence goes on along the minus strand of NC_090339.1, from coordinate 58,090,220 downwards.
TTAACGTCTCAGTGGAAAGACAGCACCTCCAACAGTGCAGCACTCCCTCAATACTCCACTGGAGTGTCAGCCTAGATCACGTGCTCAAGTCTCTGGAGTGGGGCTTGAACCCACAACCTACTAAATCAGAGGCGAGAATGCTACCAACTGAGCCATGGCTGACACTTCTCTATCTTTGCTGCTCATTTTTCTGCCACACATGTAATGCTTTACATTTGTCATTGTATTTCATCCCACATTTGTCCAAGTTCCTCTCTACTGCGCTCACTATTTTTGCCGCTGTCTGCAAATTTAACAAGCTTCCAGGAGGTTTACTGAGCAGCACCCTCTTTCTAAATCAATGCTGGCTGTTTCGTATTAATCTACTGCTATATAGGTATACTTTCCCAGCATCCTCCTTCGAATGGTTTCCATTATTTTACTTCTTGTTGATGTTTGGGTAATGAATCTGCAATGACCTGACTTTGATTTGTCCCTTCTAACCATACTCTGATGGACAGGATATAATTGGAGAATCATTTTTGTCATTTCTTAACCTGCCAAGGAATACCTAGTTCATTGTATGTGAAGTGCTTTGAAATGTTTCTAAGAGAGGTGCTATATAAATGCAAGTTTTTCCTTCTAATAGTCTTTTCTTGTCCTTGACTGTCTCTTATGCTCTTTCTCAGTAATTGGAGGGAAGGTGTGAAAAAATGTCCTGTTCCAGGCGAGTACCTTGTTCTTTCAATGGCTACAGCCTTGACTCCTGTTAAAGAATCAAGGAAATTTATGCTGTAAGGTTACCAAGAGATCTAAGTCAATGTGTGAAACATGAGCTGTACACTGCTGAGGGCAAACGCTATGACGTTCTGCACCTTGCCAAGGTATTGAACAGACAAGGTTGTAAACACCAGTGCCCTACTTGCACAGTATCAAGGTAAAAGGCAGCAGAAACAAGTTTCTTGTTTACGGACCTCACTATGGTATTAGCTATCCAGGTTTCGAACAGTTTATGAATGTATTATTTACTCCGTATGACACTGCAGAATTAGAATAAAATAGAAAAGGGAATAGAAGGGTTAGATGAAATATGGAGGGAGGAGGCTCGTGTGGAGCATAAACGTCAGCATAGAACCAGTTGGGCCGAATGGCCTGTTTTTGTGCTGTAGTTTCGATGTAACTCCATGATAAATAATGAAAAATATTTCCAGTGTTTATGGACAGATGTTAAGATGGTTAACAATGATAGGGGTAAAACAATAAGAACTAATGGACCTGTTCAGAATAGGCCCAGATACATGGAAAAGTGGGTTAGAACACCTCATCATAATGGCCTATAAATATTTTAAATACCCAATGGCCCATTTTGTTTCCCTTCATAGGGTGACTGTATGATGTACTGGATTCTTCAAATTACAACTTCAGTAGTTGGTTCCAAAATACATCCTATTGCATGTTTGGTACAGGCAAGTGACTTGTGAATTTCTAGGCATTCATTTGTTTTGATAATTTTTGAATGGTTAGTGGCCATTATTATTCAAAGAGAAATGGTACTAAAGTAACTCAAACTTAAGGTAGACAAATCACTGGAAGCTGATGGTTTACATCAATGCATCCTGAGGGAAGCTTGGGAACAAAACAGTAGAAACCCTGACTATAATTTTCCAAAATTCTGTTGAAAAGAAAAATGGTGCCATGGAGGATGGCAAATGTGACAGACCTATAAAGCAAATGCTGGAAATACTCAGCAAGTCAGGCAGCTTCTGTGGAGAAAGAAACAGTTAACATTTCAGGTCGATGACCTTTCGTCAGTTCAGATCTGACGAAAGGTCATCGACCTGAAACGTTAACTCTGATTTTTTTTCAACAGAGGCTGCCTGACTTGCTGAGTATTTCCTGCATTTTCTGTTTTTATTTCAATTTCCAGCATCTGCAGTATTTTGCTTTTGCTATAAAGCAATATGTTGTGGACTAGTCGTACTTCAATTGTTAAACCACTAGAGTCTGGGATGTGGTTTGTACGGTTTTTCATAAGGCATATGACATAGGTCCACATAAGTGAATGTAGGCAAAGATATTGGAACAGGGGATTAAGCAGAATGTGGCCACATGATAAGAGCACAGATGATAAAAGGTATTTTCTCAGAATGGAAAGGGATGGAGAATGGTATTTTGCAAGGGGCTGTGTTGGAGCTACTCTTATTTACTATAAAGATTAGTGATCCAGAATTATATTATACAATATGAACTTGCCTTGTTCAGATAATAAGTGTTATAATTATATGGAATAATACTGAAAATTGGAGACGATCCCAAATTGTGACTAAGGCTATGAAAGACTGCATTGATCTGTAAGGGATGGTTTTGTACAAAAGAACCCACATATACCCTATCACATCTCTCAGGATGTCCCAAAGCACACTGTATACAATCAAAGTCAAATTCTATAAAGTGGAAACATTTGTGTGTGTAAACATGGCAGCCAAATTGTGTAAAACAAACAGCAAATTAGATGAATGACCACTTCATTTGTTTTTAGTGGTGCTCATTCAGGGAGAATTGTTAGCCAGGACACACAGAATTCTGCCCTCTTTCGAATAGTGCCAACAATGCAGCACTCCCTTAGTACTGCACTTACGTGGCAGCCTAGATTACGTGCATAACACCTGGACTGGGATGGGAACGTACAAGCTTCTGAGTCAGAGATGAGAATGTTATTAAATGAGTCAAACTGATACTTCAATGACTAAGTAATGACATGATGCAAAACTCTGAAGTCTGTTCATGATATACAAGTCTCAAAAATATTTGAGCATTATAAAAGAAATGTAACTTTTAACCTATAGCCTGCCAGAAAATCCCAGAATCACAGCAGGTTGTTTCAATTGATTTCAGTACCAATAACTGCTACCCACTGCTGCAAAGTGCATCTCTATAACCATCAGATGTAAATAGAATCAGGCTCAACTGTGATGCACTCCATGATAAATTAGCAGGCTGAGATTCACCATCAAAACTCACACATGAAGAATGGTCACTTGGGAAAGGTACAATGGAACCATACCCCAGAAAGAGTCCACAGCTCCAGGAGAGGGGAGATAAGGAGGGAGTGGGAAAGAGAAAGAAAATAGACTAAAACATGTTTAAATACTTTATTTTTTCATTGTCTCCTGGTTCCCATCAGCAATTTTGGAAATGCGACCAACATCCAAAGAATTAGCCTCAGACTGACTGAAAACTGGGTTCCTACAGTACAAGTCTAAAGATTTGGCATCATAGTTCCTAATCAATGGCTCTTGCCAATCTGAATCCAAGGTCTTTGGACAGGGGTAATTGGGATGCCTCCCTATAGGGAAAGAGAGCATACCCCATATTGGGCAAACAGAAACTCTAACTGGATGGACTTTTCAGTAGTTTGATTTGGAGACTCAAGCAAAATGATCAGTTTCTGGTCAGAAGCTTCACTGATCTAAAAAAAGAAATGCCAAGAGTATGGAATCTTATATAACTATAAGTTATATAAAGTTATATAATTTTTCTGAGGATTTATTACATATAAAGTACAAAGTTTGAAACTTGATCTGTTATTGTACATAGGTGGTTTAACTTAAAAGCTTACATTAGATTTGCAATATGCACACAAAAAAGGTTGTTCATGTTCGAACATGAGATGATTTACATTCTTTGATCACTTTCCAGTTTTGATCAATACCATTGTTTATTAAAGTTGCAGCACCATGGAGCCTGTTTTTCATTTTACTCCACTTTTCAAGTTTCCTCACTCTCCCTCTCTCTGCCACACCAATACCCAGGCTTCTGCCATTGTATTTTTTCCTTTTGAAATAAACTGCTGCAAAGTGAGAGTGTGGCTTGGGTTGACCCATCAAGCCGGAGCAACAGCATTGACTGACATACTAGTTTGCTTTGTAAGGTAGACATTTTAAGGCAGTTGAATACTGGACATGAATTCAAGGAGCCTGTACCAGTGATTTCCGATCACAAGTCATGACTTGGATTCTCTGCACGTGTACTAAAAATAATGCAAAACTTTCTGGGTAGGGCAGCTTTAACGAAGCTAAATTGTCTTCTATAGAAAGCTATAGATTAGTTCCTGTTATACAAGCTTTTAAAACTGCTTTACAGATTTATTTTCTTTTATATAACAAGCAGGCCCACTTTGTGAAATATACTAATCTTGAATTTTGAGAATGCTTCTTTTTTCCAAATCATTTATTTCCTTCAGGATTAGAGCGACATTGTACCTCAACTCCTGGAACTTCGCAACTGGTACCTGAAAGTAATAAAAGCACAGAAAATAATGAAGTGGACATATTTACCAGTTAGTTATGTACTGGAAGTAAATAAAAGCAACTTGTATTGTGTTTACAACAAAAGTAAAAGCAGAACTGAGAGGTTATACCTATCAGGAAAAATTGAATGGGCTGGAGCTCCTTTCTCTAGAAAAGAGATGGCTGAGGGGTGATCTGATAGGAGGTCTTTAAGATTATGAATGGGTTTGATAGGGTAGACATAGAGAATATATTTCCACTTGTGGGGGAGACCAAAAAATTAGGGGTCATAAGTATCAGATAATGACTAATAAATCCAATAGGGAATTCAGGAGAAACCTCTTCATCCAGAGAGTGGATAGAATGTGGAACTTGCTACCATGAGGAGTAGTTGAGGCGAATACCCTAGATGAATTTAAGGGGAAGCTAGATACACACGAGGGAGAAAGGAATAGAAGGTTAGCTGATAGGGTGCAATGAAGTAGGGTGGGAGGAGGCTCATGTGGAGCATAAACACCAGTATAGACCAGTTGGGCCGAATGGCCTGTTTCTGTGCTGTACATTCTATGTAATTATAGCTTGCACATTTTCCAATAAAGTCTCACAGAAAGTACAATAGAAAAATACCCCTTCGGCTCAATGATCTCCTAGACTCCCGGTCTCAATGATGGGCAGAAGGGTCACTTTTGAATTACAATATAAAAACAGCTTGTTTTGCTTTTAGGTACAGTATTGCTGGAGCAACAGATCTCCTTCCCCAGGAATCTGCAGGGATGAACTTCCACTCTCTACAAAATAAATTAAATTTCTCTTTACCGCATCTGCATCACCTTGGGCTGGACTGGAAATTGAATGAAGAGGAAAGCCTGGATCCTAATGGTGGACAGTGGAAACGCAAGAGGACTTTCTTGTGGTAAGTTAGGCAAATGGGACTAGAGTGTGTGCACCTGAAGCGAACTGAAAATTAGCCACCGCAACTTGAAATGGCGATCACTTGGGTTCAAGGACCGGGAGCGACTGGCCCCGCAATGTGCAGGATTAGCTTCAGGATCACCTTCTGACCTGTTGGATTTGCTCGATTGATGACCAGTTCCTCAGCTTTCCTTCAAACTTTCTATCGTCAAAGGTTAATTTCACAACAACATTCTGAATAACACTGACCTCAGACATCGGCGCCAGTGCCACGGAAACAGAAGATGGAGCTACTCAAAGGATAGTCCTGCTTAGACGCCGCAGTGCTTAGGAGCCAATTAGGCATAAACCACTGGGTGCGAGGATACTGCATTGCAGTTTCCAATGCTACTGGTGATAGAGAGGACTTTCGATGTGTACTTGTCATATGCTTGCATTGGGCTGACGTTCAGTACAGGAATCATAGAAAGGTTACAGCGCGGAAGGAGGCCATTCGGCCCATTAAGTCCACGCCGGCTCTATGCAAGAGCAATCCAGCTAGTCCCACTCCCCCGCCCTATCCCCGTAGCCCTGCAAATTTTTTCCTTTCAAGTACTTATCCCAGTTCCCTTTTGAAGGCCGTGATTGAATCTGCTTCCACCACCCCCTCAGGCAGTGCATTCCAGATCCTAACCACTCGCTGTGTAAAAAAGGATTTTCCTCATGTTACCTTTGGTTCTTTTGCCAATCACCTTAATGGAGGAGTCAGGTATTGCAGCATGAGCACAGACCCAAAAATGGTAGCGCACTATGATCCACATCAAACAATTCACTGACCTCAAGTCAGACTATCTATCAGAATCTGCAGAATCACATGGGACAGTATATTTCTTGAGGGGGTTTGTCCTCGAGTGCTCATGCTCAGTCTGAACGACTGATCAATAATCGATCACTCTTGCAACTTTGGAAGAAAATCTTGTCTAATGTCAACTCTAGCACATCTTCGCAGTGCTCACCGGGCAGTACAACAACTTGCATTTATATAGCACCTTTAACGTAGTAAAATGACCCAAGGCGATTCACAGGAGCGTTATCAAACAAAATTTGACCCCGAGCCACATAAGGAGATATCAGGGCATGTTTGGTCAGAGGTAGGTTTTAAGGAGCGTCTTGAAGGAGGAGAGAGAGGTAGAGGGTTTTAGGGAGGGAATTCTAGAGCTTAGGGCTAAGCAGCTGAAGGCACAGCCGCCAATGGTGGAGCAATGAAAAACAAGGACGCGCAAGAGGCCAGAACTGGATCCCACAATAAATCATCAAATCATAGAAAGTTTACAGCACGAAAGGATGCCATTCGGCCCATCGAGTCCGCGCCGGCTCTATGCACGAGCAATCCAGCTAGTCCCACACCCCCGCACTATCCCCGTAGTCCTGCAGAGTTTTTAGTTTCAAGCACTTATCCAGTTCCCTTTTGAAGGCCATGTTTGAATCTGCCTCCACCGTTCCCTCGGGCAGTGTATTCCAGATCCTAACCACTCGTGTATAAAAAAGTTTTTCCTCGTGTCACCTTTGGTTCTTTTGTCAATCACCTTAAATCTATGTCCTCTGGTTCTTGACCCTTCCGCCAATGGAAACAGTTTCTCTCTATCTACTCTGTCTAGACCCTTCATGATTTTGAATACCTCTATTAAATCTCATCTCAACCTTCTCTGTTCCATGGAGAACAATCCCAGCTTCTCCAGTCTATCCATGTAATTTAAGTCCCTCATCCCTGGAATCATTCTAGTAAATCACCTCTGCACCCTCTCGAGGGCTTTCACATCCTTTCTAAAGTGCGGTGTCCAGAACTGGACACAATACTCCAGTTGTGGTCGAACCAGTGTTTTATAAAGGTTCATCATGACTTCCTTGCTTTTGTACTCTATGCCTCTATTTATAAAGCCCAGGACCCCGTATGCTTTTTTAACTGCTTTCTCAACCTGCCCTGCCACCTTCAACGATTTGTGCACATATATCCCCAGATCTCTCTGTTCCTCTACCGCTTTTAGAATTGTGCCCTCTAGTTTATATTGCCCCTCCTCAATTTTCCTACCAAAATGTATCACTTCGCATTTTTCCGCGTTAAACTTCATCTGCCACGTGTCCGCCCATGCCACCAGAGTGTCGATATCCTCTTGAAGTCTATCACTATCCATCCAAGTTTTGTGTCATCTGCAAATTTTGAAATCGTGCCCTGCACTCCCAAGTCCAAGTCATTAATATATATCAAGAAAAGCAGTGGTCCCAGCACCGACCCTTGAGGAACACCACCGTACACCTCCCTCCAGTCCGAAAAACAGCCGTTCACCACCACTCTCTGTTTCCTGTCATTTAGCCAATTCTGTATCCAGTTGCTACTGCCCCCTTCATTCCATGGGCCGCAATCTTAATAGCAAGCCTACCGTGTGGCACTCTGTCAAATGCTTTATGAAAATCCATATACACCACATCAACTGTATTGCCCTCAGCAACTCTCTCTGTTACCTCATCAAAAAACTCTTTCAAGTTGGTTAAACACGATTTGCCTTTAACAAATCCTGTACTGGCTGGGGAGAAATCCTTGTATAGCAGTGTACCTAAAGCAAACTACTGCCGGTTCACCTTCCGATTTAAAAGCCATGAGAATACTGGCTTTGTAAGTGCCAGTAGAGAAAACCATCAAAATGAATTGTTTTCCATCCCTTTCTCAAACCAAAACTAAGAACTACTTACACTGCTGAAGAAATCAAAGAAATAGGGCTTTGCAGATTTGTTCAATTCATGGATTCCTAACAAGAGTGTGGACGTTGCATTTAAAAGTAGCTGAAAGTAGGCTCGGCAGGCTGCACTGGTAACTTTAGCAGAAGACAAAAACTAAATCTGATCTTCCAGCCATCAAAGATCACAGAAGACAAAGTCTTTGTGATAGTTCCCACCAATACATTTTATTAAAGCCTCATATTACTAATAAGGTTAAGCAAGGTTTTTTTTTATTGGTTCATGGGATGTGGGCGTCGCAGGCGAGGCCAGCATTTATTGCCCATCCCTAATTGCCCTTGAGAAGGAGGTGGTGAGCCGCCTTCTTGAACCGCTGCAGTCCGTGTGGTGAAGGTTCTCCCACAGTGCTGTTAGGAAGGGAGTTCCAGGATTTTGACCCAGCAACGGTGAAGGAATGGAGATATATTTCCAAGTTGGGATGGTGTGTGACTTGGAGGGGAACGTGCAGGTGGTGTTGTTCCCATGTGCCTGCTGCTCTTGTCCTTCTAGGTGGTAGAGGTCGCGGGTTTGGGAGGTGCTGTCGAAGAAGCCTTGGCGAGTTGCTGCAGTGCATCCTGTGGATGGCACACACTGCAGCCACTGTGCGCTGGTGGTGAAGGGAGTGAATGTTTAGGGTGGTGGATGGGGTGCCAATCAAGCGGGCTGCTTTGTCCTGGATGGTGTCGAGCTTCCATCACACTCCTGACTTGTGCCTTGTAGATGGTGGAAAGGCTTTGGGGAGTCAGGAGGTGAGTCACTCACCGCAGAATACCCAGCCTCTGATCTGCTCTTGTAGCCACAGTATTTATATGGCTGGTCCAGTTAAGTTTCTGGTCAATGGTGACCTCCAGGATGTTGATGGTGGGGGATTCGGCGATGGTAATGCCGTTGAATGTCAAGGGGAGGTGGTTAGACTCTCTCTTGTTGGAGATGGTCATTGCCTGGCACTTGTCTGGCGCGAATGTTACTTGCCACTTTTGAGCCCAAGCCTGGATGTTGTCCAGGTCTTGCTGCATGCGGGCTCGGACTGCTTCATTATTTGAGGGGTTGCGAATGGAACTGAACACTGTACAATCATCAGCGAACATCCCCATTTCTGACCTTATGATGGAGGGAAGGTCATTGATGAAGCAGCTGAAGATGGTTGGGCCAAGGACACTGCCCTGAGGAACTCCTGCAGCAATGTCCTGGGGCTGAGATGATAGAGAACAAAACTGGATGGAAGCAGACTAGCAATCAGTGAATGGCCACTTCAACGTACTCAGGTGAGTTACGCTCAGAATACTAATAAAATGTACCTGGGATGCAACCAGCAGGATGGTTATAAATCAGATAACTTTGTAATGCAGAGCTTGATAACCGGCAAGTGTTACACATTAAAAATTGAAAACAAAAATATTCTATTCTTGCATTTTTTTTACAGTATTAAGTTCTACTTCATGATGAAGATTAATGGACACATTTTCAAGGTTACTTGGCATCAAATTAAAAAGCCAGAAATAATATTTAGGTGAGCCATTTGCTAGCAATTTAAAATTGGTCATGCATTCAAACACACTCGTGGTTCACTATTACCTGCAATGACATATTCCTGATAACTGTGCTTTGTTATACTTGATTCATTTTAAAATTCTCTAGAAAACTTTGGTCTTATATAGTTGCATTTACGGTAATTCATATTCTTTAAAGTACAAAATTATTCTAGTTTCAGGAATATACAGCAAGACCTCAAGTTGCAGTGGACTGTAAAATAAATAACAACTTATATTTGCATAGCACCATTAAAGCAGAAAAACTTCCCAAGCCGCTTTGTAGATGCATAATCAAAAATAATGGTGCTAAAGATGGGTATATTAGGCAGGATGATAAAATGCTTAGTCAAAGAGATGGGTTTTTAAGAAGGGTCTTAAAGGAGAAGAGGGAGTGTGAGAGGCAGAGGGGTTTAAGGCGGGAACTCCAGAGCGGAGGGCTCAGGCAGCTGAAGGCAAGGCCGTCAATTGATGAGCAAAGATGGGGGTGGAATGCACCAGAGCCCAGAGTCAGAGAGCTCATGGGGGTTGTCGGTCTGGTTGAGGATTCAGAGATAAGGAGGAACGAGACCATGAATGGATTCAAACACAAGGATAGGAATTTTAAACTTGAGACGTTGGGGGACTGGGAGCCAATTTAGGTCAGGAAAGGGTTGATGGGCGACTGGAATTGGTGCAAGATAGGATACAGGCAGCAGAGTTTTGAATGAGTTGCAGTTTACGGATGATAGAGGATGGTTGGCCTGCCAGGAGAGTATTGGAATAGTCGAGTCTGGAGTCATCTTTACAGCTTTTTTTCTTAATGCTCTAATTTTAGAGGAGAAAGATGCAATCCAAATTTAATGCTAAGTATATGTCACAAATGCTACAAGATTAAATAGTTCTGGCTTTCAGTTTGTTTCCTTTAATAGAAGTCCGTACAGCAATGGGCAACAAACCAAATGATTATATAACGTCTGCATCTGGCAGCAATTCATACTTATATAAGTTTGGTGCATCTCAAATTCTAATTACCATTCATTTCCAGCACTGGCCCCCCCCAGTGTTTACTGATTAACTCAAGTTACAAGCTGATCTTCCCGTTACCATGCAAAAGTCCATGCTAGCTGTGAACTAAGACTTGAGATTGTATCTTGACAATTTATTCATGGAGCAAATATTCAGTTCTTTTAACCCTGGAGAAACCAAACTAAAACCCTCAGGCTTTGGTCGCTCAGCCTATGAAGTCCTCATGACTTACCCTCTCACAACGTACTCCATTTCTAGTTCTAGTTGTATTTTTAGGCGAGGCCCACTTTCTTGAATTTGGCAGGCCTGATGGTTTGCCAAAGTCTGTTCCCAGCACTCTGACCTCACTGGGAATAAATCCTAAACCCCTCAAACCATGGAACAATATGGAGAACAAGTCATTCCAAACCACAAGACCCATCAAATTCAAGCGGGCAAATCCACTGGCATAAGAAATATAACCAGAATTTTAAAAATATAATTGTTTGTTCTTGGGAAGTGGTGGCATTGGGACAGTAGTATTTATTGTTCTGAGGGAATAATCAACCACATAATGTGGGAATGGCCAGACCAGATAGGGGTGACATGTTCCCTTCCTTGAAGGGCATTAGTGAATCAATTGGGTTTTACGACAATCCAGCCGCTTTTAATGGTCATTTTCTGGTGCTAGCCCAGATTTACTGAATTCAATTTCACCACTTGGCCCATGAGATTTAAACTCATGGGATCTGGATTGTTAGTCCAGTACCATACCCATGGAGCAGGGAAGACATTGCCTCTCGATAAATTAGCCTCTACTTTGAAACCTGCAAAGAATAAATATGATATAATAATACATTGACTGAGGAGGAAATAAGCTAAGCACTCCCAGGCAGGGATACGATGGGCCAGATTTTGCTGTAGTAGGGCATCTAATGGCATCTGCTGTTGGTTAGTCTGCCCATGCACCCTTCAGCTCAAAGCGCTTTTACCCACTAAGTTGCTGAAACTGCGACGTTATCAGCTCGCACGGAGGGAAACAGGGCATCTGGGACCTGAGTGAACAGAGCAACCAGCTGAGTATCTCCTTAACCAATGCGGTTTAAGGATTTAGAAGGAGAGTGATTTAAAGAGGGTGAAATTCAATGTCAAATCAGGTACAGAAATAGAAATAAAGAGAGGGAAAGAAAGATTGGATTGAGAGAGAAAAAAAGACAGAAAGGAAAAGTAAAAAAACCCCCAAAAATTTAAAATTCGACATTTAAAAAAAATCTAAAACAAAATCACATCCTGAAGGAATGAAATTCCACACTTGTAATAGTTAATTTTCAGTGCCAAAGAGGTTGTTTGGCAGTCATTAAGGGTGCTTACACTTGTAGTTACCAGCCCTAACTATCTGCAGTGAGTTTAGTTCATATCTACCGCACAAATACAGCAACGTCATGACACTCAATGCATTTCAACGGTGAGGCAGACAGCGAGATGCCGTTTTCATGAAGCTAACGGCAGAGTAGTGCAACTCGGGCAGCAAATTTTGGGTATCGGCATTTAACAGCAAATCTGCCCCTCGCCTGAAGTTGCTGTACCATTTATGCATAAATACCGGCGAACGCCATTAGCCTTGCCGTTATTTTGACAGCAAAATCTGGCCCATTAAATTCTTAATTTTATGGGGGGATTGGGAGCTGCTGAGTCTTGAAGTGCCCCGTCAGAACATGGAGCTCATGTGGCTCTAGAAAAACATTTCAGCAGTGACACCGCAGCTCTTCCGTCCATCATCCCGTCCTCACTGACCTACACCGGATCCCTGTTTCCCAGTGCTTTAAATTCAAAATCTTCATCTTCATACATAAATCCCTCCATGGCTTTGCGCCACCCTATCTCCGTAATCTCCTACAGCCTCATATCCCCTGCCAAATGCTCGATTCCGAAGATTCGGATTTCCTCTGCATAACCCTCCTTACCTATCGCCCCACCATTGGTGCAGAGCCTGCAGCCATCTCGTTCCTACTCCCTGGAACTCCCTACTGACTAGTGCCTTGTAGGTGGGGCAAAGGCTTTAGGGAGTCAGGAGGTGAGCCACTAGTCACAGAATACCCAGACTCCGACTTGCTCTCTTAGCCACGACATTTATGTGGCTAGCCAGTTGAGTTTCTGGTCAATGGTGACCCCCAGGATGTTGATGGTGGGGAATTTGGCAATGGTAATGCCACTGAATGCCAATGGGAGGTGGTTAGGCTCTCTCTTGTTGGAGATGGTCATTACCCGGCACTTAAGTGACAAGTAACATTTGCGGCACCTATCAGCCCAAGCCTGGATGTTGTCCAGATGTCGTTACCATGCATGGGCTGCTTCATTATCTAAGAATTGCCAAAGGAGCTGAACGCTCTTCAGTGAACAGCCCCACTTCCAGCCTTATGATAAAGGGAAGGTCACTGACGAAGCAGCTGAAGATAGTTCGGCCTAAGACACTGCCCTGAAGAACTCCTGCATCGATGTCCTGGGGCTGAGATGATTGGCCTCCAACAACCACAACCATCTTCTGTTGTAAACAATTTTACAACACCAAGTTATAGTCCAACGATTTTGAAATTGTTTACAATTGTCAACCCCAGTCCATCACCGGCATCACCACATCATGGCTACCATCTTCCGTTGTGGCAGGTATGCGTCCAGCCATTGGAGAGTTTTCCCCTAATACTCATTGACTTCCGTTTTACTCAGCTCCTTGGTGCCACACTTGGTCGAATGTTGCCTTGACGTCAAGGGCAGTCACTCTCACCTCTGCCCAATATCTGTTCACTGTGCTAAAAGCTCCGCAAACCAACTTTAAGGTGAATGGTACTTTGCAAAGTGGACCCCACGCAGCTCCTCCCCATTCAAATCACTTGCCTGTCTTCTGTTTGTTTCTTTCTAGCCATTAATTTTGTCTTCCTACTATCTTGTTTTCAGCCATTTGTTTTTACTCCATCCTAATGGTGCCTTTTGATCTCTGTGCAGCCAGTTCCCGTTCTTTCACCAGCTACTTGAAATAACGAATAGGGAGGTGTGCATTGAAGTGTCAAATTTCAAAATTAGGCAACGAGCAGGAAAGGTAAGGTAAGGTGGTCTGCACCCCTGGGGTCTACCCACCTCTCACCCATCACAATCCCGCCGCGGGAACCTGCTCCGATTTGCCAGATTTTGCATGATTCCCTCTGCTGTTATGCTGTAACCATTTACACCTCCTCTGGACCCAAGTTTTGTTTCTATACTTGTCTCACCATCACCTCATTTTGCCTTGCACCATCATCCTGTTTTTCATTTAATCGCACCTGCCCTCCACCCTATCACAGACCTCTCCCTTTTGTACTTTTCTTACCCCTTCCCCCTGGCTTTGTATTTGCTTAAGAGCCGTTCATCTCTTAACATCTTCCAGTTCTGATGAAAGCTCATCGACCTGAAACATCAACTCTGTTTCTCTCTCCGCAGATGCTGCCTGACCTCTGATTGTTTTCCAGCATTTTCTGTTTTTATTTCAGGAAAGTTAAGCTGTTTCTTTTGTTAAAAAGAAATCGCTGCTTTGCCTTCCATTCTTCTCTCCACACGCACTTTTGTTATTGGTCTCCTGCAAAACACTGTGTACCTATCTTGTAGTTCCATAGCACGTTAAGATAAAATTAATCTGTCAAATGCATAGAAATCTTACAGCTCTTACTTCATGAAGCACTACAGGATCAGACTACAGCAACATCGTTTTATAATAACCAGCAACCAGCTCCAACACTTCTTCCAGGCATCCTGCCAAGGACATGCTGTTATACAATGTGCTGCTGAAGTCAGCACCACAAATTGTAGAATGTCACACTTTATGAAACGTCTCAGCTGCGGTTTTGAAAGCCTGCAAAAGTGGCAGTGGTCCTGCCCAAAACCAGTCTCCGAAGAGGCTCATGCCATTGCCTCAAGTCAGCTGACCCAGAATATTTCAAAATATGTCAATAAACCTAGAACACTGCAAGTACTCACTTCAAAACGATGAGTGTCACCGTTCGACAGTTTTAACTGCATCAGTATAGCGGGCTGCAGCGCACGGGTCAAAGAACTGCAAACAGAAAATCAGGGTAAGTGCCAAAGTAAAGAGGAACAATTAACTTGCTAGCTACTGTATCTGGTACAAGTGCTACCACAACCAAAAATCTGGAATTCCCTTCCCCCAAAAGGCTGTGGATGCTGGGGGACAATTGGAACTTTTAAGACTGAGATCGATTGCTTTCCGATAGGTAAGGGCATCAAGGGATGTGGAGCTAAGGCGGGTAAATGGAGTTGAGGTGCAGATCAGCCATGATCGAATTGAATGGCGGAGCAGGCTCGAGGGGATGAATGACCTATTCCTGTTCCAAACACATCAATGTAGACCACTGAAAGGTTGAGTATTAGTCTCATTAACTAACCCTTTAGCCTTTACGCCAATTTTGTTATTGTAATATCACAATGAACATTATAAATTCACTACTATGACATAAGTGGCTTTAAGTTACATATATAAATTACAAGTGGCAAGATTTTTTTTAGCTCAAGAATAATTTAGAATCATGCCGAAATGGGGGAGGACATTACTACAGGATAATAAATTCCAATTCCATTCCACCACTGTATTACATTTTAGAATGATATGATCTTCAGGATAAATTCTTCTGCACTTTTTCTGTTTACAAACATACAAAATAAATCATGTTGAAAGGTATCACTTGCAGCCGACATCAAGACAAAAATGGCGAGCAGCCTTTTTGGTTTGTTTTCTTTCAATAACAATTTTTCAAATGCTTTTCATGAAATGGATGACTCTAAGCAGGTTTACAGTGACTTTCCAGCTGATCAAGGTAGAGATAAATCAAATAGAGCAGTCCAAATGCAGTTTAACATTACACAATTGCAATAACAACAGTGACTGCACTTCAAAAGTACTTCATCGGCTGTAAAGCGCTCTGGGACATCCTGAGGTCATGAAAGGCATTATATAAATATAAGTTCATTCTTTCTTTAACAGTGCAGCGAGGCAAAGTCACTTAATTTGATACAACAAAAATCAGGAAAATGTTATGTCCGTACCATAAAAAGCAACGTACACATTGCACTTCCACAAAGGTTTTACAAACAGTGAGTGAAGGAGTAGGGCATACGCACCAGTAGGAGTCCTGGTACTTGACATAAGTCATGACAGGTCATATGTTTTTCCCATAAGAAGGATGCAGCTTCCTGTCTCTGTAACCTCCTCCAGCCCTACAACCCTCCGAGATCTCTGCGCTTCTCCAATTCTGGTCTCTCGCGCATCCCCGATTTTCATTGCTGCACCATTGGTGGCCATGCCTTCAGCTGCCTAGGCCCTAAGCTTTGGAATTCCTTTCCTAAACCTCTCCCCTTTCTCTTTCTCCTCCTTTAAGAAGCTCCTTAAAATCTACCTCTATGACCAAGCTTTTGGTCACCTTTCCTACTATCTCCTTACGTGGCTCGGTATCAAATATTGTTTGATAATCGCTCCTGTGAAGCACCTTGGAACGTTTTACTATGTTAAAGGCGGTAGATAAATGCAATTTGTTGTTGTTGAGTATGTCATGCTGCTCTCATGTGCCTGCCAGCCAGTATCCACAGGTGGGGGATTCTATCTAGGAAGAGAGGAACATTGACAGAAACCCAGGCAGAGGCTGGTGCTAGCTTGGCTACTTGGCCACAAAATGATGCACGCTGGATGGCGATCCAAATCAAGCGGCAAAAGAAAACAAACGATTTAAAAAGTTATTTTACCTGGAAGAAATAGCCACATCAACTCGCCATCTGAAATCTTGAATGCTTGGCAATCGATTCGCTTGTTGCAAGGCTGCAGCTTCCAATACTGACCGTCTTAAACCAAAACAAACAGTATTGCACTATAAATATTTTTAATTGGTTAAATGACAAAAGTTCAAAATATCATGCTTTCTGAAATCACAAAGTCACATTGCCGTTTAATTTACACAAACCACATCATGAGAGCTAAAAGAGAATACCGCAAGGAGTCAGAAATTTGCAAAACAAACTCACAAACTAGTTTTAACATCACAGTGAGTTTCTGCCCCAACTTCCTTTCATGCGTGAGCCTAGACAATGAGTGTTGGGAGCATTACATAGAAATTATAACACAGTAACAGGCCGTTTGGCCCAGTCTGTGTTGGTCTTCCACGTCAGCACTAGTTCTAATCCCATGTGCCTGACCCGTTCCTTTATTCCCCTTTTCTTCAATTGCCCATCCGTAAATGTTGACGTGGTCTCTGCTTCAATCACTAACTCCGGTAGTGATCTCACAGCCTCGCAATTCTCTGTGCAAGAGTTTCTCCTGTTCTCTGTTCCAAAGTTCTTACATTTAATCTTATATCCATGTACCCTCAATCGCTGGAAGCAGTCTGTTTCCATCTAATCTGTCCCACCCCTTTATAATTGTAAACGCTTCCATCAAATCACCCCTTAATCTCCATTCTTATGAAAAACAGCCCCAATTTTTTTCCAGTCTTTCTTCATATTTGTATTTTCCCATACCAGGCAGCATCTAAGCGAACCTGCATTGAACCCTCTTTATTGACCCAACATCCTTCTGAGCGTGGAGATTATTCAACTGTCGCGAGTGCCAGATAATATCTTCACCTGGTCCAGCGGGGGGGGGGGCACTCCATGGACAGTCATCAGCAGCTGATATTTTTCCTCTCTGGGATCCTGAAGCTTAATACATCGCCTGCAGTACCATCCTGGACAAGATCAGCTAACCTAGCATTGCTTGGTAGTCTGTTAGGCTTATTACTGCACCATGTGTTTTTATCCACCAAGTTATTGGGTAAGCTGGATGCAGTCTTAACCACATAACTTCAACTAATCTTTTATGCAATTACATACATAAATAAATCTAGTACAGAAATTCTTAGTTGGAAAACTGCTATATTTACAATCAAACTCCATTTAACTCTGAAGTTAGCCCATTTACACTGGTTTAACACATTAGCACTAATAGTGAGAATGGAGGCTGTGTACAACTAAAGCATAACTGTGAAACAACACTATTAAAACTAAATTCCCTCATTTCCCAGTCAAGCTGCAAAATGAGTAGACCCGGTGGGATGGTGGATCAATCTCCTAGTCCATCGAGTTCCTCATCGCAGCATCACCACAGTGGGCAGGTGGCAGCCAGAAACCATGCAGCTCCCCAAAACAGGGCGGGGGGGGGAATGAAGGAGTGAAGAGGGGTTTGGCAGGAAAAGAGAAAGAAGGGAGGAGAAACTGGATGTGGTGTTTTCATGGAGTCACTCTTGGTTCACCTTGGTCTGGGAGTAGTCAGTCTGAGCAGTCCTATCAGTTGGATGTGCATGGCCCAGGAGGAGCAGAGGGGAGAGCATCAGGTGAGAAAAAAAAATGATGTTGTGTATCTTTGTAAGAAGATACACACACTCTCCAATAATTGACAACATTCTCCTTTTAAAAACTCAGCTTAAAAGAACCGGAGATTCTTCACGTCCCAGTTCCAGTCTTGGCTGACTGGTACTTGGGGTGGGGCAGAGGGGAAAGAGGGTCTAACTGAATAAGACTGTCAATTGATGACGACTTAGAGGCAGTTTTTTTGTGGTACTTCCATGCTCGGAACTAGGACTTTCCACTCATTTCACATTCCAGAGCTTAGGGCCTAGATGGCTGAAGGCATGGCTGCCAATAGTGGGGCGAAGGAAGTGGGAGATGCACAAGAGGCCAGAGTTGGGAGGAACACAGAGATCTCGGACAGTTGTAGGGCGGGAGGAGGCTACAGAGGTAGAAGGGACTTAAAAAAAAAGGATAAGGATTTTAAACCTGAGGCGTTAGTGGACAGGGAGTCAATGTAGGTCAGCAAGCACAGGGGTGATGGGTGAATGGGACTTGGTGGGAGTTAGGACACAGACAGCTTTTGGATAAGCTCAAGTTTATGGAGGGTGGAAGATGGGAGGCCGGCCAGGAGAGTATTTGAATAGTCGAGTCTAGAGGTAACAAAAGCATATATGTGGGTTTCAGCAGCAGATGGGCTGAGGCAGGGGCTGAGACGGGCGATATTACGGAGGTGAAAGTAGCCAGTCTTTGTGATGGAGAGGGTATGGGGTCGGGAGCTCGGCTCGGAATCAAATCGGACGCAGAGAAGATTTTCATTCCAGCAGTCTGGACTAGATTCAAATGCAGGTTCTAGGAGTGAAAGGTCACTGTCTAACCCACATCTCCCAGATTACCTTTTTAATGAAATACATAAACAACAAAGATTGTTGGCGATTTTACCCTGTTTTGAATCATTTATTCATTGGCAACGAGCATCGTATCAGACACCATGATCAGTACACACTAAACTACAAACCCATTATTGCGTTTACATTACAGAATTATCAGAATGTCATTCAAAGCTCGCAGTGACTGCCAACAAATAAAATTTCAAACCAAATGCTCTAGTTTAAGGCAGTTTGCTGTCAGCCGATTAACCATAGTTTATTTCATGTCTGGCTAGTTTTAACGGTATCAAGCAGTACCTGAATCCCTTTTACAACTTGATTCTTCAAAAGACAAATAGGAACACAGAGAAAAAGAAACACAGGTTTGAAGTCGCAGAAATGATCGAGGACATAGACTCCTGGGTATTATCAATGCTTGCAGCCTGTATCAGTGACACCCTATGAACAATTAAAAATAATCAACCAACCTGTTACCGAACACAACATTGGCAAAGTCAGAAACAAATTCCTCTGGAATCCTGAAATAAGATAAATGGTAAAGAATAGGCAAGTACAGATCATAAAAGGTGGATTCAAAATATGCACTGAAAAATCCAGTGTACAAGTTATGGGAAAGAGATCTAATTTTTTTATACACTCTCCCAACAGACAGCATAAGATTAGTAACCTGCATACCAGCAAATACATGCTAATAATACAAGCTTTGTTGCACCTCAAAAACATAATCAGATCTACACAATATATACTTTTAAAACAGCTCTGCATTGATATTAATATTTCATGCATTTTTAAAATAAAATACGTTGAGTTACATCGCGTCTACACCACAGAAGTAGGCCATTCGGCCCAACTTGTCTATACCAGCATTTATGCTCCACATGTGCCTCCTCCCTCACTACTTCATCTAACCCTATCAGCATACCCCTATATGCCTTTCTCTCTCTCGTGTGCTTATCGAGCTTCCTTTTAAATGCTTCTATGCTATTTACCTCAACTACTCCTTGTGGTAGCGAGTTCCACATTCTTACCACTCTTTTCGGTAAAGAAGTTTCCCCTGAATTCCCTAGTGGATTTATTAGTGACTAGGTTATATTTATGGCCTCTATTTCTAAACATTGTAATCCACCAACATTGAATGACAGCTCCATTGATTTCAGCAAGTGGATTTGACACTGCAACACCCCCTGGCTGGACTAATAATCCACAGAAACATGAGTTCAAATCCCACCACAGCAGTTTGAGAATTTGAATTCAGTTTTAAAAAAAATCTGGAAATAGAAACCTGATATCACTAAAAAGTGACCATGAAGATGTCTGATTGTCGTTAAAAACCCAACTGGTTCAGTAATGTCCTTTAGGGAAAGAAATCTGCCGTCCTTACCTAGTCTGGCCTCTATGTGACGCCAGTGGGTGACTCTTAACTGCCCACTGAAATGGCCTAGTAAACCACCCAGTTGCACCAAACTGCTACAAAGAAAAACAGCAGTTCAAGGAAGCAGCCTTCTCAGGTCAACAGGGACGGGCAAGAAATGCCGGCCTTGCTAGCGACACCCACATCCCAAGAATGAATTTTTAAAAAATTAGCGAATCCTCTGATTATTAAAACATTCTTGTTCCATTTGAAGAATTTTTAGCCAGTTTTATTTAATTCAAGTCAGCTTTTTAAAGAATGAAACTGCATTTATATAGCGTCTTTCAAGTCCTCAGGATGTCGGAACGCACTTCAGAGCCAATTAATTACTTATGAAGTGCATTCACTGTTATTAGGCAAATGCAGCATCTAACCTGCAGCCAGCAAGGTCCCACAAATAGCAATGAGATAAATGACCAGTTAATCCGTTTATAACTCCATTACGCAAAGCTAAAGTGAGTTCTCAAAAGGAGGAAAGTGATCTCATTGCAGGTAATATTTAACTGAATGGATTGTTTTATCTGGAACAGCTCATTAAAAGGGGAATAATCTTTTTCCAAGAGAAGCTCTTGAGGAACTTAACATTCATTAGATTAGACATGCTGTAAAAACAAGTTCTTTATGTCTGTGTATCACAACATACAAATGCTGCGGAGGTTCTTGACAGATTAGTGCAGGCACACAACTGCAACTGGGAAAATATTTCAGGCACTGGTGTTTTAAATCTATACATGCTCTTATTTTAAAATGGAAGAGTGTCTGACTGGCATAACACTTAAAAAATCAATGCAAACGACACTAGAGGAACACAAAAAAGTGACAAGAGACTACATAAACACCACATAACTGGGACAAGATTACATAAAGAAGTTACAACATGGAAACAGGCCCTTCGGCCCAACATGTCCATGTCGCCCAGTTTATACCACCAAGCTAGTCCCAATTGCCTGCACTTGGCCCATATCCCTCTATACCCATCTTACCCATGTAACTGTCCAAATGCTTTTTAAAAGACAAAATTGTACCCGCCTCTACTACTGCCTCTGGCAGCTCGTTCCAGACACTCACCACCCTTTGAGAGAAAAAATTGCCCCTCTGGACCCTTTTGTACCTCTCCCCTCTCACCTTAAATCTATGTCCCTTCGTTATAGACTCCCCTACCTTTGGGAAAAGATTTTGACTATCTACCTTATCTATGCCCCTCATTATTTTATAGACTTCTATAAGATCACCCCTTAACCTCCTACTCTCCAGGGAAAAAAGTCCCAGTCTATCTAACCTCTCCCTATAAGTGAAACCATCAAGTCCCGGTAGCATCCTAGTAAATCTTTTCTGCACTCTTTCTAGTTTAATAATATCCTTTCCATAATAGGGTGACCAGAACTGTACACAGTATTCCAAGTGTGGCCTTACTAATGTCTTGTACAACTTCAACAAGACATCCCAACTCCTGTATTCAATGTTCTGATCAATGAAACCAAGCATGCCGAATGCCTTCTTCACCACCCTATCCACCTATGACTCCACTTTCAAGGAGCTATGAACCTGTACTCCTAGATCTCTTTGTTCTATAACTCTCCCCAACGCCCTACCATTAACGGAGTAGGTCCTGGCC
Organism: Heptranchias perlo; assembly: GCF_035084215.1. Classification (NCBI taxonomy): domain Eukaryota; kingdom Metazoa; phylum Chordata; class Chondrichthyes; order Hexanchiformes; family Hexanchidae; genus Heptranchias; species Heptranchias perlo. Next base: position 58,068,504 of record NC_090339.1, on the reverse strand, counting down.
CGATTCGATCTACCAAAATGCATCACCTCACATTTATCTAAATTAAACTCCATCTGCCATTCATCGGCCCACTGGCCCAATTTATCAAGATCCCGTTGCAATCCTAGATAACCTTCTTCACTGTCCACAATGCCACCAATCTTGGTGTCATCTGCAAACTTACTAACCATGCCTCCTAAATTCTCATCCAAATCATTAATATAAATAACAAATAACAGCGGACCCAGCACCGATCCCTGAGGCACACCGCTGGTCACAGGCCTCCAGTTTGAAAAACAACCCTCCACAACCACCCTCTGTCTTCTGTCGTCAAGCCAATTTTGTATCCAATTGGCTACCTCACCTTGGATCCCGTGAGATTTAACCTTATGTAACAACCTACCATGCGGTACCTTGTCAAAGGCTTTGCTGAAGTCCATGTAGACCACGTCTACTGCACAGCCCTCATCTATCTTCTTGGTTACCCCTTCAAAAAACTCAATCAAATTCGTGAGACATGATTTTCCTCTCACAAAACCATGCTGACTGTTCCTAATCAGTCCCTGCCTCTCCAAATGCCTGTAGATCCTGTCCCTCAGAATACCCTCTAACAACTTACCCACTACAGATGTCAGGCTCACCGGTCTGTAGTTCCCAGGCTTTTCCCTGCCGCCCTTCTTAAACAAAGGCACAACATTTGCTACCCTCCAATCTTCAGGCATCTCACCACAGCCAATGAAGTACTTTTGAAGTGTAGTCACTGTTGTAATGTAGGAAACACGGGAGCCAATTTGTGTTCAGCAAGGTCCCACAAACAGCAATAATCTGTTTTAGTGATGTTGGTTGAGGGATATTAGCCAGGTAAAACTTTTCAAACTCCCTTCTTAAAATTTCACGCTGGCTCTCCACTACATTTTATTTATAAAAGAAAAACATTTTGGTCAGGGTTTTCCATTCCTGCGCTCGCCAACCCGAGATTTCACATACAGGAAACTTCAACTCTATGAAAAGGAGGCAGAGAAGTCCAGAAGGCCACAGTCACACAGGTAACTTCCACCAGGCCAGTCGCAGTGTTGCGGATAGATTGGAAACCAAAGCAGAGGAACGTCATTGCACAAATTATCATTGGCTACCAAATCAAACTTAGAAAGAAAGCTTATCCTAGGAATTGGATAAATACTTGAAGGGGAGAAAATTGCAGGGCTATGGGGAAAGAGCAGGCGAGCCGGACTAATCGGATAGCTCTTTCAAAGAGCTAGCACAGACACAATGGGCCGAATGGCCTCCTTCTGTGCTGTAAGATTCTATGCTAAGTGAAAATCTGAAGATTTTTGAAGCCCTTGAAAAATTATTTTCTGTCACATTTTGCAAACAAGTAGATGAAAATGAAACAAAGTTGGAAGTGAAACAAAGTTGTATTCACCTTTTCTCAAATGGGAGTGGCGTAATCATAACATTTTATTGGTCATCGCAGTACAGCACAAATATTTGCTCAGCATCATCGTTCAGTTTCCTTTAAACTAACAATCTTCATACCTAACCTTGAGTGCCAGAGTACACACAGTATCCAGCTCCTCTGCCATCTGCTGGCACTCTTGCATAATACAAATAAGGAATTAAGAACATAAAAATGACTTCAGTATTAGTTGTTCTCTTGTGCATTTGTTCCTCCCTTTCCTTTCTTTCTCTTTCCTGCTTCTATTAAAACATTTGTACATCTTTCAGTCCCGAAGGACTCTGGCTGAAACATTAACTTGTCTTTTTTTCTCTCTCATAGATACTGAAAACCCTTGACACAGTCAACTTTCAGATGCTGACCGTCTGTGCTGTTTCTATCATTTTCTATTTTTTGTTTCACAACTGAAAACGCATAACCAGATCGCCTGCAACTGTTCTGGCGTAGGATTGATACCCAAAACATTCACTTGTCTTCCTTCTTTACAGATGCTGACACACCTGTTGTGCATTTTCAGTATTTTCTATCTCACATCAGATTTCTGGCATCTGCAATTTTAATGTAAGTAAAGGACACCGATTAATAAAATCTCTTATCCTGTGCTTCGGCAGTGTACGATCACTAAAATAACTGGTATATTTTCTTGATGTTGAATATAGCTCTTTCCTGCATCAGTAAAAGTTCACACTTTGCTTGATGCATCCTCTACAGATTTTCCATCGACAAAATTAGTTAACAGTAGCTAAAAAAAAGTGAAGAGCAGTCACTTAGAAATAAAAGTTGTGCTGTTCAGGGCACCAATAAGGATTTATCTGTGGAACAGAACCAGTGATCGTTTTGGCTGATGCATTTTAATAGTGAACTTTTGTCTTTGAAATAAAAATGACATTCACGGGTTCTACCACTTAATCACGAGTCCTTCTTAACACTTTTTACAGTAATCACAAAAAATGAATGTTTGGATAATGTGCAGTGAGGTGATTAAGGACTGCAGGTCCAAGTACGGCTGAAAGTGTTGCTCTGCTTTTCAGAACTTTTTGAAGTACCAGGAGTAAAATTCAAGAGCCCCCCTGGCCACAGAGACCTTTTTGATACCTCCAGCCAATATTTTTTTATACGTAAACGTTTTGCAGAGAATATTATAAGGTTGAGAACTCTCCAACTGCCTTGTGCAAATCGCACCCTTCAGTATCATAAGTGCACTCTAGAATTAGAGGACGTAGTCCTCCATCCCAGTTTCTACCATCCATACTTCCATGATGGCTTAATCGGTATGGAAAAATCAGATGCACCACCCCTTCAGTGGTAAACGTGGGGGGGGGGTAGCGCACTGGCACGCAATCATCGGGAGGCTCAGGCAAAGAATGCAGGTGTGAAATAAACACCCCCTCCCTTATGACTCCATGAATCTCCCTGCGATGACTTTCATTCCCTAATCAAACACTCTATTTTCTTGCCTGAGAAGAGGAGTTCCATCAGCTTAATTTGAAAGCCATGGGGAACTTTGGGGACGTCCGAGGACTTGAAAAGGTGCTATGCGAATGCAACTCCTTTCGTTCTGCAATGCCAGGTGTCTCATTTAATATATGGGGGCAATTTCCACCACATTTAAATAGCTGCCCATGCAACTTTTTTTTTTTGGTCAGGGGCCACCATCTTCCCCAGTGACTAGGGACGATCGCCGGAGGGGAACACAAGTGAAACTGTGTCACAGAATCATAGAAATTTAAAGCACGGGAGGCGGCCATTTGGCCCATCGTGTCTGTGCTGGCCAAAAAAAGAGCCATCCAGCCTAATCCCACTTTCCAGCTCTTGGTCTGTAGCCTTGTAGGTTACGGCACTTCAGGTGCATATCCGAGTACTTTTTAAATGAGTTGAGGGTTTCTGCCTCTACCACCCTTTCAGGCAGAGAGTTCCAGACCGTCATCACCCTCTGGGTGAACACATTTTTCCTCAGCACCCCTCTAATCCTTCTACCAATTACTTTAAATCTATATCCCCTGGTTATTGACCTCTATGCTAAGGGAAGTAGATTCTTCCCATCCACTCTATCTAGTCCCGTCATAATTTTATACACCTCAATTGTACCTCCCATCAGCCTCCTCTGTTCCAAAGAAAACAACTCCAGCCGATCCAATCTTTCCTCATAGCTAAAATTCTCCAATCCTGGCAACATCCTCGTAAATCTCCTTTGTACCATCTATGGTGCAATCACATCTTTCCTATAATGTGGTGACCAGAACGGTAGGCAGTACTCAAGCTGTGGCCTAACTAGCGTTTTATACATTTCAAGCATAACCTCCCTGTGCTTATATTCTATACCTCGGCTGATAAAGGAAAGTATCCTATAGGCCTTCTTAACCAATTTATCTACCTGTCCTGCTACCTTCAGGGATCTGAGACATGCACTCCAAGGTCCCTCTGTTCCTCTACACCACTAAGTATACTCCCATTTATTGTGTATTCCCTTGCCTTGTTTGCCTTCCCCAAATGCATTAACTCACACTTCTCCTGATTGAATTCCATTTGCCACCTTTCTGCCCACCTGACCAGTCCACTGATATCTTTCTGCAGTCTACAGCTTTCTTCCTCACTATCAACCACATGACCAATTTTTGTATCATCTGCAAACTTCTTAATCATGCCCCCTACACTTATGTCTAAATCATTGACATATACCACAAAAAGCAAGAGACCGAGTACTGAGCCCTGCGGAACCCCACTGGAAACAGCCTTCCAGTCACAAAAGCACCCGATCATTACCCTTTGCGTCCCTGGGGCTGAGCCAACTTTGGATCCAACTTGCCACTTTCTCTTGGATCCCACGGGCTTTTACTTTTCTGACCAGTCTGCCATGTGGGACCTTGTCAAAAGCCTTGCTAAAATTCATGTCGACTACCCTCATCGACCCTCCTTTTTACCTCCTCAAAAAATTCAATCAAGTTAGTCAGACATGACCTTCCCTTAACAAATCCATGCTGACTGTCCTTGATTAATCCGAGCCTTTCTAAATGACAATTAATACCGTCCCTCAGAATTGTTTCTAATAATTTGCCCACCACTGAGGTTAGGCTGACTGACCTATAATTACTCGGTCTATCCCTTTCTCCATTTTTAAACAACGGTACAATGCTAGCAGTCCTCCAACACCACGCCTGTAGCCAGAAAGGATTGGAAAATGATGGTCGGAGCCTCCGCTATTTCCTACCTTGCTTCTCTTAACAGCCTGGGATACATTTCATCCGGGTCTGCCAATTCATCTATTTTCAAAGATGCTAATCCCCTTAATACATCCTCCCTCACTATGTTTATCCCATCCAATATTTCACACTCCTCCTCCATAACTACAATGTCTGCATCGTCCCCCTCTTTTGTGAAGACAGACGCAAAGTATTCATTAAGAACCATACCCACATCTTCTGCCTCCACACATAGTTTACCTTTTTGGTCCCTAATAGGCCCTACTCTTTCCTTAGTTATCCTCTTGCTCTTAATGTATTTATAAAACATCTTTGGGTTTTCCTTGTCACGGGCTCCAGGGGCAGGTGCCAGTCACTCCACTTTTCAAGGCCAAAAATCGTCCATCTCTGACATTTTGCACTGGTGTCAGAAGCAGAGCGACTGCTACTGATCTTTGACAACAGCTCCGTCACTTAATTTGCTTCTGTCAACGTATCCTCCCATTTACTGTGAGCAACACCACATGCTGGTTTCATTCATAACGTATGTCTATACTACAGAAGGGAAACATTTTAAATTAAAACCTTGCTGTACACAGGCCCGGACAAGTTATTTTTACAATTCCTAGTGTGGTAATGTACTGCAGTGAAACTAAACACGCAATTCACCGTCAACCCCACACGTCATTTTGCAGGAAATCACTGAACAAAAGCTACAGGACAGGCAACAAAAAAAACCTCTCGCTTTCTCAGATGCACAGATCAAACCATCAATAGGAACAAATGAACTCAGTAAAGGGATGCAACGAGAGCACCTTTTGTCTCACCATTAAATGCCACCCTCAAAATAGGGGGAAAATATTAATAATTACCTGAGGTCCCTTAGATCTTCCTTAAAAACCTGAAGAAATCAAATAAAACTTCAATCAGAAGCCATGTTCTTCAATTTACATCAATTCAACAGCATTTACATAGCGATGCTGCAGAATTATATATACACACACAACTAGTACATCCCAATACTAGTAAGGATGAGAATTTTCATAACCTGCACAACTCATCCAGAGTGCATTTGTTTTACCTAATATGACTGACCTTAAAAACCTTACGACCCTTCAATATATATTGAAATTTCAGTCTTCCTGTGGAATTTCCCCATTACCATCACTTGCTGCAGATTTTTCTGACAAATTGGTTACGATAATGAGCAAGCTCACGTACATAAAATGCAGGTTAAGCTGTTCAGTGCGCAGGGGTGGCTTTTAACAGACTCTTATCTACAGCGATAGCCTGAGCTTCACTCACCTCTTGTTTGAGGGAAGACTGTGGTAGCCGCAGAGCTTCTCTGAGCAGCGTGTACATGCCTGCTAGGATATAACTTAGTTGCTCCTCAGATAGGCTCTCAGTCTCGGTGATGCTCCTCACAGACTCTTTGGAGTCTTTTCCTTCCAGCGAGTTCACGACCGCTACGGGACACAATCATGCTTACTACAGTACTATTCAACAAAAAAAAAGGAATTGGCTATTTCAAGAAGATTTTGCCCGCACATATTAGTTTGCTTAACTTTTTAAAAACCACTTGAATTCTGACAAATTGCTTCATGTTAACCATGACGAATGTACTGCCCCATTAAAACACAGAGAAGCAACAAGCATTTTTAATAATGACAATAGTTTTGTTGGCACTCGATTCCAGAAAGTTGCATTTAAAATACTTTTTTTTTTAAACTGAGCACCATAGCTGATTAATACTATACAGGTAGAAAAGAGTAAGAGACAGTGGGAGGAAGAGAATACTGGGGGTGGGGGTGAGGGACCCGTGGTTTTGAAGTTCTGGGAAGAATAAGTTAAGAGAAGGAAATGGTGCAATGGACCTTGATTCCAGCACAATGAAGATACAGAGTGGAGGAAGATTGTGCGCGATGGCACATCGCAAGCTCGATGAAGAGGGGAACGTTCAGAGGAACAATAACTATGGTAGCATTGGTAAAATAGAGACAAGAACAGCTGTGTGAGAGAGAGAGAGAGATTGGAGGCTCGAGGACACCTACCAGAAGACAAGCTATTTTGTTTGCACAAGGAGTATTCGAGTCTTGGATAAACTTGGGACATTATAAAAAGGAAAGGAAAAGGACTTTATTTGTATAGCGCCATTCATGACCTCAGGAAGTCCCAAAGTGCTTTACAGCCAACGTAATACTTTTTGAAGTGTAGTCATTGTTGGATTGTAGGGAAACTTGGCAGTCAATTTGCGCACAGCAAGGTCCCACAAACAACAATGAGATAATGACCAGATAATCTGTTTTGGTGATGTTGGCTGAGGGATAAATATTGGCCAGGACAGCATGAGACCTCTCCTGCTCATCTTCTACGTTTACCCAAGGCGGCAGACGGGCTCAGTTTATTGTCTTATCCAAAAGACAGCACCTCAGACAGTGCAGCACTCCCCCATTTAAGTGTCAGCTAAGATCAAGAGTTAAGAGACACCCTGGGGAAAGGGGTTTGCGTCACGAAAGAGGACAGTCAAGATGCTATACATCAACTATGACATGCTGACAATATATATTTCAGACGTCATGTTATAACTATCAATCTTTATCTTTTTAACCTAAGAAAACACATCACTTAATGACCATTTGTTTAGACAAATCACAAGCCCGAGTCATAAATGTCAATATTCACCTTTGATTATTTTTCTGAAGATATCTTTGTCTAAATCCTTCAGCTGTTTCACCATCAAGTCTACTTCCAATGGTATCCTGGCTCCAAGGAAACAGCTTCTGTGGGACATGCTAAAGCAAACAAAATCACACTGAATGAGACCACTTTCCATGAATCATATCATGCACAATACTGGGAATGGGATAGGGACATAGGAAGATTAGGCCATTCAGCCCCTCGAGCCTATCCCGCTGTTCAATTAGATCATGGCTGATCATAGAAATTGATGGCACAGAAGGAGGCCACTCGGCCCATCGTTTCTGTGCTGGCCGAAGAAGAGCTATCCAGCCTAATCCCACGTTCCAGCTCTTGGTCCATAACATTGTAGGTTACGGCACTTCAGGTGCATATCCAAGTACTTTTTAAATGCAATGAGGGTTTCTGCCTCTACCACCCTTTCAGGCAGTGAGCTCCAGACCGCCGCCACCCTCTGGGTGAAAAGAATTCTCAACTCCCCGCTAATCCTTTTACCAATTACTTTAAATCTATGTCCCCTGGTTTTTGACCTCTCTGCTAAGGGAACTGGTCCTTCCTATCCACTCTATCTAGGCCCCTCATAATTTTATACACCTCAATGAAATCTCTCCTCAGCCTCCTTTGTTCCAATGAGAACAACCCCAGCCTATCCAATCTTTCCTCATAGCTAAAATTCTCCACTCCTGGCAACATCCTCATAAATCTCCTCTGTACCCTCTCTAGTGCAATCACATCTTTCCTGGAATGTGACGACCAGAACTGTATGCAGTACTTGAGCTGTGGATTAATTAGTCTTTTATACAGTTTCAGCATAACCTCCCTGCTCTTATATTCTATGCCTCGGCTAATAAGGGAAAGTATCCTATAGGCCTTCTTAACCACGCTATCTACCTGTCTTGCTACCTTCAGGGATCTGTCGACGTGCACTCCAAGGTCCCTTTGTTCCTCTACACTTCTCAGTATCCTCCCATTAATTGTGTACTCCCTTGCCTTGTTTGCCCTCACCAAATGCATTAACTCACACTTCTGATTGAATTCCACCTGCCACTTCTATGCCTACTTGACCAGTCCATTGATATCTTCCTGCAGTCTACAGCTTTCTTCCTCATTGTCAGCCACACTGCTAATTTCTATATCATCTGCAAACTTCTTAATCATGCTCCCTACATTTAAGTCTAAATCATCGATATATGCCATAAAAATCAAGGGACCTAATACTGAGCCCTGCCGAACCCCAATGAAAACAACCTCCAATCACAAAAACACCTGTCGACCTTCCTGCCACCGAGCCAATTTTGAATCCAACTTGCCACTTTCCCTTGGATCCCATGGGCTTTTACTTTTCTGACCAGTCTGCCGTGTGGGACCTTGTCCAAAGCCTTGCTAAAATCCACGTAGACTACATCAAACGCGCTACCCCTCGTCGACCCTCCTTGTTACCTCCTCAAAAAATTCAAACCAAGTTCGTCAGACATGAGCTTCCCTTAACAAATCCATGCTGACTGTCCTTGATTAACCTGTGCCTTTCTAAATGACGATTAATATTGTCCCTCAATTCTTTCCAATAATTTGCTCACCACCGAGGTTAGGCTGACTGGTCTGTAATTACTCGGTCTACCCCTTTCTCCCTTTTTAAATGGTACCATGTAGCAGTCCTCCAGTCCTTCGGCACCATGCCTGCAGACAGTGAGGATTGGAAAATGATGGTCAGAGCCTCCACTATTTCCTCTCTTGCTTCTCTTAACAGCCTGGGATACATTTTATCTGGGCCTGGCGAATTATCTACTTTCAATGATGCTAATCCCCCTAATATTTCCTCTCTCACTATGTTTATCCCATCCAATATTTCACACTCCTCCTCCTTAACTACAATCTCTGCATCGTCCCTCTCTTTTCTGAAGACTGACGCAAAGTATTCATTAAGAACCATACCCACATCTTCCACCTCCATACATAGGTTATCTTTTTGGTCACTAATAGGCCCTACTCTTTCCTTAGTTATCCTCTTGCTCTTAATGTATTTATAAAACATCTTTGGGTTTTACTTGCCAATATTTTTTCATGCTCTCTCTCTGCTCTAATTTCCTTTTTAATTTCACCCCTGCACTTTTTATACTCCTCCAGGCTTTCTGCAGTATTGAGCTCTCAGTATCTGATATAAGCTTCCCTTTTTTGGTCTTATCCTACCCTGTCTGCTCCTTGACATCCAGGGGGCTCTAGATTTGGGAGTCCCAACCTTTTTTTTTGTGGGAACGTATTTGCTCTGAACCCTCACTATCGCCTCCTTGAATGCCTCCCACTGCTCTGACACTGATTTACCTTCAGGTAGCTGTTTCAAGTCCACTTTTGCTAAATCACATCTCATCTTAGTAAAATTGGCTCATCTGTATTTTAACCATTCAATTGACCCCCAGCCTCAATAGCTTTTTTTTTGGGGGGGGGGGGGGGGGGGGGGGGGGGGAAAGAGAGTTCCAGATTTCCACTAGCCTTTGTGTGAAAAAGTGCTTCCTGACATCACCCCTGAATGGCCTGGCTCTAATTTGAAGGTTGTGTCCCCTTGTTCTAGACTCCCCCACCAGAGGAAATAGTTTCTCTCTATCTACCCTATCAATTCCTTTAATCATCTCAAACACCTCAATTATATCACCTCTTAGTTTTCTATTCTCCAGGGAATCCAAGCCCAGTCTATGCCACCTGCCCTCATAATTTAACCCTTTTAGCCCCGGTATCATTCTTACAAATTCTGACGGGTGTTCCAATTGGATCCATTCCACTGGCTTTGAATTTATGTTTAAAACTTGACCCAACAACTTTCTATTCCTAATACAAGCCTGTGGTGCTTATGACAGTCCCACATCCGTGCAAGTGGGAGACGAGTCTGCACTACGTAGATTTTATGACTAAGAGTTTGCTCTACTTGTGCAGTCCGGCCGAACCAGCGCAAAAGATCACGCAAACTCAAGCGTAAGTTACGTCAGGTGTAAATCGAGATTCCGCAATCTGTAACGACCTTGCCCCGCCCACAAAACTGGCCATGTCCCCAGATCGAAATAACGAGCTTCTGCCGATCGCGGCCGTTCGAGGAGGGTCTTCAAATTGCACTCATTTCCTAAGGCGCACAAGCACTTGTAGGCACGTTTTTACTTAGTAAATTAAATATTTTTTAACAAGACTAATGTACACCAACGAAACTAGTAAATAGTAAATGGTTAAGTATAGTTTTCTGAGTCATTTCAGTGATTTAAAATCAGGTTACTCTGTGCAGGACTAGATACAGAGATTAAAAATGCTGATTTTTGGTGGTAAATTCATTGTCAGCTTCCCATGTTCTTGTAATGTCGTACGGTCATTAATAAAACTGCGCCAGGTTACCACTCTTAATACATCAAGGAATACTTTTTAACGCAAAGAAAAAAAAAGCAATTACGTTCTAGTAAGCTGCCCAATTGCTGGGTCATGGAAGATTTTATGTTTGTGATTGTGCAAATGGATTTTAATGGAAACTTGAACTGTAACCCAACCAGCACAATTTCAAGCGTATTTTGCGCTCAATTTGCTGATTGTGCCCAAAGCGGAAACTCTATCCCTATGTTTGATAATCACTGCTACTCAGTTCATTAAGAGCATTCAATGACATCAAGTCATCATTTCTGCATAATGCAGGACTTAAACATCCACTGGTGGTGGGCCTACTTCTTGAATCGCTGCAGTCCGTGTGGTGCAGTTGCTCTCTCACAAGACAGTTAGGTACAGAGTTCCATGATACTGACTCGGCAATGATGAAAGAAGAGAGAGTGTCCAAGTCGTGATGGTGTGAGACTTGGAGGTGATGATGTTCCCATGCACCTGCTGCCCTTGTCTTTTGAGTCATCGAGTGAAGGGTCTTAAAATTTAGGATTAACCCGTATCAATATAATTGTTCATGTGATGCCAACATGATTAGAATTTGACATAAAACACTTAAGTCTTGTTAAGCTAGTACAGTAGCATTTTCTTTGAAACAGTCACGCCCAAAACTAAGCTACCGGAAATTCCACATAGTTGCTGTTGGCCCGACATGGATTAGTCACTCTCCCTTTAGAAACACACGACATTTACCCAAGTCTAGAGAATTTAGGCACAGATTGGCAAGAACAAGGCTTAGGAACCAATGGTGCACCGCACCGCGAATGCTGCAATACTTAAATGGCAATTTTCTTCTCCACTGGAGTCCTATTGCCCACTGCTAATTTTAAGTCATCGCTCCTCACACTACAACTCTCACTTTGCGCTCATGTTGCAGTTACACTGTAAACATGAAGCCAGCTTCATGACCCGACATGACAGCAGCAAGAAGAGGACCCAGGCTCCCTGGATAAGGAGGAGTCTCTTACATAACAACAGTGATAGCCATTCAAAAAGTACTTCATTGGCTGTTGAGGCTGGGGGGGGGGGGGGGGGCAATTGAAAATGTTAAAACTGAGATTGATAGATTTTTGTTATGTAAGAGTATCAAGGGATGTGGAACCAAGGCAGGTAGATGGAGTTAAGATAAAGATCAGCCATGATCTAACTGAATGGTGGAAGAGGCTCGAGGGGCTGAACGGCCTTCTCCTGTTCCTAAAACGCTTTTGGGACATCCTGAGGTCAGGAAAGGCAATCAATAAATGCAAGTTCTTTCTCACTTTACTTGGGAGGCAATTTGCATCTTCCAGAAGTTCAGTGTTGAACGAGGGGTCACTGTCTCAGGATACGGGGTAGGACATTTAGGACTGAGACAAGGAGAAATTTCTTCACTCAGAGGGTGGTGAACCTGTGGAATTCTCTACCACAGAAGGCTGTGGAGGTCAAGTCACTGAATGTATTTAAGGAGATAGATAGATTTCTAAACACAGAAGGCATCAAGGGGTATGGGGAGAGAGCGGGAATATGGTATTGAGATAGAGGATCAGCCATGATAGGAACATAGGAACAGGAGTAGGCCATTCAGCCCCTCGTGCCTGCTCCGCATTTGATAAGATCACGGCTGATCTGTGATCTAACTCCATATTCCTGCCTTTGGCTCATATCCCTTAATACCTTTGGTTGCCAAAAAAGCTATCTATCTCAGATTTAAATTTAGCAATTGAGCTAGTATCAATTGCCGTTTGCAGAAGAGTGTTCCAAACTTCTACCACCCTTTGTGTGTAGAAATGTTTTCTAATCTCGCTCCCGAAAGGTCTGGCTCTAATTTTTAGACTGTGCCCCCTACTCCTAAAATCCCCAACCAGCAGAAATAGTTTCACTCTATCCACCCTATCGGTTCCCATTAATATCTTATAAACTTCGATCAGATCACCCCCCTAATCTTCAAAACTCCAGAGAACACAACCCCAATTTGTGTAATCTCTCCTCGTAACTTAACCCTTGAAGTCCGGGTATCATTCTAGTAAACCTACGCTGCACTCCCTCCAAGGCCAATATGTCCTACTGAATGGCGGAGAAGGGCTGAATGGTCGACTCCTGCTCCTATTTTCAATGTTGTGGAGATGCCGGTGATGGACTGGGGTTGACAATAGTAAACAATTTTACAACACCAAGTTATAGTCCAACAAATTTATTTTAAATTTCACAAGCTTTCGGAGGCTTCCTCCTTCCACACCGTTCACCTGAGGAAGGAGGAAGCCTCCGAAAGCTTGTGAAATTTAAAATAAATTTGTTGGACTATAACTTGGTGTTGTAAAATTGTTTACTATTTTCAATGTGGCCAATTTGCATCTTCACACCCAATCTGCACTCCAGAAGGTCAGTGTTGTTGCAAAAAACCAGAAGCACTTCCCCCCCCTCCCTCTCTCTCTCTCCCCTCCCTCCCCTCCCCCCCCCCCCCCCCCTCCCTCCTCTCAATGCTAACCATTTAGTATAAATACAGAGGCCAGAGGGCGACCACCGAGCCTAGGCTGACATTTAGTCCCAGTCCCAGAACCGTGAAGCTTTTTGGCGACCACTGGGCTCAAAGACAACCTGGAATTTACCAGGCCGCAAACTCCCCAACCCCCCCCCCCCCCGGTCACACTGTCCTCACCAGGGGGTCAGGCAGCTGTGTCTCCGCCGGTGGAGGGGTGGAGGGGTGGGGGGTGTCCTTGGTTACCGCACAGAACGCTGACTGGCCGCTCTTCTTACCTGCTGCACTTTTCCAGCGCCGCCCTCCCGACTCCGACTCTCTCACTCACCCCCCTTACCCACGGACCTCACTTCCGCCCCGCTGCCTCCTCTCACTTCCGCCCCGCTGCCTCCACTCACTTCCGCTCCCTCTTACTAACCACCAGGGGGCGGCAAAGAGAACTCTTGCTCATCCAACAACAACCCCCTCTCTCCCCACCCCCCCAATATCAAATAGGAAGGGCACAACTTGTAATTATTAATGCAAGAATTACTATAACTACAGGATGCACTGCAGCAACTCGCCAAGGTTTCTTGGACGGCACCTCCCAAACCCGCGACCTCTACCACCTAGAAGGACAAATGTAAGGAATCTTACAACACCAGGTGAAAGTCCAACTGTTTTACTTGAAAATCACAAGCTTTCGGAGGCTTTCTCCTTCGTCAGGTGAGTGTGGGATTCGGATTCCATGGAAGGTTGTCGCATTTATAGTCAGAGAACAATACCTGGTGATTACAGATAATCTTTCCAACTGCCCGTTGTCAAGGCAATCAAAGTGTTCAGACAGAGAGATGTTACCTACAGGACCACCGAATACACAAACGGCCAGAACAAAAGACAGAGAGAGAGAGAGAGAAACATCCGAAAGGAAGAGAAAGACAGAGAATGACCCGTTGTATTAAAAACAGATAACTTTTTTTCGCTGGTGGGGTTACGTGTAGCGTGACATGAACCCAAGATCCCGGTTGAGGCCGTCCTCATGGGTGCGAAACTTGGCTATCAATTTCTGCTCGACGATTTTGCGTTGTCGTGTGTCTCGAAGGCCGCCTTGGAGAACGCTTACCCGAAGATCGGTGGCTGAATGTCCTTGACTGCTAAAGTGTTCCCCGACTGGGAGGGAACCCTCCTGTTTGGCGATTGTTGCGCGGTGTCCGTTCATCCGTTGTCGCAGCGTCTGCATGGTCTCGCCAATATACCATGCTCCGGGGCATCCTTTCCTGCAACGTATGAGGTAGACAACGTTGGCCGAGTCACAGGAGTATGAACCATGTACCTGGTGGGTGGTGTCCTCTCGTGTGATGGTGGTATCTGTGTCGATGATCTGGCATGTCTTGCAGAGGTTGCCGTGGCAGGGTTGTGTGGTGTCGTGGACGCTGTTCTCCTGAAAGCTGGGTAATTTGCTGCGAACGATGGTCTATTTGAGGTTGGGTGGCTGTTTGAAGGCGAGTAGTGGAGGTGTGGGGATGGCCTTAGCAAGTTGTTCGTCGTCATCGATGACATGTTGAAGGCTGCGGAGAACATGGCGTAGTTTCTCCGCTCCGGGGAAGTACTGGACGACAAAGGGTACTCTGTTGGTTGCGTCCCGTGTTAGTCTTCTGAAGAGGTCTATGCGATTTTTCACTGTGGCCCATCAGAACTGTCGATCGACGAGTCGAGCGTCATATCCCGTTCTTACGAGGGTGTCTTTCAGCGTCTGTAGGTGTCAAGGGCAGCAGGCACTTGGGAACAACACCACCCGCACGTTCCCCTCCAAGTCACACACCATCCGGACTTGGAAATATATCAGCCGTTCCTTCATCGTCGCTGGGTCAAAATCCTGGAACTCCCTACCTGACAGCACTGTGGGAGAACCTTCACCACACGGACTGCAGAGGTTCAAGAAGGCGGCTCACCACCACCTTCTCAAGGGCAATTAGGGATGGGCAATAAATGCTGGCTATGTCAGTAACACCCACATCTCATGAACGAATTTAATAAATGGAAGAATTGGTAATAAAAAGTGTCAATGGTTTCCTGGTAATTTTAATGCAGGGTGAAAAAAACTATTACTGACCTAAAGAATAATCTTATCTCTGTTAGGTGTTAGAGGGCAGTTTGCTCTATTCAGGCAGAGCAGTGGTAGCTTTACCCTCCATCGAAAGGTGTATTTATACTGCAAGTGCCTTCAGCAGTTTTTGCTTCACAGTGTTGCAAAAATTGCAGTCTAACTCCAGACAAGGGTACGGTAGCATAGTGGTTATGTTACTGGACTAGTAATCCGGAGTCATGAGTTCAAATGAGTTCAGCTGGCAAATTAAAATTCAATCACTTAATTAATTAAATTCAATTAATTAAATAAAAATCTGGAATTAAAATACGAGTATCAGTAATGGTGGCCATGAAACTACCGGATTGTCATAAAAACCCATCTGGTTCCCTAATGTCCTTCAGGGAAGGAAACCCGGTCTGGCCTATATGTGACTCCAGACCCACAGCAATGTGGTTGATTCGTAAATGCCCTCTGAAATGGCCTAGCAAGCCACTCAGTTGTAAAATCTCGCTACGAAAAGTCATAATAAGAATAAAAGCGGACGGACCACCCGGCATCAGACCACTAGGCACCGGACACGACAAGGGCAAACCAAGCCCAGTCGACCCTGCAAGATCCTCCTTACTAACATCTGGGGACTTGTGCCAAAATTGGGAGAGCTGTCCCACAGTCAAGCAACAGCCTGTCATAGCCATACTCACAGAATCATACCTTTCAGCCAACGTCCCAGACTCTTCCATCACCATCCCTGGGTATGTCCTGTCCCACCGGCAGGACAGACCCACCAGAAGTGGCAGTACAGTGATATACAGTCAGGAGGGAGTGGCCCTGGGAGTCCTCAACATTGACTCTGGATCTCATGGCATCAGGTCAAACATGGGCAAGGAAACCTCCTGCTGATTACCACCAACTGCCCTCCCTCAGTTGATGAATCAGTCCTCCTCCATGTGAGCACCACTTGGAGGAAGCACTGAGGGTAGCAAGGGCACAAAATGTACTCTGGGTGGGGGACTTCAATGCCCATCACCAAGGAGAGGCTCGGTAGAACCACTACTGACCGAGCTGGCCGAGTCCTGAAGGACATAGCTGCCAGACTGGGCCTGCGGCAGGTGGTGAGCGAACCAACACGAGGGAAAAACTTACTTGACCTCGTCCTCACCAATCTACCTGTCGCAAATGCATCTGTCCATGACAGTATTGGTAGGAGTGAGCACCGCATGGTCCTCGTGGAGATGAAGTCCCATCTTCGCACTGAGGATACCATCCAACGTGTTGTGTGGCACTACCACCGTGCTAAATGGGATAGATTCAGAACAGATCTAGCAGCTCAAAATTAGGCATCCATGAGGCGCTGTGGGCCATCAGCAGCAGCAGAATTGTATTCTAGCACAATCTGTAACCTCATGGCCCGGCATATTCCTCACTCTACCATTACCAACAAGCCAGGGGATCAACCGTGGTTCAATGACGAGTGTAGAAGAGCATGCCAGGAGCAGCACCAGGCGTACCTAAAAATGAGGTGCCAACCTGGTGAAGCTACAACACAGGACTACATGCATGCTAAACAGCGGAAGCAGCATGCTATAGACAGAGCTAAGCGATTCCACAACCAACGGATCAGATCAAAGCTCTGCAGTTCTGCCACATCCAGTCGTGAATGGTGGTGGACAATTAAACAACTAACGGGAGGAGGAGGCTCTGCAAACATCCCCATCCTCAATGATGGCGGAGTCCAGCACGTGAGTGCAAAAGACAAGGCTGAAGCGTTTGCAACCATCTTCAGCCAGAAGTGCCGAGTGGATGATCCATCTTGGCCTCCTCCCGATACCCCCACCATCACAGAAGCCAGTCTTCAGCCAATTCGATTCACTCCACGTGATATCAAGAAATGGCTGACTGCACTGGATACAGCAAAGGCTTTGGGCCCCGACAACATCCCAGCTGTATTGCTGAAGACTTGTGCTCCAGAACTAGCTGCGCCTCTAGCCAAGCTGTTCCAGTACAGCTACAACGCTGGCATCCACCCGACAATGTGGAAAATTGCCCAGGTATGTCCTGTTCACAAAAAGCAGGACAAATCCAATCCAGCCAATTACCGCCCCATCAGTCTGCTCTCAATCATCAGCAAAGTGATGGAAGGTGTCGTCGACAGTGCTATCAAGCGGCACTTACTCACCAATAACCTGCTCACCGATGCTCAGTTTGGGTTCCGCCAGGACCACTCGGCTTCAGACCTCATTACAGCCTTGGTCCAAACATGGACAAAAGAGCTGAATTCCAGAGGTGAGAGTGACTGCCCTTGACATCAAGGCAGCATTTGACCGAGTGTGGCACCAAGGAGCCCTAGTAAAATTGAAGTCAATGTGAATCAGGGGGAAAACTCTCCAGTGGCTGGAGTCATACCTAGCGCAAAGGAAGATGGTTGTGGTAGTTGGAGGCCAATCATCTCAGCCCCAGGACATTGCTGCAGGAGTTCCTCAGGGCAGTGTCCTAGGCCCAACCATCTTCAGCTGCTTCATCAATGACCTTCCTTCCATCATAAGGTCAGAAATGGGGATGTTCGCTGATGATTGCACAGTGTTCACTTCCATTTGCAACCCCTCAAATAATGAAGCAGTCTGAGCCCACATGCAGCAAGACCTGGACAACATCCAGGCTTGGGCTCATAAGTGGCAAGTAACATTCGTGCCAGTTGAGTGCCAGGCAATGACCATCTCCAACAAGAGAGAGTCTAACCACCTCCCCTTGACATTCAATGGCATTACCATCGCCGAATCCCCCACCATCAACATCCTGGGGGTCACCATTGACCAGAAACTTAACTGGACCAGCCATATAAATACTGTGGCTACGAGAGCAGGTCAGAGGCTGGGTATTCTGCGGCGAGTGACTCACCTCCTTACTCCCCAAAGCCTTTCCACCATCTACAAGGCACAAGTCAGGAGTGTGATGGAACACTCTCAACTTGCTTGGATGTGTGCAGCTCCAACAACACTCAAGAAGCTTGACACCATCCAAGATAAAGCAGCCTGTTTGATTGGCACCCCATCCACCACCCTAAACATTCACTCCCTTCACCACCGGCGCACTGTGGCTGCAGTGTGTACCATCCACAGGATGCACTGCAGCAACTCGCTAAGGCTTCTTCGACAGCACCTCCCAAACCCGCGACCTCTACCAGCTAGAAGGACAAGAGCAGCAGGCACATGGGAACAACACCACCTGCATGTTCCCCTCCAAGTCACACACCATCCCGACTTGGAAATATATCACCGTTCCTTCATCGTCGCTGGGTCAAAATCCTGGAACTCCCTTCCTAACAGCACTGTGGGAGAACCTTCACCACAGGGACTGCAGCAGTTCAAGAAGGCGGCTCACCACCACCTTCTCAAGGGCAATTAGGGATGGGCAATAAATGCCGGCCTCGCCAGCGACGCCCACATCCCATGAACGAATAAAAAAAACACGGAGCCTGACCAGACTGCAGAGAGAAGTGGCGTGATAGACTCATACCACTTAGTAATCGCCCGCATTTGACATGCGGGCCTAGCAGCTCTAGATCAGCACAGACTGTGACCTCTCTCCTCAATGCCACTCCTAGCCAAGTCTTGCTGTTATTGGAAGCAATTTGGGCTTCGGCATATTGTAGGTAGGAGCTTTTCTGGGATAGAGGAGTTGGACATCGGAGAATTACAGTGGAGGCACCTTTTGAGGAAGGGTTGGTTTGTTGAAAACCCAAATGTCACTTTGTTTTTCCTTTTCACATTTTAAAAATATATCAATTGTGAGATTATATAACATTAACCAGAATGTGTATAACATTAACCATAATACTCCATTTGTTACCAAAATTCAACATCCCCAGAAATCTTCCATCGGTTGGTACATGCATTGTGGGAGTCACATTTGGAAGAGGTGAGTGCAGATTGGGTTTAAACACCCAATTTTCTATTAGGCAGTTTTTTGTAATGAAAAGAAAACTATATTTTCTCTCCCAGCAATTGATTATTTGCTGCGAGAGAAATAAGTTACAATACAAAGATATGTAATTAACTCCCGAAGAACCAATAGAGAGTAATTTTGGATAAAATTCAGAAAATGTCTATTTTTAAGTGAAAAAAAATTGCAACGCCAGCGTTTATTGTGGACTGCTCCTTAGGATGTTTTACTACATTAAAGGCACTATAGATGTTGTTGTTTCTAACATAAAGTATCAAACAAACAGCCTTAGTTACAGTGTTCATTGTTTTCACATGTTATGAGTTGATAATCAGGACACTTTTGAGATGTCCATTTTCTTGAAGCTTTTTCTCATTTTCCAGGTTGACCTATTGTGTGGGTTGGACACTACATGGAATGGAATGCAACTTTGGTCTAAACTTTGCTCAAGGGAGCCATTGCGGCCTCCAGTACTTTACCTGTAACAAGCTACTGCCTGTTTTGTTCCTCGTCAAGGTACTGCAGTTGATGTTACAGTTCCCATTTATTCCCAGTACTTTTAACTTGTTGTCATAGCAGCCAGGCAGTTTCCAGAAGCAGAGTGAATGGAAACTGTGTGCTACAAGTGGGATAGCATGTGACAGGGTTAACAATTCTACTTGGAATTATATTAGGTGTCAAAGCAAGCCTCTTTAAGGATCAAATGATTTCTTCTCAGGCACTTAAGGTGTTAAGCAGTTTAAGTAGATAAAATGTGAACTGGAGCCTTCTGACCATGGAATATCCATTTGTTTTTAAAACCTGACAACAATACAAACTAACTTCATCAGATTGGCATGAGATGGTGTTAACATACTTTAATGGACAATGGCTATTTGTATCAATGAAAGAAAAAGAACTTAAATATGTAGTGTCCTTCGTACCCTCAGAATTTCCCAAAACATTTCGCAGCCAAACAATTACTTTTTAAGTTTAGTCACTGTTATTATTTGTGGGACCTTGCTGTGCACAAATTAGCTGTCTGTTTCCTTTATAACAATGACCACATTTAAGAAATACTTCATTGCGCTTTGGGACATCTTGACGCTGTATAGTGATGAAAGTTCTTTTCTTCCTGCCACATTTGCTTAGATGTCAAGAGTGAATACGCTTTAAAAGTAATTAATTAGATGTAAAATGCTTTGTGATGTCCCGAGGGTGTGATAAAGCACTAAATGTATGCAAGTTCTTTCAATCTATATATTTTAGGTAAGGATTGTACATTTTGGTTGCAACAGCTTGTAGGAGAAGTGGATGGATGAACTGGACTCTTGCATGAAGGATTATTATTCTTGCATTGGTTATTCTTGTATTAAGGATTCTTGTATTAATGATTATTATTGTATTGGTTATCCTTGCATTGAGGATTATTGCATTAAGGATTATTCTTGCATTAGTTATTATTCCAATATTAATAATTATTCTCGCATTAGTTATTATTCCAATATTAATAATTATTCTTGCATTAGTTATTATTCCAATATTAATAATTATTCTCGCATTAGTTATTATTCCAATATTAATAATTATTCTTGCATTAGTGATTATTCCAATATTAATTATTCTCGCATTAGTTATTATTCCAATATTAATAATGATTCTTGCATTAGTGATTATTCCAATATTAATAATTATTATTGCATTAGTGATTATTCCAATATTAATAATGATTCTTGCATTAGTTATTATTCCAATATTAATAATGATTCTCGCATTAGTTATTATTCCAATATTAATAATGATTCTTGCATTAGTGATTATTCCAATATTAATAATTATTATTGCATTAGTGATTATTCCAATATTAATAATTATTATTGCAATAGTGATTATTCCAATGTTAATAATTATTCATGCAATAGTGATTATTCCAAAATTAATAATTATTCTTGCAATAGTGATTATTCCAATATTAATAATTATTCTTGCATTAGTGATTATTCCAATATTAATAATTATTCTTGCAATAGTGATTATTCCAATATTAATAATTATTCTTGCAATAGTGATTATTCCAATATTAATAATTATTCTCGCATTCGTGATTATTCCAAAATAATATTTATTCTCGCATTAGTGATTATTCCAATATTAATAATTATTCTCGCATTAGTGATTATTCTCATTAATAATTATTCTTGCATCAGTGATTATTCCAATATTAATAATTATTCTTGCATCAGTAATTATTCCAATATTAATAATTATTCTCGCATTAGTGATTATTCCAATATTAATAATTATTCTCGCATTAGTGATTATTCCAATATTAATAATTATTCTCGCATTGGTGATTATTCCAATATTAATAATTAGTCTTGCATCAGTGCTTATTCCAATATTAATAATTATTCTCGCATTACTTATTATTCCAATATTAATAATTATTATTGCATTAGTGATTATTCTAATTAATAATTATTCTTGCATCAGTGATTATTCCAATTAATAATTATTCTCGCATTAGTGATTATTCTAATTAATAATTATTCTTGCATCAGTGATTATTCTAATTAATAATTATTCTCGCATTAGTTCTTATTCTAATTAATAATTGTTCTCACATTAGTGAATATTCCAATATTAATAATTATTATTGCATTAGTGATTATTCCAATATTAATAATTATTCTCGCATTGGTGATTATTCCAATATTAATAATTAGTCTTGCATCAGTGCTTATTCCAATATTAATAATTATTCTCGCATTGGTGATTATTCCAATATTAATAATTATTATTGCATTGGTGATTATTCCAATATTAATAATTATTCTCGCATTGGTGATTATTCCAATATTAATAATTATTCTCGCACTAGTGATTATTCTAATTAATAATTATTCTTGCATCAGTGATTATTCCAATATTAATAATTATTCTTGCATCAGTAATTATTCCAATATTAATAATTATTCTCGCATTAGTGATTATTCCAATATTAATAATTATTCTCGCATTAGTGATTATTCCAATATTAATAATTATTATTGCATTAGTGATTATTCCAATATTAATAATTATTATTGCATTAGTGATTATTCCAATATTAAAAATTATTATTGCATTAGTGATTATTCCAATATTAATAATTATTATTGCATTGGTGATTATCCCAATATTAATAATTATTATTGCATCAGTAATTATTCCAATATTAATAATTATTCTCGCATTGGTGATTATTCCAATATTAATAATTATTATTGCATTAGTGATTATTCCAATATTAATAATTATTATTGCATTGGTGATTATTCCAATATTAATCATTATTATTGCATTGGTGATTATTCCAATATTAATAATTATTATTGCATTGGTGATTATTCCAATATTAATAATAATTATTGCATTGGTGATTATTCCAATATTAATAATTATTATTGCATTGGTGATTATTCCAATATTAATAATTATTATTGCATTGGTGATTATTCCAATATTAATAATTATTATTGCATTGGTGATTATTCCAATATTAATAATTATTATTGCATTAGTGATTATTCCAATATTAATAATTATTATTGCATTGGTGATTATCCCAATATTAATAATTATTATTGCATTCGTGATTATTCCAATATTAATAATTATTATTGCATTAGTGATTATTCCAATATTAATAATTATTATTGCATTCGTGATTATTCCAATATTAATAATTATTATTGCATTGGTGATTATTCCAATATTAATAATTATTATTGCATTAGTGATTATTCCAATATTAATAATTATTATTGCATTGGTGATTATTCCAATATTAATAATTATTATTGCATTAGTGATTATTCCAATATTAATAATTATTATTGCATTGGTGATTATTCCAATATTAATAATTATTATTGCATTCGTGATTATTCCAATATTAATAATTATTATTGCATTAGTGATTATTCCAATATTAATAATTATTATTGCATTCGTGATTATTCCAATATTAATAATTATTATTGCATTAGTGATTATTCCAATATTAATAATTATTATTGCATTAGTGATTATTCCAATATTAATAATTATTATTGCATTAGTGATTATTCCAATATTAATAATTATTATTGCATTCGTGATTATTCCAATATTAATAATTATTATTGCATTCGTGATTATTCCAATATTAATAATTATTATTGCATTAGTGATTATTCCAATATTAATAATTATTATTGCATTCGTGATTATTCCAATATTAATAATTATTATTGCATTAGTGATTATTCCAATATTAATAATTATTATTGCATTCGTGATTATTCCAATATTAATAATTATTATTGCATTCGTGATTATTCCAATATTAATAATTATTATTGCATTAGTGATTATTCCAATATTAATAATTATTATTGCATTAGTGATTATTCCAATATTAATAATTATTATTGCATTCGTGATTATTCCAATATTAATAATTATTATTGCATTCGTGATTATTCCAATATTAATAATTATTATTGCATTCGTGATTATTCCAATATTAATAATTATTATTGCATTAGTGATTATTCCAATATTAATAATTATTATTGCATTAGTGATTATTCCAATATTAATAATTATTATTGCATTAGTGATTATTCCAAAATTAATAATTATTATTGCATTAGTGATTATTCCAATATTAATAATTATTATTGCATTCGTGATTATTCCAAAATTAATAATTATTATTGCATTCGTGATTATTCCAATATTAATAATTATTATTGCATTCGTGATTATTCCAATATTAATAATTATTATTGCATTAGTGATTATTCCAATATTAATAATTATTATTGCATTAGTGATTATTCCAATATTAATAATTATTATTGCATTAGTGATTATTCCAAAATTAATAATTATTATTGCATTAGTGATTATTCCAATATTAATAATTATTATTGCATTAGTGATTATTCCAAAATTAATAATTATTATTGCATTGGTGATTATTCCAATATTAATAATTATTATTGCATTAGTGATTATTCCAATATTAATAATTATTATTGCATTAGTGATTATTCCAATATTAATAATTATTATTGCATTAGTGATTATTCCAAAATTAATAATTATTATTGCATTCGTGATTATTCCAATATTAATAATTATTATTGCATTCGTGATTATTCCAATATTAATAATTATTATTGCATTCGTGATTATTCCAATATTAATAATTATTATTGCATTAGTGATTATTCCAATATTAATAATTATTATTGCATTAGTGATTATTCCAATATTAATAATTATTATTGCATTAGTGATTATTCCAAAATTAATAATTATTATTGCATTAGTGATTATTCCAATATTAATAATTATTATTGCATTAGTGATTATTCCAAAATTAATAATTATTATTGCATTCGTGATTATTCCAATATTAATAATTATTATTGCATTAGTGATTATTCCAAAATTAATAATTATTATTGCATTAGTGATTATTCCAATATTAATAATTATTATTGCATTAGTGATTATTCCAAAATTAATAATTATTATTGCATTAGTGATTATTCCAATATTAATAATTATTATTGCATTCGTGATTATTCCAATATTAATAATTATTATTGCATTCGTGATTATTCCAATATTAATAATTATTATTGCATTCGTGATTATTCCAATATTAATAATTATTATTGCATTCGTGATTATTCCAATATTAATAATTATTATTGCATTAGTGATTATTCCAATATTAATAATTATTATTGCATTAGTGATTATTCCAAAATTAATAATTATTATTGCATGATGATCACGTGTTCCAGTATCTGGTTGGCGAGTGAGAGCGGAAGTGAGGGAAGCAGCGGGCGGAAGTGAGGTGTGTGTGTGTGTGTGTGAGTAGTGGGGGGACGGGCCGGAGCCGGCGAGGGAGCGGGAGCGGGAGCGGGGGCTCGAGTCGAGTCGAGGGAGAGGGAGAGGGAGAGGGAGCGGGAGCGGGGGTTCGAGGGTTCGAGTCGAGGGAGGCGGCGGGAGTTCGGGGTGAGGGAGCGGGCGTGGGTTTTACTTCGAAGCCCAAGGTGGAAGAAGAAGAAGAAGAAGCGGTGCGGCCCCGAGTGGGAGGCTGCCGGCGGCCCGAGGTCAGTGTGTGTGTGTGTGTGCGCGGGCCCGGGGTGGGGAAGGATCCTGTCCCTCTCGCCTGTGTGAGGTGAGGTGAGGGGGGGGAGAGCTGCAGCCTGTAGCCCGAGGCCGGGCCGGGCCCTGGGGTCTCAGCAAATGTCGGAAGGACCGGGGGGGGGGGGGTGGTCAGTCAGTCACCTGGTGTGACTGGGTCCACAAGCCATGAGACTGGGTCCACAAGCCATGAGACTGGGTCCACAAGCCATGAGACTGGGACCACAAGCCATGAGACTGGGTCCACAAGCCATGAGACTGGGTCTTGGCAGCAGTTGAGCGACATTTACTGAGCTCAGCTCCAGCCTCAGACTCCAGCTGCCCTTTTTAGTATCGAGGAAAAAACAATTTGGTGCGCCGGGCAGTGAAGCTGATGGTGTGGGTGGCAGCTGCTGTCGTCCTTGGCTCAGTGGGTAAACTCTGAGTCAGAAGGTTGTGGGTTTACAAGTCCCACAAGTCTGGGGCGCAGGAGAAAGAGCAGGGGAGTGGGACTAATTGGATAGCTCTTTCAAGGAGTGGGCACGATGGGCTGAATGGCCTCCCTCCGTGCTGTCGGATTCTGTGACTGCGACTTGAGCGCGAAACCCCGGCTGAGACTCCAGTGCGGTACCGAGGGAGTGCTGCACTGTCAAGAGGTGCCGTCTTTCGGATGAGACGTTAAACTGAGGTCCTGTCTGCTCCTCTCGGGTGGATGTAAAAGATCCCACGGCCACTATTTCGAAGGAAGAACAGGGGAGATCCCCCGGGTGTCCTGGCCGATATTTAGCCCTCAAACAGCAACTGAAAGCTATGATCACCTTTATTTCATTGCTGTTTTTGGGACCATGCTGTGTGCAGAATTGGCTGCTGCATTTCCTACATTACAACAGTGGCTACATGTACAAGTTTCCTGCACTTGCTCAGAGGCTGGCTTCAAATTATGACCAGATTTTCAAATACAGCAAGAAAGTCACTTTTCTGGTGTTTGCAATTTATTTGAGCATTTTCAAAAATTGATCCTCACTGAGACCTGATCTGTGTTTTCTGTTTCCTTGAATGTATTCTTACGGCATAAGTCATCTAAAAAATTGTAAAGCTTCCCCGATTGCAGGTTCCTAAACCTGCTGTGCCTAATGTACATGATTGTAAACAATTTTACAACACCAAGTTATAGTCCAGCAATTTTATTTTAAATTCACAAGCTTTCGGAGACTTCCTCCTTCCTCAGGTAAATGTTTACCTGAGGAAGGAGGAAGTCTCCGAAAGCTTGTGAATTTAAAATAAAATTGCTGGACTATAACTTGGTGTTGTAAAATTGTTTACAATTGTCAACCCCAGTCCATCACCGGCATCTCCACATCATAATGTACATGAATGATGGTTAAATGTGTTGAAACTTAAACTTCCATACTTAAGGAAGAAATATATGCTGTGAGTTTGGCGCTTTTCTTGGGCCTCATTTGTTTACGCTGATTTACACCCCTTTTACAATTGGGCATTTTCTAATAGAATTTGAATGTAACTTGACGTCGGCAGAATGGGCGCACTTTTGGGTCTAACTTTGGGTTGTGCCCACGGAGGAAATTCCAGGCCATTAAATCTACCTGTTACTAGCAGATTTCCTGTGGTGTTGCTCGTGGTGACTCCGAATAGGCCAAAATGTGACTGGAAGTAATTGTGACGCTTACAAGAAGTGTGCACTCGCTGCAAGACTTATAATGTCCTAAGAGATATAGAAGGTGGATAGATGGGAGGGTAAACGTCGATCTGGTTGCTCATTAACTTTTTACCAAGAGATGCAATTGTGAGCAGGTGTGGTGTTTTTTCCTCTCTTGAGTTTGATTTGGGGATACAGGTGAGAGGAAAGTGAACCTTAAGTTGCTTTCTTGAGATTTACTGGTCTAGAAGGAGTTCACTGAAAATTTCTTTGAGAAGTGTTCCGATTTTATAATGGGCAAAGTGCTTATGGAATATTAGTGAGGTTATGTTCAATCCTTATCTGGATGTGGATAAGGAATTAGCTGAAGGAAGGAAGGAAAGTAGTGGGTACTTATTAGGGAGGGGTGGTATCGGGGGAGTTGGGTTTAGGGTCCTAATCTGCATTAACAACGTGGAGTTGGAAACTGAGCAAATTGGTCAAATTCGCAGATGATAAACCGAGGAGAGGCAGCCAATCTCAGAAGCAATCACAACAAAAGGAGTTAATTAAAATCTGCAAATGAAATTCAACAACGGTTCAAATGGCAAATGAAATTCAACACTCAGTACAAGGGACTGCATATTTAAAGGGAAATTGGGTGTCATAAGTGTACAACGGGTGTTAATAATGTAGCTAAAGGTGAAATGGAAAAGTGGCACTTTGCACATCAAATCGTTATTGAACAGCGATAAACAAAGGTACTTAATATTGCTGGATCAGTAGATTAAAAGGCAGAAGATGTTATGCTAAAACTGTACAGTGCCCTGGCCAAAAACAAACCTTGAGTAATGTGTTCCGTTTTAGTCACCAAGGCATGAGAGAAACATTCAAGCCGTGGAGGCTGTGTAGAGGAGAAACAGGTCAGCCGTGGCTCAGAGGTAGCATTCTCGCCTCTGAGTCAGAGATTGCAGCTTCAAGTCCCACTTCAGGGATGTGAGCACATAATCTAGGCTGACACTCCAGCACAGTGCTGAGGGAGTGCTGCACCTTCTTTCGGATGAGACGTTAAAACTGAGGCTCCGTCTGCCCCCTCAGGTGGACGTTAAAGATTCCACAGCACTTTTTGAAGATGATCAGGGGAGTTCTCCCCGGTGTTCTGGTCAATATTTATCCCTCAACCAAAACCTAAACCAGATTATCTGGTCATTTATTTCATTGCTGTTTGTGGGAGCTTGCTGTGCTCAAACTGGCTGCTGCATTTCCTACATTACAACAGTAACCACACTTCAAAAGTACTTTGTCACTTGAAAAGTGCTTTGGGACGTAGTGAGGTCGTGAAAGGTGCTATATAAGTGCAAGCTCTTTTTGTTTTCTTTATGTGCTTGATCCCTGGCATCATAGATTGAGTTACAAGAGAGAGACTGTGACTGTTTAGACATGAAAGGAAAGATTTGATAGAAAAATGTATGATTTTAAATGGTATAGATCAGGTAAATCTGGAGCCCTACTTCAAGGTGAGAGTCAAGGAGCCATTGGTTAAAAGCTGAAAGGTCAGTTTAGGACAGGTGGCAGGAAGTACTCCTTCATACAAAGAATGATCAGCAGTTGGACCGGTTTTCCAGATAGGATGGTGTAGATGGAATTCCTAGGGTTCAATTAAATGAATTGTTTGGGCAGGAGAAATGTACATTTATTCCAGCTGGTTAAATGGGCTGAATGGCCTCCCTCAGCTGGATGTAGCTTGTGATCAACGGTACCCCTCTCCCCTTAAAACAGTGGGCCGCAGGTTGTATTGTGCCCAGAGCTCGACGCACCTGATTGTTCACAGTCAGCTTGTGCATTTCTTCAACTCAGAGCTTGAGACCATTAATTGCGCAGCTTCCTATTCTTTCCCCATTACCTTACTCCCCATGCCACTAGGCCATTGCTCTGAACCCATGTGTTGCACAAGATTAGCCTCATGGTACTGGGGGTAATGTATTATCATGGATTGAGAATTGGTTAACAGAAAACAGAGTAGGGATAAAAGGGTCATTTTCGGTTTGGCAGGCTGTAACTAGTGGGGTGTCGCAGTGATCAGTGCTAGGGCCTCAGCTGTTTATATAAGAACATTACAAAATAGGAGCAGATGTAGGCCATACGGCCCCTCGAGCCTGCTCCGCCATTCAATAAGATCATGGCTGATCTTCCACCTCAACTCCACTTTCCCACCTGATCCTCATATCCCTTGATTTGCTTA
This sequence comes from Heptranchias perlo, assembly GCF_035084215.1. Classification (NCBI taxonomy): domain Eukaryota; kingdom Metazoa; phylum Chordata; class Chondrichthyes; order Hexanchiformes; family Hexanchidae; genus Heptranchias; species Heptranchias perlo. The sequence goes on along the minus strand of NC_090339.1, from coordinate 58,039,298 downwards.
GCGTCCAAATATCCATCGATCTCAGTCTTGAATATACTCAACGACCGAGCATCCACAGCCCTCTGGTAGAGAATTCCAAAGATTCACAACTTTCTGAATGAAGACATTTTTCCTCATCTCGGTCCTAAATGGCCGACCCCTTATCTTGACCCCTAGTTCTATACTCTCCAGCCAGGGGAAACAACCTCTCAGTATCTACCCTGTCAAGCCCTCTAAGAAATGTATATGTTTCAATGAGATCACCTCTCATTCTTTTGAACTCCAGAGGATGTAGGTCCATTCTGCTCAATCTCTCCTCATAGGACAACCCTCTCATCCCAGGAATCAATCTAGTGAACCTTCGTTGCACCTCCTCCAAGGCGAGTATATCCTTCCTTAGAAAAGGAGACCAAAACCATACACGGTACTCCAGGTGTGGTCTCACCAGAGCCCTATATAATTGCACCTTATCTATCCTGCTAGTTACACCCTCCTTACTCTTATACTCCAACCCCCTTGCAATAAAAGCTAACATACCATTTGCCTTCCTAATTGCTTGCTGTACCTGCATGTTAACTTTGTGATTTCATGTACAAGGACACCCAAATCTCTCTGACTACCAGCATTTCTTAGAATTTTTTTAAAAGATGAAAGACTGCTTTTCTATTCTTCCTACCAAAGCAGATAATTTTACATTTCCCCACATTATACTCCATCTGCCACCTTCACGCCCACTCACTTAATCTGTCCATATCCCTTTGCAGTCTCTTTGTATCCTCCTTGCAGCTTACTTTCCCACCTAGCTTTGTATCGTCAGCAAACCTGGATACGTTACACTTGGTCCCCTCATCTAAGTCATTGATATGGATTGTAAACAGCTGAGGCTCACGCACTGATCCTTGCAGCACCCCACGAGTTACATCCTGCTAACCTGAAAATGACCCGTTTATTCCTACTTTTTTTTTGTCCGTTAACCAATCCTTAATCCATGCTAACATGAGCCCTAATCTTGTGTAACAACCTCTTGTGTGGCATATTACCGAATGCCTTTTGAAAATCCAAATATATTACATCCATTGATTTCCCCCTATATACCCCGGCTAGTTACACCCTCAAAAAATTCTAATAGATTTGTCAAACACTATTTCCCTTTCATAAAACCATGTTGATCTGCCTAATCATATTATGATTTTCTAAGTGCCCTGTTACTACATCCTTAATAGATTCTAGCATTTTCCCTACTACTGATGTCAGGCTAACTGTCCTATAGCTCTCTCTCCCTTCTTTTTTGAATAGCGGGGTTACATTTGCTACCTTCCAATCCACAAGGACCGTTCTAGAATCTAGGGAATTCTAGAACACCAAAACCAATGCATCCACTACCTCTACAGCCACCTCTTTTAAAACCCTAGGATGTAGGCCATCAGATCCAGGGAATTTGTTGGTGTTTAGTCCCAATAATTTCTCCAGTACTTTTTTCTTTTCTAAAATCTTAATTACTTTAAGTTCCTCATTTTCATGAGACCCTTGGTTCCTCAATATTTCCGGTATGTTTTTTGTGTCTTTTTCAGTGAAGACAGATGCAGAATATTTGTTTAACATCTCTGCCATTTCCTTATTCCCCATTATAATTTATCCTGTCTCTGTCTCTAAGGGCCCTGTGTTTACTTTCTCTAATCTATTCCTTTTTACATGCCTGTAGAAGCTCTTAACTGTTTTTATACTTGTGTATTCATTGAGAATTATGAATTATTTCTTTAGATGTTCGCCATTGCTCATCTACCGTCATAGCTTTTAATCTAATTTCCCAATCAACCTTAGCCAACTCGCTGCTCATATCTACGTAATTGGCTTTGTTTAAATTTAAGATCCTAGATTCGGACTTTACCACATCACTCAAACTCAATATGAAATCCATCATGTTATGATCAGTCTGCCCCAGAGGATCCTTAACTATAAGATTACTAATTAACCTTCTCATTATACAATACTAGATCTAAAATAGACTGTTCCCTAGTTGGTTCCTCGACATATTGTTCTATAAAACTGTCTTGAATGCATTCCATGAACTCTTCCTCCCATCTACTTTTGCCAATTTGGTTTGTTCAGTCTATATGAAGATTAAAGTCCCCCATGATTATTGTATTAGTCTTGTTACATGCTCCTCTAATTTCCTGATTTGTACTTTGCCCAACACTATAATTACTGTTCGGGGGCCTATAAACTTCTCCCACCAGTGTTTTCTGCCCATTGTTATTTCTTACCTCCACCCATCCTGATTCTACATCTTGATCTTCTGAGCTAAGATTCTTTCTCACTACTGCCTTTTATCTCATCTTTATTATCAGGGCTACTACCCTGCCACCCTCCTTTTCCATTTTGCCTATCTTTTCGAAAAATCAAGTACCCTGGAATGTTTAGTTCCCACTCTTGGTCACCCTGCAACCACGTCTCAGTAATGGCTACTAAATCAAGCCCACTTATCCCTATTTGTGTCATTAATTCACCTATCTTGTTACGAATGCTTCGTGCATTCAGATAGAGCGCCATTAATTTTAATTTTCTACTATTTTTCCCTGATGTGACCTTAGTCATTAATGCCTTATTACCTTTGTTAAACTCTGTCCCTTCCTGACACACTTTGCTTGTTTTTATCCAAACCGCTACTCTGCTCATAGCCTTGATTTTTCCCTTTAGACTTATAAAATTACCCTTACCTGAGCACCCTTCTCCCCCCGCCCCCCCATTAGTTTAAAGCCTTATCTACTGCCCTAGTTATTCGATTCTCCAGAACACTGGACCTCGCCTGGTTTAAATGGAGCCCATCCCAACGGAACAGCTTCCTCTTTCCCCAATACTGGTGCCAGTGCCCCATGAATTGAAACCCCTGTTTCCCACACCACTCTTTCAGCTACACATTTAACATCTAATCTGTTTGTCCCTATGCCAATTTACATGTGGCACAGGTAGTAATCCAGAGATTACTTCCTTTGAGGTTCTGCTTATTAATTTAGACCCTAGCTCCTCAAATACCCTCAGCAGAACCTCATTCCTATGTTGTTGGTTCCTACACGGGCCACGACAATTGGATCCTCCCCCTCATGCTCCAAGTTCCTTTCCAGCCTCAAGGAGATGTCCTTAACCCTGGCATTAGGCAGGCAACACAGCCTTCGGGACACCTGGTCCCCTGACTATACTATCCCCAACATGACTACATTCCATTTTACTCCCCCCCCACCCCCCCCACCCCACTTGAATGACCCCCCCCCCCCCCCACTTGAATGACCCCCCACTGGTGCCATGGTCAATTTACCCATCCTCCCTGCAGTCTTTGCTCTCATCCATACAGGTAGCAAGCAACTTGTACCTGTTGGACAAGGTAATGGCTGAGGCTCTTCCACCACTATCTGGGATCCCCTTACCTGCCTGACTCGCAGTCTCATCCTCCTGTCCCTGACCACTAACCAAATCTGAACAATCTATACAAGATATACTAATGACCAAATCTATACAATATATACCAGTGACCAAATATATACAATATACATCAATGACTTAGATGAGGGGACCGAGTGTAATGTATCCAAGTTTCCTGATTTATGCAAAGCTTGATGGGAAAGTAAGCTGCGAGGAGGACACAGGCTGCAAAGGGATATAGACAGGTTAAGTGAGTGGGCGAGATGGCGGCAGATGGAGTATATTGTGGGGAAATGTGAAATTATCCACTTTGGTAGGAAGAATAGAAAAGCAGAATATTTTTTAAAAGGTGAGACGAAGAAATGTTGGTATTCAGAGGGATTTGGGTGTCTTTGTGCATGAATCACAAAGTTAACATGCAGGTACGGCAAGCAATTAGGAAGGCAAATGGTATGTTGGCCTTTATTGCAAGGGAGTTGGAGTATAAGAGTAATGAAGTCTTGCTGCAATTATATAGGGCTTTGGTGAGACCACTTCTGGAGTACTGTGTACAGTTTTGGTCTCCTTACCTAAGGAAGGATATACTTGCCTTTAGAGGGGGTGCAACAAAGGTTCACTGGATTAATTCCTGGGATGAGAGGGTTATCCTATGAGGAGAGATTGAGTAAAATGGGCCTATATTCTCTGGAATTTAGAAGAATGAGAGGTGATCTCATTGAAACATATAAAATTCTTAGAGGGCTAGATAGGGTAGATGCTAAGGCTATTTCCTCTGGTTGGGAGAGTCTCAGGGTAAGGGGTTGGCCATTTAAGACCGAGATGAGGAGAAATTTCTTCACTGAGGGTTGTGAATCTTTGGAATTCTCTACCTCAGGACTGTGGATGCTCAGTCATTGAGTATATTCAAGACTGAGATCGATAGATTTTTGGACATTAAGGGGATCGGGCGGGAAAATGGAGTTGTGGTAGATGATCAGCCACGATCTTAATGAATGGCGGAGCAGGCTCGAGGGACCATATGGCCAATTCCTCCTATTTCTTATGTTCTTGTATGACTTTACAACTGCTCCTGAAAGCCAAGTGCTCTCATATCATTGATGGTTTATAGTCTTCAATCTGACGCCACCTTCTCTATCTTTGAAGACTGTTTCCATCATCCCTCTTGTCAAAAAAAGGACCTATGACACCTCTTCTCTCAACCTATCGCCAATATCCCATTTTTTTCATGTCCTCGAATGTGTCGACACTACCCATTTGTGCCTACCTCTCCCATCACTCCCTGTTCAAATCCCTTCAATATGGTTTCCCATTCTCTCTGTAGCACCAAGACTGTCCTGATTAAAGTCACCAATGACATCCTTTGTGTCTGTGAGCCTCTTGTGTTATCCCTCCTTGACCTGTGAACCCATTCCATCCTTCTCCACCATTGGTCCTTTTTGCCATTGCTTTTGCTTGGTTCCATTCCTCCTTGTTTCGACACAACTAGTACATCTCCTGTGAAGCTTTCTCCTCCTGCTACTGCGGTGTCACCTTGGGTGCCCTAAAGCTCCATCTATAGGCCCTGTCTTTTCGTTGTCTGCGTGCTGCCCCTTAGTGATAGCATTCATAGACATGGGTCAGCCTTCACATGTATGCTGATGACACCCAGTTTTAACTCTGTACCATCACCCTGAACCTCCTCGACCACCACTGTGCTGTCCGTCAGCTTAGCTAATATCAAGTCCTCGATGAGGAAGAACTTCCTTAAACTCAACATCCATAAGACCAAAGACAGCTTGTCTGACTCCCACCAAAAACTCTGCACTTCAGCCCGTGACTCCATCCCTCGGCCTGGCTGCTCACTCAGATTGAGGCTGACAGTTCACCATCTTGCTGTCCTGTTCGACTCTGAGTTGAGCTATAAATCCTGCATTCTAGCCACCACTAAGATCTCCTATTTCCACTTAGAATAATGGAATCATACACCACAGAAGGAGGCCATTCGGTCCATCGTGCCGTGCCGGCTCTTTGAAAGAGCTATCCTATTAGTCCCACTCTTCTCCCCCCCCCCCCCCCCCCCCCCCACCCTCTCACTCTTTCCCCATAGCTTTGTAAGTATCTCCTTTCCAAGTATTTATCCAATTGTCTTTTGAAAGTTACTATTGAATCTACTTCCACCACCTTTTCAGGCAGTGCATTCCAGATCATAACTACTCGCTGTGTTTAAGAAAAAATTCTCCTCATTTTTCTCCTGGACTTTTTGCCAATTACCTTAAATCCGTGTCCTCTGATTACCGACCCCTGCTGCCTGTGGAAACTGTTTCTCCCTATTCAATCTGTCAAAACCTCAAACTTTTGAACACCTCTATTAAATCTCCCTTTAACCTTCTCTGTTCTAAGCAGAACAACCCCAGCTTCTCCAGTCTCTCCACATAACTGAATTCCCTCATCACTGATAACATTCTGGTAAATTTCCTCTGCACCCTCTCCAAGGCCTTGACATTGTTCCTAAAGTGTGGTGCCCAGAATTGGACACAACACTTTGGGAATATTGCCTAATTCCATCCCCTACTTCACCATTACTGCAGTTGAAATGCTTGTCTACATCTTTGTATCTAAAGATTCAATTACTCCAATACTCTGCCGGCCTCTTGGGTTCTGCCCATCACTAATTGCAGCTCATCCAAAACTCAATCTGTCGTGCTGTAAGCTCTATTTTCCTGTTGCCCCATGTGCTTGTCAACCTTCATTAGTTTCCTGTCCCTAAATCTGTAATCTCGTTTAGCCCTGTACCCTCTGCTATTCCAACTCTGGCCTCCTTTTCACCCCCTTCTCTCCGCTCAAAGCCACCAACTGCCTCGGCCCCTCGCGCTGGAAATCTCTCTTAAACCCCTCTGCCTTGCTTCATCTCTCAACTCCTCAAACCTACCTCTTTGATCTTGCCTTCAGTCACCACCCAAATCCTTCCATCTAGACTGCTTGATGTCTGGCTATTTTTTTTTTTTATTCGTTCACGGGATGTGGGTGTCGCTGGCAAGGCCGGCATTTATTGCCCATCCCTAATTGCCCTCGAGAAGGTGGTGGTGAGCCGCCTTCTTGAACCGCTGCAGTCCGTGTGGTGACGGTTCTCCCACAGTGCTGTTAGGAAGGGAGTTCACCTCTGTAAAATGTTTTGGATTTGTTGTGTGCCTTAGAGGTGCAGTATTGCCCGTCTCTGCTATTCCAATGATCACTTGGCCGGTCTCCCATCTTCCACCCTCTGTAAACTTGAGCTCATCCAAAACTCTGTTGCCTGTATCCTGACTAGCACCGAGTCCCGTTCACCCATCACCCTTGTGCTCACTAACCTACATGGGCTCCCGGACCAGCAAAGCCTCGATTTTAATGTTCTCATCCTTGTGTTCAAATCCCTCCAATCTCTGCTCTCCTATCTCTGTAACCCCCTACAACCCTCTGAGATCTCAGCGTTTCTCCAATTCTGGCCTCTTGTGCATCCCCAATTTCCTTCCCCCTCCATTGGCGGCCATGCTTCAGCTGTCTAGGCCCTAAGTTCTGTAATTCCCTCCCTAAACCTCTCTGCCTCTCTACCTCTCCTCCTTTAAGTCACTGTTATAAACTCCTTATGTGGCTTGGTGTCAGTTTTTGTCCGAACGCTCCTGTGAAGTGCTTTAGGATGTTTTACTACATTAAAGGCAAGGTGTATATATATTTTGTTGAGCAAGGAACCCGTCATATAGTAATACCTCCCCCGCCCCCAAGGAATTGTTTGATGCACATTTACCTGCCTGCAGTTCTGAAGAGTACTGTGTTCTCAATCAGACGTTGTCTGACATTCCCTACTCTCAAGATAGGAATCTATTCTGCGGATTGTATTCATTAATCTCCCTTATGAACAAATTTGGGCTGTCATGTCTCTAATGCAGTAATCTAAAACATAGATATGGTTCCTGAACGGAAGAAATCAAAGTCTCATTTTTAACAGTAAATGTGATGCCATATCTTTACAAGTGGAAGCAACACATCAACAGAGTGTACAAATGGACTTGACACTGAAATCTAACTATAAAAGCATAATAAAGTCTGGCACGTACAAAGTCCTGATCTTTTTCTGTTGTCATGTTCAACCCGGACTAACCCTTTGTTTCTTGTCCATCAACACAACTTTGCATCCGTGCTGCTTACATGATACACAATTGATGTGGGTTACATCTAATTTCACTAAAGATGTTCCCACTAACGTAAATACTACTTCTTGATCATTACCAGGTTATTTTTGGAGGCTGTGCAGAGAGAATTTCATGAGATTTTTGTAAACATCACCTTTTTATGGAAGTGGCTAGATGTGCAATGTAACACTAATGGTGCAATAGAAACTGCAGCATGTTACAAGTGTTTTCAGTTTGATTTGAAACAAATATAAGAAATCATAGAATCGTTGCAGCACAGGAGGAGGCCATTCGGCCCATCGAGCTCATGTCGGCTCTTTGTAAGAGCAATCCAGATATTCCCATTCCCCCGCTCTTTCCCTGAAGCCCTGCAATTTTTTTCAGTTCAAATGTTTATCCAATTCCTTTTTGAAAGCCACGATTGAATCTGCTTCCACCACCCTTTCAGGCAGTACATTCCAGATCGTAACTACTTGCTGCGTAAAAAAGTTTTTCCTCATGTTGCCTTTGGTTCTTTTGCCAATCTCTTTAAATCTGTGTGCTCTGGTTCTCGACCCTTCCGCCAATGGGAACAGTTTCTCTTTATTTACTTTATCTAAACCCTTCATGATTTTGAACACTTCTATCAAATCTCCTCTTAACCTTCTCTGCTCTAAGGAGAACAACCCCAGCTTCTCCAGTCTATCCACATAACTAAAGTCCCTCATCCCTGGAACCAATCTAATAAATCTTTTCTTCACCCTCTCTAAGGCCTTCACATCCTTCAAATGCGATGCCCAGAATTGGACACTACTGCAGCTCTGGCTGTACCAATGTTTTATAAAGGTTCAACATACCTTCCTTGCTTTTGTACTCCGTGCCTCTATTTATAAAGCCCAGGATCCCGTATGCTTTTTTAACCACTTTTTCAACCTGTCCTGCCACCTTCAAAGATTCAAAATAGGAGCAGGAGTAGGCCATACGCCCCTCAAACCTGCTCTGCCATTCAGTAAGATTATGGCTGATCTTCTACCTCAACTTTACTTCCACCACCGCCCCCCCCAAATCCCTTGATTCCCTTCCAAAAATCTATCGATCTGTCTTGAATATACTCAACGACTGAGCATTCAGAGCCCCCTGAGGTAGAGAATTCTAAAAATTCACACCATCTGAGTGAAGAAATTTTTCCTCATCTCGGTCCTAAATAGCCGACCCCTTACCTCGAGACTATGACCACTAGTTCTGGATTCTCAACTTTGATGAAAGGATTTCATTCAGTGGAGAGGGAGAGAAATGAATACATTATAGCCACCGATTTAGACACTGAGCTTTGTCTTAACTGTAGATTGATATCAAGAGAACATGCGAAACAGCCTTGCATAGTTTGATGGAGACTGAAGATTTTTGGCTTGATGTGTATTTACTCTGACTTGCCGTGCCATGGGGACAGCGCCATCTAGCCAGGCACTGCCCCACAGAATGAGGGGCAGGGAACATTGTCAGATGAGACGTTCAAGGCCACCCTCCCAGTAGATGTTGGTAACTGAATAATTTTAGCATGGGTTTGGGGACAGGACGCCTGCTCTCTCACCTTTTCGGCCTTGATATGTTTGGCATGGACAGAAAGCATAAAAGAACTTGTAAACAAATAACTTTGTTTTCTTTAAAACCATGTCCAGTGCAGCATTTTAAATTAGCAGTACAGCTTACCCCTCTAGTCCTTATATTTTGAAAACCATTTCTGTTAAAGGGAAAGTCTGGGAGGGGCAAATAGTTTCCCAGTGTCTGTTTTTAAAAAGAAAACAATTTTTTTAAAAATGTAAATTCCTTTCCAGACCTGCCATTTTGGATCTCCTTCACTCTGTGCTGGCAATGTGGGGAGGAGCAACTTGCTCCTGGAGTGTCTCCATTCTTTTTTAGTGGTTGCCCCTGGAGTGTCTCCATTTTTTTTTGGTGGGTTTGGCAATTTTTGGGCTGGCCTGGGAGCTGATCCAGAGCACCTAACACTGAAAAGCGCACTATTACTGTACCTTGATTAAGACTAGTGTTGCTTAGAATACATGATTGGCCTACGTGATTCAATGGGACTGAATTTCTGAGCAAGTTATTCTCAGTAGAGGCAAAATAATTTTTTAAATTTCCAATGTAGAAACTGAAAGCTAGACGACCAGAATGATATGGGTGATATGTCTAACTGCTAAGAATGTGTGATCCAATACGTGCTTTCTTACAGAAAGACTTACATTAGTATAGCGCCTTTCACAATCTCAGGATGTCCCAAAGTGCTTTATATCCAATGAAGTACTTTTGAAGTGTCGACATTGTTGTAATGTAGGAAAGGCAGCAGCCAATTTGCGCACAGCAAGGTTCCACAAACAGCAATGTGATAATGACCAGATCATTTGTTTGTGATGTTAGTAGAGGGATAAATATTGGCCAGGAGACCGGTGAGAACTCCCTGCTCATCAAATAGTGCTGTGAGAGGGCGGATGGGGCCTCGGTTCAACATCTTATCCGAAAGATGGCACCTCTGACAGTGCAGCACTCCCTCAGTACTGCACTAGAATGCCAGCCTAGATTATGTGCTCAAGTCTCTACATAGACTTGAACCCAGGACCAAGAAAGGTGCTAGTTCACTTATTCGGTGTCAAGAGCTTGGACACTTTCCCAACAAGGTCAAATTGCAGGTCAGAAGGCTCTTTTGAAATTGGTGCATAAGCGTATAATCATGATAGTGGGAAGGAAATGAGCAGGAAGATGGTTGTGGATCCTCATGGTCTTTTATTGTAAAGTGGCAAATGTTTTGGAATTAACGTTAGCACCTCAAGGCTGCACGTTAACAGTTACAGCATCAATGCAATGTATTAAATAATCACTTTTTTTTGGCAGGTTTTATAGCCGTATATCACTTCTTATAAAAGATGTCAGATGATTTATATGGCAAGTTCCTGGCACCAGATGAGCCATTCCCCTTGTTACCACAGAGGGGGCACACCAGTGATGTCGCCAGTCTCGACGTCAGTGATTTTGGCTGCCAGCTTTCATCGTGTCACAGAACTGACCCGTTGCACAGACTCCATACCAACAGGTGGGTAATATCAATCAAATGGTGGTGTATTACCTTTGGCTATAATAGGAGTGATTTTATTGCTCCGCTGATTGTCCATAATGTGAGTTGTCGCAATTGTTTGGTGCTCATTTAAACTGTGACCTTGTGTAGTGTTGTCCTCCTTTCTTCCCCCACCCCCAAACAGAAGAAGTGACTTTTTTGATATTTAAAATCCACTGGGAAATCTGACTTGTCTGAACTGTCATTCACACTAAAAGTGTTCCTCTAAGGCAGAGTTACTTTTTTAAAAAAAATTCTCACTGCTTTCTCATAAAGCTTATTTTCTCACCCCTGGAAAAATGGCTAGCCCTTGAGAACATATTCACTGTAAAATATTTTAATTTGGAAAGGTTTTTCCTTGCCTTCCCACCCCCCGCTCTCCCCCTCCCCTGCCCCCCCCTTTGAGTTGAAGTTATTATTTCCCTGTGGTGTTCATTGGAAAGGTTTTCCCCCAACAGTTTGAAAGATGGATTTACATCAGCACACTTTGCTTCTTCCTTTGGCCCCTTCCCAGTTTGTGTGGGGAGAAGGGGTTAAAAAATGTTCATGCAACCTCAACTTGAAACATAACTTTTGTAAAAAAAAAATCTTTACTGAAGCTTGGCAATATGCAAAACTCACCGATCAGAAAGCAAGGAAATTGCAATGCAAGTAGATCTTGGCAATAAGTCATAAAATTTATCACTTACCATTGCTGCTTTCTACAGTGACTATAATGCATTTCCACTCTCCCCTTCAGAAAAGAAAGCAACTTTCAGTGTAATCAGGGGTCCCCACAGTGTAACTTAAAGTTAAAAGCTTATATCCAAGACTATTTGTTTAAAGTGACAGAATAAGTCAGTTCCATTTCTGTTACATGGATTCCAGGATTTTTATTGGTGTTTTGAAGTTCACATTCCATGGATCTATTTATAATGAGGCCCATTGCTTTATTGGAGCGTGACAAAATCAAATCCCATTTTTGATACATGAGATTGAGATTCTCCATGGTTTTGATGTGGTGTTTTGGGGGTCACATTTTGCACTTCCGTCCATTTTCCGTGAAAGTTGCGAATCAATGGCCTGTCTTGTAAGCACACTGTTGAGGAAGGATTAACACTGAGAATGTTTCTGCTTATACATCTTGGTAACTGTTAACCATGGAATATTTGTTCTGAAATCCACGTGCATCCAAAGCTACGAAATGTGCACAGTAAAAAAAAAAGTCAGCAATTGTGTTGCTTCTGACCCAGTTGCTGAATTGGAGCTACAACAGGCAGTCCAGCTCACTTATGAAGTATTTAGCTCGGGCATTGTATTGTGGAACTGAAGGCATATTTTGGATGGCCCACCACAGACCTTTCATGGAGCTTGCTGATTTGAGCCAGCAGATCAGATGGTCTCGTGTGGTCTGTCTGCCTTGAGCCTTGGTCCACTTCTCACTGGCTTGCAAGGATGCCCTAAGTGGTGTGACCCATCTTCGTGGCGTGGGGTTTCCTGGGTTCTGGAATAAGATGGCATCTTTGACGATCCAGCAGTTATCTTTGCTTTCTGGCCCGGAGCTGTTTGCAGCAAGAAGAATTAATCTGTATTGGTTGATGTCACTTTTTGGAAGCCTTTGTGAGCTTTGTATTCCTCTGAAAGCTGCTGGTGGGTACACATTGCATTTGGGGAGCTGTATTTGTGGTGAAGAGGTGCTAGTGCCCAGCACCACATGTTGGAGCAGAACCTTGTAGATTGGGGGTAGTTACTTTTTCCAGCTTGATCATGGAACCCAATGTATGCTGGTCGGTACAGGGGTTTGTGGTGCTTGTTCCTCGAGTAGCAATGTGGTTTCTGTCCTTTTCTGACTATTGGTGGCAGGCAAACGTGGCCTACGGATCACTGCTATAGAGGTTGAAGCTGTTAGCGAGCTTGGTGTACAGGGGTGACGACAGTGCGATCAGCATTGTGGAATCTGCTGATGGTAAGTGAATATAGAATGTAATTAGTGCCATTGTTTTTGCTTGAGACTGCTCCACCTGGCAACAGTGCTGTGCTGCACACGCACACTGCAGCTCTGTGGTAACGGTGGCTGATATTGCGATCCAGTGCAGTGGGCTGAGAGCAGCAAAGATTCCGCACTTGACTCTTGCTTTAGTTTTATAGGGTGGCGTCTCAGTAGTGATCTCTAGATCCTTGGGTGCAGGATTCAGTGAGTACTGGACTGGGTACGTCGTGTGAATTATGAGGGAGAGGAAGGAGAACAGTTTTTTCGAGTAACAGCAAAAGGGAATTCCCACTTTTTTTCCGTGCTCTCCTGGACGGTTCTTGGCGTAACTCTGGCTTGTACTTTTATTCTTGTTCCTCCTCTCTGGATAATATTGCAAGGGAGTTGTTGGCAGAATCCAGAGCTCCTGTTTTAAGCACCTGACCAGGTCATGACCAGAAGCAAGCTAATGCATTTAAGCTGCATTGTTTTTTTTTACTGCATGACACTGACTGTCTTTTCATTAATACTTCCAAGAAATTAAAACACTTTTCTGTTCAAACGCAGATGGAATTTGACTTCCTGTGGAACAAGTGTAGCGAGCTCTGAATGCAGTGAGGAACTCTTTTCATCTGTTTCATGTGGCGATCAGGAGGACTGCTATTCCCTGCTGGACGATCAGGAATTCACTCAGAATGCATCCTTCGACCTCTTTCCAGAGGGTAGTGTTTGTAGCGACGTGTCTTCATCAATCAGTACCTACTGGGATTGGTCGGACAGTGAGTTTGAATGGCAGGTGAGCTTAAGTAGTTTCTCTTACCTGCGATCATAGATTCGTACAGCACAGAAGGTGGCCATTCGGCCCATCGTGCCTGTGCCGGCTCTTTGAAAGAGGTATCCAATTAGTCCCGCTCCCTCACACTTTCTCCATATTTTTCCTTTTCAAGTATATATCCAATTCCCTTTGGAAAGTTACTATTGAATCTGCCCCCGCTACCCTTTTAGGCAGTGCATTCCAGATCATAACTTGGTTTTTTAAAAAAAATTCTCCTCATCTGCCCTCTGGTTCTTTTGCCAATTATCTTAAATCTGTCCCCTCTACTTACTGACCCTCCTGCCAGTGGAAATAGTTTCTCCCTACGTACTCAATCAAAACCCCACATAATTTTGAACATAATATCAGTCAAATTTGTTGATAATCAAGTAGGCAGGTCAGAAAGTTGTGGCTTGCCGAACGTTAAGTAATATAGCAACTTCCTGGACGTACGTGAATTTTGTTGGTCGTTTTGTGAAACGTTTATTTTCTGCAATCTACCACCTGAATTCTTTGTAAACACACATCTTGATTCATTTTCTAAATTGTGCTCAGTTGCACTGATGCTATTACTAGGTCAGTGTCTTGGTGATCTGTGATTTTGGCCTCTTGTGCTCACATTGATGAGCTCAGTAAAATGAAACCAGAGCTGAGAACTGTAAAAGGACCAGAGGGGCGATGAGGAATTTTATCCACAGAGTTGTTATGATTTGGAATGCACTGCCTGAAAAGGAGGTGGAAGCAGATTCAGTAGTAACTTTCAAAAGGGAATTGGATAAATACTTGAAGGGGAAAAATTTGCAGAGCTATGGGGGAAGGGCAAGGGCCTGGGACTAATTGGATAGCTCTTTCAAAGAGCCAGCACAGGTATGATGGGCCGAATGGCATCTTTCATTGCTATAATTCTAAGAGGATAACCAGGAAAGATAAAGGGGCCAGATTCAGATAACTGGTTTGGGGGGAGGGTCAAATGGTGAAAGTAAAAACAAACAAATAAAGGGGAGAAAGGTGTGTGTGCATTAGCATTGTCACAGCAGTGGGATGCTAATACATTATATGCTGCAATAAATCCTTCCAATATGGTATACTTTTGTTTTTCGCTGTCACAAGCGTGAAAATTTCAGATTTTAATTATAATCTATTTTTGTTTGTGTGTTGCTGCAATGTGGACTAGACACAGAGTTGTAGTGTTACTTTCTCCCTAGTTGGGAGTGCAAGAAAGAAAAAGCTTGTATTAATTCAGCATTTTATCATGTTCTCAGAAAGTCGCAAAGCACTTCACATCCAATTAATTACTTTTGAGTTGTAGACATTTGTGAATAAGCATAGCAGTCAGTTTATACACAGTAAGAATCCACAAACAGAAAATGAGATGAATGACCAGTTAATCTGGTTTTGGTGCTTGTTGAGGGAAGAATGTTGGCCAGGGCTTTGGGAGAGTTCCCTGCTCTCCTTTGTAGTGCCAGCAATGAGAAATTACTGCTATGAAGAAGGGCTTGAAAAATTGACACTTTTTTCATAAGGGGATTAAGAGACTAATAGAAGTTTTCGGTTTTGAGAGACTAAGCGGTGAATGAATGGTTCCATTGGTTGGTAAATCAGTAACTAAGAGAATAAACTGAGAATGAACACTGGTAGGGCAAAGGGCACAGTCAGAAGAAACGTTTTCACGAGGTTATTCGAGCATGGAATGCTTTCAGTGCAGTAACTGAGGGAGTGCTGCACGGTTGGAGCTGCCGTCTTTCAGATGAGACATTAAATCAATGCCCTGTCTACCCTTTCTGGATGCAAACGATCCCATGGCACTTTTCGAAGAAAAGCAGGAGAGTTCTCCTGGTGTCCTGGCCAACATTTATCTCTCGACAAACGTCTCCAAAAACAGATTATCTGGTCATTATCTCATTGCTGTTTGTGAGCCTATAGTAACATTTAAAAGGGAATTGGATAAGTATTTGAAAAAGAAGCATCTAAAAGAATACAGGGAAAATACTCAGTGAGAATGTTACGACTAATAGCACATACTGTGCTGTGGCCTATTTTTGTACTGTAATTTCTAACATTCTAAAATGATATCAGTATTTTCAATGAGTGATGGAGTTGTGAATTTGGAGGGTTTGCTTTATGTTTTCCTGTGGGCTTTAAAAGAGTAAGCTTTTGATTGAGTCAGTACTGCCATTCCAGAGCACTTGTTGCTTACTGCTGTTATATGGAGTTCCTGAGGCAGGTATTGATCTAGCAAATCAAACTTCTGCTTGAAACATAAAATGTTTTCTCTTCTATTTTTTTCCCTGCTGCTCCTGCCCCCCTTTTCTCTTTCCTCTCTTCCTTCCCCCCCGCCCCCCACCAAATAAATAAATCTGTTTTTTAATGCTCGGTATTCAGAATATAGTCAGTCACTACCAAATTTTGCCAAGCAACATATATTTTAGAAGTGTAGCTATACATGAAAATGTGTGTTGGATGCATTTTTTTTTTAAAAGAACCAAACAAATAATAATGTGGTCCATAGAACCTTCAAACAACCTCCCCTGCTTTCTCAGCAAGTTTTATCTAGTGAATAACTAAATCTTTGCAGATCAGGAGGATCCCAGATACAATATCTAGTCTGTTCTGAGTTAAGATTTGGAATTGATTTGGAATTGAGAGAGAGTGTTGGTGGCAGACATGTGGTGCTCTTGCTGTCGACCTCAATCTCGTACAAGAAGCTGACGTTTTTGTGGCTGTCTCAAACTGCCATTTAAAACTAAACCTCTCGAGTGGATTCCTGCCTATGGTAATCACAGGCATGTAATGGTCCTTGATTTGGAGCAGTACCTGTAGCTGCCTGGACGCTACAATTGACCTCCGCAGCACCCCTGGGTTAGCGAGAGAAAATCGGTCAGGTTTCCAGCTCCTGGTTGCTGTTCACGATCCCTGCTGGAAAGTGTTCACGTGTAGACATCAGGTGAGATCGGGGATCAGCTGTGAAACTCCTGTGGTTGAATAGCCCGCTGACTTCCAGTGTCGAGGCTTGCACTTGGCAACAGCCACCTGTATCCCAGTGAGGGATCAGCATCTTCAAAAAGATGAGAAATTTAGCACCATGGTGGGGAGAAAGAGAGAAAAAAGATATCGACCATGCTGCTTTTTGGAAAATAAATACGCATTAATTTGGATACGGCAAATCGCCACTACCCTGTGACTATCCTTTCGGAATCATGTATTGAGCATGTTCCTGTAACTTGCCGAAGGCGCTTGAACCTTAACCTTAGCTGTTCTGAAAAGTTGAGATGTTCCTCGAAAATCTGATGTGAATAATTCATATCGTAATTGTGCCATTTGTTGAGTTTGCAATTGCTTCCTGAGATGAAGCGCATTAAATGTAAATGCAGGCACCGTTCTTAATCATAAACATGAGGTCCTGACTGCATGTTTTGTGTGTCAGTGCTTTGTAGCTACCTCTTGTTATTAATTTGCTCTACGGTTTTCTGTCTTCTTTCAAAGTTGCCTGGCAGTGATTTTGCAAGTGGCAGTGAGGTCTTGTCTGATGTGGTACCCAGTATTCCAAGTTCCCCTTGCCCTGCTCTGAAAAGAAGAAGCAAGCAACACAGAAGTTTGGACGAGCTCCCGTGGAGTGCAATGACGAATGATGAGCAGGTATTTGGGGGGTGATTTTTATTTTGAAGTTTACTGTGTAGTGCAGGGATTACTGGGTAATATGCGAGATTATACCAGCTGTATTTCAATGTACTGAGAACAGCTTAGACCACTTTATATCCTTTTATATTTTTAAAGAGTATTTCTATATCGTATGCCAATGGAGTTTTTATTATAACATTTTTTTTTCCCAGGTCAAGGCCTCAGGTGCAGTCACGTAATTTGATTTGCTTACATAAATAGTTAAAGATTTCTCCCAGCAGACCGTGTTTCGCTATGCTTTTGTACACTGTTCCACTTTTTAAAATTAATTTATGTATGTTAAGGTGTAATGAGACCTTGCTGCTGTCATCTCTGTCAAAGAAACTAATGTCTGGGTGCACGTGGGATCTTTGGGTATTTAAGTAACCATTATTTCTATTGTGCTTACTTCATTACTATAAAATGATCCAAGTGTGAGATTTGTATTTTCAAATATTATTACAAATAAGTCATTTATTGACATCAGTTTACCAGTGGATTAAATATCATATATTTGAACCACTATAAGCTGCAGCTTATATGATTTTGTTTTTTCCATTTTTAAAAAATGCAATCCTCCTATTTTGTGCATCCTTTATGAATGTTTATTCTTGGAACAATTGTTTCGTGGAAAATTTATATAGTCTATATTGGTTTATTTACTAAAGAACTGAATTATCCAGTTATTCAAACTGAAAAACTTAACGCACAAATGCTAAAAAAAAAAATTAAAATATCTAGTAATTCGAATTAAATAACTTCAGATTGTCGATTTGCAGCATTTGAACTAGCTAGATTCCTTAGTAGATTAATGCATTTCTAACTCCCAATACCTCAGGTTTTATAGTAAAAATGGTAAATTCTCCCTGTCTTGAAGATTTCAATTCAACTTCGTTTAACTGTATACATAGAATGACTATCGCAAGACTTCAGCTATAATTGGATTTGTAAGGTTTGTTGCTCGTGAAACAATAATGTCCCTGACAAAAATGAAATATGACTGATAGTTACATTTTTGTAACACTGAAGATTTTCATACCTGATTCAGATGCGACTTGAAACCGATTCCAGCTCCTTCAGCATTTGCAGTGGTGAAAATGCTAATTACTCTACTGCCTAAAATTACTTTAGTATCGATGGAATTCAAATTAATGTACTTTAGCAAATATTGTCCTCTTTATACAATTAATTGTACGGTTTCCTAGAGAGTAAAGAATTGCGCTTCTTAAAAATCAGAATCCTTAATGAAGTGAGCTTTAGTTGTGCTTAAAAAAAAATCCTCAATTATTAAGTCTGAAAGTTGCATGACTTTCAACAGCTGAGATGTTCTCCCGATGTCCTGACTGACATTTTATCCCTCAACCAACTTCACTAAAAATACAGATTATCTGATCATTATCACATTGCTGTTTGTAAATTGGCTGCCGCATTTCCTACATTACAGCAGTGACTACACTTCAAAAGTCATTCGCTGGTTGTAAAGCGCTTTGGGGCGTCCTGTGGCCATGAAAGGCAAGATATAAATTTCTTTACGGGGAAGCCCAGTAGGGGTCTACAGCTCACCGGTCTTGTGTAAATGAGGCCCAATATTGGGTGTGCCTCGGGCCTACCCGTTACAGAGCAGGAATCATTCACAGGCCAGTGCGAACCAATTTCTAGGCCTACATATCCCAATTATTTGATTTCTTTTCTCTTTTTTCCCCCCCCACCTCCCCCCAATATATTATAGAACAAGGTGTGCATAATTGAATATTGCACTGGTAATACTTTTATCTATCTCCTTTTTAAATTTCACATTTTGTAGAAATTTCTGCACTGCATTTTGACCCCTCAATCTGAACCTGTTTATGGGGTCGACTTTAGTTACTGTTCGCAGTATCTGCAGGTCAAATTTCTACAATATTGTGCTTGCAAAATGCGTGAATTTGGCCATTCTAATAGCCAGTGCAACGTTCTCTAGCACGTCTGAATAGCTTTTAACCAGAATGTTACACAAGTTAAATGTTGCACTAAACCCACAGCTAAATGCAGATTTTGGGGATATTTTCTATTTGGAGACTTCAATCCATGAATAAAGTCCCTGGCCGTTTTCATTTGAGGTACTGTTCATATTTTAATGACAACTAGCTGCTGTTGTGTTCATCTGTTAGCCACCCCCTAGAACTGATTTGAAATTCATGAGCTTGATGAGTACAAACAGAAGAGAGTAAATCATCAAAATCAAATTTGTCACTACATAATTACATGTAAATAGAAGATTATAGGGTCAGATCAGTTTAAACTATTGTATATTAATTGCTACTGGTTGTAAAAGTTCACCAGCTTATCATTTCTACTTGTTTCAGGTTGAATATATTGAATACCTGAGTCGTAAAGTCAGTACAGAAATGGGACTAAGGGAGCAACTGGACATTATTAAAATTATTGATCCGAATGCTCAGATTTCACCTACGGACAGTGAATTTATAATTGAGCTGAACTGTCTGACAGATGAAAAGCTAAAGCAGGTAAATCTCAAGATCAAATTTAATTTTATGTAACAAAAGCCATAGTGTGTATCCATGTACGTGAGAATTGATGATTGTATAAATACTTTGTTTTTACTTTAATATGAAGATGGGAACTTACTTGTATTTTGTAAACGCATAGCATTTGTTTTCTTCCGATGATTTTAGTTTGCTACGGTAATTACGTCAATTTTGTAATATAAATTTACATTTTACGTTCTCGTTGTAGTCTATTTTCTACTTACATTCGCTAATTAGAATTTAATTCTCTTAGCAGCAAGTGAATGCAAATGATAAATTTCATTATGCAATTGCAAACAATTATTTTAGCAAACCTGGTTTTAAAAAAAATCAGCAGTATGAGTGTCACTCGTACAATTGCTGTAATCTGATTGTTACATCAATTTTTGAAGGAACATTTGAAAATGTTGAGGTTAATCTTGTGCCACAGCATTATCAGAGTATGCTGATCTTACTGCACCATCTTGAATCTGAAGCTAAAATAGATAAAGACCATGTTTATGGATTAGTCTCTAAGGTGGTACACAATCTAGAACGATGTCATGTCATGCAGCCTCATATCTTTGCTTTTAACTTTATTGAGTTGCTACAACCATTGTTATGTAAGAACATGGCAACATAAGAACTACTAGATGTAAAAAGACCAAGGTCCATCTTGTTCGTCTTCTGCCTGCCTGATAATCGCATGATACTATGATAATGGAGTAGTTCCGTGGCATTAGATGTGCGTTGACCATATAAATATACAAAAATTTCCAGTTAAACTACTATTCAGCAGCGCATACATTATACAAGCAGATTGGAATGGTGCTTGAAGGGCACAGTTGCATTCTCAAGTTACAATCTGCCGTACTTGAGTGCCATGTAGCTTTAAACATTTGATTGTATGGTGCTTTCAGGAGCATGCAATGGTACGTTGAATTTTTTGCTATGTTTATGCTTAGTGCTTGTTCAAGGATTGAAGCAGTTTGTTCTTTCCCTGTAAGGCTTAGTTGAGATGGGAGGGAAAATATTTTTTTGCAGGCTATTTTGTTTTTTAAAAAACTGGTAAATAATAGCTCCCCAAAAAAAAAATCTACAAATGCACCATTGGTGACTTGTTTGAAATGGCACCTGTATTCTTTGAGCGCATGAAACTGGAAAAACACAGGATCGATGCCATTCAATTGACTTCTTGCTGGAATAGCAGAAAAATGGAAACCCTACTTGTAAAGATTTATTGACTTTTTAGAAGCCGCAGCAAGTTTTTAGTGGAAATGCAAATTTAGTACATTCTGTGCATATTTTTGGTGCAAAATGTTGGTGGCCTGGTCCAATTAATGCATGGTATCCCATTTAGGTAAGAAATTACATTAAAGAACATGGCGCCCGCCAGCGATCTGTGCGTGAAAGCTGGAGGAGAGGTAGTTACACTGGCTGCGGTGTCAGTGGTTTGAGCGGTGCCAGTAGCAGCAGTGCCAGCATGGTGAGTTCAGCCAGCAGCAGTGGATCTAGTGGCTGTAACTCTGCATCTGCTTCGAGTGCCAACATGAGCCGGGCCCACAGCGACAGTAACCTGTCCACAAGTGCAGCTGAGAGAATAAGAGACTCGAAGGTAAGAGCTTCATGCATTGAAAATAATCGTATTTACACAGTACTTCCAACTTTAGATGTTACTTGTGGGTAGTGTGTACTTCTGATTTTCACTGGTGCTGGATGTAATGTACAATTTGTCTTTTTGACTGGCTGACTAGTGCACTACACTGAACTTTGCAGTTTCTGACATTCAAGTCTGACTGAAATTATTTAATGTTTCGCCGTCTTCCACATACATCAGTGCAGTGGGGAAAATTGCTAGGAATCATGACTTTTTTTTAAAAAAGATTTTAGTTGGATTGCAATATTGCTAAATCAGAGGGAATTGTTTAAAAACTAGAGGCTTGTCTCGCAGTTAGAAGGATCAAGCCAGAAACACATGTACAGTCATCCCACAGGTTCTTTCTCTCTGTTTTCACAAGTAAAGCAAAGAAGTGGTATCAGGAAAGATGTGACTCAATTTGATACCTCAGTCTAAATCTGAATCGGCATCTGCTCCTTTCGACACCAAACGCTAACAAGTCAGCATGTGCCAATGCCACGAGGAGCAATATCACTCCAGTCCTAGGTAGCAGTAGCACTTCCTGGTCTTTTGAAGAAGAAAAACAGACCTGTTATAAAAGAAAAAGACATGGGGGTATGCATCTGAAGGACTGATGAGTTGTATGGTGCAACATGGAAACGTTTTAAAAGCAGCATGGCGCTCAAGCATTATCTGTCTTATTGAATGTCCCATTTACCAGTAGTATACAAAGGATAACCAAATTTGATCGTGAGAGTTACTCTGCCTTTTGCCTTAAGTTGATGTAAAATAATGGATAACAAAAGGCATGTACAATCTCTACTCCCTGGTAGACTCGGTCCTTTGGATGACATAATTCACAAATCTTAAAAATAAGTGTGACAACTCTTAACTTTCTTTCTTCCCTTTCTCTCTTATTCCCCCCGCCCCCCAATTGCTTGACAGAAACGATCCAAACAGCGTAAACTGCAACAGAAAGCCATGCGGAAGCGTCAGTTGAAAGAGCAGCGACAAGCACGGAAAGAGAGACTGAGTGGCTTATTTCTGAATGAGGAAGTACTCTCGGTGAAGGTGGCAGAGGAAGACCATGAAGGGGACGTGGACATTTTAATGTGACCAAATGTAAAATAGCAATGTATATTGAATTTAAAAAATAATGAGTTATAACACTAGCTAGCTTGAAAATTGGGAGCTGAGATGAAAGCTAAAGGGGACGATTTCTGTTTACAATTTAACATTGTGTACCTTTTTTTGTGTTTTTAAGATAACTTGGTAATTCTATTGAAGCTGCTGAAACACTGATTTGTATAGAAAATGTTAAGTGTAGTCCATAAGGTATCTAAATGGCTTGGCGGCAACAATATGCATTTGAAACCATATATATTCCTATAGCACTAATGTGAAGTGCACTATTTTAGTAGAAATATATTTCATTTTTTTTGTGCATCGCTGTGGTTTTGAAATATTGCCTGTGGAATATATATATATGTGTATTAAGATATTTCATGTTTTGATTCGTTACCTGCGTAACAGTTATTGTGCAAATCCTTTGAAACATTGATTATTTGGCAACATTTTAACAATTGCCATCACCGGTGCAGAACTTATCGACCATTACCAAATTGCATGATTATCTTGGTCAGTTTTTGCCATTTTTATAGAAATGATGCATTGTGTTCTGGCCACTATTTATCCAAATTGCATATATTTAATCCTGTTGTATGCAAAAGGTCAGGATAAACAAATTGCTTAAGAGGCTAATGACTTTATCAGAACAGACTTAAAAGGAGAGGGAAAGTCTAGCAGGAGTATTTTTTTGTTGAAAGTAACCCTCCCACCTCCTGTTTATAAGGGGAGAAAAAATAATAATTGGGACAGAATTTTGTTTAAAAGGTATTGGCATGGAGGCGCCAGAGCAGAGTTTCCCACACGACCAGACTATTCGTGATGTCGCCAATGGGAAGAACCTGAAGTGGCTCCATGGAACGCAAAGATCCATGCCTTCAGACTGGCCCGGGACCTGCTTCAGAGCCGTGAGGACCCTGTGATATTCACACATCCCGCCTGGGGAAATCTGCACTCCCCCCCCCACCCCCCCGTTCCCCCAGCCTGTTTCCCTGGGTCATCGAAGCTTGGGAGTGATACTCGGGACAGTTTGAAGTCACAACTTCCAGTGGAGCCACCACAGAATATGTGGTGATGTCACCAAACTGGCCGAGAGCACAGACCCAGTTGGTGGGCCTCGATTCCAAGAGGAAAGTCAACGCTTGTTTTTTTTTAAAAAAAGGTAAAAGAAGAAACTCTTTGATTTTTCTCCTCTAAGAATATTCCGCTTCCTCCTCCTCCTCCTGGCCCCCAGCTTTCCTTTCCTTTTGAGTAGTTCACTACAGTACTGTGTAGGATGCAGTGCAAGGGGGGGGTAAAAAAGACTTAATATCCTCTGTGTACAATATTTACTGCAAATTTTATGGTGGGTAGATATATTCCAGGCAGTGCTATACATGGAAGGATTATAAACTGGGTCGTTGCCTTCTTGCAATGAGAAGGAAAAGAATGTCGATAAGTGCGTTACATCCAATATTACACGTAAGGGAATTAAAATAGTTTGTTCTTGCATACTTTCACGTGTGAAAGATTAGATATGCAGAAGCGTGAGTGGATCACGTCGGATTTCAATTGAACAAGATAATTAACGTGCTCCAAAGGGCAAAAATTTGTGGCCTTTTCCACTATTTTTTAGTTTACTCGCAACTACATTGTTGTAAAAAAAAATCTTTGCGGCCTTGTGACTTTTGTTGCACATAACTGATATCTGTTTGATCTAAACAAAATGACTGGCCAAAGGGATGAAAAATTGAAATTTAAAAAAAAAGACTGGTTTTACATATGGATTTATCTGTATCATAATTTCTTGAAAGCTGGATGTATATGAAATTCATACTTTTGTATGGTTATTTTTGTGTTTGGATTTAAGACTATCTAATTCCACGTTTTCTTCAAAGCATTATGAAGATGAAACTTGGGACAGGGGTTGTATGTGTACATGTGTGAGAGAGAGATATAAACAATCTGATTTTGAAAATGCAGTAATTTGTGTGCAAGAGTTGAGAAGTTATTTGTGTGTGTGTATTGCACAAGTCGGTAAATAATGTAGGGAGGTGCAACATGACGTTGATCCTCGAGATGTTCATGAGCCTGGTACCTTCAAGGGAGTGTTGCATGTGAATGTTTCCCTCCCTCCCTTCCCTCCCCCTCCCTCCCTTCCCTCCCTTCCCTCCCCCTCCCTCCCTTCCCTCCCAAGCACAAAAATAAAGATAAGGGTTACTTGGGTGAAATTGCAGTAATGGGAATGGTGGATATTCTAAGTTATTTGGATTGTATTTAAAAAGCCAAACCAGTACCACTTGAACGATGCAGAACCACTATTGTAAAAGTCATGTCTTGTGGTATGAAATAGATTGGCATGAAAGTTCCATCTTGCAGGGCTGTACGTAAAATCACCTCTTGATACTTTAACGTCATTTTTGTGGCCCTATAGAATACGCGAAAATGTGACTGGAAAAATAGTGGCAATGACTGATTTCTGTGGCAGTGTTTAAAGATGGGTCATTCCATTTTACTGTATCTGCTGCTTGTGTCTGTTTGTTCAGAATTGTACAGTGGTCATATTTAACAACAAAACATTACAGAAGGAATGCAGTTTTTTGATTTAATTTTTGCATTGCAGAATCTTTTGAGTTCTGCAGGTTACTCTTTTCTATGAGTACATTAAAATTATTTACATGTCAACAAAGGCTGTTTAGCATTTATAATTTCGATGATGTGGAGATGCCGGTGATGGACTGGGGTTGACAATTGTAAACAATTTTACAACACCAAGTTATAGTCCAGCAATTTTATTTTAAATTCACAAGCTTTCGGAGGCTTCCTCCTTCGTCAGGTGAACGATGTTCACCTGACGAAGGAGGAAGCCTCCGAAAGCTTGTGAATTTAAAATAAAATTGCTGGACTATAACTTGGTGTTGTAAAATTGTTTACAATTTATAATTTCAAGGAACTTTCAGATATTGCACAATGACATTTAAATATTCATACAGTCAGGACGACTGTAAAATAGTCTTCATCAATTTATTGCTATTTTCTGACTTGAACTTTGGTGAAAATGGCCTGGCAAAAGCCTGGATGGTGGTGTAATTAAAATCTGAAATTAGCTTAAAATCTTATGGTCGACTTGTAAATAAAAATCTAGTGTACTGTCATTTTTATTGGCAATCTAATTTCATTCTAACTTGGAATATAAACCGAAAAGAGTACCGTTCTTCATTTTGCCAAAAGTTTCGGCTGAGTTTTAAGTTGCATGTGTTTTTGATTCTTTCAATAGTTTTATTGTACATTTGTAAAGTGAATGCATCCTGCTTTACAAAAGAAAATCTAAAGTCTTAGTACCTTCCTTCACATGCTTGTGGAAGAACATTGACTAAATGGTACCAGCATCAAGGTGGTTCTGTATCTCCTGCAGGTGAAAATTTGGGTGTGAAATCTTTTCGGTTGATCATGATCTGGATGTTCAACAAGTGGATGGCTAATATATTGAATGAGTTAGGCCTGGAACAGAAGATTGAAGATCTTTCCTATGTGTTCAAACTAGCCATGATGTGGAGATGCCGGTGATGGACTGGGGTTGACAATTGTAAACAATTTTACAACACCAAGTTATAGTCCAGCAATTTTATTTTAAATTCACAAGCTTTCGGAGGCTTTCTCCTTCCTCAGGTGAATGTTGTGGAAATGAAATCCTTGAAATGAAATCGCATTTATAAATCACAGAACAATGCTTGGTGATTACAGACAGTCTTTTCAACTGTCCGTTGCCAAGGCAATCAGTGTGCAGACAGACAGGTGTTACCTACAAGGTCTCCGAATATACAAACCACCAAAAAAAAACAGATAGAGAGGTAGAAACATAGATAAGACAGCAACTGACCAGTTATATTAAAAACAGATAACATTTGTTCGCTGGTGGGGTAACGTGTAGCGTGACATGAACCCAAGATCCCGGTTGAGGCCGTCCTCATGGGTGCGGAACTTGGCTATCAATTTCTGCTCGACGATTTTGCGTTGTGTGTCTCGGAGTACGCTTACCCGAAGGTCGGTGGCTGAATGTCCTTGACTGCTGAAGTGTTCCCCGACTGGGAGGGAACCCTCCTGTTTGGTGATTGTTGCGCGGTGTCCGTTCATCCGTTGTTGCAGCGTCTGCATGGTCTCGCCAATGTACCATGCTCTGGGGCATCCTTTCCTGCAACGTATGAGGTAGACAACGTTGGCCGAGTCACAGGAGTATGAACCATGCACCTGGTGGGTGGTGTCCTCTCGTGTGATGGTGGTATCTGTGTCGATGATCTGGCATATCTTGCAGAGGTTACCGTGGCAGGGTTGTGTGGTGTCGTGGACACTGTTCTCCTGAAAGCTAGGTAATTTGCTGCGAACGATGGTCTGTTTGAGGTTGGGTGGCTGTTTAAAGGCGAGTAGTGGAGGTGTGGGGATGGCCATAGCGAGGTGTTCATTGTCATTGATGACATGTTGAAGGCTGCGGAGAACATGGGGTAGTTTCTCCGCTCTGGGGAAGTACTGGACGACAAAGGGTACTCTGTTGGTTGTGTCCCGTGTTAGTCTCCTGAGGAGGTCTATGCGATTTTTCGCTGTGGCCCGTCGGAACTGTCGATCGATGATTAGCACCCCAATACGCCAACGTTTTCATGCACAAGTTCGAGCAGGACTTCTTCACTGCACAGGACCTCCAACCAACACTAGACACCAGATACATCAATGACATTTTATTTCTATGGACCTACGGTGAGGAATCACTAAAGAGACTACACTATAACATCAACAAGTTCCATCCCACCATCAAGCTAACCATGGACTACTCCTCATAATCAGTTTCTTTCTTGGACACACGAATCTCCATCAAAGACAGGCACCTCAGCACCTCACTCTACCGCAAGCCCACGGACAACCTCACGATGCTCCACTTTTCCAGCTTCCACCCTAACCACGTCAGAGGCCATCCCCTATGGACAGGCCCTGCGAATACACAGGGTCTGCTCAGACGAGGAGGAACGCGATGGACACCAACAGACGCTGAAAGACACCCTAGTAAGAACGGGATATGACGCTCGACTCATCGATCAACAGTTCCGATGGGCCACAGCGAAAAATCGCATGGACCTCCTCAGGAGACTAACACGGGACGCAACCAACAGAGTACCCTTTGTTGTCCAGTACTTTCCCAGAGCGGAGAAACTACCCCATGTTCTCCGCAGCCTTCAACATGTCATCAATGACAACGAATACCTCGCTATGGCCATCCCCACACCTCCACTACTCGCCTTTAAACAGCCACCCAACCTCAAACAGACCATCGTTCGCAGCAAATTACCTAGCTTTCAGGAGAACAGCGTCCACGACACCACACAACCCTGCCACGGTAACCTCTGCAAGACATGCCAGATCATCGACACAGATACCACCATCACACGAGAGGACACCACCCACCAGGTGCATGGTTCATACTCCTGTGATTCGGCCAACGTTGTCTACCTCATGCGTTGCAGGAAAGGATGCCCCAGAGCATGGTACATTGGCGAGACCATGCAGACGCTGCGACAACGGATGAACGGACACCGCGCAACAATCGCCAGACAGGAGGGTTCCCTCCCAGTCGGGGAACACTTCAGCAGTCAAGGACATTCAGCCACCGACCTTCGGGTAAGCGTACTCCAAGGCGGCCTTCGAGACACACGACAACGCAAAATCGTCGAGCAGAAATTGATAGCCAAGTTCCTCACCCATGAGGACGGCCTTAACCGGGATCTTTGGTTCATGTCACGCTACACGTTACCCCACCAGCGAACAAATGTTATCTGTTTTTAATATAACGGGTCAGTTGCTGTCTTTTCTATGTTTCTACCTCTCTATCTTTTTTTGGTGGTTTGTATATTCGGAGACCTTGTAGGTAACACCTGTCTGTCTGCACACTGATTGCCTTGGCAACGGACAGTTGAAAAGACTGTCTGTAATCACCAAGCATTGTTCTGTGATTTATAAATGCGATTTCATTTTGAGGATTTCATTTCCACAACATTCACCTGAGGAAGGAGGAAGCCTCCGAAAGCTTGTGAATTTAAAATAAAATTGCTGGACTATAACTTGGTGTTGTAAAGTTGTTTACAATTGTTCAAACTAGAGTATGATCCCTTCGAATAACATTGTTTGGCTGCAAGTTGTGATGAGTTTCTTCAGCTTGGATCAGCAATCTAAGGATGGAACCAAAAGTTGCACGTATTGGAATTAAAACCAGGAAACTGGCAATAGATAATCAAGTTAAAAAAAACACCTTATTTGTAATCCCTCTGAACCAAAAAACACAATGTAGCATTAAAAATAATCCATGGCTGTTGAATGATAGTTGGAGAAGTTACCAATTTTTAGAAAACTATCCCCTAGTTCCTTATTGAGGAGGATTGCTTCTGACCCCTTGGAAGATTGGTCTGTAACTGGTCAGGAGAATATGTCACGGACACCCCTTCCCCCTCCAAGAAAAAGTCTAGAAAGGCACTGCTTTTCTAAGATCGGTAACATAAATGTGCATCCTCTCCAGTTTAACATGCTGATAACCAAAGGAGCGGGCCACATTAATGGCTTTTGTCTTGCTACCGATATATGCAAGATATCTTTGCAATAAAAAGACTTGCATTTATATAGTGCCTTTCATGACCTCAGGACGTCCCAAAGAACTTTACAGCCAGCTAAATACTTCTTGAAGTGTAGTCACTGTTGTAGGGGATGCGGCAGCCAATTTGCGCACAGCCCGGTCCCACAAGCAGCAATGTGATAACCGGATCATCTGTGTTGATGTTGTTTGAGGGATAAATATTGGCCAGGACACTGAGGAAAACTGCCCTGCTCTTCGTCAAATAGTGCCCTGGGATCTCTTACCTCCACCTGAGAGGGCAGATGGGGTTAGTCAGATTGAAGAGGCTCCAGCGTGAAATGTCGCTCTTACTAAATACGTGGCTAATCTCGAGGCTGCTGAAAAGTATTTGAAATCTGTAGGATGATCTTCATTCTCTCACATAAGACTTCTTGATATGACCTTCAGTGGGAAATGCAACCTTGCTGAAAGGATTAAGTCTAAATTCTTCTTTAGCAATGACTATTTTTGGACCTTGTACAGCCTATTCCATTCTTGGTGTGTATTTGTTCTATCTGAGCAATCCTACTTCCATTTTATAATCACCTTTATGCATGGTAATTTGATGTTGTCCTGAACAATATGAGGAGTTATCCTCTGATCGAGCAATGTGTTATTTTGTGACAAACCTTTACAGAGACTTGAGCTGGAAAAAAAAAGCCCTTTGTGGAAAACTGAGAGGTCAACATTCTAAATCTACTCCTAAAGAATTTTCATTTAGGTTACCTCTATAGTTTGTTCATAGCTGAATTTCTTTGAAGCTGAATCCGAACTGATATGGTGCTGGTGCCTCACATGAGAGTGTGAACTCAAGAAGGGAGAGAAGAAACCTCCTTGCAGGATATTGCAAGCTTACCATTATCTAGCTTAGACACAGGAAACTAGGTTGTCACTGGTGATCGAGTGAAACCTTGAGAGTACTAAATATCTTCTTGGGGATACAAGTACAGTTTGGAAACAGTAGATTATAGAGTTGAAAACCAATGTCTGAGACAAATGCTGCCGAGGGAAAACTTGGAAGAAACATGCGGAGGCCGCTGACAGCAGCCTCATCCACACCAGCATCTAACCAGTCTCGCTTATGTCTTATGTAAAGGCTTTGCTACAGATAATGAAGTCATGTTTGCTGGCAGTTCACTTTAAGGTTGTAGAGTGGATAGCATAACTAAAGTTTAAGATAAAAACAGAAAATGCTGGAAACACTCAGCCGGTCAAGCAGCATCGACGGAGAGAGAAACAGAGTTAATGTTTCAGGTCGATGACCTTTCATCAGAACTAAAGTTTAGCCTCACTGAAAGGATTAAGTCTAAATTCTACTTTGGAGACAGCTGTACTGGAGACACTAAAGCTAAAAGTTCAGTGTACCTTGAAATAAAATTATATCTCCTTGTTTAGCTCTATCCTTTTTATTTTGGCTACGCCTCTTGGGCATTTTGCTGTGTTAAAGGTGTTATGTAAGTTCAAGTTATGAGGTTTTGTGGATGGTTTTAGGAGTTTAATGTTCATGTTTCTAAAGTTGTTAGTTTCTGTCACATTCCTGATCAGAATGCCACTTTGTAATTTTTAACCAGGGTGCTATGTGGGAGGTTGAACATGTACACCAAAGACGTCTTCATCTTGATTCTATGTATTATGATGTTTTAACCATTACAGGTCATTCATTTTCTTTCTGAAGAGGAACAAGTGGTGAAGTACAATGAAGTATACCCTGTGTCAACAAGCCCTCAACAAAGATCAACAACCAGTGATGGTGAACATAGGAACAGGAGTAGGCTATTCAGCCCCTCGAGCCTCTTCCACCATTAAATTACGATGTGGAGATGCCGGTGATGGACTGGGGTTGACAATTGTAAACAATTTTACAACACCAAGTTATAGTCCAACAATTTTATTTTTAATCCCACAAGCTTTCGGGGGCTTCCCGAAAGGAAGAGGGAAGCCCCCGAAAGCTTGTGGGATTAAAAATAAAATTGTTGGACTATAACTTGGTGTTGTAAAATTGTTTACAACCATTAAATTAGGTCATGGCTGATCTGTATCTTAACTTTATCTACCCACCTTGATTCTGTAACCCTTGCCTAACAAAAATCTATCAATCTCAGTTTTGAAATTTTCAATTGACCCCCAGCCTCAACAACTTCTTGGGGGAGGGAGTTCCAGATTTCCACTACACTTTGTGTGAAGAAGTGCTTCCTGACATCACCGCTGAACGGCTTGGCTCTAATTTTAAGATTATGCCCCTTGTTCTGGACTCCACCAGAGGAAATAATTTCTCTCTATCCTATCATCTCCTTTGATCATCTTAAACACCTCAATTAGATCACCCCTTAATCTTCATTTATATTCAAGGGAATACAAGACTAGTCTATGCAACCTGTCCTCATAATTTAACTATTTTAGCTCCGCTATCATTCTGATGAATCTGTACAGCACCCCCAATCTAAGAATTCCTTCTGATGTCACTAGGGTGCATTGGCTTGGTAATTCATTGCTAAGTGCCTTGAGCTCTGGAGCAGCCATCAGATACAGATTTCCAAGACAATTCATTTTGATAAATAAAAGATAACTATTTGCAGCACATTAAGGGTCAAGTAATTTAGATGTAAAGTTCCATCCTGTACAGTTATCCACCTTTTAGCAGTTGCAGCCTAGTAAGAACAAATGTTTGTATGTTCAGAATTTTGATTAATAAGTCATATTCACCTGAATAACCATTACTCAAATATAGAGTAGACTGAGACTTTCGCTGAATGTGGACACAGTTCTGCACACTCTAACCATCATGCTTTGTAAAGTCTTAACAAAACAAGATAATGATGATTTGATTAATCACAACATAATAGGGAAAGAAACTGCGACTGCTACTGTACACAAACTACAGCACTAAAGATCTTCAATCTGGTTTGAATGTGTTTAGGATAGTGGAATAATGTGATTTATTAATCGTCAAATCTATACTGCCCTACTTTGGCACAGCTTTTATCTGCATGAAATACTTAAATGAGAAGCCACTGTTCTTCCTAAATATGAAAACAAATTGCGTCAACTCTTATTTTCAATGAATCCTAATTTTCCCTTAATTATAGAAAATGCTAATGGAGTGACGACAACGATAAAAAACCATACCTTGTGCATGCACCACACCAGCAGGAAATTTGTGTATGCGCAGCCCCACGGTGTATCGAGTTTGCGCATGTGCAATTTGGCCTTATCAGGCCCCCCCACCCCCCCCCATTTGCCGCTCCATTTCCCCTGCGCCATGTCCGCAACAAATTCGCGCATGTGCGGCTCCGTGCAGCAACATCAGCGTGCATGCACAGTTGCCCGATGCTTTGGTGTGATCTTTGAACAGGGAGACTGCATCAAACGAAAACATAAGAACGTAAGATATAGAAGCAGAAGTAGGCCATGTGGCCCATCGAGCCTGCTCCGCCATTCAATAAGATCATGGCTGATCTTTTACCTCAACTTCACTTTCCTGCCCAATCACCATATCCCTTGATTCCTTTAGCATCCAAAATCTATCGATCTCAGTT
The DNA here is from genome assembly GCF_035084215.1 of Heptranchias perlo. Lineage (NCBI taxonomy): Eukaryota > Metazoa > Chordata > Chondrichthyes > Hexanchiformes > Hexanchidae > Heptranchias > Heptranchias perlo. The sequence continues at coordinate 58,006,836 of NC_090339.1, read as the reverse complement.
TTGAATATACTCAACGACTGAGTATCCACAGTCCTCTGGGGTAGAGAATTCCAAAGATTCACAACCCTCTGAGTGAAGAAATTTTTCCTCATCTCAGTCCTAAATGGCCGACTCCTTATCTTGAGACTATGACCCCTAGTTCTGGACTCTCCAGCCAGGGGAAACAGCCTGTCAGCATCTACCCTGTCAAGCTCTCCAAGGATTTTAGATGTTTCAGTGAAATCACCTCTCATTCTTCTAAACTTACAGAGAATATAGGCCCATTCTACTCAATCTCTCCTCAGGACAACTCTCTCATCCCAGGAACCGATCTAGTGAACCTTTGTTGCACCCCCTCTAAGGCAAGTATATCCTTCCTTAGATAAGGAGACCAAAACTGTACACAGTACTCCAGGTGTGGTCTCACCAGAGCCCTGTACAATTGCAGCAAGACCTCCTTACTCTTTTACTCCAACCCCCTTGCAATAAAGGCTAACATACCATTTGCCTTCCTAATTGCTTGCTGTACCTGCATGTTAACTTTCTGTGATTCATGTACAAGGACATCCAAATCCTTCTGACTACCAACATTTTAGTCTTTCACCTTTTAAAAAATATTCTGCTTTTCTATTTTTCCTACCAAAGTGGATAATTTCACATTTCCCCACAATATACTCCATCTGCCGCCATCTCATCCACTCACTTAACCTGTCTATATCCCTTTGCAGATTCTTTGCATCCTCCTCACAGCTTACTTTCCCAACTAGCTTTGTATCATCAGCATATCTGGATACATTACACTCGGTCCTCTCACCTATGCCATTGATACATATTGTAAATAGCTGAGGCCCAAGCACTGATCCTTGCAGCACCCCACCAGTTACAACCTGCCAACCTGAAAATGACCCATTTATTCCTACTCTCTGTTTTCTGCCTGTTAACCAATCCTCAATCCATGCTAATATCTCACCCCCAATCCCATGACCCCTAATCGTATGTAACAACCTTTGTGTGGCACCTTATCGAATGCCTTTTGAAAATCCAAATATACTACATCCACTGGTTCCCCCTTATCTACCCTGCTAGTTACACCCTCAAAAAACTCTAATACATTTGTCAAACATGATTTCCCTTTCATAAAACTCTGCCTAATCATATTATGATTTAAGTGCCCTGTTACTACGTCCTTAATAATAGATTCTAGCATTTTCCCTACTATTGATGTCAGGCTAACTTTTTTTTATTCATTCATGGGATGTGGGCGTCACTGGCGAGGCTGGCATTTATTGCCCATCCCTAATTGCCCTTGAGAAGGTGGCGGTGAGCCGCCTTCTTGAACCGCTGCAGTCCGTGTGGTGACGGTTCTCCCACAGTGCTGTCAGGAAGGGATTTCCAGGATTTTGACCCAGCGACGATGAAGGAAGGGCAATATATTTCCAAGTCGCGATGGTGTGTGACTTGGAGGGGAACATGCAGGTGGTGTTGTTCCCAGGTGCCTGCTGCTCTTGTCCTTCTAGATGGCAGAGGTCGCGGGTTTGGGAGGTGCTGTCGAAGAAGCCCTGGCAAGTTGCTGCAATGCATCCTGTGGATGGTACACACTGCAGCCACAGTGCGCCGGTGGTGAAGGGAGTGAATGTTTAGGGTGGTGGATGGGGTACCAATCAAATGGGCTGCTTTGTCCTGGATGGTGTCGAGCTTCTTGAGTGTTGTTGGAGCTGCACTCATCCAGGCAAGTGGAGAGTATTCCATCACACTCATGATTTGTGCCTTGTAGATAGATGGTGGAAAGGCTTTGTGGAGTCAGGAGGTGAGTCACTCGCTGCAGAATACCCAGCCTCTGACCTGCTCTTGTAGCCACAGTATTTATGTGGCTGGTCCAGTTAAGTTTCTGGTCAATGGTGAGTGTTTTCTCTCTCCTTTCTTAAATAGCGGGGTTACATTTGCTACCTTCCAATCCGTGGGGACTATTCTAGAAACGAGGGAATTCTGGACGAACAAAACCAATGCATCCACGTTCTCTGCAATCACCTCTTTTAATAGAATGTAGGCCATCAAGGGATTTGTCGGCTTTTAGTCCCAATAATTTCTCCAGTACATTTTTTTTTCTAACTTAATTACTTTAAGTTCCTCACTTTCATTGGGCCGTTGGTTCCTCAATATTTCCGGCATGTTTTTTGTGTCTTCTACTGTGAAGACAGATGCAGAATATTTGTTTAACATCTCTGCCATTTCCTTATTCCACATTATAATTTCACCTGTCTCTGCCTCTAAGGGACCCATGTTTCCTTTGCTAATCTCGCTAAATATGGTGGGTTAAACGTTTAATTTCCCTCAGTTTGTTTCGGTGATTGGCAAGGAGGCCTGCGTAGTCACTGCAGGCAGCAGTGTTGCCAATATATACGTCCAAATTCTGAAATGCTACAGCAGCTACTTATGTTAATTTTAAGAAATAACACATACAACATTGTGTTTCCCAACCAGACATGGCAAACAAAAGCTAAGTGGGAAGTAATTGATTCCAGCCTCCATCTTTGCAACCACATTAATAGATGTTTTTTTAAGGTAGAAACCTCTGGCCCTATTCTGATTATTTGTAAGAATATATCACTTCTGTTGACACACTCATTCATTGCTGAAGAAACTCAGCATTTGATGCGATTTGTTAATTACTTCTCAGCTTTATCTCAGTTATAACAACACATTAAGCCTACTCTTCTCTGATTTTAATCTGAAATACCGGCTGATAAGGCAGGAATCATTTCAGACGAGATTGCCAAATTGGGCTTTCGTCATCCTTGCAAATGTATTAGTGATGTATTTTTTTTTACCATATCTGCTGATAGGTTCGACATGCAGCAGACTTGTCCTTCGAATTGCTGTAATTTGTCTTGAACACATGAATTCATATGTATATTTGCACAGCGCAGTGATAGATGCTAAAAGTGCTTGGATATGGATTGTGATTTTTTTTTGCTTTATTGCACACAGATTTCCTGTGTACTTTGATGGTTTCTGTTTAGATTTGTAGGCTAGAAATGACATTAGCTTGAATAAACCCATTATTCCTTTGAGTCCTGTTAACCTGATTTTTTTTTGTAATGAAAGCATGGCCTTTATATGTAACTTGGTAACATTGATTTTTGACCAGTCTTTATGAAGTTGGAAGCTGTGACTCACCTGCCATTAGTACTATTATACAATGACTCTTTTTTCCACATTTGTTTAACTTCATTGACCCAATATATTCTATGTGCATAAGGAGTGCATTATTTCCATTATACAAAAAAGTCAAAACCCCCCTGATAATGTTACCGTTATTAATGGGCTGTTTTCTCTACTGTGCTTTTTTAGTGGTAGATCTTTGCTATGGTACCACCATTTTCTGTGTATAAATTTTGGGAGCATCATCATAAAATGGTAAGGAAGGCCAGGAGCAGACTCCAGATTGCAGTATCACACATCAGTGTAAGAAATATATTTATTTCAAAGGAACAGTATTCTACTAGTAAATTTACTCTTTTTGTTACTAGTTTTTGCTTTTTTTCTGTTAAAACCACACTTCGCTTGGCAACGTATGCCATTTAGGTTCTCATACCATTCTTTCCATGCCGAGAATCTTTGATAAATAGTATCACTGCAGCACTTACACTTTCCGTTACTTGAAGTTCTTGTAAAGGCTGCCCTCATGACGCCATTCTGATTTTAATAGTTAAACGGATGCTCTGTTATATTGAGGGAAGGAGAGAAGTCAGTAGAATAAAGAGTTTATATAGAAATTGTATCCTCTATTACATAACATTTCCACAACACTCATATGCAAAAGAGGTCATGGTAAGTCTGGTGATCAGCAATCAGCCTCTTTTAGCTGAGATTTTAGCATTTGAAATAGCAATGATACTTATATTTTGTAGCATTGCATGTTGCCTACTAATTGAAAATGATAATGTAGCAAAGAAGGTTAAGGGGAGATTTAATAGAGGTGTTCAAAATCATGAACAGTTTTGATAGAGTAAATAAGGAAAAACTGTTTCCAGTGGCAGGAGGGTCGGTAACCAGAAGACACAGATTTAAGGTAATTGGCAAAAGAACCAGAGGCGAGATGAGGAGAATTTTTTTACACAGTGAGTTGTTATGATCTGGAACGCACTGCCTGAAAGAGTGGTAGAAGCAGATTCAATAATAACTTTCAAAAGGATAAATACCTAAAGGGGAAAAAAATTGCAGGGCTATAGGGAAAGGGCAGGGGAGCGGAGCTAATTGGATAGTTCTTTCAAAGAGCCGGCACAGGCATGATGGGCCGATTGGCCTCCTTCTGTGCTGTAAGATTCTTATGATTCTATATGTCCACTGAACCATTGCCAAGATGGCGTAGTGTCATTGCTGAATTGAGCTGGAATAGAATGCCAACAATGGTGCTTCACGTACCACTTGAGTGCAGTTTCCTGCTTGCGCACAGATTGTAACGATCGGCTGCAAAAACCCTGTGCCCTAACTAAAGGAGAAAACTGACAAAATGAAAAATTGGCTTGACATCAAGCAGCAAACAATGTAAAGGGAATTTGCCAGATTCCTGATATAACAGTAAGTAGAGGGACATGGACTTGGCAGCAGGGCAGGAGGGTCTTGGAATGAGAACCTAAATAACTGGATGCAACGAGTGACTTTTCCTCACTTCTATTTTCCTACATCCTGTGAAGAACCAGCCTTTGGAACTTGTCGGGTGACATATGAAATTGGCGATCTCACAATCCACCCCAATTATTGAGAATAGTTCAGTTCTTCCTGGACCCGCGATGTTAAGCTTATACAGTTTACAACAGTAATGTTTACCTTGGAGTTGTTTTTGGCCGGTGTCACTTAGAACAGTTGCATGCTGGTTATCCCCAGAGACTTTACAAATTAAGTCATTCTCGACTCCCACCACCACCACCACCCCAAAATAGTTAAGGCAGCCATAGTTTGGTCAAAGCTTGAAATCGATAATGGTTTGCGCATCAGTTACAGTACTGTAATGTTATTTTTCATTTCTGCACCAGATGCTTTTTTCCCTTGCTTTCTGATTCAGTGATTTGTATAAAAAGTATTTTCCTACATTACAACAGTGGCTACACTTCAAAAGTACTTCATTGGCGAGAAAACATTTTGAGACACCCTGAGGTTGCGAAAGGCCCTATATAAATGCAACTTCTTTCTTTATATGGAACATTTCACCTACTCAGCAAAATTTTCTAAGTAAGAATTTACTGCAGTAAAAAGCAGACTAAATATTGAAGCAGTGGAAGTAGATAGTGTGGGATTATTTTAAGGGACAATTGGATAGGTATTTGAGGAAGTTGGTGATTGAGAGGTATTCATTTGATGGAAGGTGTCGTCGACAGTGCTATCAAGCGGCACTTACTCACCAATAACCTGCTCACCGATGCTCAGTTTGGGTTCCGCCAGGACCACTCTGCTCCAGACCTCATTACAACCTTGGTCCAAACATGGACAAAAGAGCTAAATTCCAGAGGTGAGGTGAGAGTGACTGCCCTTGACATCAAGGCAGCATTTGACCGAGTGTGGCACCAAGGAGCCCTTGTAAAATTGAAGTCAATGGGAATCAGGGGGAAAACTCTCCAGTGGCTGGAGTCATACCTAGCACAAAGGAAGATGGTAGTGGTTGTTGGAGGCCCATCATCTCAGCCCCAGGACATTGCTGCAGGAGTTCCTCAGGGCAGTGTCCTAGGCCCAACCATCTTCAGCTGCTTCATCAATGACCTTCCCGCCATCATAAGGTCAGAAATGGGGATGTTTGCTGATGATTGCACAGTGTTCAGTTCCATTCGCAACCCCTCAAATAACGAAGCAGTCCGCGCCTGCATGCAGCAAGACCTGGACAACATCCAGGCTTGGGCTCATAAGTGGCAAGTAACATTCGCGCCAGATAAGTGCCAGGCAATGACCATCTCCAACAAGAGAGAGTCTAACCATCTCCCCTTGACATTCAACGGCATTACCATCGCCGAATCCCCCACCATCAACATCCTGGAGGTCACCATTGACCAGAAACTTAACTGGACCAGCCATATAAATACTGTGGCTACGGGAGCAGGTCAGAGGCTGGGTATTCTGCGGCGAGTGACTCACCTCCTGACTTCCCAAAGCCTTTGCACCATCTACAAGGCACAAGTCAGGAGTGTGATGGAATACTCTCCACTTGCTTGGATGAGTGCAGCTCCAACAACACTCAAGAAGCTCGACACCATCCAAGATAAAGCAGCCCGCTTGATTGGCACCCCATCCACCACCCTAAACATTCACTCCCTTCACCACCGGCGCACTGTGGCTACAGTGTGTACCATCCATAGGATGCACTGCAGCAACTCACCAAGGCTTCTTCGACAGCACCTCCCAAACCCGCGACCTCTACCAGCTAGAAGGACAAGAGCAGCAGGCACATGGGAACAACACCACCTGCACGTTCCCCTCCAAGTCACACACCATCCCGACTTGGAAATATATCACTGTTCCTTTATTATCGCTGGGTCAAAATCCTGGAACTCCCTTCCTAACAGCACTGTGGGAGAACCGTCACCACACTGACTGCAGCGGTTCAAGAAGGCGGCTCACCACCACCTTCTTGAGGGCAATTAGGGATGGGCAATAAATGCCGGCCTCGCCAGCGACGCCCACATCCCATGAACAAATAAAAAAAAAAGGACCAGCCAAATGCACTACAGAGCTTTCTTGTTACCTGTACTTCCCTATGTTTTGAATTGTCATTTATGAATGATGCAATTGGTTTCTCACACTTGTAAAGAAAGCATTATATACAGGTGGAGAGTTCTTGACTTCATTAAGTACTGCTGTATTAGTTTCTTCCCACACTTTCCCCCATTGTTATGCTGTTGTGTTTGTTCAGGGAGAGTGCAGCAGGACAGTCCAAAGACATCTTTATTATTGCCATCATGCTGATCCTTACTCTGCCCACCAGGGGGCACGTGTGAACTGAAAATAAATTGACTGGAAGTTTTATCCTGCTCTCATAGACAGTCTGGCTGAGACACACCGCGGTAAATCTGTCCTCTAAGGAAATCCGAGGTACAAATCTCAGGAGTTTGAACTTGGGACCCTATTCAGGAGTTCAGTAATGAGGTAGCTATGGTCATGTTGTTTAGTTATTTGTATAATCGAACACTGCTTTGAGTATTAATTGAATATCTGAATACATTGAATGTATAAATGTATAAACACCAACTTTCACCACACGGACTGCAGCGGTTCAAGAAGGCGGCTCACCACCACCTTCTGAAGGGCAATTAGGGATGGGCGATAAATGCCAGCCTCGCCAGCGACGCCCACATCCCATGAACGAATAAAAAAAACATACACACAGATGATTATTCTTTTGCTAAAATTGTTGTTGGATTGAATCCATTTCATTTACAAAATTCTACATTGTTGTGTAAAAAACTTGCATATATATAACTTTTCACAACCTCAGGACATTCCAAAGCGCTTTACAGCCAAGTAAGTACTTTTGAAGTGTAGTCACTGTTGTAATGTAGGAAACGCAGCAGCCAATCTGCACACAGCAAGGTCCCACAAACAGTAATGTGATAATGACCAGGTAATCTATTATAGTGATGTTGGTTGAGGGATAAATATTGGCCAGGACACCGGGGAGAACTCCCCAGCTTTTCTTCAAAATATTGGGATCTTTTATGTCTACCTGAGTGGGCAGGCAGAGCTTCGGTTTAACGTCTCATGCGCAAGATGGCACCTCCAACAGTGCAGCACTCCCTCCGTATTACACTGGAGTGTCAGCCTAGATTATGTGCTCAAGTCTTTGGAGTGAGACATGAACCCACATCCTTCTGACTCAATGGTGAGACTGTTACACACTGAGGCACAGCTGACACAAAAAATATAATAATGTTACATAAACACTAGATAAAAGTGACAACACAAACCAGAATACAGACCTGCAGCTAACTGACATAAACCATATTAAGAGTTAACTTTACAACAAACAGAACTTTGCGCTGTCCCATTCTGAGGGCATCTTCATAACTAGAACTGGCTGATGAAAGGGTTAACAATGTACAGGGTAATGTGTTCAGGTCATAGCGAATTAGCTGCAGCTTGTTAATATTCAAGTTTCCTCAGGCAGTTTTATATCCGTGAGCTGTCAAACTCATAAACAAAGATTAAATTTACAGACCAGGTATGCTGTTATTAAGACCTGCCAGCAGTTTTTGAAGAACAAGCTGATTAGATGTGTATATAATATTGTATTGTCCCTGTACCAGTTACCTGTCAAAACAATGATTTAATTAATTAAATGCACAAGTTTTATTCACACAATCTGCATTCTATTTTCAACATTTCTTATGGTAAGCTAATCATATTTGACTTGAAACACACATATGCTCCACTTAGCCCATTATAGGGAGCGAGGAAGTAATGACTATTATTGTACATTGACATGAAGATCGGTTATAATTATATAAATGATTTTAACTTGTTAAACCAATATGGGCGATATTTTTAAAATTCATTCTCGGGATGTGGGCATCGCTGGCAAGGTCAGCATTTATTGCCCATCCCTAGTCGCCCTGAGAAGGTGGTGGTACAACTGAGTGGCTTGCTAGGCTTCAGAGGGCAGTTATGAGTCAATCACGTTGGTGTGGGACTGGAGTCACATATAGGCCAGACCAGGTAAGGACGGCAGGTTTCCTTCCCTAAAGGACATTAGTGAACCAATTGGGTTTTTACGACAATCCGATAGCTTCATGGTCACTGGTACTGTTACCAGATTTTTATTTCCAGACTTTTAAAACTGGATTCAAATTCTCAAATGTTCTTTGGATTGTTAGCCCATGCCTCTAAATTACTAGTCCTGTAACATAACCACTACACTACCGTACCCATGTTAAGAGAATACATATGTCTTACATTTGACAATGTCAAAAATAAAACGTCGTTATAATAAACAGGAGCACATGATATGTAGAAGATAACTAGTGTCACTTGTTTGTGGAGTTATACTAGCAGATGTAAGTTGTTACTTAACAGCGTTGCTTTCAATACAGTGGGTTATTATTTTCGATGGGTTAAAAGCCAAGTATTCCTTGGGGAGAGTTTGTGATGTAAAGCAGTTAATGAGGTGCTGACTGACAAAAGAGCTCACAGTGTGACTGTGATTAACACTTAGGCACTCAGGATCCTCGAGTGTTAATCTTCACAAAAATCATGACGACAAACATAAGACTTCAAACACCAGTGTTGACAAGGCAAGAATCCACTTAGTTAAAGCCTAGTAGAATATATACACTCGAGCTATGCAAGACAAAATAATTGATTTAAAAACAGATCTTTTTTCAGACTTTTTTTGTTGCTTTTTATGCAACAAAAGTATCTAATTATTTCCCTCCAGTTTGAAGATAAATTGTGGGAAGAGAGTGGGTTGATGTAGCTGAAGGGTTGACAATTAACAAGAAATAGTGTCCTTTGCTCACTAATGCAACTTCAAGTTGCCCAAAAATTAGTTAGTATTTTTTCAACAAAAAATTGCTTTGTCTTCCCAAATTGTGATTTTTGTCCCTTTTCTAGAATTGGGTGTCTGTGGATTTTTACCACCTAACGAGAGGTCCATGTGACCTGTTTCAAGGTGTGCATCAATAGCTCTTTGAACCCCATCGTGAGGAGCTGCCCAAGAGGACTTCAAAGATTCTTTTCTGTGAAGAAGCATCTGACATCCACTAATTCCTCCCCTTGTCCCTCCCCCCTTCCCAGTAATTTGGCCAAGATCAGGAACTCAGTGATGTGGGGGGTTCTCTGGTGTGAATCGAGGCCTCGCCACTCCCTGGTGCTCAGTGACCAGGTTTTCTGAATTACATTTCTCTGACTTTTTTCTAACTACAGTACTTACTCTCCAGCATAAAATGATTCAGTTGATGCCACTTTAAAAAGCTCGAGATATTAGAATTTTCTGCCTTGTTAGCCAATGGCAAAAAAAATCTTTTGTTCAACAATGCAAATTTGCTTGTTCCAAAATTATTGTCTATTCATATCTCTTTGGGCAATATCTGTGGCGCTGTAATCACAATAATGTAATTCTCGTAGTTATTAGAAGTTATTTTTGTAATTTTCTTTCTCCCAAGTCAACGAATCCACAGAATACTCTCCGCCAACAGTCAATGCTGCTTCATGATCAACTCGCCAAAAGTTGTGTAATCGCGATCAGCCCTTTTCTCCTGCCCCATACTCCTAGATAAACTGACCAAGACTAGCAGACTTACGCCATAGTGGAATTGACGACAGAAAAGATTGGGCCTAATGGATGGAAGGAGACTTTTCAACGCACAGTCTCCCAGCCCTATTGATACTTAATATTTATCAGTTTCAATTCAGTTCTACAGCTGATGATCCATAAATAGGTTACTGTGAGGAATTCAAAAAAACAGATTAATTACTTCAATAATTTTACACAGGGAAGATTGACCCTCCACTCTGATCTAGAATTCGATACAGATCTATACAAACGTCCAGAAAAGGGGTGAAGAAACTTTAAATGTGTTACTGTAGTTTTCGTACTTCTCCTTGATGAAGCATTTTTGAAATTCTAATGAACAGTCTTCTGTGTCTGTAGTTCTGGATGATTCGGGCATCTCTGCTCATGCAAATGTTCACAGTGTTCCATCTGCTGCACTACATTAAATTGAATGAACAAAGATGGACAATTGACCCTTTATAAGATTGGAATTTTACAGATTAGTCATTAAATGTTATGAATGAAGCAATGGGCTAAGGTTCTTTCATTTTACTTCACAATGTCCAAAATCTTTCAAGATATTGTATCATGTAATGCACCACCTGAAACAGCTTCAATAATAACTTTCAAAAGGGAATTGGATAAATACTTGAAAAGGAGAAATCTGCAGGGCTATGGGGAAAGAGCAAGGGGAATGGGACTAATTGGATAGCTCTTTCAAAGAGTCGGCACAGGCACAATGGGCCGAATGGCCTCCTTCTGCGCTGTATAATAAAGTGCATCTTTCAGAGGCTGCAAAATTCTTGAGTATTGAAAGGGTTAAAGAATCTATCTGGTGACTAAGGCCTGAAGAATGGATGTTTGATCTCCAAGATGAAATATGAGGATTTGTTGCAGATTCTCTTAATTGTAATAAATCAACCTAAACATTGCAGAGTAGGTTGCTTTTCTGATTGTTAGTATCAATTTTACATTCTTTTCAGACAAAGCAAATACAGTTTGTTTGTTCATTTGTCCAGCAGCCTTTGACTTCAGCTATTTCTGAAATTGATGATACGGTGAAAGAAATAAGTATTTATCTAGCTGTAATTCAGGTCACCATGGTGTTCTACAAATTGCTGCAATTATGTTCACCACATAAGTTGCCGCTGGCAACAGCAAAAACTAATAATATTGGTTTGAACTGAGGGTCAACACATTGAATAGCGATAGTCTCTATTAACCAGAAGATGTGCTGGATGGAAATGTTTTGCTGTCATTCTGTGAAAGGCCTGAATTTATATAGAGCAATGCATTTAGTAATTGCTAATGTAGAAAAGGGTTGGAATAACATCTTATTGTAATGAAGCCACTACATATATATTTAGTTCCTATTATATATATACAGTTCTTATGTTCCTATATATATCCTATGTTCCTATAATATATAGTTCCTATGTCCACATATATATATATATATATATTTATATGGTTCCTATGTTCCTATATATATTAGTTCCTATGTTTCTATTGTGTATATATATATATATATATATATGCATATACAGAGCATGAGTAAGAAAGATAATACAGTAACAACTACTTCAATTTTCATTGTTTATATTTGTGTATTTTTCATGTGTTTCTTTCTATATCTTAAACATTTAATTTTGTGTTTGCAAAGCTGCCTGGACCAATGAGTTACCTTTTAATGTAAGTGACAAATAAACAATTTCATTTATTTATTACAAGACTGTAAACGCATTGCTGAAACATATTCAAAATGTTATCCCGTCTCTGAAATTTGAAATGCTTCATTTCCTTTTTTTTATTCATAAGAACAAAAATGTGACTTTCTTTCCCCCCTTTCTATTTCTACACCTATAACCTCCTTTCTCTATTCATGGGCAGTTCAGAGAGAGGCATCGGCCCTTCTCTTGGGCACATCAATGGATGTCTTCGATGTCATTGCTCTCCCAACAGCTGGCATGCTTATGCGCTCCAGAAAGACATCTTTATCTTTCATTCCCACCTTCCCAAAGACCAGTAGGAAAAACATGCCTTTTGGAATCTAGGGGAAGTTTGAGTGCAGCTACAAGTCACGTTGAAGGTTTACATTTTGGTTTGTTTGGTGCTCTATGATTGTATCTGCCGGGAGATTAATTTTACCATTCATTTGATGCATTATTTTGTTCAGAATTTTATTATATGGGGCTCAGACTGTTGGAACATCTGCTCTCAAAAAACAAAGAAATCCTTTAGTCTCCAAAGGATTGAGAGGATTCCTCTAATTAGTCTAAAACGATATGGTATAAAATAGACTTTAAAGAGTTAAAACTTGATTCACAGCTCAGACAGGATCAATATTCCAGGGCAAAAAAAAAAGTCCAATAAAGTGGAAAACAATGGGATTCAGTCGCACCGAGTTCTTGGGAAAAGTTATTAGGGGAATATTGCATGCTTGTCTGCTACTGATTGTCTGAACGTTGTGAAGAGAAAGAGGTCTGAAGAGACTACGAGAGACTTGAACAAACTTTGGCAACTTTGGGCCTTATACATTCTCCATCACCTAGCAACAAAAGCAAATAATTTCTTATTTACTGAGCTTTTCAACACTTTCTTCACTTATTAAAGTTCTTTCTGAAAGAATTGACCTTTGAAACCAACCCTGAGATCTTTTCCGTAACTCAGTCCCTGTGAACCAAATATAAGAACTGTTCAACTTCAGAATAACCCTGATCTAAATTTAATAACAATTTGATTTAACTGATTATAATACCAGCGCAGAGTGATACTTCTACTGGACAAAGAATGGTAAAGTACAAAATAATTATTTCACGGATGATAAGTAACAGTTTAATGGTTGGCAGCAGCGTTTAGTGTCCCCAAATTAATTTTAATTTAGACATATCTAATGTTCTACCCAGAAGAGTATGTCAATGGAACAAAGATGCATCTCATCAGTGACAACGATGTTCCTCCATCAGTCAAAAGACACACTTGTAAAGGAAATGCTACAATTCCCCATCATTAGTGAGGTATCCTCTGTAATAGTCCATTTCATTGAAAACACTGAAAGTATTGTAGGGTTACGATATAGTACTTTCTTTTAAAAAGTAATACTCTTCACAAATGTCTTAATAAGTAAGGGTAAAACACCTTCGATAACAAATCACATCTTGAAAAGAGGAGAGTCTGAGCTACAGATTAATTTTATTTGTTGAAATTGATTTTTTGTAAAAAAAGCTTACATATGTATTTTTTACAGGAAGGTTTGGTGGAATTTTTTTAAAACAAATTCAAAGGCACAAATCATGCTATTGGGACAGATCTTGCTGGAAAAATAACGGCGTGTTAATGATGCACACTGTAATTAATGCACAATTCAGCCAACAGGTTCGGGGATTAAGAGATATGCCGTAAATTGCGAATGTCCAAAACTTGCTGCTTGATTTATGCCGCTCCACCATTTGTTTAACACAAATGGCATCTTGTCCTTAGCCTGCATGTTATTTTTAAGAATGTTCTAGATTAATTGCCCATTAAACTCGCTGCAGAAAGCCAGGGCTGGAACTTAACATTGTAAGTACCTTTTTAATGATGTAATAATTGTTATTGCAATGCCAATCAACTTCTCTGGCTCAGAAAGGGAACAATTTAAACTGTTCAATCTCATTCCTGCATGTAGTCAATTGTTAGAGATTTTAAAAATGTCAAATTTAATTTTTTTTCTTACTTTTCCTTTCTGTCTCTTTTTTTCTCTCTCTCTTAATCCAATCTTTCTTTCCCTCTCTTTATTTCTCTTTCTGTACCTGATTTGACTCTAATTCACCCTCCTTCCTCTTCGTTCCTCTGTTTCTTTCTAAATCCTTAAATCTCATTGGTTAAGGAGATATACTGTTGGTCCCATCATTCATTAAGATCCCAGATGTTCTGTTGCCCTCATTGTGCCGCTTTCGACTCGCACTTCCAGCAAGTTCCAGCGCAAACTATTTTCGAGCTGAAGTGTGCAGAGAAAGGTCTAACAGTGAGATGTCTCACTCCAGCGAGATCTGGCCCATTGTTTCACTGATGTAGAAGAGTAGCATAATTACTGCCTGAGAAACTTACAACCTAGTAAACCAGTCATCTACTGTCATGAATTGGTGGAATGTAGGTTTGACTCTGTCATTTCTCATTGATCTCAGACGGTTGTTTGAGAGAGTGAAAGGGTGCAGGGAAATGGATGGGTATGTCAGTCTCAAGGGTAGACATTTGAAGAGAGGGCATTGGTAGCAACTTAGGAGCAGGCCATTTGCCCGATATCGTGGTCGAGGAATAGCATATCGCATGAGAAGAGGCCAGCATAAATAACTTAGAAAAGTGGAAACATTTTAAAGAGAGTCCCAGGACTGGAGAACTTCCATGGGGTTCTTTAGCATTGAACAGATTAATAATGTAATATCAAGGTTATTATTTACTCTTCTATGATTGCTGTTGAAATTTGCAGAGCAGCATATTTGATTGAAGATTACTGCTATGTTTTGATTTAACTTTGCCTTTTAAAAAGATAAAATTGTATAATATATTAAAGCAAGTTGTTGTTGTCACATATTCTCCTTTTGGACAGTTGACCTGCTGAGCTACTGAAAGGTGTGTTTCAGTTGTGTCATTGTACTAAAAACCATACTTCGTATAAATTGGATGGTGAACGTCAAAAGTATGATGTCACATGATGTGCCTGGCACCTTGTAATGGTTCAAATCATATCCAAACAGTAAGTCCGCCTTTATATTTAACCATACTTTTGGCTGTGGCCAAAGTGAACAAGTTTACTTCTCACAGATTAATAAATTTAGTTCAGCTTCCCCATAGATCAGAATTACACTGTCGTGATCCATCATATAATCTAATGGTTCATTAGTCGTCTTCTGATATTTTCCCTTTTGCCTGAGAAAATTTGAATTTTCTCCCCTTTGTATTAAAAGATTTTACTGAAAGTCATGAGAACAATTCTGAAGCATCTTGGACAATGTAAGAGACTTCTAAAATATATATTTCACCAATCTTCATCGCTCTACCATTGGCGGCCGTGCCTTCAGCTGTCTAAGCCCTGGAAGTCCCACCCTAAACATTCCTGCCTCTCTACCTGACCTCCTTTAAGACGCTCCATAAGACTACCTCTTTGACCAAGCTTTTGGTTGCCTGCCCTAATATCTCCTTAAGTGGCTCAGTGTCAAATTTCATTTGATAACGGTCCCGTGAAGCACCTTGGGACGTTTTACTACTTTAAAGGCTCTATATAAATGCAAGTTGTTGTCTGATTTCTGTGGGTAAGGAACTTTGCGTTTAGTAAGTCCAGGCACTAAATAATGTACAGACTCGTGAAAACGGGCTCTGATTTCTCCAATTTTAAAAAAAATCCTGCTGATTTTATTGGAAGAGAAAGTTAATGATATATAAATCAATAATATTGTTTTGTGTCTAGCACATGTCCATCAAGCTGCAAGGTGCCAAGTATATTTAGAAAAAAAATGTAATTTTAAACTGGTTTCTTCTGCAGTGGAGCCAGAAATTTTAAAGCACCTCCCAATCTGCGACTTTCCCTCTCTAACAATTTACCTCTGATTGACCTCAGGATTTACAGCAATTAAACTTAAAGGAACAAGACAGCTTAAACATACTCCATTTTAGCAGCAGAAAAATGCACTGTACGTTACATGATGAAGCATTTCAGTTGCTACAAAACAGTATATCATTTGACTTACCAAAAACATTTTCATAGGAGATCCAGAAATACAGATATATAATATGGATCTCTAGAGATCATTTTTCATGTTGATTTTTTACAGATTGCCATAATCTTGGACAGCTGCACTTGAGTTGTATGCAACCATGCAGTCGCTCTGAAAAGCTGATTATAGAAGAAAAACTTCTATTACGAAAAGTGGAAGACTGCATGTTAATTTGTTGCAAAGATAACAAGCAATTTTACTTTGCAACAAGAGAATCTGGGGGTAATTAAGAGCCTTTCAGATGGAAACTAGTACATTCATGTTAGCATTAAGCAAGCCCATTTATTCACTAATTGGTCTTTAAACTGTTCACTTTTGGAATAAAACTCTTTTCATAATCTCGCTCAAGTGCATTTCACAAAATCACAGCTCTCTGAGCAAAGATAATTAAAATCAAGCCCTTTTCAAAGACAAGTGACATTGTAGTGTGTATAATTGAAATTAATGTAATAGTGTGGATAAATGTCGTCATGCAGCAGGCACTTGTAATTTTCGCTGGTCGGAAAGGAACTGCACAATAAAAAACAATTGTGACATTAAGTGACTACTTAAGTTGTGACCATTACAGCTGTTTGCTGATAAAGATTTTGAGTATTCTGGCTTTTATAATATTGTCACGAACAGTTCAATCACACTAATATAACCACCTTTAGCCCACCACACCACTATGAACAGGTGTTTAGCCTATTGCAGTGGGGAGAAAGCCAACAGGGCTGTTCTAACCCTCTCCATGGTGAGGAAAAATCAGGAGTGCTTTCAAACCTTTTTGAAATACAAACGGAGAAGGCGCTTTTGTTACGTCTTTGCTGCTTGTAGTTATAAATTTTAAACACCATCAAAATCCGTTCGAGTACCATAAAATCAAAGTGTATTTTTTTCTGTTTATATTCAAGTATTAGAGATATAGTCCCACAGCAGACACCGGCCATTCTGAACAGAAATGAAAAATTGTGTCTGGGAGACATGTGCTATGTAGAATTATATAGGACAGCGGGAGGCCATTCAGCCCATTGAAAGAACCATGATTGCCATTGGAATTTGCAGTGCAGGACGTTTGATTGGCGATCCCTGCAATATTTAAATTTAAGTTTCCCCTTTAAAAAGATAAAGTTATTACAATGTTTTCTTTTTGGACAGTTGACCCATTGACCTCTGGAGCTAAAGACTTTTTTAAGCATTTGTCTCAAAATCCCAATCCTGTGGGGATGGGAGGGGAGATGATTTTCAGCAGGCAATTTCATTACTGTTTTTTAATGGTAATATCACTGTGCAATATAAATCGAGCAATGATTTATGACTCTTGTGATTGATTTATGTAAATTGCCCTGGAAACTTAAACAATTATTAAGAGGGGTTTTGATAGTGTAAATAAGGAGAAACTGTTTCCATTGGCAGGATGTTCAGTAACCAGAGGACTCAAATTTAAGGTAATTGGCAAAAGAACCAAAGGGGAGATGAGGAGAATTTTTTTTTATGCAGTGAGTTGTAATGATCTGGAAGGGTGTTGGAAGCAGATTCAGTGTTAACTTTCAAAGGAGAATTGGATAAATACTTGAAGGGGAAAAAATTGTAGGACTATAGGGAAAGAGCAGGGGAGTGTGTCTAATAGAATAGCTCTTTCAAAGAGCCAGCAGAGGCACGATGGGCCGAACGACCTCCTTCTGGGCTATATGATTCTATGATATAATAGAAGAAACATTTTTTTTTGCATGCTGTTTTTTTCTTCTGACCTGGAACTAGGAATTTACAGTTAACCTTCCAATCTATAAACTTCCCTCACCAACAATATCAAGCTATCAGGCTATGTTCACTTATGGCAATGAAATTTTGTGGCTTTACAGGGACAGGGCAACTTAAACACAGTTCTGCCTTAGTAGCAGATTAATACAATGTGCATTACGTGGCATAACACTGCTGTCATGGTAGAGCAACCTAGGTTGTCAGCCTTCGCTCAGTGGTAGCACCATTGCCTCTAAGTCAGAAGGTCCTGAGTTCAAGACCCACTCCAGCGACATGAGCACATAATCTAGGCTGACACTTCAGTGTAGTGCTGAGGGAGTGCTATGTTGTCGGAGGTGCCGTCTTTCAAATGAGATGTTAAACCAAAGCCCCGTCTGCCCTCTCAGGTGGATGTAAAAGATCCAATGACACTATTTTGAAGAAGAGCAGGGACGTTCTCCCAGTGTCCCGGCCAATATTTATCCCTCAACCAAATGTCGAAGAGGGAGCTGGCGTATTTTGAATAAAGTGGTATACTTAGAGTCTTGGCATGAAACATTCTAACATATTTCCGTTAAAATTGAAATAAAGGGCCCGATATTACCAGGGCGGCGGGTTTGCGGCGGGGGGGCGCGATTGGGCGCTGGGTATCGCGCCCGGTGAAATCAGTCTGCCCCGCGCGCAATCGCAGCCTGATTGGATCCACTTACCTCTTGCTCCGGGTTCCCCGCTGCTGAGCTGTGCGTCAGGCGGGCTGCGCATGTGCAGTAAGGTCTGTCAGCTGGAGGAGCTCTATTTAAAGGGGCAGTCCTCCACTGACTGATGCTGCAAGAAATAGGAAAAATTACAGCATGGAGCAGCCCAGGGGGAAGGCTGCTCCCAGGTTTAATGATGCCTCACTCCAGGTATCATTGGATGGGGTGAGGAGGAGGGGGAGGACACAGATCTTCCCCCCCGGTGGGCGGGAGGAAGCGGCCTGCCTCTGCCACCACGAAGGCCTGGCTCGAGGTGGCAGAGGAGGTTACCTGCACCACCAACATATCGCCCACCTCCATACAGTGCAGGAGGCGCTCCAATGACCTAAGTAGGTCAGCCAAAGTGAGTACACTTACTCATTCCCCTACACTCCGTCTGCCACATCACTGCCCCCACCCCACATCTCCTTCTGCACTGCCAACACTACTCTGTCACATCACCCCTCACACCCACTCAAACCTCATCCTCATCTTACCTGCACTTACTCACCTCGCCAGTACTCATCCCGCCACTACCACTCAACCCAATCCTCATACAATCTCATGGCTCTATCTCATACTCACCCTCTCATGCATCTCTTTCACAGTCAGCCTCACTCAACCTGCCACTACCTGTGCTGCAGCCACAGGGCATGCATCACATATGTGCAGTAAGCAGCATAAGGCAAACATGTCGTAAGCATGAAGGGGATGCACAAGGGTGTTTGAGGGTTTGTCATGGTTTTTGCTTATATTTAATTTCTGAGCAACTCACATCACATATTATATTGGCACCACTACTGTCACGTCTTTGCGAATCTTGTCTGGTTTGTGCAATAATGCCCTTTCCTGAGGATCACAATGAAGACCCACAACTGATGCCACCCATTGTGGCACTGCAGATTGGGTGTAGGTGTATTTGCAGGGCTCTTTTGTGCAGATGACTGAGAGACGTCGGCGATGTCCCCGGTGACACCCTGGAAGGATGCGGAGGAGAAGTTGTTGAGGGCAGTGGTGACTTTGACAGCGACAGGTAAGAAGATGGTGCTCGGGCCAGCCGGGAGCAGCTCAGCATGAAGGAGGCTGCAGATGTCCACGACTACATGTCGAGTGACTCTGAGCCTCCGTGTGCACTGCTGCTCAGAGAGGTCCAGGAAGCTGAGCCTCAGTCTGTATACCCTGTGGCGAGGGTAGTGCCCACTGCGACGCATCTCTCTCTGCGGTTGCCCTCCCTCCTGCTGTGCAGGTGGATGTGTCACAGCACTGTGTTGTGGAGCTCCACGTGTCAGAGGTGGACGGCGTGGCCGGCGAGGCTGGTGATGCTGTTCGCCCTCCGAGGAGGTCATGACTGCAGCTACGGCGGCCCCCATCCGGAAGATGTACATCTGAGGGGGTCCGCAAGGTAGGTAAAAGTGTCTGGACACCGGGGTAAGTGTGCAAGTTGGCAAATTTTGTTTTTAGGAGGAGGGTGGTGGAGGCCAAACTTTGTCCAAAGTGACAGAGTGGCCTCCTGCAATGAGTGAGGGTCTCCCCCCCCCACCTGTCAAATGGGCCTTTGCAGCTGCCACAGGCTGATGGCTGCAACACGTCCATTTCAACTGGGAGTGTTTCCCCCAGTACGGGAAACAGTCCCAGTTGTTTGTAAAATCCCACCCCTCCTAAAATATCACGTTAATCAGGTCTCTAAACGACCTGAAATACCAAAGTAAATACCTTAAGTGGCACCCCGTTGGCTTTAATTGCCGGCGGGAGTCCCACATGCGGGGGCTGCGCGTGCACGTCGGCGAATCAGTGGGGAACCCGGAAGTGGGCAGTTTGGAGCCGGGCTCCGGACCCGCCCCGGGAATCCCCGATTTTCGCAACCCCCCCCGCCAGGAACGCACCCGATTGCGGGTGCTAAAATAGAGCCCAAATTTCCTCCACTGAAGCAACAGCAGGAAGGTATTTGCCAGGTCATGAGAAAGTGGCACCAATGTCCATTTAAGCCAGGAATAGTAGACAACTGGGAATGGTAAAAAGGCAGCTCTGCATGTAAGCTCAAACGGGCTGAATTCCGTCCTATTTATTGACTCTTTCCAGCTTCTGCAGCAACTTATAGTCTGTGATGTGTGTTTTTAACAAAATGTGGATGAGTTTGCAGTCTGTATTGTGATGTTCTTTTATCTCATGTGGTGCATGGACAGACTCTAGTACTGCTGTAACTCGTAGATTGGGAATGTGTTAAATATATGTTCTTTCAACCACATATATATTTCTTTCTACAACCCTCTGTTGAAAAAGTGTTTCACTGCAGACTAGTTTCTCTGAGGAGGAGTTTCCACATGAAGAAGTATAGGAACAGGAGAAGGCCATTCAGCCCCTCGAGCCTCTTCCGCTATTCAATTAGATCATGGTTGATCTGTATTTTAACTCCCTTTATCTGCCTTGGTTCCATATCACTTAACACCCTTACTGAACAAAAATCTATCAATCTCAGTTATTAAATATTCAATTGACCCCCAACCGCAACAGCTTTTTGGGGGAGAGAGTTCCAGATTTCCACTACCCTTTGTGTGAAGAAGTGCTCCCTGACATCACCTCTGAACAGCCTAGCTCTAATTTTAAGGTTACGCCGTCGGGACACTAAGGGAATCAAGGGATATGGGGATACGGTGGGAAAGTGGAGTTGAGGTAGAAGATCAGCCATGATCTTATTGAATGGCGGAGCAGGCACGAGGGGCTGTATGGCCCTTGTTCTGGACACCCCACCAGAGGAAATAGTTTGTCTCTATTTTCCTATCAAATCCTTTAATTATCTTACACACCTCAATTAGATCACCTCTTAATCTTCTATACTCAAGGGAATACAAGCCTAGCCTATGCAACCTGTCCTTATTATTTAACCCTTTTAGCCCGGAGTTTCATGGGTGGAGTAGTTTCATAGTTGGCAGTACCTCCACCGTGTGGTCATACTTCCTTGAAGTTTCTCCCTTTCTTTCCTGAAGATGCTGATTCTCACTGGGGGACAGTTCCATGGATGGTAGTAATCACCTCAGTACCCTGTCCAGTAGTGTGCGAGCCTAGACATTGAGGGTTGATAGGTCTACAACCACAGAGAACATAACAGTTCGTCCTGTTCTCACCCAATGTCCACACACATATACCATTTCCAGCAGGAGTTTGGAATAATAATCAGGAGTAGGTATCCTGGTTGATTCCAGCCCCTTCCTTCCAGCCCAGGCTGAGGATAATTGCAGCTCTTCAGCTGTTGACCCAGCTGAGGTTCGGTAATTCAGCACAGATTGGGAATCAAATCTGGAACTTCCTGGTCTGTGTGGCTTAATGCCCCACCAGGTTATTCATTAGAAAGAAAACAAATAAGAACTTTGTATGGGACCTTTTCACATCCTCAGACCATCCCAAAGGACTTTACAATTAATGAATTACTTTAGAAGTGCAGTTACTGTTGTTATGTTGGCAAATGTTGCAGCCAATTTGCACACAGCGAGGTCCCAAACACGGCAAATGAGATAAGCGACCAGTTCATTTGGTGTTGGTTGAAGGAGCAATGCTGGCCAGGACATTGAGAAAACTCCTTGCCTCTACTTCACATAGTGTCATGGGATTTATGGCGGCTAAATGAACCCCAGACTAGGTCTCATCCAAGTGGCTGCACCTGTGACAATCCAGCGTTCCCTGAGTACCACACCGAAGTGTTGTCCAGATAATGTGCTCAAGTACTGGAGTGGGGCTTGACTCTGGAGAGAATGCTGCTAACTCAAGTAAGCTGGCAATAGCCCATTGGAAGAGACGAGTAGCCATTACAAGCAAAACGGAGGCATCAAGGTCAAGGTGAGGTCATTAATGTTGAGAAACAAAATACTTTCCATTTCAAGAAACAAGTAGATGCAGAGCTCTCCTCCGCCCCAACAATGTTCTTTGGCTCCAACTCCCCACCAGTGTGGTAGTTTTTCCCATCTCCCACACTAACAACCCTTAGGTTTGTGTGCGCAACCTTGTCAATGAGTGCTGAATTAGAGGCAGGTTTGTAGACAGAGGAGACTTTCATTTCATCGGTCTGGGCTGGATTTGAACTCAGGTGCCAGTGGCGAAAGGCTAGGGTCTACTGCCCCATTTCCTGGCCATTCTTTACGGGGGAACCTGAGCAGTGAGTCACAGTTGGCTATTTGGCCAACCAAGACTGATCTTGCCCTTACCTGATGTCCAAGACAGGGGCAACTCCAAGCATGGGCAACTAGAAAACATTACAAGTAGGAGGATAACAAAGCATTTAAGAAAAGGACATCTGGCTCACCAAGCCCATTCCTTTTCCAAACTTTGCACATTCCACTTTATTATTCACCTTACCCAACCTGCTAGTCTCCTAACGGAAGGTTCTACAAAGTTTCTTTCTGCCCAAAATTTAAATCAACCAACGTAACCCGAATCACAGGTCCATTTTCTGCTTAAAACTCAGAATAATCAACCTCACAACCTAAAGTATTCAGCCTTGATCAGCTGCCTTCTGTAGCGGAGAAATCATCCAGATTCACACAGCATTTTTTGATCTCTCTCTGTACTCAGCCTTATAACCTGTAATTGTAACTGGAGATATTACCAGGCCATTTCTTTTCCCCTCCTTCTTAGCCTGGGGGCATGACGGCCAATTGCAGTACCACCCCAGTTGAGGATAGCATAGACCCCACTGCATGGTACATTTATCCATTATATCAAATATACATGAAATACCTCCATTTGTGAGTAGTTTTAGATCCTGAAGTGAAAAAGTTTATTTTTTAAATCATGTGCTTGTACTGACATTTTTTTTTGTTAAGAGATCGCATAAAAATACCATGTTAATTAGCAAGTATCTCTTGTTGGAAGTAATTAAAAGTTTGAGGTAATTGCTGTTATTGGCTGTTTAACGCCACTATGAAAAGGCAGAGAATACCAGCATTAATTACAAATTTTGAGAGAATCTGGGTGCTGTAGATTTAGTCATTTATTTTAATTGCTCTTCGCTCTCCTCTTTCTTGAATGCTGTTCATCCGTAATAATCATTGGGTTGTTGTGACTGCTCGTCAATTATACGGAGAAGCAGGGTTTCTCGTATTGAATTCACAAGCATCACTGCCCCTGCTCCTGTTTCAATGGATGTTTTGACCTCTGACAGGGGGCTTAATGCCTTCAGTAAAGCACCTGCAAAATCTTGCTTCTTTTTGCTTTACACTTTCAATTAAAAAAACTAGCGCGCATGCACAATCCTGCTTTTGAGACGGTGTAATGAAACCAAAAGCTTTTCAGACTAGCGGTTCACGTTTGCTCCTCTCTTGTTGTACTTGCCTTTATTCAAGTGGAAATTAAAATCATGACGTCCTTACTTTGATGCTCAGTGTTATCATATTGGTTTCCCTATATGTCCTAGCTCTTAGTATTAAAACCAGCCAAAATCATTCATACCTCTAAAGCTAATTGTGTCATAATGGCTATCTCTGAATCTAGTGCAATTACTATTCTGATGAATGACTGCCTACTGAACAGGGATGCAGTATAATATTGGTGCTGACTGATATCCCTATTAATTTATATGCTGTGCTGAAATATAACTAGTTTTACAATTTCAAGTTTGTGTAGACCTCAATGATACTTTGTTCATAAATGTCCAAACACATTAAGATATTTATTCATATTCAGATTGAATCATTGCATTGGTTTGCATTTTCTTACAAGTGCTAACTTTTTTCTGACTTGGACAAAACAAGGTTAAAATAAATTCAAATTCTACATCAAGACATGCAGACACTGGGCAGAGGGTGACTTATTCATGAAGCTATTACATGACTGATCCTGAACTCTATTATAGTGCCAGGTCATGACACAAAATTATTTTACATTTTGCTCATTCATTTAAATTCCTCCGGTCGTTTTCATGTGAGTTCCACCTGCCTTATTTAGAAGATGTGTTCATACAAACCACAGCTTTTTGACATTTTGTAGCATCAGTGCTTTTACTGTCAAGAATGCTATGTTTCTAAATGTCATTCTAGTAGTGACATTCATTTGTTATAACGCCAAATGGACTCCGTAGTACACAGTGGGTCAATAGACAAGATGATTGAAATAAATACACACAGCAAATAGTGCCTGAACAAGACCATAGGAGATTTGTCACTGTTTGGTCCTATATCTGTATAATGTGTAATTTTTGGTAAAAATGTTGTTACTGAGCAGTGGAAGTTCTTTTATTTACATTTATTTTGTTACATTCAAAGAACAAAACTATTATTAACCCTTGGAATATTGTTAGATCCAAATAAATGACTAAACCTAATTGATCAATTGATCTATCTGTTGGTCTATCTGTCCGTACCTCAATCTATCTATTCTAACCTCTTTTTTCTTCTTCGTGGCCATCAGCAACCACTTTGGAGAAGGGGGTGGGTGCTACAAGGAAATGGCTGAATTTCAGTGGCTGAAAACTGCAATTTGAATGTGACTACATCAATCTCTGACATGTCAAAGTGCTTGATAACAGGAAATGACTATTGAACAAGTGCCTCCCTCAGCGTTCTGCTCTGCCCAAACGAGTAAAGGTGTCTAGGTTGCTGATTGAGTTAAAATATTTTTTTGCCGTGATTAGAAACTTCTATAGATTGGTATTGGTTTTTATATATAGAAAGATTTAATACAAGTCAATCTTCTGTGATATTGCAGATGGGGAGTCAAGTCTAAGTGTAGTCTTTACGTGAAACAGGTTTAGAGGGTAGAGGCTAATTGGACCATAATATGCAAACATAATTCAGTACCCACTTTAAAGTCATACATTCTGTCCTTATTTCTATATAATATTTTGATGTGATATATTTATGGTTAAATTCCAAAACTTATGAGACCTTGGAGATCTAGGCTGGCACTTCTGTGTAGTACTGAGGGAGTGCTGCACTGTCGGATATGCCATCTTTCGGATGAGGCATTAAACCGAAGCCCCTGTCTTCCCTCTCAGTTGGACATAAAAGGTTCCCTGACGCTATTCGAAGAAGAGCAGCGGAGTTCTCCCCCATGTTCTGGTCAATTTTTATCCCTCAAACAACATCACTGAAACAGATGATCTGGTCATTTATCTGATTGCTGTTTGTGGGAGCTTGCTGTGCACAATTTCACTGCCGCGTTTGCTACATTACAACAGTGATTACACTTCAAAAAGTACTTCCATTGGCTGTAAAGCGCTTTGAAATGTCCTGAGGTTGTGAAGGGCGCTATACAAATGCAAGTCTGTCTTTTTCTTTCTTTTGAAGCAGTAGATCTGGTTGAAATACAGGCTGGGAGATGCAAACATGAGGCTTTGCAATGCCAGCTCTGGGTGGAGGGTGTAAATACAGTGCAACAAGTTTAAATAGGCAGCTCCCATTATAAATGTGAACATAGGAATTTGTAATGGCAAAAGTTGGCACAGGAAGTGCATAAAGATGTTCAATATATTATAGAAATATAATTAGTTAAAATCTTTTAATATACGCATCAGTGTCATTTTCCAGCAGTCCACTGCAGATCTTGCAGTCTTGTGGTGTCAACATCACAAATATTATCCTTCAGTAATCATGTCTGTCATGTTTTGATAATTCTGTATTATCAAAATAAAGACATGTTTTAATTAACACTTTTGATAAAATTGCAGTAATTGTACCAAACTCATAATGAAAGATTCTGCTCACTCAACAATAGAGAAAAAAGAAACCCTTCACACAGCACATTTGTAAGAACATCCGCTGCCTTCCACAGATGATAGTGCAATTTGTCAAACTTCATTTATTTCATTGTAAATAACACAACTATACAGATTATTAAAAATGGGGTGAGAGGGGTGGGAGATAACTGAGGTAATGAGCTACTTGAACTTGGCTATGGCAGTTTGTGGCATTACCTGAAGCCCACTCAATGAGATAAACTTGTAAACTTCCCAACCATCCACCCATTATCATCCACTTTAAGTTGTCATCTTTGTATTACACAGATAGCAATTGAACCTGACGTACTCTATACAAAAAGATGACAAGAGAAGGAAACCAAACTAACAGCTTCAAAATGATATCGTGCGACCATTGGAAAACCTTGCAATAGGGGCTCGGGAGTTGCAATTGCTACTTTTTAAGCTTTCTCTGTGATGACTGAATTCTACCTGTAAAGGAAGATGCATGAGTCTGCTAGCATCGAATGCAGACACTTTGGATGTTCTAGTCACAAAGATTCAGAGAATTATATATATAAAATGAATTATATATATCTATGTATATATTCCAGATATTTCATCCTGGAAACAACTATGCAAATAGAGCATTCTTCTTGTGGATGTCTATATCAACTGCAGAATGACCGTGAGCATTTTGCACATACAATGAAAATTGGTCTTTAAAGATGCTATAGGTGAAAGTTGCATTATATTTACGAAGGTTATGAATCCCTGGCTTCAGTCTCTAGTACACAGAATGCCACATAGTTGAAAAACCATATCGATTGAACAAAAATAAAGAGAGCAGTGTAAACAGAAATCCAGGTTATTGAAGTTGCATAAAATTACATAGAATGTAATGCACAGAAACAGACCATTCAGCCCAACAGATCCACACGGTGTTTATGCTTCACACGAGCCTCCTCTCTCCCTACTTCACCTGGAATACTGCATACAGTTTTGGTGTCCATACTTAAGAAAAGACATACTTGCTCTCGAGGCAGTACAAAGAAGGTTCACTCGGTTAATCCCGGGGATGAGGGGGCGGACATATGAGGAGAGGTTGAGTAGATTGGGACTCTACTCATTGGAGTTCAGAAGAATGAGAGGCGATCTTATTGAAACATATAAGATTGTGAAGGGGCTTGATCGGGTGGATGCGGTAAGGATGTTCCCAAGGATGGGTGAAACTAGAACTAGGGGGCATAATCTTAGAATAAGGGGCTGCTCTTTCAAAACTGAGATGAGGAGAAACTTCTTCACTCAGAGGGTAGTAGGTCTGTGGAATTTGCTGCCCCAGGAAGCTGTGGAAGCTACATCATTGAATAAATTTAAAACAGAAATAGACAGTTTCCTAGAAGTAAAGGGAATTAGGGGTTACGGGGAGCGGGCAGGAAATTGGACATGAATTTAAATTTGAGGTTAGGATCAGATCAGCCATGATCTTATTGAATGGCGGAGCAGGCTCGAGGGGCCGATTGGCCTACTCCTGCTCCTATTTCTTATGTTCTTATGTTCTAACTCTATCAACATAACCTTCTATTCCTTTCTCCCTCATGTGTTTATCTAGCTTCCCCTTAAATGCATCTATGCTATTCGCCTCAACTACTCATTGTGGTAGCGAGTTCCACATTCTCACCACTCTCTGGTAAAGAAGTTTCTCCTGTATTCCCTATTGGATTTATTAGTGACTATCTCATATTTAAGGCCATTAGTTCTGGTCGCTCCCATAAGTGGAAACATCTTCTCTACGTCTACCCTATCAAACCTTAAAGACCTCTATCAGGTCACCCCTCAGTCTTCTCTTTTCTAGAGAAAAAAGCTCCAGCCTGCTCAATCTTTCCTGATAGGTATAACCTCTCAGTTCTGGTATCATCTTAGTAAATCTTTTTTGCACCTTCTCCAGCGCCTCTCTATCCTTTGTATAATATGGAGACCAGAACTATTCACAATACTCCAAGTGTGATCTAACCAAGGTTCTATACAAGTTTAACATAACTTCTCTGCTTTTCAATTCTATCCCTCTAGAAATGTTCCTCAGTGCTTGGTTTGCTTTTTTTAATGGCCTTTTTAACCTGCGTCGCTACTTTTAGCGATTTGTGTCTCTGTACCCCCAGATCCCTCTGTTCCTTTACCCCATTTAGACTCTTATTTTCCAAGGAGTATGTGACCTCCTTATTCTTCCTACCAAAATGTACCACCTCACACTTATCTATATTGAAATTCACTTGCCAATTACACATGTTCTGAGAGCATTTGGTACAAACCTATGTCATGTTATAAAGAAGCACCACCCGTGAAAATTCTCTGTACTTCCCCTACTCATAGACCCTTAAATCCATGAAACATCCTTTGAGCTGAATTGCCATTTAAGTAAACCACAAACCAAAGTATGATTTTAACACCAGTGCTGTTCTATGCTTAGTCAATACATGCTGCACTGGATGTGAGGGGGCATCCATAAGGTCAGTATTCCTTCACTCAGAATACTATCTACAGGATGCATTGCAGCAATTCGCCAAGGCTTCATTGATAGCATCTCCCAAACCCGTGACCTCCATCACCTAGAAGGACAAGGGCAACAGGTGCACGGGAACGCCATCATCTCCAAGTTCCCCTCCAAGTCACACACCATCCCGACTTGGACATATGACGGTCATTCCTTCATCATTGCTGGGTCAAAATCCTGGAACTCTCTACCTAACAGCACTGTGGGAGTACATTCACTACACGGACTGCAGCGGTTCAAGAAGAAGGCCCACCACCACCTTCTCAAGGGGCAACTAGGGATGGGCAATGAGCGCTGTCATTGCTAACGGTGCCTACATCGAGAGAATAAATTTTAAAAAAGAATTAATTTCTGCTTTTGTGAGACACTTCACATGGCACGTAACTGAGAACCGATAACACTTATTGCTTATGTGACTAATGCACTGCAGTGTTATGCAGTTATTTATGAGTGACATTTACCTCTGTACTACTAGATCAGCATAATCTTTATCGAAACAAAAAAAACCTAGAAACTAATTGAGGTGTTTAAAATGTTAAATTGTTTTGGTAGGGTAGATACGGAGAAACTACTTCCTCTGTTGAGGGAATCAAGGTCAAGGGGACATTAATAAGGTTGGTGAGCTGCAGGCTCAAGTTGCCACATGGGACGATAATATAGTGGCCATAACAGAGACCTGGCTTAAAGAAAGGGAGGATTGGGTACTTAATATTCCTGGCTGCAAGGTATTCGGGAAAGAGAGGGAAGGAAAGAGGGGGGTGGTGGGTGGCAGTATTGATCAAAGGAACTATTATAGCACTAGAAGAGGATGATGTAGTTTTGGGGTCAAAGACAGAATCTATTTGGTTAGAATTAAGGATCAATAGAGGAGCTATTACATTACTGGGTGTATACTATAGGCCACCAAATAGTGGGAAGGAGATCAAGGAGAACTTGTGCAGGCAAATTACAGAAAGATGCAAGAACTATAGAGTAGTGATAATGAGGATTTCAATTATCCCAATATAGACTGGGACAGTAACAGTGTAAAGGGCAAAGAGGGAGAGGAATTCCTGAAATGTGTTCAAGAGAACTTCCTGGAACAGTATGTTTCCAGTCCAATCAGGAAGGAAACAGTGCTGGATCTAGTTTTGGGGAATGAAGTGGGGCAGGTGGAGCATGTTTCAGTGGGGGAGCATTTAGGGAACAGTGATCATAATATCATCAGGTTTAGAATAGTTCATAGAATCATAGAAAGGTTACAGCACTGAAGGAAGCCATTAGGCCTATCGAGTCTATGCCAGCTCTATGCAAGAGCAATCCAGCTAGTTCCACTCCCCTGCCCTATCCCTGTAGCCCTGCAAATTTTTTCCTTTTAAGTTGTTATCCAGTTCCTTTTTGAAGGCCATGATTGAATCTTCCTCCAACACCCCCTCGGGCAGTACATTCCAGATCCTAACCACTCGCTGTGTAAAAAAATTTTTCCTCATGTCACCTTTGGTTCTTTTGCCAATCACCTTAAATCTATGTCCTCTGGTTCTTCACCCCTCTGCCGATGGGAACAGTTTCTCTCTATCTACTCTGTCTAGACCCTTCATGATTTTGAATACCTCTATCAAATCTCCTCACAACCTTCTCTGTTCGAAGGAGAACAACTCCAACTTCTCCAGTCTATCCACGTAACTAAAGTCCCTCATCCCTGGAATCATTCTAGTAAATCTCTTCTGCACCCTCTCTAAGGCCTTCACATCTCTCCTAAAGTGCAGTGCCCAGAACTGGACACAATACTCCAGTTGCGGCCGAACCAATGTTTTATAAAGATTCATCATGACTTCCTTGCTTTTGTACTCTATGACTCTATTTACAAAGCCCCAGGATCCTGTATGGTTTTTCAACTGCTTTCTCAACCTGCCCTGCCACCTTCAACGATTTATGTACATATACCCCCAGATCTCTCTGTTCCTGTACCCCTTTTAGAATTGTGGCCTTTAGTTTATATTGCCTCTCCTCATTCTTCCTACCGAAATGTATCACCTTGCATTTTTCTGTGTTAAATTTCATCTGCCACGTGTCCGCCCATGCCACCAGCCTGTCTATATCCTCTTGAAGTCTAAAACTATCTTCCTCACTGTTCACTACACTTCCAAGTTATTGAAAAGGACAAGGAACAATCAAATGAGAAAATGCTTAATTGGAGGAGGGCAAATTTCAGTGAGTTAAAAAGGGATCTTGCCCGGGTGGATTGGAATCAAAAATTGGTATGCAAAACAGTAATTGAACAATGGGAGGCCTTCGAGGAGGAGTTGGTTTAGGTACAGAGGAGACATTTCCCTACGAGGGGGAAAGGAAGGGCATCCAAAGCTAGAGCTCCCTGGATGACTAAAGATATAGAGATTAAAATGAAACAGGAAAAGGAGGCTTATGACTAATGTAAGGTTCACAATACAGCAGAGAACCAGGCTGAATACAGAAAGTACAGAAGAGATCTAAAAAAGGGAATAAGGGGGGCAAAGCGAGAATATGAGAATAGATTAGCAGCTAACATAAAAGGGAACCCAAAAGTCTTTAATAAACATATAAAATTAAAAGGGTAGTCAAAGGAAGCGTGGGACCAATTAGGACAAAAAAAAATCTACTTGTGAATGCAAAGGGCATGGCTGAGGCACCATATAAATATTTCTTCATTAGAGAAGAAGATGCTACCATTGTTGCAGTAAAGGAGGAGGTAGTAGCGATGGGATAGGATAAAAATAGATTAATAGGAGGTACATAAAAGATTGGCAGTACTCAAAGTAGAAAAGTCACCCGGTCCAGATGGGATGCATCCTAGGTTACTGAGGGAAGTAAGGTTGGAAATTATGGAGGCTCTGGCCACAATCTTCCAATCTTCCTTAGATGTGGGGATGATGCCGGAGGACTGGAGGATTGCAAATGTTACATCCCTGTTGAAAAAAGGGGAGAGGGATAAACCCGGCAATTATAGGCCAGTCAGCCTATTGTCAGTGGTGGGGAAACTATTAGAGACAATAATCTGGGACAAAATTAATTGGCACTTGGAAAAGTATGGGCTAATAAATGAAAGTCAGCATGGATTTGTTAAAGGAAAATTGTGTTTGACTAACTTGATTGAGTTCTTTGATGAAGTAATGGAGAGGGTTGATGAGGGTACTGTGGTTGATGTTGTGTATAGGGACATTCAAAAGGCATTTGATAAAGTACCACATAATACACTAGTTAGTAAAATTAAAGCCCATGGGATTAAAGGGACAGTGGCAGCATGGATACAAAATTGGCTTAAGGGACAGAAAGCAGAGAATAGTGGTGAACGGTTGTTTTTCAGATTGGAGGGAATATACAGTGATGTTCCCCAGGGGTCAGTATTAGGACCACTGCTTTTTTTGATATATATTAATGACCTGGACTTGGACACAGAGGGTATAATTTCAAAGTCTGCAGATGACACAAAACTCGGAAATGTAGTAAACAATGTGGAGGATAGTAACAGACTTCAGGAGAACATGGACAGACTGGTGAAATGGGCAGACACATTGCAGATGAAATTTAATGCAGAGAAGTGTGAAGTGATGCATTTTGGTAGAAAGAATGAGGAGTGACAATATAAACTAAATGGTACAATTTTAAAGTGACTGCAGGAACAAAGGGACCTGGGGGTGTATGTACACAAGTCTTTGAAGGTGGCAGGACAAGTTGAGAAGGCTGTTAAAAAAGCATATGGGATCCTGGACTTTATTAATAGAGGCATGGAGTACAAAAGCAAGGAAGTTATGCTGAACCTGTATTAAACACTGGTTAGGCCTTGGCTGGAGTATTGTGTTCAATTCTGGGCACCACACTTTAGGAAGGATGTCAAGGCCTTAAAGAGGGTGCAGAAGAGATTTACTAGAATGGTGCCAGGGATGAGGGACTTCAGTTATGTGGAGAGACTAGAGACGTTGGGATTGTTCTCCTTAGAGCAGAGAAGGTTAAGGGACGATTTGATAGAGGTGTTCAAAATCATGAATGCTTTTGATAGAGTAAATAAGGAGAAACTGTTTCCAGTGTCAGAAGGTTCAGTAACCAGAGGACACAGATTGGCAAAAGATGATCGGCAAAAGAGCCAGAGGCAACATGAGGAAACATTTTTTTACGCATCGAGTTGTAATGATCTGGAATGCACTGCCTGAAAGGGTGATGGAAGCAGATTCAATAGTAACTTTCAAAAGGGAATTGGATAAATACTTGAAGGGAAAAAAATTACAGGTTTATGGAGAAAGAGCAGGGGAGTGGGGCTAATTGGATAGCTCTTTCAAAGAGCCGGCACAGGCACGATGGGCCGAATGGCCTCCTTCTGTGCTGTACCATCTGTGATACTATGACAACCTTAGAATTAGATCTAGGCTGTACAGGAGTGAATCAGGAAGCACTTTTTCACCCAAAGGGTAATGGAAACCTGCAGCTCCCTCCCACAACAGGCTGTGGATGCCGGGTAAAAATTGGAGCTTTCAAGACTGAGATCGCTGGATTTTTATTAGGTAAGGGTATCAAGAGATATGGAACTAAGGCGAGTAAATGGAGTCGAGGTGCAGATCAGCCAAGATCTAATTGAATGGTGGAGCAGGCCCGAGTTGCTGAATGGCCTCCTCTTGTTCTTAACGCTCCTAATTTTGTGGATTACTTTTTATTTGCGTTTTATTCTCCCTGTGACAATATGTTTATGTTTTTCATTTGACAAGCGATCACAATAACTTTAATGTATATTTACATATCAGCAGAATTTTATTTTGGTGTGTGGGGGCGAGGGACGGGGAAGATTTTCCACACCATCTTTTAGTCAGAACATCTCTGGTGATAATATGCCTATTATCAAAATTAGTGTTCAACCAACTGGGAAAAGACGAGCCATTAAAGATGTTATGACTGAGCAAATTGACATTAACTACATCTTAACACACAATGCATTAGCAAAAGAACACCAATGAATGAGGCATTTTCTGATGTCCCTGTCAATTTGTCACCTATGTGCAGTCAGGAATGTGTCCAAGTCCTGAATGCAGGACTAAACAAATAAATAAATTGCAATTTTATCTTTGTTGATTGCCCATATTGTAAATGCTGAGGATGTTGTTAGTATTCAGTAAGTGGTGTAAGGGGCAATTTGCTGATAGCTAATTCCTTTTGGTCACAGAATCACCTGTCTCAAAGTCATCTCCTGCAGTGCGGACAAATAGAACTATCAGAAAAGAAATGAAGCATGATAATAGAGCAGGGTGGAAGAGACTCGCAAAGTGGACCTAAATAGGGCATTTGTTACAAAAATATGGCAACTGGGATGCTAAATATTTGATTTTGCAGTTATTTTTATGGTTTGTGTAACTTAATCATATCTAATTTACTTTTCCACGCAATCACTGTCTTGTTTAACAGATTTTTTAGGTTAATGAAGTTCAAAACGTTTGCAGTGAAAACAGCTGGAGCCTTTTTAGTGACATTTTTAAATGCAATGGTGACTTGTGTATTTTAAGAGTTGGGATATTTTAATCTCGTTGTGCTGTATCGTTGCGCTTACAACAAAAATTAAAAATCGAAAGTGGCCGAAACCAAAACAGTAACTTTGTATCATTTAGACAAATCATTCCTATCCTTGATAGGCGAAAGCTATCTTTGCTGCTCAAAGTGCTGCTAAGAAGCTTTCAGCTGTTTTTTTTCCCCCATAAATATTCTGCAACAGTCCGCACTCCACCCTGTGCATGCTGTCTGAATATCAGAGCATCCATGTGATCTTCATTTGTGTACAGCGAGACATTTTTAATGCGGCATAGTCTTCTTTAGTGATAATATTGACTTGACAAAGATGCTTGAAAGTATTAATTTCCTTGGATTATGGAAATGAAGCCCAATAGTGCATTCATGCCAGAAAAATTATACCGTCCATCTCCCAATTTAACCATGACCCACAATCAAGAGAATCACGAGCAGATTATGGCCACCTCCTGAGTGAGTGAGCTCTGTATCATTTGGAGACTGCTGTCTATTTAGATCATTTGAATTTTGTAATAGGGATGCAGATATTCCTATCATGTTCCTCACTTAATATGTGAAAGATTGCTCTGATTTAGTTTGAAATATAAATTTGATACAATATAGTACTCTACTGATTTTACGAGCTTGCTCGCAGCATGTTCAGTTAACTTTGTAACTCAGATAAATGGCCTTAGGTTGTGGTAACTATCAAACATTCTTCCTCAGATCTGGCTTCAGTATTTTTGCAATAGGTTCCACTAGCCCAGATTTTCCAATTGCCTTTATTTTATCGTTGGCGGCAACTCATTACCGCTGCCTGTCAAAGTAACCCCAATCGGAAAAATTCAAGTTACTGATTTCTTTCCTTTTCCACTTTCCTCCCCTTCTCTCTTACTGTCACACGGTTCCCTGGTTACCAGGAGTCTTCCGACATCTCGGCCAAGTGGGTGAGCTGAGACAGAGAGTGTCTACAGGCTATTCGATTGTGCAGGCCACCACAGTCGAGCCTGATCTCTCCCAGCATGCACACGTTCACATTTTCAGCTGAGAGTCACTGGATAGAAAGCAGGAGAAGGAACCGAGCTGATTGTTTTTCTCTTGTTCTAAATGGAAAGTTAAATATCCTTCGAGCGTTGCATCACAGCATATTAACTCTCCCCAAAAAAATTGATTTTTTTTTTTGAGCTATGAGAAACTAGGGGCCCGATATTAGGAGGGAGGCGGGTTGGCAGCGGGGGGTCGACTGGGCGCGTGGGTAACGCGCCCAGTGAAATCGGTGGGTTTGGCACACGATCGTAAGTAAATTGAAGCCACTTACCTTGGCTTCTGGGTTTCGCGCTGGAAAGCTGCGCAGCGGGCGGACTGCGCATCTGCATCGTAGGCTGTCAGCTGGGGGAGCCCTATTTAAAGGGGCAGTCCTCCACTGACTGATGCTGTGGAAAATAGGCAAAATTACGGCATGGAGCAGCCCAGGGGGAAGGCTGCTCCCAGGTTTAATGATGCCTCACTCCGGGTCTTACTGGATGGGGTGAGGAGGAAGAGGAGGAGGAGGAAGAGGGAGATCTTCCACCTGGTGAACGGGAGGAAGTGGCCTGCCTCTGCCACCAAGAAGGCCTGGCTCGAGGTGGCAGAGGAGGTCACCGGCACCACCAACATATCGCCCACCTGCATACAGTGCAGGAGGCGCTTCAATGACCTAAGTAGTTCAGCTAAAGTGAGTACACTTACTCATTCCCCTACACTCTGTCTGCCACATCACCGCCCCCACCCCACAACTCCTTCTGCACTGCCAACACTACTCTGTCACATCACTCCTCACACCCGCTGACCCCTCATCCTCATCTTACCTGCACTTACTCACCTCGCCAGTACTCATCCCACCACTACCACTCAACCCAATCCTCATACAATCCCATGGCTCTATCTCATACTGACCCTCTCATGCATCTCTTTCACGGTCAGCCTCACTCAACCTGCCACTACCTGTGCTGCAGCCGCAGGGCATGCGTCACGAATGTGTACTATGAAGCGTAAGGCAAACATGTCGTGAGCATAAAGGGGATGCACAAGGGTGTTTGAGGGTTTGTCATGGTTTTTACTTATATTTATTTCTGATCCATTCATATTACATATTATATTGTCACCACTACTGCCACGTCTTGGCCATTCTTGACTGGCTTGTGCAACAATGCCCTTTCATGAGGTTCTCCATGAACACCCTTGATGCCGCCCATTGGGTCACCCTACAGTGGGTGTATGTGTAGTTGCACGTGTTTGTGCAGGTGCCTGTTGCGCAGCACTGTGTTGTGTAGCTCCATGTGGCGGAGGTGGATGGCGTGCCTGGCGAGGCTGGTGATGTTGCTCGTCCTCCAATGGAGTGATGAATGCAGCTATGGAACCCCCCCCCACTCCCCCCCCCAGTCCTGATGGTGTGAGTGTGAGGGGGCCCACAAACTAGGTAAATGTGTTTGGACAGCAGAGTTTAAGGTATGATGTAATAATTTTGAGTGTGGAGACAACAGTGTGGCAGGCAAAACTTTGTCTGAGGTGACAGAGTGCCCTGCTGCAATGAATGAGGTATTCCCCCCAACTGTCAAGGAATCCTCTGCATCTCCCAACGGCTGCTGACTGAAACACGTCTGCAACAACAGGGAGTGTTTCCCACAGCATGGGAAACACACTGAGGAGAGTCCAAAATCACATCCCTGCTAAAATCTCTTCCCAATGAGGTCTGTCAACGACCTCAAGTACCTCCCTAACTATCTAAACTGTCATCCCGCCGGCTTTAATTGCCGGTGGGAGTCCCGCATGCGGGGGATGCGGCGCACCGATTCGCGTCATTGGGGAACCCGGAAGTGGGCGGGTTGGAGCCGGGCTCCGGACCCGCTCCGGGATTCCCCAATTTTAGGAACCCCACCCGTCACTAACGCACCCACTCGGCCATCCTAAAATTGACCCCTAGGTCTCAGACCCACCATCCTTCACCAGCTCCTGCTCTCTGCCATTTCTCCTGGTACAATACCCATCTTCACAATCTCAAATTTGAGGACTGCAGGTTTGAGCGCACTTGATGCCCCAACAGGCTTGGTCCTCGGCTGCCAGATCTGGCTTGACCATCTGAAGCAATGCATTTTTCCCTCTCTGCAGCCAAATCTCTTTGTGGCTTCAAGATTATCAAAATAATCTGAAATTACTCTCTTTGCCATTAAAAAGAGCCTCTGATCATCCTTCTCTGTTTATCCGTCCTCACTTCTGATAGTATGTGAGGAACTCATGGATTTTGTTCATCTCCAAAATCTGAGGTTACCACTAAGTTTCCCTCTGCCTCCCTGGAGCTCTCTCAGTGCGAGTCCCACTTGCACTTCAGCCCCTGTCCCACTTTGCGCTGCAGTTTCTTCCCACCTTGCTTCTCTTATCACCTTCCTCAGCCCTCACATACTCATCTTCTCCTTGACACACACGATATGCTCCCTTGATCTTCACCCCAACCCACCCCCTAAGCATTCAGTTAAATCTCCTCAGCCCATTGCCTGCTGACATCCTCAACCTCTCATTTTCCTCAGGCATTTAACACTGTTGTCATTAATTACTTCCTCAAAAAGCACACCCAAGAGCCAGCGACAGGGAGTCACCAAATTGTCATAAAGAGAGTGAATGTTTTTTCACAGGGGATTGTTGAAGCATGGAATGCTTTGCCACGGGGAGTGGTTGAGGCAGAGACCATTGAATCTTTTAAGGGAAGCAGAGGAAGGTACAGGACTGGGGGAAAGAGAGGGACGGGGGATTCATTTTAGATTGCTCTAGCAAAGTGCTGGCACAGACATGGTGGGCTAAATGGCCTCCTTTTCTGTTGTCAATTTCTATTGTTCCAAGATCCCTCCATCCTCTCCAATTACTGGACCATCTGTTACCTCAACTTCCTTTCAAGGCAAATATCCTATTACCATCCAATTACAAGTCTACCTCTCCCAGTACACCCTGATTAAAGGGTCAATAGTATCCTATGTGACTGCAAGCACTATGTGCTCTCTCTCTTTGTCCTCTCCCCAGCTTTTACCATGTTCTTCCTCCATGGTCTACTTCTCTCTTGATTCCATTCCTATTTATTGCAATGTAACCAGTGCAACCTTTTCCAGTGGTTTGCCCTCCATTCCCTCTAGGTCATCTGCAGCCTCTTGCAAAGCTCCATCATTTGGCCTCTTCTTTACCGTATCTGCATATTGCCCCTCATGGACTTCATCCATAAACGTGGAGTTAGTTTCCATATGTGCACCAAAGATGTGCGTATTTACCTCTCTGACACCATCCTGGACTCTACAACTGCCACTGCTTGTTGGATATCAACTTTTGGATCAACCAGAACTTTCCCCAGCTCAAAATTGACAAGATAAAAGCAAAAAAGAAAGAATTTACATTTACATAGCCCCCAGCACATCCTCAAGATGTCTTAAACTGCACAACCATCAATAAATAACTTTTGAAGCACAGACTCTGTTATTTAGATAAACACAACAGCCAATTGCATGCAGCAAGGTCCCACAGGCAGCAAGTTAGGTGAGTGACCAGTTAATCTGTTTTTTGGTGGTGCTGGTTAAGGGAAAAATGTTAACCTGGGGACCCCTGAAAAGGTGGTGGTGGGCCTTCTGCTTGAATCACTGCAGTCCTTGTGGTGTTAGATAGGAAATGCCAGGAATTTGACATAAAAGATCTCCTGCGAGTAGATTCCTTTGTCTGTTATTTTAGAAGACAATAATCCGTTTATTTTAAATGGTTTAATGCCTCCGTTACAGGAGTGGCGGAGGAA
Organism: Heptranchias perlo; assembly: GCF_035084215.1. Classification (NCBI taxonomy): domain Eukaryota; kingdom Metazoa; phylum Chordata; class Chondrichthyes; order Hexanchiformes; family Hexanchidae; genus Heptranchias; species Heptranchias perlo. The sequence continues at coordinate 57,967,879 of NC_090339.1, read as the reverse complement.
CATCATATGAATATGTTACTTGCCCTTGCGCTGCCATTGGCAATAGTAATTTCTAACCTTTTATTTTTATCATAATTCAGGTCTTCTTGCAACTTTCGTTGTTTGGGAGAGCGAATTTTGTGTTCTAAAAAGGCATTTTTGAGTCTGATGAATTATTTGTCCAAAATATACAGGCCGGTTTCGGATAAAACATGAACATTTTTGTACTTTTGCTTTGGGCTCCATTTTCTGCCCTTCAGTGTCACCAGGATAAGACATAACTAATCAGATATAAGACATTTCATCTTATATCTGATTAGTTACGTTAATTTACCATCTGTTGGTAAAATTGTATGGGGCCAAGATTCCTGGGGTGGGAGAGGGCACAGCTCGGGCAGACCAGCCATGAGGGGCAGGAATTTGGGTCTGAACCTGGATCTGTCGGGTTTCCATCCTGTTTACATTGAAACCCAAATTCCAATCAGAAAAACAAGGTGAGTATTTTTATGTGTGCACCTTAGTCATATTATTAGTCATGTTAGTGCAGAATTACTCTTCTACCTTTCAAATTATTTATTTTATTTCCTCCGGTTAGTTTTCTCAGAATATTCTCCATCACCCAGCCAAGAGGGCAGGTAGGTAATTTATCTCCAACCCTGAGCCTGACCTGCTATGTATCTAGCGATTAGGAGTCGAACAAGAGTCACTACTGGTAACTCTTATTTTCCCTTGTTTCCTTTGATGTGCTCAGCTTCCTCTTGGCACCTCTGTCCGATTGAAGGCCAAATTCAACAACTCCATAATTTCTGCTCCATCTTCCCCCACTCCCCCCACCCCGCCCACTGTCACTAAACTACCTCGCTCATGAAGCCCACCACCTGCTCCTCTGCCCCTCCTAGCCCAGCTCCTGACCACCCAACTTACCCTTCTCAGTCCTTAGCTTGTCATATCATCAACCTGTTCCTATCCGCTGACATAGCCCCTATGTCCTTCAAAAATATTGCCATCAGCCCTTCCTCAAAATACTTGCTCTCAAACTACCATTGCATCTCCAACCTTCCATTTCTCTCCAAAGTCCTGAAACACCATTGCCTCACAACTATGCTCCCACCACTTATTGTTCGAAACCGTCCAATCAGGCTTCTGCCCTACATGCAGCATCAAGGCTACGTTGGTCAAGCCCATCAATGGCATCCCATGTGATTGTAACCATGGCTCACTGTCCTTCTCAACCTCTCTGCTGCCTTTGACACTCTTAGAATCTCTGTTCTTCATGATCCACTTTTGTGGCACCGCTCTCTCATAATTCCACTCCTACCTGTCAGCGTTGTAGACATGACATCACCTTCAATGGCTTCTCTTTCCACATGGTCACCTCTGGTGTACCCCATGATTCCATCCTTGGCCTCATTCTCTTCATCATTTGCATCCTATCCCTCGGCAATTTTATCCAGAACTATGGGGCTAGAGCTCACATGCATGCTGACAATTCTCAGTTCCACCTCTCCAATGACTCCTCCTCCGACCCCATTTAATAAAATAACAACAACTTGCATTTATATAGTGCCTTTAATGTAGAAAAACATCTCAAGATGCATTATAGAGGCGTAATCAGACAAAACTTGACATCAACCCAAAAAAGGAAGAGCTACTAGGAAAGGTGACTATAAGCTTGGTCAAAGAGGTAGGTTTCAAGTAGGATCTTAAAGGAGGAGAGTGAGCCGCAGAGGCAGAGGGGTTTAGGGAGGGAATTCCAGAGTGTGGGGCCTGGATGGTTGAAGGTCCAGCCATCAATTGTGGAGTGAAAGGATGGGGAGATGCCTAAGAGGCCGCAGTTGGAGGAAGGGAGAGTTCTGGGTTGTGGGGGGGGGCGGTGTAGGGCTGGAGGAGGTTATAGAGATAGGGAGGGGAGATGCCAAGAGGGGATATAAACATGGGAATAAGAATTTCAAATTGGAGAGGTTGGTGATCGGTCCCCATGGAGACCAGCAAGTGCAGGAGTGATGGATGAGTGGGACTTGGTGCAGCAGAGTTTTGGATGAGCTGAAGTGTACAGAGGGTGGAGGATGCGAGGCCAGCCAGGAGAGCATTGGAATGGTCATGACTGGAGATGACAGAGGCATGGGCGAGAGTTTCTGCAACAGATGGGCTGAGGCAGGGGGAGAAGCAGGTGATGTTATGGAGTGGAAGTAGGAAAGGATATGGGGATGGAAGCTCAAGTTGGGGTCGAATAGGTCACCGAGTTTGCAAGCAGACTGAATCAACCTGAGAGTGGCAGTGAGGCAGATGGAATCAGTGGTAGGGGTGTGGAGTTTGTGGCAGAGGCTGAAGGAAATGGCTTCGGTCTGCCCAACGTTTAACTGGAGGAAACTGCGAGTCATCCAAGGCTGGATGTCCGACAAGCAATCTGACAGCGCAGAGGTAGCTAAGGGGTTGAAAGAGATGGTGGAGAGGTAGAGGTGGGTGTCGTCAGCATACATGTGGATGCTGACCTCATGTCCTCAAATGATGTCACCACGGGGCAGTAGAGAGCATAAACCCGATCTGTGGGAATCGATAGGTACAAAACTAGACCTTGATCACTCTGTAATCCAACATGTTAGCACGGTACCATGCTAGGTCACAGAGTCAACTGCTCAACATCTCCACTGCCTTTCAAATGCATCGGCTATGTAAACCTCTTAATAACTTCTGACTTGTCATAAATGTATGAGCTAAACCAAAATATTACTGGCACAGTTCATAGTTGGACTCACCACATCTCGCACCTTGCTTAACTATCTAACTTTTAGAAGTGAAGAGGCATCTTTACAAACCAAAAATGAGGAAATATCACCGGATTCTCAGCAGCTCTGTCAAGCCTTTCAATATTGCATTTTTAATATGACCCTTTCCCCCCCCCCCCCCCCATTTATTGTTGATTGGATCACAAAGCCCAACATAAAAGCACCTCAACTAACATTGGTATTCGAATTATATTTACACCTCTTGGAAAATGTAGCTCTTTGACACCAATAGAATTACTCAGAGAATTAAATTCAGAAAAAAAATCCTATTGTGAGACAAGTGTAATTTATATTAATGTGGGAGGAAGTTCTAAGCTGTAATCAAGTGAAACTTGCAATCTGATTTGCAGTGATTTAATGATTTTCTTGGTGCTATCGTTCTGTGGGCAATTTGTCTCCATTCATGTATCTGAATGTGTCTGGCTGCAGTTGCTCTATATTCATTCCTGGAATTAAAAATGCCTCGTACTGACCTAGCAGGTGCAGATAAATTTGGCTTTGGTCCAGCGTATAAAAAAAGCACAATAGGGGTTCTTTTTATGGTGATCGGCATTCAAATTTATAGCCTATTTCCAATAACTGTTGCTTTTGTTTAACAAGTTGCCAAAAGAAAAGGGGTTTGATCACTAATCTGCTCTGAAAAGAGCCAGGATCCAAACTACATACTTCTAAAAATTAAATTCTGCTTGAAAACATCTCAGTGACTACAGATTTTCTCATTTTAGATTTCTTGCTGTGCCTTAAACTTCCCCAGGCACCTGGCTTCATTCTCTTCTGTTTAAATTTTCTCTCCTTTTTTTTATATATATGATCAATGAGGTTATTTTACACAGTATTACACAAATATGAACTTTGGGAGAAGGCTAATTTAGCTCAAACACATGAAATGTCCTGAATAACATTTAATGAAATTCTGGATAAACTCTTTAGTGGGACTCATCTGCGCTCTGGCAATTCATTATGTTTAGTTGGAGCTGGTAGGTCATTAATCCATACTCTTAATTTTAAAGAGCCACTACCAGATTTCTGTGACATTGATCACAGATAGTCTAGGATCTGGTGTGTGTGCGTGTGTTTTTTATGTTTGCCTTATTTGCAGTCTAAACTGTGTCAGCCTCGGCTCAATGGTAGCTCTCTTTCCCCTGAGTCAGAAGGTAAGACCCACTCCAGAGTTGAGCATATAACCTAGGCTGACATTTCATCATAGTGTAGCGAGGGAGCGCTGCACTATCGGTAGTGCCGTCTTTCAGATGAGACGTTAAAGCGAGGCCCCATCTGCTCGCTCAGGTGGACGTAAAAGGTCCCAATGCCACTACTCAAAGAGAGCGGGGAGTTCTCCCCGGTATCCTAATTAATATTTATCCATGAACCAATATCACTAAAACTGATGCTTTGGTCATGTATCTCATTGCTGTTTGTGGGATCTTGCTGTGTACAAATTGGCTGCCGCTTTTCCCTACATTACAACAGTGATTACACTTCGAAAGTACTTCATTAGTTGTGAAGTGCTTTTTGATCTCCTTAGGTCATATAAATGCAAGTTCTATCCTTTCCTTAGTCTAGTAAACCTTCCAATGTCTGAACTCCTTCCAATTTATACACTCCACAGCTAGATTAATGCACTGGGCATTATTTATAGCATTAATGTGCCAATTTGAGGGAAATAAATGGGTGAATCAGTATCATTATTGTGGATCTTTTTTTCTGGCTGGCTGCTCGGTTGTGCATTAGTTGTAGGGAAATATAATGGGAAATGAGGGGACATTGCAAAATGCTGATGGTTGGGCTTGAGCTGGGGCTCTTCTTGGGTCAGAAGAGCTGAGAGGTCCTGGGAGCAAATTGATGAAGTGCAGCACAGAAGGGAAGTCAGCTTTTGACTTCCCTAAGCATCAGAGGAACATTAGTAACAGGAGGAGGCCATTCAGCCCCTCGAGCCTGCTCGACCATTCAATTAGATCATGGCTAATCTGCAACTCAAGTCCATTTTCCCGCTCCATATCCCTTGATACCCTTAGCCAACAAAAATCTCAGTCTTTAAAGCTCCAATTGTCTCAGAATCCACAGCCTTTTGGGGGAGAGTTACAGATTTCTACTCCCCTTTGTGTGGGTCCTGGAGCTTTGTGGCTGCTGCTCTCCCAAGGCAGGTGGCCTGAACATCCTTCCCCTGATTCCAGCACAAGACCCTGCCCGGGGATCGACCCGCACCTGATGGGGGTGGGGAGGGGGTGGGTGTGTGCATGGGCCATGGCCCAGGACAGCAAAATTGGACACGGAAAGGCTTAGCACACCTCGAACACACTACGCTTGCCTAGCACCCAGCATGGGTGGAGAGGACAATCAGCCCTAATGTGTTTTCAAGAGGTGCAAGTAATTGCTGCTTGAGGTTTGCCAGGAATCAATGCCACATAAACTGAAAAGTAATCAGTTGTGTTGTACTGTGTTGTGTTGTTGCTGAGTTTCAAAACTGGAGTGTTTTACTTTAAAGGTCTGGCGTTTCGAAGCCATTGTTGAAAGTGTAACAAGAACATAAGAACAGTACTCCCAGTGGTATCAATAGTAATTATCTCTCCAATAAATGATTATTTTTAAAGGTGAAATTTGCTGGGAACAGGAGTACAGATCTTCTCTCTTCTGGACAGCTGTCCTGAATGATGAAACGGGTTGCCCAAACTTTGCCAGCCCCTCCCCCCAAGAACCCAAGAAAGAACCATTTGATTCTCAGATCTGTGAATTGGTGAATTGACTGCAGTGTTCTGAAAGAAATGAACTAAAATAGGAATTTCTTGTTTTACTCTTTGAGAACTAAACAGTTGTTGCTGACGGGGATATAAATCTATCTCCATTCAGGAATATTACTGCCAGAATTTTGGAAGGAATATACATAATGGTATACATAACCTTGCTGGAAAAATAACGGCACGTTAACGATGCACGCCGTTACTAATGCGCAAGTCGGCCAGCAAGTTCAGGGGATTAAGTGATATGCCGTGAGTTGCGAATCTCCAGAAACTGCTGGTTGATTTACAATGTGCCACCGTTTGCTTCGCACAAACGACATTTTGTCCTCAGCCTCCCCGTTATTTTTAAGAACTTGCTGGATTTGCCCATTAATTGCCCGTTAAACTCGCCGCAGAAAGTTAGTGCTCATAATTAATAGCATAAGTACCTGTTTAACAACGTGATAATTGTTAATGCAATGTCAATAAACCTCTCTGGCCTAGAAAGGGAACAATTTAAACTGTTCAATCTCATGCCTGCATGTAGTAAATTATAACCGATTTTAAAAATGTCAAATTTTTTTTTCTTATTTTTCCTTTCTTCTCTTTTTTCTCTCTCTCTTAATCCCACCTTTGTTTCCCTCTCTTTATTTCTCTTTCTGTACCTGATTTGACTCCAATTCACCCTCCTTCTCTGTCGTTCCTCTGTTTCTTTCGCAATTCTTAAATCTCATTCGTTAAGGAGATAGACCGTTGGTCCCGCCAAACACTAAGGTGACAGACGCCGCTTTGCTCTCGCTGCGCCGTTATCAGCTCGCACGTCCAGCAAGTAATGAGCTGAAGGGTGCAGGAAAAAGTCTAACTAATGGCGTAAGCCGTGAGATGCTTGACTCCAGCAAGATTTGGCCTAATGAAATAAAGGGGGAATTGCTGTAGACCTCAGGGAGAACATGCACCAAGTATTGGTTATAGTGCGTTAATTTTGTTTGCTGTGACAAAAATGCTTCTGCTTTTGAGTTTTTATGCAAGATATTTCCTTGGGTTCAATGACACAGGCCGCCCCCATAAGCAGACTTCTTGTCGCCGATGAGTTACCGTCTCTTTACCTGCACAATATCTAGGTAAATGTAACGAGACCCTGTGTCGATGTATTCCAGTTTACTGGAATATATCATGTGCCACCACATGGTCTCTTCACCTTTAGCCTTTGGAAGAATATTCACTTTATCAAGCCACGGCTTAGCCTATGAACCACTAGACAGAGTTATTGAACATTAAACAGATAAGTGAACAATACCTAGCACAAACAGTGTATTTACTGTAATTACAAACATTACTAATCTCCTTGCCATGTGAAAACAACAACGACGCTTCTCCTAAGAACATAGGAACAAGAGTAGGCCATTCAGCCCCTCGAGCATGTTCTGGCATTCAATTACATCATGGCTGATCTGTATCTAACCCTCAACATGAAACTGACTCTTGAAACAGAGTTTCTTACTGATACAGCTGTCAACTATCACGGCATCGCTAACCTGCCACTTTTCTCTGTTGGCTGCAGACTGACTGCTGTCTGGTTGGAATGCAGTTAAGCTATAGCTCAAAATTTCTGTGAAGATATCATTGAATAGAAAGAATTCAAAAGTGTTTTAGAAGGGCTGGTTACCAGTTGTTGCCACAATCTTCAACCAGACATGCTGGCTCTACCCCCAAGTGTCTAGCCACCATCTTATGGTCTCTGACATCCCCACTGTTTGCGAGCGCCCCAGCTGTGCTGATACTGGCATGACCCTGGCAAAGCTCACTGGTCAGGCACTTCACTCTTGGGTGCTTTGGAAGTTCTGCTCTGCCATTGGCAGAGATGGAACGTGGGATTTTAGGACCATGGACTTAATGATATAATACAAGTTGGGTGGAACTGGAATTGCTTATACTAAACTGATGGATACTGACACTCACCAACTTTGATTTGAAGATTGGCGTTTTAATGTTGTTAATTTTTTTCGTCCGCAAACAATAATAAAATAAATATGGGGTTGTATTCTCTAGAGTTTCGAAGGTTAGGGGTGATCTGATCGAAGTTTATAAGATATTACGGGGAACGGATAGGGTGGATAGAGTGAAACTATTTCCGCTGGTTGGGAATTTTAGGAGTAGGGGGCACATTCTAAAAATTAGAGCCAGACCTTTCAGGAGTGAGATTAGAAAACATTTCTACACACAAAGGGTGGTAGAAGTTTGGAACTCTCTTCCGCAAACGGCAATTGATACTAGCTCAATTGCTAAATTTAAATGTGAGATAGATAGCTTTTTGGCAGCCAAAGTTATTAAGGGATATGGGCCAAAGGCAGGTATATGGAGCTAGATCACAGATCAGCCATGATCTTATCAAATGGCGGAGCAGGCACGAGGGGCTGAATGGCCTATTCCTGTTCCTATGTTCCCATATAAAAGCCCTGTATATACAGTGTTTAAATTGTGTCAGGGGAATTTGTGTAATACCCAATGGGCCATAATTTGCTGTGGCAGGGCATCTAACGACATCTGCCATTAGTTAGACTTGCCCGTGCATGTTTAGGTTTTTAAATTTTTTGGGTGGCAAATGCTGAAAGTGCGAGCTGATAATGTCACAGCGAGGGAAACATGGCATCTGGGACCTGAGTGAACAGGGCAAGTAACTGTGTATCTCCTTAACTAATCAGATTGAAGGATTGTGAACTTAACAGCGCAAGGACTGAGAAGGAAGAGTAAATTAGAGTGGGTGAATTCAATGTCAAATCAGGTAGAGAAAGAGAAATAAAGATTGGATTAAGAGAGAGAAAAAAGAGACAAAGGAAAAGTAAAAAAATTAAATTTTAATTTAAATATTGACATTTTTAAAATCTCCAACAACAATTAAAGCCTGAAGGAATGAGATTCCACACTTGTAATCGTTAATGTTCAGTGCCAGAAAGGTTGTCTGGCAGTAACTAACACTTGTCATGTCATTAAAAGGGTACTTAGACTGAAATGAACAAGATTTAACTTTCTGTGGTGAGTTTAGTTCGTTCTTCCACACAAATACATCAACTTCATGCCGTTCAATACATTTCAATGGTGAGGCAGACAGCGAGATCCCGTTTTCGCGAAGCCAATGGAGGAGTGGCGCAACTCGGACAGCAACTTTTGGATTTCCGCGTTTAACCGCGCATCTGCCCCTCGCCTGAAATTGCTGTACCATTTGCGCATAAATAACGGTGAGTGCCATTAACCTCACTATTATTTTGACAGCAAAATATGGCCCACAGTAAGGGTGAGGCAGTGACGTTGTCCCTCTATACACTGTAAAAGGCAGTGCACTCACAGTGTGTTCATTGGCTCCAAATGCACGTTTTACCTGCATCGATGCATTGAAGGGGAAGTTAGATAAGTACATGAGGGAGAAAGGAATAGAAGGAAAGGTAGATAGCGTGAGATGAAGTAAGGTGGGAGGAGGCTCGTGTGGAATATAAACACCGGCATAGACCAGTTGGGCCGAATGGCCTGTTTCTGTGCTGTAAAGTCTATGTAATTCTATGCACCTAGAATAAGCTATATATTGTGCATATGTTCTGGTGCAGAGGGGGGAATGGAATTTATTTGCACGGAGCGACATACTCCCCAAAATGAACAAAAGGGGAATATTTATAATTGTGAAATGTTAAAAATGTAACTTGAAAAATCTAAACAAATGTTGGTACCTTGAAATTGTTCAAAGGGTTTACAAAGTTCCAAACTTTTACACCATTTCAAAGAATTAAGTCAGAGAGAGGATTTTTTTTCTCTATCTTTTCAAACTGACCCCGCTGTGCAGCTCCCACTAGCTGGAAGGCCAGAGCTGTCAGTTTCTCCAGGTCAGCTGTCACTCTCACTTGTAAGGAGTCGTACAACACCAGGTTATAATCCAACAGCTTTATTTGAAATCACAAGCTTTCGGAGCTTACCTCCTTCGTCAGGTGAAACATGGAACACTCACCTGATGAAGGAGCAAAGCTCCGAAAGCTTGTGATTTCAAATAAAGCTGTCGGACTATAACCTGGTGTTGTACGACTCCGTACATTTGTCCACCCCAGTCCATCACCGGCATCTCCACATCGTCACTCTCACTGGCTGTTTACGATCTGTAAGTTGGAGGCACAATTAGAGAAAAACTATCATCGCACCCCTCCCTCGCTCACGGAACATTTTAACTTTTTTCAGCAGTACTCGGTCTATCAAACTACATGAGAACTGATCTCACTCAGTCTATGGGACTTGAGTGGCAGCCTTGGGGCTTGGCCTTTGCTCATCCAGGATGTGAGGGAAATCCTCTAATTTCTGCGTCTTTTGCGACTTTATTAACTAACTTGCTAATAAGAATTAAGGGCTCTTTTTTCCTCTTTGCTAATTTTCTTGAAAAGGACTGTCATGGCGATAGAAAGCATTAATTGCTTATTTATCGTATTAGTGCTGCTCTGAGGATTTATACTGCTCCAAAATGGCTTGGTAAATATTAGTTGAAGGTGTGAAAAAGCTAATGCTTGTTTGTTAAGGCCTCGTGAATGGTGAATATTTAACTCCAGGTCAGACTTAGCGTTGGAGATCTTAATGAATGAAAAGATTTCAAAGTTTTACACAGCGATGTTACAAACGAATAGTACACAAGAGTTTTCGTTCTCTCAGGAAGCATGGATGAAGTGGCTATTGACTGATATATTACAGGAGATGGCAGTCTGTGAGCAGAAGGGAAAGAAGGCACAAGGCTCGCAGTAGTTACCCACCACCTCCCCTGGCAGTAGGGTGTCACAGAGTCAGCTACCTGGGCATGATGGAGCATCAAGAGTATGAGAAGACTCAGCAGGGACGATGTAACTGAAGTACTTTTGCAATGTAGTCACTGTTGTAATGTAGGAATCGCAGCAGCCAATTTGCGCACAGCAAGCTCCCACAAATAGCAATGGAATAAATGACCAGATCATCTGTTTTAGATGTTGGTTAAGGGCTAAATGTTGGCCAGACCTCCCCTGCTTTTCTTTCAATAGTGCCTTGGGATCTTTTAGGCAGACAGGGCCTCGGTTTAACAGCACCTCTGACAGTGCAGTGCTCCCTCAGTACAGCGCTGGGAGCGTCAGCTTCGATTCTGTGCCCGAGAGCGGGAGTCGAATCCACAACCTGTTGACTTGGAGGCAAAAGTGCTACCTACTGAGCCATGGCTGACACCTCTTCAGTAAAAAAAAAATGGGTCAAAATATTTCAACAGAAATACTTTACCAACAACCCAAAAAAAGAAAAGATTTGTATAAAAAAAACTTTCTTACTTTCCCTCCTATTCCTTGCATCAACACTCTCAGCATGCAAATTCAAAATGGCTGTGGGATGGACAGTGCCCATCAGAAGCAAGTTGAAAGATTCTTTATTTGACTGGCATTCTGCTGGGATGGAAAACAAAAAGCTTTTTACTGCTCTGTTGGATGTCGAGACCCTGACCTACCACCAGATTCACCAAGGAAAGGAAAATCAGAGCCATTATCTTTAATTGTGTAATAAAAACAGAAAATGTTGGAGAAGCTCAGCAAATCGGGCAGCATCTGCGGAGAAAGAAACAGAGTTAACGGGCTTGATTTTCGACGTCCGAGCGGGTGCGTTAATGGCGGGGGAGCTCCGAAAATTGGGGATTCCCGGGGCGGGTCCTGAGCCCGGTTCCAACCCGCCCACTTCCGGGTTCCCCAGTGACGCACTTAGATGTGCGCGCAGCCCCCGCATGCGGGACTCCCGCCGGCAATTAAAGCCAGCGGGATCCCACTTAAATCAATTAATTGGATACTTCAGGTCGTTAGCAGACCTGATTTGTAGGATATTTTAGGAGGGGTGGGATTTTCATCTAAACTGAGGGTGTTTCCCCTACTGGGGGAAACACTCCCAGTTGAAATGGACGTGTTGCAGCCACCAGCCTGTGGCAGCTGCAAAGGTTCATTTGACAAGTGCGGGGGGAGACCCTCACTCATTGCCGGAGGCCACTCTGTCACTTTGGACAAAGTTTAGCCTGCACCCTCCTCCTAACACTAAAATCCACCAACTTGCAACCTCAACTCCAGTGTGCAGACACATTTACCTACCTTGCGGACCCCCTCAAACATACATGTTCCGGATGGGGGCCGCCGTAGCTGCAGTCATGACCTCCACGGAGGACGAACAGCATCACCAGCCTCGCCGGCCACGCTGTCCACCTCTGACACGTGAAGCTCCACAACACAGTGCTGTGACACATTCACCTGCACAGCAGGTGGGAGGGCAACCACAGAGAGAGCTGCGTCACAGAAGGCATTACCCTCGCCACGGGGTCCACAGACTGAGGCTCAGCTTCCTGGACCTCTCTGAGCAGCAGTGCACACGGAAGCTCAGAGTCACTCGACATGTAGTCGTGGACATCTGCAGCCTCCTTCATGCTGAGCTGCTCCCTGCTGGCCCGAGCACCATCTACTTACCTGTCGCTCTCAAAGTCACCAATGCCCTCAACAACTTCTCCTCCGCATCCTTCCAGGGTGCCACTGGGGACATCGCCGATGTCTCTCAGTCATCTGCATAAAAGAGCCCTGCAAATACACCTACACCTACTCTGCAGTGACACAATGGGTGGCATCAGTTGTGGGTCTTCATGGTGATCCTCAGGAAAGGGCATTATTGTACAAACCAGACAAGATTTGCAAAGACGTGGCAATAGTGGTGACAATATAATATGTAATGTGAGTTGATCAGAAATCAAATGACAAACAAATGACAAACCCTCAAACATGACAAACCCTCAAACACCCTTGTGCATCCCCTTCATGCTTACGACACATTTGCCTTACGCTTCCTACTACACGTGTGATGCATCCCCTGTGGCTGCAGCACAGTTATTGGCAGGTTGAGTGAGGCTGACTGTGAAAGAGATGCATGAGCGGGTGAGTATGAGATAGAGCCATGAGATTGTATGAGGATTGGGTTGAGTGGTAGTGGTGGGATGAGTACTGGCGAGGTGAGTAAGTGCAGGTAAGATGAGGATGAGCTTTGAGTGGGTGTGAGGATTGATGTGATAGAGTAGTGTTGGCAGTGCAGAAGGAGATGCGGGGTGGGGGCAGTGATGTAGCAGATGGAGTGTAGGGGAATGAGTAAGTGTACTCTCTTTGGCTGACCTACTTAGGTCATTGAAGCGCCTCCTGCACTGTATGCAGTTGCATGATATGTTGGTGGTGCAGGTGACCTCCTCTGCCACCTCGAGCCAGGCCTTCTTGGTGGCAGAGGCAGGCCACTTCCTCCCGCCCGCCGGGGAGAAGATCTCTGTCCTCCCCCTCCTCCTCACCACATCCAGTAGGACCTGGAGTGAGGCATCATTAAATCTGGGGGCAGCCCTCCCCCTGGGCTGCTCCATTCTGTAATTTTGGCTCCTGTCTACAGCATCATTCAGTGTAGGACTGCCCCTTTAAATAGGGCTCCTCCAGCTGACAGCCGATGATGCGGGTGCGCAGTCCGCCCGCTGCGCAGCTTTCCAGAGTGAAACCCGGAAGCAAAGGTAAGTGGCTTCAATTAGGTTGCAATCGCGTGCGGAGCACCCCGAATTCACTGGGCGCGTTACCCACGCGCCCAGTCGACCCCCTGCTGACAACCTGCCTCCCTCTTAATATCAAGCCCAAAGTTTCAGGTTATCTGGATCGTAACCACTGCTCCCATTTTTTCGGTCAGCTAGTGCTGGTATCGGTTCTGCTGCTGCCATTTACAGCTACGCCTGATCAATCTTTTGTTTCTTAACCTGTCTCGTTACCACCCTCCTTGCCTTGCACCATCATCTGTTTTGTCATTTAACCACTCGTGCCCTCCAGCCTATCACAGACCTTCCCTTATGTTCTTTCCTCCCCTCCCCTCGCCTCCCCCCCTTTCCCTGGCTCTGTACTCGCTCAAAAATTTTAACTGTTTTAACATCTTCCAGTTCTGACAAAAAGTCTTCAACCTGAAACGTTAACTCTGTTCCTTTCTCCACAGATGCTGCCTGACTTGCTGAGCTTCTCCAGAATTTTCTGTTTTTATTTCAGATTTCCAGCATCCGCAGTATTTTGCTTTTGATCTTTAATTGTGTAATCAATTGGGGAAAAAAAGAAATAAAAATTGTAATTTACATCTCCATAAATAAAACCTTGATGTGTTGCACAATGAATTGATTAAAAATGCTTTTTGCTGTAAAATAATCTCTTATGCAATATTCATGAACAGAGTCTAAATTGCCACTATGATCATTGCCTTCTCCCAATTCCATGTCTATTTATGTATTTACAACATGTTAGTTTGCCCTGCAGCTGGATTAGAGGGACACTGAGGGAATCAGAGCTGTTATCTTGGGATAAAGCGTTTATAGGGAAGATAATTATTTTAAATGCTCCACCTGCAGAGCTAGCAGTTACAATTTGAATTGGGTAAATGAAGCATTGGAATAATGCAGACCCACACACATAAGGTGCCAGGCAGAATTGTGTGAAAATAATAGCATTAAAATTAGCTTTCAAAGAACTGTGCAACTCCAATATACATTGCATTTTACTTTATGTCGACTTACGAACTCATATTACCTGAACATCATCCAGCACCCATTTATCATCAGCATTTCTTATACTGCTAACTACACCTCTCTGTAGAGTTAATAATTAGTCCCCATTCAATTTAAACTTCTTTTATGAGATTGAATCCCTTCTAGTTGAAGAATTTTCAGTGTGTATCAGGAATCATTGTTGCTTTCTGTTCTAATTTAGCTTTCCTTTACCCCATTTTTTGTGTGGTCGCTTGTATTGTTTCTGCTTTGTTAAATAATTGCATGGTTCTGTGCACATAATAATAAGAATTTGGTGCAGAGGCGTTAATTGGAAAATATCAGGCAAAATCATCCAAAGATCTTAATCTCAGAACTTTACCAAAAAATAAAGTAATACAGTGAGAATGTGTGCAACATAACATGAGGTCGGGTGAAAATCTTCTTCATTTAATACATTTCCACAATATCCATTAGTCTTGATTTTCTTCTGTTTTTTTTTGGAGGTTGGAGTGGTGTTCACTGCTTTCATATTGATAAATCCTTTGCTGATTTTGGTTAAATGGTTAAAACATCTCCATCTTCCTTTATGTCCTATTTGAGTGATATATCTTTTATTCTGTTGTGATCACTTGTTTGGTTTCTACTACCATTGAATTTGCACAGGTCAACTTTGATGAAATGCATTGAAATTATGCTAACAATGTAAAATGCATTGTTAGTAAACCAAGTGCAAATTCAGACTGCGGCTGAGTACTGTAGCAGTAGACCATTGTCCTCAGGATTGCAGGAGTATCTGAGACTTCTTTATAATGTCCAAGTCCTGAGGCTGCAACAAGAGGAGCAATAGAAAAAAACTTGCACTCATACAGCGTTCTGATCTGCCCTAAAGTGCTTTATAACCAATGGATTATTTTTGAATTATAGTCACTGCTGTTACATAGACAAATGCAATACATATAAATGTCCCAGAAACATCAAATGATAAATAATCAGATCATTCAATTTTGGTGGTCATGGTTGAGGGAGGAATGTTGGCCAGGACACCGGGAGAACCCTGCTTTGCTTCGAAAGGTGCTGCAGGATCTTTTACATTCACCTCAGCAAACAGATGGGGTGTCAGTTTAATGTCTCCTTTGAAAGATGGCACCTCCGACAATGCAGCACTCTTTCAGATACTGCACGGAAGTGTCAGCCTGGATTATTGCATACAAGTCTGTAATGGGGTTTGAACCCACAACCGCCAGCTCAGAGGCAAGAGTACTACCAACTGAACTAAGGCGATACTTAATCCATGGATTTATAGATCATAAATAGAAGCTGTCTTGCCAAATAAATTGCACTTTGCACAATTAATGGTGTTTCACTGCCTTACTTCAAAAACATCACCAAACAGAGTTTGGTGCAAAGGCATTAATTGGAAAATATCAGGCAAAATCATCCAAAGATCTTAATCTCAGAACTTTACCAAAAAAATAAAGTAATACTGTGAGAATGTGTGCAACATAACATGAGGTCGGGTGAAAATCTTCTTCATTAAATACATTTCCACGATATCCATTAGTCTTGATTTTTTTTCTGGTTTTTTTTTTGGAGGTTGGAGTGGTGTTTGCTGCTTTCATAAAGTGAACAGCTTTCCTTGGCTGCTCGTGATCTTCAGTGAATGGGGCCTCAACTATTCACTGTATTTATTAACAACTTAGATGGCGGGATTGAGAGCCACATATCCAAGTTTGCCGATGACACAAAGATAGGCAGCATTGTAAGCGGTGTAGATGGGAGCATTAAATTACAGAGAGATATTAACAGATTATGTGAATGGGCAAAACTGTGGCAAATGGATTTCAGTGTAGGCAAGTGTGAGGACATTCACTTTGGACATGAAAAGGATAGATCAGAGAACTTTCTGAATGGTGAAAAGCTCGAAACAGTGGAGGTCCAAAGAGACTTAGGGGTCCATGTACGTAGATCATTAAAATGTCATGGACAGGTACAGAAAATAATCAAAAAGGCTATTGGAATGCTGGCTTTTATATCTAGAGGACCAGAATTCATTGGGGTAGAAGTTATGCTACAGCTACACGATACCCTGGTTAGACCACACCTGGAGTACCGTGTTCAGTTCTGGGCACCGCACTTTAGGAAGCCTTGGAGGGAGTGCAGCTTAGATTTACTAGAATGATACCTGGACTCCAAGGATTAGAGATTAAGGAGGAGAGATTACACAAATTAAGGCTGGAATTCCCTGGAATTTAGAAGATTAAGGGGTGAAGTTTTGAAGTTTTCAAGATATTAAGGGGAACTGATAGAGAGAAACTATTTCTGCTGGTTGGGGAGTCTAGAACTAGGCAACATAGGCTAAAAATTAGAGCCGGGACTTTCAGGAGTGAAGTTAGGAAACACTTCTACACACAAAGGGGGGTAGAAGTTTGGAACTCTCTTCCGCAAACGGCAGTAAATGCTAGCTCAATTGTTAATTTTAAATCTGAGATTGATAGTTTTTTGCGAACCAAAGGTATTAAGGGATATGGGGCTAAGGCAGGTGTATGTAGTTAGGTCACAGATCAGCCATGATCTCATTAAATAACGGAAAAAGCTCGAGGGGCTAAATGGCCCCTCCTATTCCTATGTTCCGATGAATGGCATCAACAGACAAGAGAAACAGAACCCATGACCTACTGCTTTCACAACAATAACAACTTGTATCTAAAGAGCACCTTTATCATAGTAAAACATCCCAAGGTACTTTGCAGAGATCAAAACAGACTCCAAGCAGCAGTAGAAAAGTTAGCAATGGTGAACCAATGATTGAAGATGTAGGAGGCTTTTAAAAGTGGGAGAAAATAAGACTTTTGAGAGTTATAAATTGTGTATAAATATTTTTTTATTCATTCATGGGATGTGGGCGTCGCTGGCGAGGCCAGCATTTATTGCCCATCCCTAATTGCCCTTGAGAAGGTGGTGGTGAGCCGCCTTCTTGAACCGCTGCAGTCCGTGTGGTGAAAGTTCTCCCACAGTGCTGTTAGGAAGGGAGTTCCAGGATTTTGACCCAGCGACGCTGAAGGAACGCCGATATGTTTCTGAGTCGGGATGGTGCGTGACTTGGAGGGGAACGTGCAGGTGGTGTTGTTCCCATGTGCCTGCTGCCCTTGTCCTTCTAGTTGGTAGAGGTTGCGGGTTTGGGAGGTGCTGTCGAAGAAGCCTTGGTGAGTTGCTGCAGTGCATCCTGTGGATGGTACACACTGCAGCCACAGTGCGCCAGTGGTGAAGGGAGTGAATGTTTAGGGTGGTGGATGGGGTGCCAATCAAGTGGGCTGCTTTGTCCTGGATGGTGTCGTGCTTAGTGAGTGCTTTTCGAGCTGCATTCATCCAGGCAAGTGGAGAGTATTCCATCACACTCCTGACTTGTGCCTTGTAGATGGTGGGAAGGCTTTGGGGAGTCAGGAGGTGAGTCACTTGCTGTAGAATACCCAGCCTCTGACCTGCTCTTGTAGCCACAGTATTTATGTGGCTGGTCCAGTTAAGTTTCTGGTCAATGGTGACCCCCAGGATGTTGATGGTGGGGGGTTCGGCGATGGTAATGCCATTGAATGTCAAGGGGAGGTGGTTAGACTCTCTCTTGTTGGAGATGGTCATTGCCTGGCACTTGTCTGGCGCGAATGTTACTTGCCACTTATGAGCCCAAGCCTGGATGTTGTTCAGGTCTTGCTGCATGCAGGCACAGACTGCTTCATTATCTGAGGAATTGTGAATGCAACTGAACACTGTGCAATCATCAGCGAACATATTACTAACCTTATGATGGAGGGAAGGTCATTGATGAAGCAGCTGAAGATGGTTGGGCCTAGGACACTGCCCTGAGGAACTCCTGCAGCAATATTCCATAACTCAACATAAAATGTAACATGAAATTTCAGGAAACTTCCTCTCTATCTCAAAAACCGCCTACTTTCACCTCTGTAACATCGCTCGTCTCTGCCCCTGCCTCAGCCCATTTGCTGCTGAAACTCTCATCGCTGCTTTTATTACCTCCAGACTCAACTATTCCAATGCTCTCCTGTTCGGCCTCTCATCTTCTACCTTCCATAAACTTAAGCTCATCCAAAACTCTGCTGTCCCGTATCCTAACTTGCACCAAACCCTTTTCACCCATCACCCCTCTGCTTGTTGTCCTACAATGGCGCCTTCTCCACCCACACCTCGATTTTAAAATTCTTTTCCTCATGGTCAAAGCCCTCCATGGCCTCATCCCTCCCTTTCTCTGTAATCTCCTTCAGCCCTACAACTCTCTGAGGAATCTGTGTTCCTCCAACTCTGTCCTCCTGTGCATCCCCAACCTTCGCTTCACCATTGGCGTCCGACCCTTCAGCTGTTTAACCCTTAAGCTCCGGAACTCCATCCCTAAAGCTCTCCGTGTCGCCACCTCTCTTACCTCCTTTAAGATGCTTCTTAAAACCTACAACCTGGGGTTGTATTCTCTAGAGTTTAGAAGGTTAAGGGGTGACCTGATCGAAGTTTATAAGATATTAAGAGGAACAGATAAGGTGGATAGGGAGTAACTATTTCCGCTGGTTGGGGATTCTAGGAGTAGGGGGCACAGTCTAAAAATTAGAGCCAGACCTTTCAGGAGTGAGATTAGAAAACACTTCTACACACAAAGGGTGGTAGAAGTTTGGAACTCTCTTCTGCAAATGGCAATTGATGCTAGTTCAATTGCTAATTTTAAATCTGAGGTAGATAGCTTTTTGCCAACCAAAGGTATTAAGGGATATGGGCGAAAGGCAGGTGTATGGAGTTAGATCACAGATCAGCCGTGATCTTATCAAATGGCGGTGCGGGCTTGAGGGGCTGAATGGCCTACTTCTGTTCCTATATTCCTATGTTCCTATGTACCTCTTTGGCCAAGCTTTTGGTCACCCGTCCTAATATCTCCTTCTTTGGCTCAGTGTCTGTGAAGCACATTGGGACGTCTTACTGCATTAAAGGTGCTATATAAATGCAAGTTGATTTTGTTGTTGATAACCATATCTTAGCAATAGCACTATAACTGAAGGGGGTTAAGCCAACAGAAATAAAAGACTGCCTATTTCATAGAAATTAACATTTTCCACTATATATGCAGATAATTGATTTTAGCAACCCAGTACCTTCTGTTTCCAGTTGATGTGATACTATGTACATTTTCTAATTTCCGTTTCAGCTCCCCTTCCTTGAATTTGAAAGGTAGAATATAAACTGAGTTTGCCTGAGTGAACAAATTGATTTTGTTTAGAATTGCAGCATTTTAAACCACAACTACTGACCTTTTCACATGGGATATTGTTCTGGCAGTTGCAGAGTAGGCTTCTTTTTTTATAAACTTATCATTGGTCCTGATCAATTTCTACCTAACCATTCATGAAAAAAACAAATCACACATTTCAATATTTTTGAAAGTGCTCTCCATAAAAACTACCTTTGTCTCGTTCTGAAGCCATGAGGTCAATTTTTACAGAATCACTTTAGTTCTTTTTTCCCCTCCTTTTTCTCTCTTTTTGACATCCTTCTTTCTATCTTTGGATCTAACTTGTGACACATGTCGTTCATTGACCAGAGATCCAGGGGCATGACCCAATATCAGGTGTCACCAATAAACCACTAGGAAGTGACTCGTAGGTGACTAACCTGCCCTCCAGTAGTTCCTCTTGTAGGGAGACTTCCCTGATTTCGTAACTGAGGTTTGGAGCTTCTTGTTTGGGGAATCACTGATGCCAACCTACACTCACTTTAGTTGATCATTTAATTTGATCGGTAGATGCAAACCTACATTCTACCAATTGCTTTAGTCGATCATTTTCTTTGATAGAAGCATAGTTACATAACAGTGTGTAGAAGAAAAGCATACTAACAGATTTAAAGGAGAAATGTGTTTTACTGAATTGATCCCTAATCCCGAGATGTAAAGAGAGAACATATTTACACCCTTGATTCAACATTTTAATTCTTTATGGATAGAGAGAAACTATTTCCGCTGGTTGGGGTCTAGGGCTAGGGGGCACAGTCTAAAAATAAGAGCCAGACCTTTCAGGTGTGAGATTAGGGGAATGCCAGGGACAACCATTTTGCATAGAACTCATCCTGATGAGACACCAAGACGTTGTCACAAAGGGGACCAGAAAGCTGTGGACACGCTCCCCTCCTATTATGGTTTTGTTTTGCTGTAAATTTTCTTCTGATTTCACACCCATGTCAACATAGACACAATACCAAATCCATACTACAGCACCAACAAATCCAAAATTAGTACAGCTAAACCGTCTCTAACACAATCAATCTAAATGGGTTGCCTAATACTGGAGTATCACTACGCTGGCTTCAGTCTAAAAGAAAGACTTCCATTTATATAGCATCTTTCACGACCTCAGGATGTCCCAAAGCACTTTACAACCAATTAAGTACTTTTTGAAGTGTAGTCACTGCTGTAATGTAGGAAATGTGGGTGCTAATTTGCCCACAGCAAGGTCCCACAATCAGCAATGTGATAATGACCAGATAATCTGTTTTAGTGATGTTGGTTGAGGGATAAATGTTGGCCAGGACACCAGGAAAACTCCCCTGCTCTTCTTTGAAAAGTGCCATGGGATTTTTTTATGTCCACCTGAGAGAGCATATGAGAGGCCTTAATTTAATATCTCAGCCAAAAGACAGCATCTCTAACAGTACAGCATTCCCTCTATACTGCATTGTGAGTATCAACCTAGATCTTACACTCAAGTTTCTGGAGAGAGACTTGAACCCACAACCTTTATTGATTAAGGGTGAGTGTGCTACCAACTGAGCCATGGCTAGTCTAGCTGCTAAAGCCAGCACAATCCCCCAGCAACCAATTCCAGAAACCATTGGCCTTTAAAAAGGTAATGTATCAGATTTTCTGGAAGTCTTGGTGTGCTATAACATACAACCTTTCAATGTCCACTTGCGATGACACAGTCACAAAAATGAAGCCTTTTTGTCCAAGATTGAGCACGGCATTAACTTCCTTAAATCTGTTGCGGTTCATAAGTGATTGAAAACAAATTATGACCCAGTGTTACTTGATACAACTGTCACAGATTTTAGTCAGTTTGCCTGTGGCTGGTGTCCAAGGAAGGAGGCCAAGCCATTCAATTCAAACACAAGTATCTTGTGGGATTAGTTCAAAATTCCCAACTTCACACCACCGTAGGATCAGCATCACTACAAGGGTTTAAGGAGATGGCCCACCACCTCCTTCTCGGGGAAAATAAGAATGGACAATAAAAATGTGGCCGTGCCAGCTTTGTCTACAGTCATCCTTGTAACAAAGTTTAAAAATTGTTTGATTAGTAGCTTTTCTTTCAAATTTAATTCTGCTTAGTTCCAGTCACTTTTTTGAAGGCATTTAGGAACCTGTCTTATTCAGATTGGAGAGTCTTTCAGGAGCCTTCGAAGTGAGACTGTCAGGTCAGCAAACTTCTGTAGATGGTGAGGAGAAGAAAGTAACCATGACATAAGGATATTATTTATATCTTACTTTGTTGCAGTAGTTGCAAGAGGTTTCAGAAATATTTTGCTACTTGAAGTAACTAAGCTTAATAACGCCTGTAAAAGTATATATTTATGTTACTGCTACTAGTCACTTGTTCTATTGCTGCTTAATAAATTTGTTTCACAGTTAAAGCTTAAATCTGGGTCCGGTGTAATGTTATTCTGCCACTTTCCCAAGACACAAAGGATTTTGTGAAGGGCGTGTGGTAAAACCAGAAGTTGAACTAAACTGAAGAAGGTTCTCCATTTGATCGCTGGGCCTGGTATGAATTTGCCTAGATATCTGGTCAAATGAAAATGCTCCCTCTGGGACGTAGGGAGCTAGGACTCACCAATGAGAGTAGCCTGTGACATGGAAGCCCAAAACAAAAATCTAGAGTGAAATAATAAAAAAACACCAAAAATGTAGCCGTCACTTCCTCAAGAAAATCGAGGTGAAACAGGATCTTACCCTTCTGAAACCAAGTTGGCTGCCATTTACTAGGTTATTTTCATATTAGGACTTCTCAGCTTTGTTCTTATTGATCAGTTCCATTATTCCATCAATTACTGATGTAAGACTAATGGGTGTATGGTTACATAGATTTGTTTCATTTTCTTAAAAATACGGAGCACATTGACTACTTTCTCATGCAGTAGGAACTTTCTTGTATTTATTAACTCCCTCGTGATGACAGTCAGACAAAGTTGTAGATTTTGTCCCTATTCTCACTTGACACCCTTAGACCATCCATTCCTGGGGACTTATTGGGTGACTTATAGACTTGAGCCTATCTAGAACTTCCATGTAAGTGACATCAAGGTAACCAAGTTTAGTCCTCGAACCTTTTATAATGGATGGTCATGCTACCAGTATCTTCCCTAATGAATACACGTAGGAAGTAATGATTTAGTATGTTAATTATTTTTTGTTAATCCTAACTTCAACCCTATTTACATCTTTAAAATAATCTCAATTCTACTTTGACAACCCTCTTGCTATTATAATCTGCAGAATGCATATAAAATTAATATAATCCATAAAATGTATTTCAAAATTAGAGTTACACAGATGGGAGCAACAAGAGAGTTTAAAGTCAACATTATAAAGGGCTTTTAAGTTACAGTGAATCATTGTCATTATTGTTTACAATTATTTTCATTGATGTTTTGAAAAGACAGACAAAATGGAAAAGGAAGGGGTGGGGGGCAGCCCTGATAATAAAGGATGACATAAGGACAGTAGTGAGAAAGGATCTTGGCTCAGGAAATCAGGAAGTAGAATCAGTGTGGGTGGAGATAAGAAATAACAAGGGGCAGAAAAAACTGGTGGGAGTAGTTTATAGGCCCCCTAACAGCAGTTATACTGTTGGACAGATTATTAATCAAGAAATAAGAGGAGCTTGTAACAAAGGTAATGTGATAATTGTGGGGATTTTCATCTTCATATAGACTGGACATATCAAATTGGCAAAGGTAGTTTGGAGGACGAGCTCTTGGAATGCATTCGAGACAGTTCCCTAGAACAATATGTCATGGAACCAACCGGGGAATAGGCTATTTTAGATTGTGTCTTGAGTAATGAGACAGGGTTAATTAGTGATCTCTTAGTAAAGGATCCTCTGGGGAAGAGTGATCATAATATGATAGAATTTCACATTGGGTTTGAGAGTGACATACTTAAGTTCAAAATTAGAGTCTTAAACTTAAACAAAGCCAATTACAAAGGTACGAGGGGTGAGTTGCTACGGTTGATTGGGAAATTACATTAAAAGATGTGACGGTAGATAAGCAATGGTGAACATTTAAATAAATATTTCATAATTCTCAATGAATATACATTCCAGTGAGAAATAAAAACTCCATGGGAATAGTAATCCATCTGTGGCTAACTAAAGAAGTTAAGGATGGCATTAGATTAAAAGAGGCTTACAATGTTGCGAAGAAGAGTAATAAACCTGAGGATTAGAAACCAGCAAAGGATGACCAAAAAATTGATAAAAGGGGATAAAATAGAATATGTCAGTAAACTAGCAAGAAATATAAAAACAGATTGTAAGAGCTTCTACAAATATGTAAAAAGGAAGAGAGTAGCAGAAGTAAACATGGGTCCCTAGGGGCTGAGATAGGAGAAATTATAATGGGGAATAAGGAAATGGCAGAGCAGTTAAACACATATTTTGTATCTGTCTTCACAGTAGAAGACACAAAAAACATACCAGAAATAGGGTCTAATGAGAGTGAGGAACTTAAAGTAATCAATATTAGTAAAGAAAAAGTACTAGAGAAATTAATGGGATTAAAAGCCCACAAATCGCATGTGGTTTGTGGCCTACATCCTAGGGTTCTAAAAGAGGTGGCCGCAGAGATAGTGGCTTCATTAGTTGTGATCTTCTAAAATTCCCTAGATTCTAGAGCAGTCCCAGTGGATTGGAAGGTCGTAAATGTAACACCGCTATTCAAGAAAGGAGGAAGAGAGAAAACAGGGAACTACAAGCCAGTTAGCCTGACATCAGTCATCGGAAAAATGCTAGAATCCATTATTAAGGAAGTGGTAACAGGGCACTTAGAAAATCATAACATGATTAGGTAGTCAGCACGGTTTTATGAAAGGGAAAACGTGTTTAACAAATCTATTGAAGTTTTTTGAGGATATAACTAGCAGGGTAGGCAAGGGATATGGGGATTGGGTGGGAACGTGGAGTTGAGGTCAAAGATCAGCCATAATCTTATTGAATGGCAGGGCAGGCTCAAGGGACCCTATGGCTTAGCCCTGCTGTGGTTCTTAACCAGTGACCTATAATCATCAGCTTCTAGTTTGCAGAATAAAAAATGTTAACAACTTAATTTAATAGACTCAACACTGACACTGTTAAAATAACAATTTAAATTAAATTTAAAATCCCAAGTTGTTTTGTATGGTGTGTTAAGCTTTTTCCAAGTTCCAATATGAAATGTTAAGAAGAGGACATAAGATAAGGATCAGTACTGGAAACATAAAAAATTATTGGAATATTGAATTGATCACTACTAGAAGCTATTGAAGCACAATCACAACAATTAAGAGGGAATTTAAAAAAAAATCATTATCAGGTTGCGGGGATTGCTGGCAAGGCTGGCATTTATTGCCCATCCCCAGATGACCTTGAGAAGCAGGTGGTAAGCCTTCTCGTGGAACCGCTGCAGTCCATGTGGTGAAGGTACTCCCGTAATGCTGTTAGGTTGGGAGTTCCAGGATTTTGACCCAGCGATGAAGGAATGGCGATACATGTCCAAGTCGGGATGGTGGGTGACTTGGAACGGAACTTGGCGGGTTATTGTGTTCCCATGCAACTTCTGACCTTGTCCTTCCAGGTGATGGAGGTTGCGGGTTTGAGAGGTGCAGTCGAAGAAGCCTTGACGAGTTGCTGCAGTGCATCCTGTAGCTAGTACAGGATTAAACAAACACTTGAAAAGGGGGAAATATTAAAGGGCAGGGGAAAGAGATGTGCTCGGAGCAAACAGCTGAGATGTACTATTAGCAAGTGCAGTGACACAATGAATGAGTTTCCTGTGCTGAAATCTCTGTTATTATGCGCTTCCACTATATTGATTTTTATTGTGACCAAGTTTCCGTTAAATATTGTTTTGCAAAAATGGCACATTTTACAATACTTACACCCACCCAAACTATTCAGTCACTGACTAAAACAAGTTGGGTGATTTTGTGATTAATGAAACCTGCTAAACTTCAGCTGAAATAAGAACAAGAAAATGATTTCCATTTGAGATTTTTTTAAAAATTACTATTATTAAGTAAGCACGCAAATTGTACAGTGGTGGTTCTTGCCAATACTACCACTGTAGAATTTGCAATAAATGAAGAGAATTTGATTGCCACTGACAGTACCATTATTGTAAAATATTCGACAGGCATCATCGGATGAGCAATCGCCTCTTTCAGCCACCCTGACAGATGTGGTCCCATCGAGTTTCTCCTGGGGTCTAGGTCAGAGATGACTGTTGTTCCGCAGGTTTCAAAGTAAAAGACAAAGAAAGAACTTACATTTATACAGCACCTTTCACGACCTCAGGATGTCCCAAAGCGCTTCACAGCCAAAGAAGCACTTTTGAAATGTAGTCACTGTAGTAATGTAGGAAACACGCCAGCCAATTTGCACACAGCAAGATCCCACAACAGCAATGGGATAATGACTGGATAATCTGTTTTTGTGATGTTGGTTGAGGGACAAATATTGGCCAGAACACCAGGGAGAGCTTCCCTGCTCTTCTTTGAAATAGTGCCCATGGGATCTTTTACATCCACCTGCGAGGGCAGACAGGACCTAGGTTTAACATCACATCCAAAAGAAGGCACTTCCAAGAATCCTCAGTACTACACTGGAGTGTCAACCTTAATTTTATGCTTAAGTCTCTGGAGTGGGGCTATGATCCCATAACCTTGACTCAAAACCAACTGTGCTACCAACTGAGCCATGACAGATAACTACTGTATTAATGCCAAACAGGAACCGTTTCGTTCACAAAGTGTTTTAAACTTTTCAGGGGAAAAAACGTCTCATAAAATCCCAGCAATCCCGCATCAATGCTTCTTTCATGATGAACCATTGGCGTGCAACCGATACAGGAGCATAATTAGCTATGATTTTTTTTAAAAGCAATTATATGTTTTCCAGTCCAGACTGTGAAAGGTATTCAGTGTGAGTTCCAGGTGCGAGGTTTGGAATGAATATTTTCTGATTAATAATGTTTTATCAGCTGCAGAATAAATCCTCATTGGCCGTCCACCTCACTGACTGATATTTTTCTTCGTATGTATGACTGGACTCAGTTGTAATTTTAAATAGAAGGAAACCCGCCCACCTGGGAATAGGGCAACTTGAAAGCACAGCCGTGTTCTACTCAAGTTCAGGATTAAATAACTAGTTAGTCCGACATCCACATATTACAGAATTCACGGGATATCTAATAACATTTTGAAGTCAACCAGTTCGATGAATTATTTTATTAAAATATTCCTTTGCCGATTTTATTTCTGTTAAAACTTCTAATTATGGGTTTTTTTAATGGACAGGATTGGAAAACCCACTAAATGTTTATAACTGTCCGGTCCCTTGTTCCCGTCTCTTTAATATCTAATATTAAATATCTTGAATAATATGATCAGGATATTAGATATCTTGAATCCGACACTCAGTACAATCGGCGCGATCCAGTGGTCGTATTGATGGAAAAATGTCCTATTGTTGACACGAATATTGAAGCAATTGTTTTTTTTTCCTCTAATGACCTGTCAAATTCGAGTCAAGCATCATACTCCTCACCATTGACCTCCAACTAATAAGCAGGAGGTTGGGAAATAAGAATAGAAATTTTAGCAAAATATTTCAAATAAACTTTGATTTTTTTTTTCCCACGAGGATATACTTTTAGGTTTGTCACAGTGTGTTGACACTAACAGCCCAGTAGCAAAGGATGTCAAACTGTGGCTGGAGATCATCTGTATTAATTGCTTTAAAAATGATGGTGTTAAAATGATGGTCTGTACAATCAGGTGCTAGCCACCCAGGTACATTCTTACCTAATATCCCATGTACCTGTTTGTGCACCATTACCAGCGCACAGTCAAACCACTATGAATTGTGACAATCTGTAAGGGAATTTCTGAAAACGTTAACCCCACATCAGGCTGATTGACTGAACCACTATACACCTCTGTTCTCCTGTCACTTAAGTTCAAACTTTGATTATGGTGCGGTTACAATGTAAAGAACAACCTCTTAAAGCTGAGCATATCTTGACAGCATAATTAAATCCACTTTTATTTGTATAAATCTTATGGAATAAGACGGGAGATCACACGAGACATCACTTACCGTTAAAATACTATAATTCTGTTGATTCTGATACCATTTTATAAATTAAATAGATCCGGATAAATGACGATCTAAGTACACGACAGACCCTATCTACACAGTTATAGGCCCCTAAATACGGAAGTCTTCCTGTGGCTGTTAACCGGAATTATAGCCTTGTAGAAGTCAGGTGCATTATGGAGGGGAAACTGGGCACAATTATTCCAATGCACATGACACCTCTTTTGTAATTACTTTGGTTTTTAAAAAATGTTTACAACACAAGGCAGTTTTGCAACAAAACGGTGGGTGACTTTCAGTTGGACCGCCACCCCAAAGTTTCAATTCATTTCATCAAACAAAGCATCAATTCCGCAAACAGCAACTTTCCAAAGGTTCGAACCGTCTCTTGAGTTGCTTTCTCTTCTAGCGCCATCTCAGCTGCTGCCCGGCTCTGTGTTCGGTAGCTGACAATCGCTTTAACAATGGACTGGGGCCTTCTAACAGACCTCTTTGCCTGCGTTTGCTGGGTTAGGGAGCAGACCGATCTGAGGGCTCTGTGCTGCGTGTTCTTTAGCTTTTAACCTCAGGCTGGCGATGCTGGAGGATTTCCTGTCCATGGCAGTCGACTGGGAGGGAGGGGTAAAGACAGCAGGGTCCAGGGCGGGGACTGAAGGTTTCACAACCAGCGAGCCTGCCATTAAAGGGTTCATAGCCGTGAAGAATCTGCAAACAAAAAAATAATAAGCAGCATGTTGAATAGCCTGGTGGAGAAATGAAGCATTGTATATGTCTTAATTATACAGAGTTAACGTTTCAGGACCATGACTGGTGTTTCTCTCTCCACAGATACTGTCTGACCTGCTGAGTGTTTCCAGCATTTTCTGTTTTTATTTTTAAACTGAGAAAAGTTGTTTAATAAGAGGAAAGAGATAAAACCAATATCCTACTGGTCTCAGTACAAAAGAATTTATAACTTTTAAATTTCGCATGCAATAAACATTTCGTTGAATTCGCCGACTGATAATACACTAGTAATTATGAATACAATTTGTAGAAATACACAAAAAACTATTTAAATCCTTCACAATTACCATCACTCATTGCAATAGCCCCCAAAACATTGTAATAACAGTTCCAGTCAAGGAAAGGTTACGAACTTTTTTTTCTGCATTTCTAAAGTATCTTTGTGTAAATTACTCTACGTTATGTGATAGTTTATAGTGAAGAATTAAACGAACCTCTCAGGCGGTCAAGACTGGAGATACAATCAAATTAAACAGGCCCGCCTGATCTCAGCTGAATGATTCCCTGAGCCCGAAATATTGCAAAAACCTTTCACGCTAATTGTAAAGATTTAAAAAAAACAGGTTATAATTCTGCTCATTAAAAAAAGAGATCCAACGGACACTTTTTAAAGTCCAGCTTCACAATCCAAGTGGTCTGAGATGGCCTACTGGAGGGGATCTCTCACTCCTGGGTATAGTTCGTTCTGCAGTCAGAACAGATTTAACTGTCCAATTAAGACACTTCGGAATCAATGAGCACCCGAAACCATTTCACATTGATGCTAAAGTGACAATGCAATTCCCACCCAAGAGTAGCGTGTTTAGTTTTGGTCACAAAAATGCTGTACCTGCCTTTGAAAGGACACAAAAGGTCAACAGGACTAAAGTGTAAAGGAGTGAACTGTGAAGACGATTCAGCTTTACAATTTGGAAAAAAAAGTGTATTTTTTTGGGGTGGGGGGAGAATCTGATTAAAATAAATAAAATTTTAAATATGAATAATTACAGATTATTACTTCCAAGTTGTCCAGAAAGTAGGACCAGAAAAAAATAAAATGAAATATGTGAAAACTAAATTTAAAGAGAAAATCAGGATAAACTTTTTTTTTTGCTCGAGGAGTGATAAAATATTTGGAATGGTGGGCCAGACAGAGTAGACGGGGCAAAAACATTGGGGTCGTTCAAAATGCAGGTAAGATTGTGGTGGGAGAATTAAATTATAGAGGCTTGAGCTTCCAGAGGTGCAACGCCCTATTCTCATCCTTGACTTTTCCTCTGTTCTCAACGCGAGAGTATATGAGCAAGCTTCCAGCAGCATTCTAATCATATTATCTTGCCTCTTGGATAGATCCAATATTTATCTGAGGTTAGGAATGGGGAAGAGTAGCCATTGTTTAAATTATGGTTCAATCTCAATCCTTGCATCACGCTAAACAGGTTTCAATGCACTGCAATGCAATGTTAATTTTCTCACACCCTTTTAGAATGAAATATTGCCTGCGCAATATCTGTAATTCTATTTGAAACTGAACTTTTTTTTTGGTTTGTAGCAGTTATGAATATTAAATGTCAGGCATTTCTACAACGTTGAGCGAGACTTAGCATTACAATTCTTCACCACCATCAACATCATTTTAACTTGAATATCAGGATAACGTTGATAACAAACAGATAAGAAAATTTTCATCGTTATTTACTACTAGTATTTTTTATTTCATGCGTTCAGTGAAGAAACTGGCATTATTTATGTAGTTACAATAGGTATATGATGTGCAATCCGGGAAACTAGCACAGCCTGTCAAAACTAAGGTCGGTGTACCAAAGGGATAATTATCTTAATAGATATGTGGCTTTTGATTGTAACAGTTGGCCTCCTTAAAATGTAACGATAAAGGGAAGGTCAAACTCCAAATATCAGCCAAATACTGTCCAAAATATGAAGACGCGTCCGGAGGAAATTGCAACTAACCTTCCAAAGTGTGGATTGAGCAATGGGTGTCTGAAGAAAGTAGTCCCGATGAAGGTGCTGATGCCGAGTTGGGCTGCAGAGCTGTAGGCGTTGGCACCTGTTGGTGCAGTAAGTGCTGGGATAGAGGCTGACCTCCAGGTCGGTTCCATGCCAGAGGACTGGCCCAGCGGCACATCCAAATAGAGTCCCAATGGGCTGGCTAAGGACAAACCGTGGGGGTGACTCAGATTCCCAGCCTTTTCGCGTTTTCTCCACTTAGCTCTACGGTTTTGAAACCAAACCTTGAAAGAGGCAATAAAAGAGTTTAAGAACTACCCATCCACACGCAGCCAGCTAGTAAGTCTTGTATTCTGACCAAGGCCACATTTAATCAATTGTAAACAATTTTACAACACCAAGTTATAGTCCAACGATTTTATTTTTAATCCCACAAGCTTTCGGGGGCTTTCCCCTTCCTCAGGAGATGCTCCACACCGCCTGAGGAAGGGGAAAGCCCCCGAAAGCTTGTGGGATTAAAAATAAAATCGTTGGACTATAACTTGGTGTTGTAAAATTGTTTACAATTGTTAACCCCAGTCCATCACCGGCATCTCCACATCACATTTAATCAAAGTAACGCATAGTGGTCATGGATTACTGTTCAGTTATGGTCGAGTTATTGTCACTAATATAGTAAATAATCGCAATTAATAGGATCATATATGCCACTTGTGAGTGGGAAAAGCAGGTTTTATTTGAATGAATGTGTTGGAGAATCAATCATTTGTTTTAGGTTTTGCATGCAGTTTAAAAAACATTCTTAGGTGGCATTCAAAAGAGTTCGAAAATTTACTGGCCTCCTACAGTAGTTCTAACAAATATTCCAGGGTAATATGTGTCATCTTACTGAATAATTTCAACCAGTTCTCAACTGCTTCAAGACTCCCGATACTGGGCGTATTTTGGACGGTAGTACATCCCAAAGCCCAAGTGCATGCATCTGAGGTTAGTTCAGTGGGACCATATAAAACGTCAAATGGCCGAGAATATTCCAGTACTAGTTAAAGTGTCATATGATCTGCAACTTTACTAACAATATTTCAGGCAAGTGATTTTTTTTTCTTTTACCCAATAGTAAGGTGAGCTGAAATATTCTCGTTAACAGTCAGGCAAATCATCTCCAGCAAGTGACTTTAATTTTCACTCTGATACTTTAAAGTTGTCCCCTTTCTTTCTGATGTCGGCAGCCAGTTTCAGTGGAGCAAAAAAATAAATAAATCCAAGTTCAAACATTTAAAACGATCCACCTTTGGCACTACTTATGTACATATAACGGGGCTGAATCGTCCCTGCAGTCCACAGAGGATGGGATCATTAAGTCGGTGTATTGAAGAAATGTAGTTCTGCAGAGGCTGGGCTAATGTGTATTGAAGTCCGCTGTTCACCTGATTCACCTCACAGCCCAATCATCACGATGCCATTACCGAGGGCAAGGTTTTAAAAGCAGCTCCAGTCTGGGCACTATATCTTGTACTAACAATGAAGTGCCCAACATGAAACGTTTCGTGGATGCGAGTTTAACTTTTCAGTTGAGGACGTAAAATTTCGATAATACAACGCTCGAACTAACACATAATTGATACTTTAATCCTTACAGGACCTTGTGGGCCGAACAATCCCCCCTTCTGCTCTTTAATATTCTGCGATATTCGATTAAATAGAATAGGGTTTGAGCACTAACCTCGGGAATTTGATATTGGGAACTGATTTTTTAAAAAAAACTAAGAAGCGGTGTGAATTATTGTCCCTGTGATAACTTGGTTAATGCTTTGGTGATTTAATTATGCATATGATCAACGCGTTTGAAAATGTCATTGTTAAGAATGGAGATTGTTTTTTTTTTAAAATAAACTCAATCAGGCCACCCAGCCCCGCTCGTGTTGTAAGCCATATGGTTCCTGTTCATCGACACTCCCAAAGGCCCTTTGTAATTTCATCAGTCCCCAGAGAATAGAAACTTTTAGTGCAACAAATACTGAATCCAAGCAATTTAACTTTGATCTGCAACAGCCAATGGTCGGAGGAACGTTTAAATTTATCACTTTCGCAATGAATAAGCAAATGGCCAAATCTAAATTCTATTTTTTTCCCGAACTCTTTCATGTGGGTTCCTTTGATTTAGAAGTTCAGAGCGCAGTCCACAATCTGGTCGTTATTAGGGATTATTAAATCTCTTCCATGACTCTTCCACACGCTGATAGCTGCCAGTGAACGCAATTCAGTTTCTGATCATTTGTCCAGTTAACATCACGAATTTAAATCTTTCCCTGTTCCAGTCCCATCTGAAAAGGTAAGGGACACATACCTGTACCCTGGCTTCGGTTAAATCGAGTCGCATTGCCAGATCTTCTCTGTGAAGAAACACAAATCATTTTTGTTCAAACAAAGCTGGACTTTTTTGGCCTCGTAAAGAATTAGAAATCCTGTGGTTTCGACAATATTTTATTACTGAAAATATGTATTTACCTTTAAAAGGAATGCAACTAATACATAACTGTTATATTTAGTGGATAAACTTCAATTTTAAGTAACTTGCATTTTTACAGCACCTTTATAGGTAATCAAACGCCCTGAATCGCCCTACAAAGGGGACATCGGCTCTCCGACCGGTGATAGCAGAGTGCAAGGTGACAGAATTTAAAGGGGGAATGTAAACTAACATTTCATAGTTTCTATGAAGTGTTTTAGATTCATGCTTTATTTAGCCTTAAATTGAAATGCTACGTGTTTCCCGAAAGGATCAGAAGTTACATCTTAACTCGTGCGACACAATCATTGATGGCCGTTTTCTATTTAGTCCGTGCACTTTTTATTTATATAAAAAAAAACTTGTATTTATATAGCGCCTTTCACGACCTCAGGACGTCCTAAAGCGCTTTACTGCCGATGAAGCACTTTTGAAATGTAGTCACTGTTGTAAAGTAGGAAATGGAGAAATAATAATGTAATATAGGGGAGATTTGTAAAGTTTTGGTTATTCACCTTGAGCAATGACGAGCCTAATTAAATTATCCTCCTTCACATTTTTTTTTGTCTACTTAAAAACAATGTAATGTATTAACTTAAATCCCAATTAATCAGCGTGGTTCATTTCAGACGCCGCTGAGAGACTGACAGCGTTGGGCACAGGTCGCTCAGCACTGATGGGGAGACTGGGAGGCGAATGAAGTGTCCTGCCACCCACAGTTTGCTGAGCTGAGCTATTACCTCGTGAAGACGTCGGGGTAGTGCGTTTTCCTGAAAGCTCGCTCCAATTCCTCCAGTTGAAAGTTGGTAAAAGTGGTCCTGTAGCGACGCTGCTTTCGTTTGAAGGACCCATCCTCCGGGTCACCGACACAGGAAAAGTACTGAACGCCTCTGTTGTCCCTGGCGCTCTCTTTCTGATCCGCGTCCGCACTCGTTCTCTCCTCCCCTCCTCCCACTTCCAGAATTTCGTTGTCAGCTGATTTATCTCCCTCCACAGAATTCTTTGCACCTCGCTCTGCCTGCACAGGGGACGAGACACTTTCCACCCTGCCTTTCTGCAAAGGCTTCATTTCGCCTAGTCTTTGCCCTTGCACAGTCATTAAGCCGGAGTTAGTTTTCTTTTCGTTCAAAGGAAGTTTCTCAAACCAGTTGCCACACTCGGCTCTGCCTAATTTCCCCCGTCTTGAGTGATTTAGACCTGCAGAGAGCTGATGCCAACCCAATCCGGGAGTCGTTGCTACTTCTGACTGACCTTAAAAGAACAAAAAACATAAACCCGCACGGTTAAACTGTGAAGCAAAATATAAAAATCAAATAAAAAATGTTTGCACAGGTTTAAGATTGCTAAAAGCAATAGTTTGTCTAAACATTGTTTTTGACATTTTTCCTTTCGTTTCACAATTATTTGGCGTGTGTTTTATTTTCCCTTAATATTTATTAATAGCAATACATAAATATAAATACAAAAGTATACATATGGACGATGCTTTTAGATGAGTTCTCGTGAATTTTTAAACCCATAAACTCAACAAAATGTTTAATTTTATAAGGGTAAGCAGTATCGAAGTTTGTTAAATATCAAACCGTCAGATTTCTTCCAACTGACCCTCACCGTCAATCGTTACTTCCTCCTTTTGAACTGATTTGCTTCCAATCTCCATTCGACCCGATGCCACTTCACCCTCGAGGTTTTTCCCAATCCTTGCAGCGGATGAGGGGACATCTTCTCGTTTAATGGGCGGGCCGGTGCGTCCCAAGATACTGTCTATGAGATAGGAAGAGAGGAGAGGGAAAGGCTGGGCTTTCTTAGTGCAGTCGGAATCCAGACTCCCAGGAGAAGTGGCCGTGCTGTTACCCTGAGTTTTCATGGCACACGGGATTCTCTGAAACTGTCAGCAGATCAACTTTCTACCCGAAGGCTTCATGTCTAACGAGCGCATTAACGACGCTTGTAATGGACAGTAATTTGTGTGCTCACGACTTTAAATAAACATGATCAGCCAGACTTCCCATTGGTACATTGTGCGAACAGCGCGATAATATCATTGTGCTCCGGTACAACATAAAATCTGGAGTGGAATTCTTCATTACAAAGACTTTACTATAAATCAACTGCTGAAATATGAATAATATCAATAGTTTCATCCCGTACCTTCTGTATTTATACTCAAACACGTTTCATGCTTGGTAAATTATGCTTTTATTTGTAATGGATTAAGTTTAAAAGGTGAGTCTAAAATATGCCTCAACACTTTCTGTATCCATTCTCAAAACACAATCAGCTCTTGATTTAAACAAAAACAATATTTTCTACGGCGGCGAAAATAATCCCAGAAAATAGGTTAAATGTTCAAACCATAATGTAACAGTAACATTTGAAATGGGGATAATATAAGGAATAGTAGTTAGCAATGTCGGAAGAGAAATTGTAAATCAGTCACAGAATGACGAGACTGTATCTATAATTGATATGATCAGTTGGGAAAAATGCATCAATCGAAAAGTTAAAGTTAGATTTTTAAAAAGAACGACGGGCGTTGTTACTTCGCAACTTGTTTCTTTGTGTTTAGTGAAAAAAATATTTTCTGGAGCATAATACAAAACCAGCTGATCAGATCTGGACTAGACTGAGGAACAATTAGATCTGGGCTCAGTACTGCGCCTTCTACGAGCTGTAGTCTGGCCATTGAACGAGGTGCGACGTTCTATCTCTATATGAAGACAATGCGTGTATTTGGCTGAATGTCTTTCTGTGTGATTGTGCTGTGGCGAATAAAAAGTCGCCAAGTTTGGCGATTTCGTACTTAATCGTTTCCCTCTCTAATTTGTAATTATTATTTCTTGATTTGAACGAAGTTCGAACCTTCCAGATACCCAACAGGTCATCCAAATGTTTCAATACTTTGCACGTATTTAAATACTTCTTGTAGTTTACGGGTTTTTGATAATTCTCAGGCTGTTCAAAACGCAGGAAAAATTACTTTTATCTTACAGTGACAAACGTTATAGCGACACAATCCCACCACCAAACACATCTTCCCCTCCCCTCCCCTTTCACCATTCTGAAGGGACTGCACCCTCCGCGACACCCTGGTCCACTCCACTCCAACACACGCTCACCTTCCCGTGCCAGTGCGGGAGATGCAACACCCGCCCCTTCACCTCCACCCTTCCCACGGTTCAAGGCCCCAAACACTCCTTCCAGGTGAAACAGAGATTTACTTGTACTTCTTTCAATTTACTATACTGTATTTGCTGCTCACAATGCGGTCTCCTCTACACTGGGGAGACCAAAGGCAGATTGGGTGATCGCTTTGCTGAACACCTCTGCTCTGTCCACAAGCGTGACCCTGAGCTTCCAGTCGCTTGCCATTTTAATTCCCCTTCCCACTCTGTCCTCGGCCTCTTATATTGTTCCAATGAAGCTCAAAGGAAGCTCGAGGAACAGCATCTCATCTTTCTATTAGGCACTTTACAACCTTCTGGATTCAACACTGATTTCAATAACTTCTGATCATAACCACTGCTCCCATTTTTTTGGACAGTAGGTGCTGATAATGGTTCTGCTGTTGCCGTTTACAGATCTTTTGGACCCATCTTTTGTTTCTTTACTTGTCCCATTACCACCCTCCTTGCCTTACACCATCATCCCTTTTGTCATTTAATCACTCCTGACCTCCACCCTATCACAGACCTTCCCTTTTGTTCTTTCCTCCCCTACCCTCCCTCCCCCCTTTCCCTGGCTCTGTACTTGCTTGAAAAATGTTAAATCTTTATCTTCTTCCAGTTCTGATGAAAGGTCATTGACCTGAAACGTTAACTCTGTTTCTTTCTCCACAGATGCTGCCTGACTTGCTGAGTGTTTCCGGCATTTTCTGTTTTTATTAAAGCTACACAATCGTTGTTTATTGGATCACATGGCTTTTGACTGCTGAGATAGTTTTTCAAACATTTCAAATTGTGTGAACCTCACGAACTTTCTCCAGTTTGTGGACATTTGCTGGTTTGATATTATAGCATTGGTTAATATTACTTCACTCAGAGGGTTGTGAATCTTTGGAATTCTCTACCCCAGAGGCTCAGTCGTTGAGTATATTCAAGGCTGAGATCGATAGATTTTTGGACTCAAGGGGAATCGAGGGATATGGGGATCGGGTGGGAAAGTGGAGTTGAGGTAGAAGATCAGCCATAATCTTATTGAATGGCGGAGCAGGCTCGAGGGGCCATATGGCCTATTCATGCTCCTATTTCTTATGTTCTTACATAGAATTTTTATATAGAAATGACAGCATGGAAATTGGTCCTTTGGCCCAACCAGTCGATGTTAGTGTTTATCCCATACACCAGCAATAGCCCTAATCCCATGTACCCGTCCTGTTCCCCTATCCCTTCATATCCGATCCTTCAACCACCTATCGAACCTGTTCTTAAAGATTAACACGGTCTCTGCTTCAAAGACTAACTCTGGTAGTGCATTCTGCAGCTTCACAACATTCTGAATTAAAAACCTTCTCCTGCTCTCTAAATCTCTTACATTTAATCGTACACATATATCCCCTTGTTTGAGACCTCTCAATCATTGGACACATGCTGTTTTTAATCTACTCTGTGCCAACCCTTCAAATTCTAAACATTTCTATCAAATTACTCTTAATCTCCTCTGTTCTAACACAAACATCCCCAATTTTTCAAGTTTTTCTTTGCATTTGTATTTCCTCATACCAACAGCATCCTAGTTAATCTGCACTGTACCCTCTCTATTGCTTTAACATTCTACAGATAACATGGAGCCCACAACTGCTCAAGTACTGCTCCTGTGGTCTTAGTAAGATTTTATATAGACTCACCATTACATCTCAATTTTTATATTCTGTACCTCTTGCCATCATCTTTTTATGGCCTTATCCACTTGAGGTGCTGCTTTTAATGTCTTGAGTGCCTAAACCCTCAAATCCCTCTACTCTTCCACTTCATCCAGCTTTCCCCCAATCAAAGCATAATTTTCAGTTTTTAAAAACAAAATGTACCACCTCGCATTTAGTAATCAATTTCCCCTTGCAATGTCCTTTGGTCTTCAGAATTATACTATACCTCCTATTTTAGTATCATCTAAAAATTTTGACAGCTCTCTCTCTAGCCTTATATCCAAGTCATTGATGTACGCAGGGAAGAGAAGTGATCCCAGGACAGAACCCTATGGGACACCACTGTGCACTTTGAACTATACTGAGAAACTGGCCTTAACTCCTATACTCTGATTTCTCCCATCTAACCTGTTGTTAATTGAATTTGCTACTTTCCCCTTAATTCCATACCCCCTAATCTTCTTTAATAGTCTCCTGTGTGGTGCTTTGTCAAAGACTTTCTGGAAGTCCATGTACTTCACATCCACTGCACTTCCCCCATCCACCATATGTGTCACCTCCGCAAAACACTCTATCTGTTAAGCACAATCTTCCTTTCTGAAAGCCATGTTGGCTGCTTCTAATTATTTTCTCTTTAACTAGATATTTAATAATTTCATCTCTGATTAAAGATTCAAAAATGTCCCTACCACAGATATTAAACGAGTTACCTGAGTTAGTTCTGCCACTCTTTTTGAAAAATGGGTATTACATTGGCCACTCTCCAGTCCTCTGGCATACATCCACTCTCAATAGACCCCCCTGAAATATAGCTTTTGGAACCGGTTACTCCTTCCTCCAAATCCCTTGGGATCTTTGGATGTATTGCATCAGGTCCTGGCACTTTTTCCTCCTTTAGCTTAATTAACTTCTCTAATACTTCCCTTTTATTTTTATAACTTTTAACCAACTCAGGATTTACCTCCTTTCCAAGATCCTTTTTTTTGTAAACACTGTGGTGAAGTACTTGTTCAATATCCCCACCGATTTCCATTTACATAAGAACATAAGAAATAGGAGCAGGAGTAGGCCAATCGGCCCCTCGAGCCTGCTCAATAAGATCATGGCTGATCTGATCCTAACCTCAAATCTAAATTCATGTCCAATTTCCTGCCCGCTCCCCGTAACCCCTAATTCCCTTTACTTCTAGGAAACTGTCGATTTCTGTTTTAAATTTATTTAATGATGTAGCTTCCACAGCTTCCTGGGGCAGCAAATTCCACAGACCTAATACCCTCTGAGTGAAGAAGTTTCTCCTCATCTCAGTTTTGAAAGAGCAGCCCCTTATTCTAAGATTATGCCCCCTAGTTCTAGTTTCACCCATCCTTGGAAACATCCTTACCGCATCCACCCGATCAAGCCCTTTCACAATCTTATATGTTTCAATAAGATCGCCTTTCATTCTTCTGAACTCCAATGAGTAGAATCCCAATCTACTCAACCTCTCCTCATATGTCCGCCCCCTCATCCCCGGGATTAACCGAGTGAACCTTCTTTGTACTGCCTCGAGACCAAGTATGTCTTTTCTTAAGTAAACTGTATGCAGTATTCCAGGTGCGGTCTCATCAATACCTTATATAACTGCAGCAATACCTCCCTGTTTTTATATTCTATCCCCCTAGCAATAGAAGCCAACATTCCGTTGGCCTTCTTGATCACCTGCTGCACCTGCATACTAACCTTTTGATTTTCTTGCACTAGGACCCCCAGATCCCTTTGTACTGTAGTACTTTCCAGTTTCTCGCCATTAAGGTAATAACTTGCTCTCTGATTTTTCCTGCCTGATTTATTCTCTAATAATTCACTATGGCCTCCCCTCAGGGGTCCCACCTCACATTTAACAATTCTCTTTTTTATTGTCATCGATGACGACGAACATCTCGCTATGGCCATCCCCACGCCTCCACTACTCGCCTTCAAACAGCCACCTAACCTCAAACAGACCATCCTTCGCAGCAAATTACCCAGCTTTCAGGAGAACAGCGTCCACGACACCACACAACCCTGCCACAGTAACCTCTGCAAGACATGCCAGATCATCGACACAGATACCACCATCACACGAGAGGACACCACCCACCAGATACATGGTTCATACTCCTGTGACTCGGCCAACGTTGTCTACCTCATACATTGCAGGAAAGGATGCCCCGGAGCATGGTACATCGGCGAGACCATGCAGACACTGCGACAATGGATGAACGGACACCGCGCAACAATCGCCAGACAGGAGGGTTCCCTCCCAGTCGGGGAACACTTCAGCAGTCAAGGACATTCAGCCTCCGATCTTCGGGTAAGCGTTCTCCAAGGCGGCCTTCGAGACACACGACAACGCAAAATCGTCGAGCAGAAATTGATAGCCAAGTTCCGCACCCATGAGGATGGCCTCAACTGGGATCTTGGGTTCATGTCACGCTACATGTAACCCTACCAGCGAAAAGAAGTTATCTGTTTTTAATACAACTGGTCATTCTCTCTCTCTCTCTGCCTTTCGGGTCTCTCTCTCTCTCTCTCTCTCTCTGTCTTTGTTATCTGACCCCTTGTGTATTCAGTATTCTTGGATGTAATGTGTCCCTGACTAACCTGTCTGAACACCATCCACTCCTTTGATTGCTGTGATTATCTCTCTGCCGAGGTGTGATAACGGGCAGTTGGAAAGATTATCTGTAATCACCAGGCATTGTTCTCTGACTATATATGCTGTGCCTTTATGGAACCCTTCACTCACCTGACGAAGGAGCAAAGCTCCGAAAGCTTGTGATTTCAAATAAAGCTGTTGGACTATAACCTGGTGTTGTACGACTCTGTACTCTTTTTTATTGATATAGTCATAGAATACTGTTCTTTAAATACTTTTTGAGCTCCTTTCCTTGTACTCCTTGATTTCTTTGTTTTTCCTTTAACTCTGGGTCTGTGGTGAAAGAGCAGAGGAGTGAAACTAATTGGATAGCTCTTACAAAGAGCTGGCACAGGCATGACTGGCTGAGTGGCATCCTTCTGTGCTGTAAGATTCTATGGTTTTATGAACTTCTTGCCTTATTTTCTCATATTGTCTTATTTTTATTATATCTATAGGCCTTGTATGCATGCTTCTTCAATTTTATTTTGTTTCTAGTCTTTTTATTTATCTACAACATTCTGAAACTTTAAATAGTCTTCTATTTAATAGTATATATTTATTTGTAACTTTGCAATCTCTTTTTAAAAATGATCCTATTGTTGATCTACAGGCCTGTGTGCCAATTTTTCCTTCCACCTCACCTCAGCTAGCTCGCTCCTCATCTTTCTGAAATTTCCTCTATTTCAATCTTGTGCCCTTGTTTTTTGTACTAACCTTTTCCCTTTCTATTTGGACCTAGTCCTGATCATATTATGGTCACTACTCCCGAGGTGCTCACCCACATTTAACTCATCTACATGATCCATTTTGTTGCTCGTAACTAGACCCTAACAATGCCTGTAGGCATACGAACCAGCTGCTTGAGGAAGAAGTTCTGTACACATTTACGTTACTGTTCCACTTAATTTGAGAAATGGCCACTGAAATATCGCTTTCTCCCAAATCATTTGTCTTTTATTCAGGTCAAAAGAAGCAGTTTCCATTGGCAGACCATGAGTTCTACAGTCCAAAACCTGTGAAACATGTAAGATGATATGCCCAGGATTAAGGATGACTGCCTAATCACAATATCAAACATTGGGGATCATGTGGGATAAGCACCATGTCCTCCTGAGTCTTCTGAAGGGTTAAAAATGCTTTGCATCAATCCAACGAGTACAGACTAAACATATGGACTTATATATTTTGTCTAACATATTTTATAGTTCCAGGATGCCTATTCAGATTCAGCTCCTAGTTTGGTATCATCTGCAAATCTGACCAGTTTGCAGTGAGGTTCAGAATCCAAGTCATAAATGTAAATCAGAGAAAAGTAAGGATTCTCATTCTGATCCCTGGGGCACAGTTTGATATAATTCCCCTAATAAGTGCCCACTGCTTTCCACATTTCAACTATTTATTTCCAGGTTTATCTTGAATGCCCAATGCTGTAACCTTAAGTCGTAACCTGGTGAATGCTTGTTGGAAGTCAAGGTATACCATATCTTAGGGCTTTCCACAAGTTAATAGAATATCCTGTTATACTTGACTCTTTTGCAATTTTCACATTGAATAGATGTCATCACTGCATAAAGCTATCAAATTTCATCACAAATTTAGCAGCAATACGTCCACATGACTCACACAAAGTATTCTTTTGGTGGCTGAGGAATATTGATTTGGCTCCAGGGTAATATTTGAAGCTGATGCAGCATTGCAAAATCAAAATCTTTGTAAGAACATAAGAAATATGAGCAGGAGTAGGCTACACAGCCCTCGAGCCTGCTCCGCCATTCAATAAGATCGTGGCTGATCTTCGACCTCAACTCCACTTTCCCGCCCGAACCCCAAAGCCATTGATTCCTCTAAAGCACAAATATCTATCCATCTCAGCCTTGAATATGCTCAACGACTCAGCATCCACAGACCTCTGGGGTAGAGAATTCCAAAGATTCACAACCCTCTGATTGAATAAATTTCTCCTCACCTCAGTCTTAAATGGCCGACCCCTTATCTTGAGACTATGCCCCCTAGTTCTAGACTCTCCAGCCAGGGGAAACAACCTCTCAGCATCTATCCTTTCAAGCCCTCTGAGAATATTTTATGTTTCAATGAGATCACCTCTCATTCTTCTAAACTCCGGAGAGAATAGGCCCATTCTACTCAATCTCTCCTCCTAGGACAACCCTCTCATCCCAGGAATAAATTTAATGAACCTTCGTTGCACCGCCTCTAAGGCGAGTATATCCTTCCTTAGATAAGGAGACCAAAACTGTACACAGTACTTCAGATGAGGTCTCACCAAAGTCCTGTACAATCGTCGCTGGGTCAAAATCCTGGAACTCCCTACCTAACAGCACTGCAGCGGTTCAAGAAAGCGGCTCACCACCACCTTCTCAAGGGCAATTAGGGATGGGCAATAAATGCTGGCCTTGCCAGTGATGCCCAAATCCCATGAATGAATAAAAAAAAACTAAGACTTCCTTACTTTTATACTCCAATCCCCTTCCTAATTGCTTGCTGTACCTGCATGCTAACATATTGTGTTTTTTGTACGAGGACATCCAAATCTCTCTGAAAACCAACATTTAATAGTTTCTCACCATTTAAAAAATATTCTGTTTTTCTGTTATTCCTATCAAAGTGAATAACCTCACATTTCCCCACATCTTACTCCATCTTGTAAACATCATCATGCTCACCGAACTATCTTCTTCCTGGCATAAGTCTAACCTCTTGGGTCAGTAGATAGGTATAAGGTGTGTGGGGTTAGATTTGGCTATTGACATCTAATGATTATAGAGTCATAGAGTCATAGAGTCATACAGCACGGATAGAGGCACTTCGGCCCATCGTGTCCGCGCCGGCCATCAGCCCTGTCTACTCTAATCCCATATTCCAGCATTTGGTCCGTAGCCTTGTATGCTATGGCATTTCAAGTGCTCATCCAAATGCTTCTTGAATGTTGTGAGGGTTCCTGCCTCCACAACCCTTTCAGGCAGTGAGTTCCAGACTCCAACCACCCTCTGGGTGAAAAAGTTCTTTCTCAAATCCCCTCTAAACCTCCCGCCTTTTACCTTGAATCTATGTCCCCTTGTTATAGAACCCTCAACGAAGGGAAAAAGCTCCTTAGTATCCATCCTATCTGTGCCCCTCATAATTTTGTACACCTCAATCATGTCCCCCCTCAGCCTCCTCTGCTCCAAGGAAAACAAACCCAATCTTCCCAGTCTCTCTTCATAGCTGAAGCGCTCCAGCCCTGGTAACATCCTGGTGAATCTCCTCTGCACCCTCTCCAAAGCGATCACATCCTTCCTGTAGTGTGGCAACCAGAACTGCACACAGTACTCCAGCTGTGGCCTAACCAGTGTTTTATACAGCTCCATCATAACCTCCTTGCTCTTATATTCTATGCCTCGGCTAATAAAGGCAAGTATCCCATATGCCTTCTTTATCACCTTATCTACCTGTTCCGCCGCCTTCAGGGATCTGTGAACTTGCACACCAAGATCCCTCTGACCCTCTGTCTTGCCTAGGGTCCTCCCATTCATTGTGTATTCCCTTGCCTTGTTAGTCCCTCCAAAGTGCATCACCTCGCACTTTTCCGGGTTAAATTCCATTTGCCACTGTTCCGCCCATCTGACCAACCCATCTATATCGTCCTGCAGACTGAGGCTATCCTCCTCACTATTTACCACCCTACCAATCTTTGTATCATCAGCGAACTTACTGATCATACCTTTTACATTCATATCCAAGTCATTAATGTAGACCACAAACAGCAAGAGACCCAGCACCGATCCCTGTGGTACCCCACTGGCCACAGGCTTCCAGTCACAAAAACAACCTTCGACCATCACCCTCTGCCTTCTGCCACTAAGCCAGTTTTGTATCCAAAGTGCCAAGGCACCCTGGATTCCATGGGCTCGTACCTTCTTGACCAGTCTCCTGTGGGGGACTTTATCGAAGGCCTTACTGAAATCCATGTATACCACATCCACTGCGTTACCCTCATCCACACGCCTAGTCACCCCCTCAAAAAATTCAATCAAATTAGTCAGACATGATCTTCCCTTGACAAAGCCATGTTGACTATCCCTGATTAATCCTTGCTTCTCCAAGTGGAGACTAATTTTGTCCTTCAGAATTTTTTCCAATAATTTTCCTACCACTGATGTTAGGCTCACTGGCCTGTAGTTCCCCGGTTTTTCCCTACTCCCCTTCTTGAATAATGGTATTACATTAGCGGTTCTCCAGTCCTCTGGCACATCCCCTGTGGCCAGAGAGGTTCTGAATATATGTGTCAGAGCCCCCGCAATCTCCTCCTTTGCCTCACACAGTAGCCTGGGATACATTTCGTCCGGGCCTGGGGATTTATCCATTTTTAGGCCTGCTAAAACCGCCAATACCTCCTCCCGCTCGATGTTAA
Organism: Heptranchias perlo; assembly: GCF_035084215.1. Classification (NCBI taxonomy): domain Eukaryota; kingdom Metazoa; phylum Chordata; class Chondrichthyes; order Hexanchiformes; family Hexanchidae; genus Heptranchias; species Heptranchias perlo. The sequence continues at coordinate 57,923,270 of NC_090339.1, read as the reverse complement.
TATGTTCGAGTATATCACAGTCCCCCTGCCGTATTTCTATGTCTACATCGTCCTTCTCCATAGTGAAAACAGATGCAAAAAATTAATTTAGAACCCCTCCTACATCTGCCGGCTCCACACACACATTGCCATTTTTGTCCCTAATGGGCCCTATTTTTTCCCTAGTCATCCTCTTACCCTTAATATACTTATAAAACATCTTAGCATGGACTGTTAACCCAGAAGCCATGGCAAGATCTCAAATTGAATTCAATAAAGCTGCTGGATTGTCCTAAACACCCAACTAATGTCCTTCAGGGAAGGGAACCTGCCACCCCTATCTGGTTTGGCTATTCTGCATGATATGGTTGAACTTTAATACCCTCAGGTCAACCAGGGATGGTCTGTCCCGCATGTGACTCCAGTCTCACAGTATGCAATTAACTCTTAATGCCCCCTGAAGTAGCCTAGCAAGCCCTTCAGTTGTAAAACCAATCACCCAGTAGCTTCTTAGGGCAAGTAGGGATGGTAATAAATATAGCCATGCCAGTATTTCCAACATCCCAAACAAACACAAAAATGTTTATATTAGGCTGGGATTTTGAGTGCTCTGAAATTTAAAACACCATGGTGTACACACAAGTACATGCGGCATATGATCCAAGTATTATTTGTGCACTGGTACTTGCCACCTATTCTGGACGCTAAAGCTTCTGTTGAATCTCAAGGCACCACTGCTACGACTGCTGTGGATGCTCACACATTTGGGTAATGCATGATTCTGTGGTGATATTTGGAGGAAAAAGGAGTATTCATGAAGGATGATCTGGAAGCACAAGGTTGCATCTAAGGTTACATTACTGGCACCACAAGGTAAGTAAAATGGTAGCATAACACCCTTGTTGAATTGTATTTTGGGAGCTAATACTGTGCAACACAGTTAGTAAACGGGTAAGTGTACAGCTCTTCTACAACCTTTAATCGACACACTTGGCACAATTAGCTCAATTACAATTGTAGGCCTGCACCAAACTAGTTTAATGGAGGAATTTCAAAGGTACATTATAGTAAGTGTTGGGTTGCTGCACAAGTGAGCAGCTGTTCTTTCACAGTTTGGTAGCAGAGGCTGTGTTCTCTTGAAGTTGATTCAAGGAAAGAGGCCAATTTCTTTTGAAAGAGAGGTTCTTGAAATGTTCTAATATTTGATAGTAAACAGTAATGATGCAGCAAGTTATGCAAAAGGGACCTGGAATGATGACATGGCAATCAAAGCCTCCTCTGGTACTTTGCTTTGGCTTCTGACTGTACTGTAAATGTTGAAATAGTGCGTAAAACTAACTTGGGAGCAAGAATTGCCAAAGGCATAAAAATTAATTTAAAATGGTGATCTTGTTGTAAACCTCCATTCGGATGTGTGCCTATCATGGATTTCTGTCCCGGCTTCAAGTATCGTGATTTCTGCAGTTTTCTTTATCTTGAAATGTGGGGTTGCCTGTGATGTACATAACAGAAGTTAAGATGGACAGATTGTAGTGAGTATAAAATGCAGTGTCAGAATGTTTTATAATTTTATGTGTATAGGATTCAGTCGTGGTTCAGTGGTAGATTTCACATGTCTGAGTTAGAAGGTTGTGGGTTCAAGTCCCATTTCAGAGATTTAAGCGAATAATCTAGGTTGAGACTTCAGTGCCGTACTGAGGTGCCGTCTTTCAGATGAGATATTAAACCGAGGCCCTGCCTGCCCTCTCAGGTGGATGACTCCATTTTAAGAAGAACAGGCGAGTTCTCCCTGCGTCCTGGCTAATATTTATCCCTCAACTAACATCACTAAAAACAGATTATCTGTTCATTATCACATTACTGTTTGTGGGACGTTGCTCTGTGCAAATTGGCTGCTATGTTTCTTACATTACAAGAGTGACTATACTTCAAAAAAACCTCATTGGCTGTAAAACGATTTGGGACATCATGACGTCTATTTGAAGAAAAGCAAGGGGGTTTTCCTGGTGACCTTTGCTTACATTGTCTCCTCACCCAATGCCACTAAAAAAAAACAGATTATCTGGTCATTAGTTAATTTGTTGTTTGTGGGATCTTGCTGTGTGGAAATTGGCTGCTGTGTTTGCTTACACAGTGACCGCACTTCAATTGTAAAGTGCTTTGGGAAATCCTGAGAATCTGATAAGGTGCTATATGAATGCAAATTCTTTTCTTTCTTTTCTTTTATTGCCCATCCCTAATTGCCCTTGAGAAGGTGGTGGTGGGCCTTCTTCTTGAACTGCTGCAGTCCGTGTGGCGAAGGTACGCTCAGAATGCTGTTAGGTAGGGAGCTCCAGAATTTTGACCCAGCAACAATGAAGGAACGGTGACATATGTCCAAGTTGGGATGGTGTATGACTTTATTTGACAGTGGTCTCAATCGGGTTGCATTATGCTGAATATTATCTAAAAGTTGGATATATTTAAATGTAAAATTTCACCAGGAAAAAATTGCTTTGTAATTTTTTGAAAATGTACAATTTCCTAATGTTTTTGTTACTCATTTTTCACTCTCCTCGCTGCTTGATTGACACCACACGCTGCCTTCTATTTGTAAACAATTTTACAACACCAAGTTATAGTCCAGCAATTTTATTTTAACTTCACAAGCTTTCGGAGGCTTCCTCCTTCCTGAGGAAGGAGGAAGCCTCCGAAAGCTTGTGAAGTTAAAATAAAATTGCTGGACTATAACTTGGTGTTGTAAAATTGTTTACAATTGTCAACCCCAGTCCATCACCGGCATCTCCACATCATGCCTTCTATTTGGGAGCAATGCATCCTATAGATCACAGATGCCCAAGCTTTTGTCTTTGTGGGCCGCATAGGTGCATACCACGGAGACACGTCGAAAGTTTCCATTCATCTGCATATAAGTCAGGCCGATGATACGAGCAGATCTTGACGGTCTGAATTTTTAGGATTGATCCACCAATGAGGCAGCAGTGTTAAGAGCAGCCCCTTTTGAAACCTCAACAAAAACTTGCATTTATATAGCGCCTTTAAAGTAGTAAAAACATCCCAAGGCGCTTCACAGGAGCGTTATCAGACAAAAATTGACACCGACTCAAAGATGGAGACATTGGGATAGGTGAACAAAAGCTTGGTCAAAGAGGTACGTTTTAAGAAGCATCTTAAAGGAAGAGAGAGAGGTAGAGAGACGGAGAAGTTTAGGGAGGGAATTGCAGAGCTTAGGGCCGAGCCAGCTGAAGGCCAATGGTGGGGTGAAGAAAATTGGGGATGCAAGGTCCACAAAATTCAAATAGGGCAAACCAGCAAATAAAAAAATATAAGTGCAAATAAGACAGAGTCATTTGGGCTTCAGAGGCTGGATTGGCAGGGCATGGGGGCTGTATCTGGGACTTGAGCTGCACCCTGGACTCCCTGGTATATCTTGGTTAGAATGAGGCAGGGAGTAAGCCAGACAATATTACTTTTTTCTTCTCATTTCAGTGTTTGTTTTGTATTCATAGGTTAGCTGAACTGGAAAATATATATTTTAATTATTATATCTGATTAACATTCTGTACAGAAGCTGTTTGGCTATCTTCATTAACAAGCAAAATAATACACAAGGAGAAATCTTAATTCATCTGCACCATCTAGTGGTCATCGGAGAAATGACTGGGAAATTTAGAATCATAGAATCATGGAATGGCACAGAAGGAGGCCATTCGGCCCATTGAGCCTGTGACGGCTCTTTGTAAGTGCAATCCAGTTAGTCCCATTCCCCCAAATACATTTAAGCTGCATTAACTAGACATTCTCAGTCAGAAGCAGCAAGGAGAGGTGGTGTAGGAGGTGGTAAATTCTTCCTGAGGTAATGTTTAGGCGCAGAGGGGAATATTTCCTCTCTTTTCCATTTATAATGAAATTGTACAATGAAGTGTTGAGAACGCATATACAACTTTTCTATAAATAGTAAACAGGGGAAATCTTTCCCCTTTTGTTGAAGGAGAATAAAGGAATTTTACTGTGAGGAAAGTTGTAGTACGTCCCAATTAGTTTCAATCTTTGACGTGGATTGTAAGTAGAAAGAACTTGCATTTGGCTTTGGGCATAAGTTTTTGGCCCGTGCAGTGAGTGCGGATTTGCTGCGAGCGTTCGGAAGTGAGCTGGATGAGTACCTGGCTGTGGCTGATATTGCAGCACATCAAAGGTAGGTGGGGTGGGGTGTTGGGCGAGGTGTCTCATGGTCAATGTCGTCTCCTGGAACTCGTTTTGATCGTCATCTGGGATTAGAGTGGAATTTAGCAGATCTTTCTTCCCCCCTTTAAATAGCCTCGGGTTTTTTTTTTAAATCTGCTTTTTATTTTTGCCTTTCCCAGGAGATTAATGGCTGCTGATGGGTAGGGGGGGGGACACTCGGGATCAGGACGCTCAATTGCACCGCGACCACAAGGGACAAGCTCGGTGGATCCGCTCTTTACTTCCTGTCCGCCATTTTTGTATGTTTCGCACAAGGCTTCCCACAGCCCTCTTGGGTTGTCACTCCCCCAAAGGAGTTGAAGAGGTTGGGCCAGGCATGGTCTTCTCCTTCTGAATCCCTGCTGACTGCTGTTAACTGGATTATTGTTGTGGGTAGAATTGGCAGAAGCCTGGGCTGCAACCTGGGTAAGACTGAGAGCTAAAGCTGAAAATCAGCGAGGCTCCACGCGCCCCACCCAAGAGCAACATTGTGGTAAAATTGGGAGATCTTTTGCTTCTAACTGCCACATTGAATTTCAACACTCTCAATTGTTCATTAGTAGCCGACATTAAGCTCAAGCTTCCATAAATAATGAAATACAGGTATATCAATCTATTGCTCGCAGTTTCTGCCAAGGCTAAGCCAGCAACAAACAACAGCTCAAACTCTGAACTGTCAGTTACATGATATCATTTTTAAAAACTTTGCGCTCGAGAACTTTTTTTAAGGAAGTTCTGAATCACACCTATGGATTATGATTGTGGAGGCAATGGTGAGAGATAAACGGAAGGACAGTAGGAATAGTTTTATTTTATTAGGAAAAGAAGGAAAGAAATACTAGCATTTATACAGCACCTTTCACGACCTCAGGACGTCCCAAAGCACTTTACAACCAACTTTTGAAGTGTAGTCACTGTTGTAATGTAGGAAAACTTCTTATGTCTCAAAAGATTTTCTTACCACCAAGGGAGGAAGGCGAGCTAGTTCGAAGCTCTCGGTAATGATGGAGAGGGGACAATTGTCAGGATTGGCTCTCAGGGTGGGAAATAGCCTCACCAAACCTGGAATAAATCACTTTCTTACATCATAGAATCATAGAATCATAGAAGTTTACAACATGGAAACAGGCCCTTCGGCCCAAAATGTCCAGTTTATACCACTAAGCTAGTCCCAATTGCCTGCACTTGGCCCATATCCCTCTATACCCATCTTACCCATGTAACTGTCCAAATGCTTTTTAAAAGACAAAATTGTACCCGCCTCTACTACTGCCTCTGGCAGCTCGTTCCAGACACTCACCACCCTTTGAGTGAAAAAATTGCCCCTCTGGACCCTTTTGTATCTCTCCCCTCTCACCTTAAATCTATGCCCCCTCGTTATAGACTCCCCTACCTTTGGGAAAAGATTTTGACTATCTACCTTATCTATGCCCCTCATTATTTTATAGACTTCTATAAGATCACCCTTAAACCTCCTACTCTCCAGGGAAAAAAGCCTCAGTCTATCCAACCTCTCCCTATAAGTCAAACCATCAAGTCCCGGTAGCATCCTAGTAAATCTTTTCTGCACTCTTTCTAGTTTATTAATATCCTTTCCATAATAGGGTGACCTGAACTGTACACAGTATTCCAAGTGTGGCCTTACTAATGTCTTGTACAACTTCAACAAGACATCCCAACTCCTGTATTCAATGTTCTGACCAATGAAACCAAGCATGCTGAATGCCTTCTTCACCACCCTATCCACCTGTGACTCCACTTTCAAGGAGTTATGAACCTGTACTCCTAGATCTCTTTGTTCTATAACTCTCCCCAATGCCCTACCATTAACGGAGTAGGTCCTGGCCCGATTCGATCTACCAAAATGCATCACCTCACATTTATCTAAATTAAACTCCATCTGCCATTCATCGGCCCACTGGCCCAATTTATCAAGGTCCCGTTGCAATCCTAAATAACCTTCTTCACCGTCCACAATGCCACCAATCTTGGTGTCATCTGCAAACTTACTAACCATGCCTCCTAAATTCTCATCCAAATCATTAATATAAATAACAAATAACAGCGGACCCAGCACCGATCCCTGAGGCACACTGCTGGACACAGGCATCCAGTCTGAAAAACAACCCTCTACAACCACCCTCTGTCTTCTGTCGTCAATCCAATTTTGTATCCAATTGGCTACCTCACCTTGGATCCCGTGAGATTTAACCTTATGTAACAACCTGCCATGCGGTACCTTGTCAAAGGCTTTGCTAAAGTCCATGTAGACCACGTCTACTGCACAGCCCTCATCTATCTTCTTGGTTACCCCTTCAAAAAACTCAATCAAATTCGTGAGACATGATTTTCCACTCACAAAACCATGCTGACTGTTCCTAATCAGTCCCTGCCTCTCCAAATGCCTGTAGATCCTGTCCCTCAGAATACCCTCTAACAACTTACCCACTACAGATGTCAGGCTCACCGGTCTGTAGTTCCCAGGCTTTTCCCTGCCGCCCTTCTTAAACAAAGGCACAACATTTGCTACCCTCCAATATTCAGGCACCTCACCTGTAGCTGTCGATGATTCAAATATCTCTGCTAGGGGACCCGCAATTTCCTCCCTAACCTCCCATAACGTCCTGGGATACATTTCATCAGGTCCCGGAGATTTATCTACCTTGATGCGCGTTAAGACTTCCAGCACCTCCCTCTCTGTAATATGTACACTCCTCAAGACATCACTATTTATTTCCCAAGTTCCCTAACATCCATGCCTTTCTCAACCGTAAATACCGATGTGAAATATTGATTCAGGATCTCACCCATCTCTTGTGGTTCCGCACACAGATGACCTTGTTGATCCTTAAGAGGCCCTACTCTCTCCCTAGTTACTCTTTTGCCCTTTATGTATTAGTAGAAGCTCTTTGGATTCTCCTTTGCCTTATCTGCCAAAGCAATCTCATGTCCCCTTTTTGCCCTCCTGATTTCTCTCTTAACTCTACTCCGGCAATCTCTATACTCTTCAAGGGATCCACTTGATCCCAGCTGCCTATGCATGTCATATGCCTCCTTCTTCTTTTTGACTAGGGCCTCAATCTCCCGAGTCATCCAAGGTTTCCTACTTCTACCAGCCTTGCCCTTCACTTTATAAGGAATGTGCTTACCCTGAACCCTGGTTAACACACTTTTGAAAGCCTCCCACTTACCAGACGTCCTTTTGCCTGCCAACAGACTCTCCCAATCAACTTCTGAAAGTTCCTGTCTAATACCATCAAAATTGGCCTTTCCCCAATTTAGAATGTTAACTTTTGGGCCAGACCTATCATTCTCCATAGCTATCTTAAAACTAATGGAATTATGATCACTGGTCCCAAAGTGATCCCTCACTAACACTTCTGTCACCTGCCCTTCCTTATTTCCCAAGAGGAGGTCAAGTTTTGCCCCCTCTCTAGTCGGGCCATCCACATACTGAATGAGAAATTCCTCCTGAATACACTCAACAAATTTCTCTCCATCCAAGCCCCTAATGCTATGGCTATCCCAGTCAATGTTTGACAATTGTAAACAATTTTACAACACCAAATTATAATCCAGCAATTTTATTTGAAATTCACAAGCTTTCGGAGGCTTCCTCCTTCCTCAGGTGAATGTTGTGGAAATGAAATCCTCGAACCTTTCGCATTTATAAATCAATGTTGGGAAAGTTAAAGTCCCCTTTAGGAGAAGAGTTGATTAGCTGTTCTATTTTATTTGTGATGTGGAGATGCCGGTGATGGACTGGGGTTGACAATTGTAAACAATTTTACAACACCAAGTTATAGTCCAGCAATTTTATTTTAAATTCACAAGCTTTCGGAGATTTTCTCCTTCCTCAGGCAAATGTTTCATTTGCCTGAGGAAGGAGAAAATCTCCGAAAGCTTGTGAATTTAAAATAAAATTGCTGGACTATAACTTGGTGTTGTAAAATTGTTTACTATTTTATTTGAACCAACAAGCGGCACTTGCCACAAAATAAGGGCCAATTTCTGACAAATGCCCCCTCTCACAAGGAGGGCACCCGCTAGAACAATTGGTTCACAACAGACTAAATACGTGCAGGAGTTTAGAATATTATTCTATTCTGACAGTAAACGAAAACCACTATATCTAGCAGTGCCCACCGGTGACGAAACGCTTGAAGTGAACCGATGGGCACAGCGTGATCCCGCTCCAGGGTCACCCGGGAACGTATGAGTCCTCGGAAAAGGTGCAAGCATCCAGAGGACCCCTCCCCCGTCGATTTTATACATCCATGACCTGTGGATGGCGACTTTCGCCAGACCCAGGAGCAGACCGACCAGGAGGTCCTCCGACCTACTTGTCTCCCTCTCTCCCCTCCCCCACCACATGCGCCAAAAATAAGGAATGTGGGTGAGAAATCCAGCCAGAACCTTAGGAGCAGCCCCTTCAGGTAGGTGGGCAAACAGGGGCTGCAACCTCTGAAACTGCACGTATATGTGACAGGCCGTTTCATCCATTACTGCTGCCTTTACAACCCTAAAATTGCCCAAACATCTCTGTGGGCTTTTGCCCAACAGTGCTCCTCTATATGTGCCCGATGCCCGCCTACCCCAACAGTGCTCCTCTGTATGTGCCTGATGCCCACCTATCCCAACAGTGCTCCTCTATATGTGCCCGATGCCCACCTACCCCAAAAGTGCTCCTCTGTATGTGCCCGATGCCCACCTACCCCAACAGTGCTCCTCTATATGTGCCCGATGCCCACCTACCCCAATAGTGCTCCTCTATATGTGCCTGATGCCCACGTAGCCCAACAGTGCTCCTCTATATGTGCCTGATGCCCACCTACCCCATGTAAATGACAAGAAGATTGAGTACAAAGTTTTAGTGGACTGATTTGTGCTGCACCCAAATTGTCCCAACATTGTGCTTGCTTAGGAAAGTACCCTAAAGAATATAAATGTAAGGAAGTGTTACTGCGAGCACTGGTATTATTTTATTTGAATTATTGTGTTCTGTTTAGACATCTTGCCTTAGGAATGATATACTGGCAGTGCTGAGAGTCCAGTGATGATTCACCAGGTGGATACCTAGGATGAAGGAACCCAGCTGTGATTGGACCGTGAGTAAATTTGGGTTGTATTCCCTAGAGGTGAAGACATTTGAGGTGGTCTGACTGAGGTATTTAAAATGATAAAAGGTATTGACAAGGAATCTTCCCTGCAGTAGGGGAATCATGAATAAAGGACCATCATTAAAATGAAGTGTGACAGGTTAAGAATGCGATTCATTCTGATCAATGAAAATCCAGATCAATATAATGCAAAGAATGGGACATGATAGACAGGACATTAACTCTCAGGTTGGTGTTGTAACTACAACACGGAGTCTATTGCAAGGCCATTATGCTCAACGAAATTAACTCGGAAAATGATGGAAATACGCAACAGGTCTATCAGCATCTGTCAAAAGAAAATGTAGGCTAGCATTTCGAGTGTCAACCCTTCATCAGAACTTCAGTGCCAACGTGACGTTACACCTCTCGAGAGTAAATTCAAGGATCTCATGCTCACAGAGGGGAGCTGTGCTTGAAGGGAGTTTGAGACAGATATAGGATAACAAAACTGTAGGGTCGATCCTCTGACCTGCATTTTCTTTGAGCTTGGCCCCCTGCAGGGACCACAGAATTGCTGGAATTTATCCTCTACTTCCGATTTTTATCTAACTTTTTATTCAGTCACAAGTTGTACCCTGAATTCCCACATAGTTTTATTAGAAGTCTGTCATGTGAAGCATTACAAATACCTCCTGAAAATCCAAATAAAGTATATCATAGGGTTGTTGTAACTTCCTCAAAGAAGTTAAGGAAATTTGCCATGCAGAATCCTCCCCTCTGAATCCATGCTGGCTGTTTCTTAGAAAACTATTGCTATATAAGTAATCCTCCAGCCTGCTCCTGAAAATGGTTTCTGTTAGTTGCACAACTTAATTGCCAAATGTAACTTGTCACCTCAATACACGTTTCTTTCATTGATGTATTTACTCTATAGAGACTAAATTATACTCACATGTTATTGGTAAAGTGCAAAGCTACTGATATCACTGCAATTGATGGGTTCAGTTATGTAATGGAGCGACAGATATAATTGGAGGTCATGTTGATCAGAGGGAGTTCTTGAAGTGAAATACTGCTCCGCGATAATGCGCCTAATCTCTGTCCAATGCACAAGTTGTTGGAACTCGGCCATTGCCAGGGCATGGATGCATTCTCCGTGATTACGTTGGCAAGTGATTTGTTGTACTGAGTAATTCATTATCGCTGAGATGCACTCAAACTTCTCGCTGCGCCTTCTTACGCAAAGTTTTGGTGCTTGGCTACTCATTGCAAATGTTGCTACTCACAGTAAGCATTGAAACTTACGGGATTTGCAGAAGGATGTTGCGCTTCTCCGATCCATGGTGCTTAGGGTTACAATGCTTCATAGCAGCAAGGTGGTGTGGTATTCTTCACAATACAAAACATACTGAGTGGCTGGCCCATACTGTATAGATCCCATCCCTAAGCTCAATGAAAAGACAGCCTTAACTCAATATTGAGAATATATGACTAATCCTGGCGAAAGAGAACACTAGCAATTCAGAAGGCATCTAGATCGGCCATTTACTTGGTATAAGTAAGGTATTTAAGGGTATAAAAGGTTACGGAGCTAAGGTGGGTGAATGGAGTTGAGGTACGGATCAGCCATGATCTAACTGAATGGCAGAGCAGGTTCATGGCACGGGGCTGAATGGCCTCCTCCTGTTCCTAACAATCCTATAACAGACCACCTGCCAGCTCTCTGGAGCAGTGCATCAATCACTCAATGTAAGTGCACAAGGTTGTCAGGCTGATACCTGCAAGGTTACCTCTTAGCGCCTGAAAAGAACTAGAGGCAAAAGAATTCACGATTGCCCTGTGACTGTGAAAGTAAAGGCAGAGCAGTTGGCATTACCGAGGACGTCCCTGAAACGGGTATCACCATTTATACAGCTCAGTTCTAACTTTCTGACTGAGCTTCGATATACCAATTCACTATGCCTCTGGCACACAGAAAGATCATATACATTTACAAAGCCTTTCTAGGGTCAGATTCGGTCTTAAATAACCCCTCTCCATCATCTGTTTTTTTAAAATTCATTCGTAGGACGTGAGTGTTGCTGGCAAGGCCGTCATTTATTGCCCACCCCTAATCGCCCGGAGAAAGTGGTGGTGAATCTTCCTCTTGAACCGCTGGGCAGTGGTTTTGATACAATTTAGTGGCTTGCTAGGCCACTTCAGAGAGCAGTTAAGTGTCAACCACTTTACTGTGAGACTGGAGTCACATGTAGGCCAGACCAGGTAAGGATGGCAGGTTTCCTTCCCGAAGGGATATTAGTGAACCAGTTGGGTTTGTACGACAATCCAACAGCTTCATGATAGCAGCTTTTTATGAACAGATTTTTAAAAACTGAATTCAAATTCTCAAACTGCCATGGTGGGATTTGAACTCACGATTATTGGTCCAGGCCTTTGGATTATTAGTTCAGTGACATGACCACAACACGCCCGTACACTGGACACATCACCATTTCCTACTCTTGTTTAAACTGATCCATTCTAACCGCAAATGGTATAAAGTCAGCCAGACTGATACTTGTCTCACAGACTTGAATCCAAATGGAGCTACCACATGCGATATCAGAAGAGGGTGTCTTAATCGGCTCCGCTGATGCTCAGAACATGAGCAGTAAACATTTATTACTCAGTTAAGTTCCTATCAGCCATCTAACGATGTCTAATAAAACATTAACAAAAAGTCTGTTATTTTCTGATTGGCACCCAAGTTGGCATAAAAATTACTGACATTTGAAAAATGGCTCCCATAAAAGGAAATTGCCCAGTTAAATGCAGAGACTGCATGAAATATCATAAACTAGCCTGTCCGTTATGATTTGTTACCTCAATCTAATTTGAATTTTTCACCCTAACCGTTGACAGAAAGGCTGACAGTGACTGAACTGCTGTTGCCTCATTCTGTCAAATTAGATTCTGGAAGTTCTTAATGAAAAGGAGCTAAGATTATATAATTGGAGCCCGCGTTCAATTTAACTTTCTACTCCTGCTCCTTCTAAGCAGTTTTTGCCGGACTGCCCAGTGTGTCTCTGGGTTATCAGTATTCATTATACTTGTTTGACACTTGTTCCATTTCTCCTTTGTCAGATAAAGCAGTTAGTCTGTCTCTGCGAGCTAGTAAAAATGGTTTCCCTTTAATTGATGATATCTACTTTAAAGCTACAGAGGAAAGCAATTGGTCAAACTGTGCAGTGTTCCTTGTGCAGCCTGATAAATGTGCGAAAGGCAGTGTGCATGAATAGAATCACGTTTACAGCAAGCAAGTCTAGTGGAATAAAATAACCGATCAGTTTATCCAAATGTGTTTCAATAATTGGTGCATTGGTTAAGTATCTGCAGACACTATTGATTAATTCACAGTATCCTGAAAGTAACATTTTGTGCCAATTCAGCGAGGGTGTGTGGAAGAGGGAGGGAAGTGAGATTATGTTAATGAATGTGGGTGTGGGGAAGTGAGAGATTATGTTAATTAATGTGGGTGTGAGGGAGTGAGAGATTATGTTAATTAATGTGGGTGTGGGGGAGTGAGAGATTATGTTAATTAATGTGGGTGTGGGGGAGTGAGAGATTATGTTAATGAATGTGGGTGTGGGGAAGTGAGAGATTATGTTAATTAATGTGGGCGTGGGGGAGTGAGAGATTATGTTAATTAATGTGGGTGTGGGGGAGTGAGAGATTATGTTAATTAATGTGGGTGTGGGGAAGTGAGAGATTATGTTAATTAATGTGGGTGTGGGGGAGTGAGAGATTATGTTAATTAATGTGGGTGTGGGGGAGTGAGAGATTATGTTAATTAATGTGGGTGTGGGGGAGTGAGAGATTATGTTAATTAATGTGGGTGTGGGGGAGTGAGAGATTATGTTAATGAATGTGGGTGTGGGGAAGTGAGATATTATGTTAATTAATGTGGGTGTGGGGGAGTGAGAGATTATGTTAATTAATGTGGGTGTGGGGAAGTGAGAGATTATGTTAATTAATGTGGGTGTGGGGGAGTGAGAGATTATGTTAATTAATGTGGGTGTGGGGAAGTGAGAGATTATGTTAATTAATGTGGGTGTGGGGGAGTGAGAGATTATGTTAATTAATGTGGGTGTGGGGGAGTGAGAGATTATGTTAATTAATGTGGGTGTGGGGGAGTGAGAGATTATGTTAATTAATGTGGGTGTGGGGGAGTGAGAGATTATGTTAATTAATGTGGGTGTGGGGAAGTGAGAGATTATGTTAATTAATGTGGGTGTGGGGAAGTGAGAGATTATGTTAATTAATATGGGTGTGGGGGAGTGAGAGATTATGTTAATTAATGTGGGTGTGGGGGAGTGAGAGATTATGTTAATTAATGTGGGTGTGAGGGAGTGAGAGATTATGTTAATTAATGTGGGTGTGGGGGAGTGAGAGATTATGTTAATTAATGTGGGTGTGGGGAAGTGAGAGATTATGTTAATTAATGTGGGTGTGGGGGAGTGAGAGATTATGTTAATTAATGTGGGTGTGAGGAAGTGAGAGATTATGTTAATTAATGTGGGTGTGAGGAAGTGAGAGATTATGTTAATTAATGTGGGTGTGGGGGAGTGAGAGACCCCCGAGCGGGTGCGTTCGTGGCGGGGGGGCTGCCGGGGCGGGTCCGGAGCCCGGCTCCAACCCGCCCACTTCCGGGTTCCCCAGTGATGCACTAATATGCGCGCGCAGCCCCCGCATGTGGGACTCCCGCCGGCTTTACTTACTCAAGGTAATTATTTAGGTATTTCAGGTCGTTTACAGACCTGATTAGCATGATATTTTAGGAGGGGTGGGATTTTCCAAACAACTGGGACTGTTTCCCGTACTGGGGGAAACACTCCCAGTTGAAATGGACATGTTGCAGCCATCAGCCTGTGGCAGCTGCAAAGGTCCATTGCACATGTGGGAGGGGGAGATGCTCACTCATTGCAGGAGGCCACTCTGTCACTTTGCACTTTGGACAAAGTTTGGCCTCCACCACCCTCCTCCTAACAATAAAATTCACCAACTTGCACACTTACCCCAGGGTCTAGACACATTTATCTACCTTGCGGACCCCCTCAAATGTACATCTTCTGGATGGGGACGCCGTAACTGCAGTCATGACCTCCTCGGAGGGCGAACAGCATCACCAGCCTCGCCGGCCACGCCGTCCACCTCTGACACGTGGAGCTCCACAACACAGTGCTGTGACACATCCACCTGCACAGCAGGAGGGAGGGCAACGGCGGAGAGAGATGCATCGCAGAGGGCACTACCCTCGCCACAGGGTCCACAGACCGAGGCTCAACTTCCTGGACCTCTCTGAGCAGCAGTGCACACGGAGGCTCAGGGTCACTCGACATGTAATCGTGGACATCTGCAGCTTCCTTCATGCCAAGCTGCTCCCGGCTGGCCCGAGCACCATCTTCCTACCTGTCGCTGTCAAAGTCACCACTGCCCTCAACAACTTCTCCTCCGCATCCTTCCAGGGTGCCACTGGGGACATCGCCGACATCTCTCAGTCGTCTGCACAGAAGAGCCCAGCAAATACACCTACACCCACTCTGCAGTGACACAATGGGTGGCATCAGTTGTGGGTCTTCATTGTGATCCTCAGGAAAGGGCATTATTGCACAAACCAGACAAGATTCGCAAAGATGTGGCAGTAATGGTGACAATATAATATGTAATGTGAGTTGATCAGAAATTAAATATAAGTAAAAACCATGACAAACCCTCAAACACCCTTGTGCATCCCCTTCATGCTCACGACACGTTTGCCTTACGCTTCCCACTGCATATATGTGATGCATGCCCTGTGGCTACAGCACAGGTAGTGGCAGGTTGAGTGAGGCTGACTGTGAAAGAGATGCACGAGAGGGTGAGTATGAGATAGAGCCATGAGATTGTATGAGGATTGGGTTGAGTGGTAGTGGCGGGATGAGTACTGGCGAGGTGAGTAAGTGCAGGTAAGATGAGGATGAGCTTTGAGTGGGTGTGAGGGGTGATGTGACAGAGTAGTGTTGGCAGTGCAGAAGGAGTTGTGGGGTGGGGGCGGTGATGTGGCAGACAGAGTGTAGGGGAATGAGTAAGTGTACTCACTTTGGCTGACCTACTTAGGTGATTGAAGCGCCTCCTGCACTGTATGCAGGTGGGCGATATGTTGGTGGTGCAGGTGACCTCCTCCGCCACCTCGAGCCAGGTCTTCTTGGTGGCAGAGGCAGGCCACTTCCTCCCGCCAGCCGGGGGGAAGATCTCTGTCCTCCCCCTCCTCATCACCCCATCCAATAAAACCTGGAGTGAGGCATCATTAAACCTGGGAGCAGCCTTCCCCCTGGGCTGCTCCATGCTGTAATTTTGCCTATTTTCTGCAGCATCAGTCAGTGGAGGACTGCCCCTTTAAATAGGGCTCCTCTAGCTGACAGACCTTGCTGCGCATTAGCAGTCCGCCCGATGCGCAGCTTTCCAGCGTGGAACCCTGAAGCCAAGGTAAGTGGCTGCAATTAGCCTGCGATCGCGTGCGGAGCACCCCGATTTCACTGGGCGCGTTACCCACGCGCCCAGTCGACCCCCCACTGCGAACCCACCGCCCTCCTAATATCGGGCCCATTATGTTATTCAGTCAAAGGGGGTGATTTTAAACCCCAAGAACGGGTGGGTTGGGGACGGGTGGGAGTTGAAAATAGTTGTTTTTTGGGTCGCGGCTTTATTTCTGGGTTTAACGTCGGCGAGTAAAATTACAGGCTTCCCACTGGGAATGCCAAGTCCGAAAATTTTGCGGTTGCGACAACTAAAACAACTATTTTCAACTTCCACCTGCCCCCAATCCACCCGTTCTTGGGGTTTAAAATCACCCCCAAAGTGTCCGAAATAGCTGGCTGCTTTGATTTTTCACTCTTTTAAAATAAAGCTGCAGGAATAAATGGCCTTGATATGGCTGAAGGAAATGAGCCGTCAATTAATAATGAAGCAAATCATATCACAATGACCTGTGCTGAAGTGAAACTGATCCAGTTTTTCTGCATTATGGTGAGTTTATCCGGGGGGTCCCCATATTTGGCTCAGGAGGTCCTTGACAATGGCCCAGGAGGACCGTATGTTAATCCATCTCTGCTTACGCCTGCTTCAGGTCGATAGGCTGCTCGCCCACTTACAGGCCCGTCTGAAAATTGGGGTGGTTGAGATGCCCCTCCTCCTCGTTATTCAACTGCCAGATGTTAGGGTTGCCACCCTCCAGGTTTGGCCTGGAGTCTCCAGAAATTGAAGGTTAATCTCCAGGATGCTGCTGGGAGCAAAACCCTGGAGAAAAATCACAGGAGCAATTGAACAAAAGTGTTTTTTTTTCATTTTCTTATCTGTTTCTTAGTTGTAACAATATTGGAGATGGGGGAGAAAAAGGCTGTTTGACTGACAGTCAAGAATCACCCAGTCGATTAACAACGAGTCTTTTTCGCTTTCCGATTCGCCTTGGGGAAGGCTGGGGCGCCGCGAGGCTGGATGTTTCGGGCGACCAATGGCGGGAGTGTTGCGGGCGGGGCATTTGAAGGCAGGAGGTCATATGATGAAACCTCCAGGAATACATTTGACCGGAGTTGGCGAGAACCGGATGTCCATGAATTGAAAATTGCCTCCAACAGTTTGAACGTGAAAATGTATCAATATTGCAATACAATATCAACAACCTGCATTTACATAGCGCCATTAACGTAGTGAAACGTCCCAAGGTGCTTCGTACTTCCACCTTTGGAGCATTGAAGAAAAAAAACAATCCCAGTGGAGATTACAACAACTTCCTGTTGCACTTGCCGCTCACACTTTGGGACAATTTGGTTCCATGTCTTTAGAAGTTTGGTTGTGTAAACATAAAACTATTGGCAACAGTTTGACTCTGTATGTTGCAATTGTTGGAACAAAATGCGTCGGCCAATTTGGATTTTGATAAGTTCTATACACCCGCTGAAATATTTGTTGCTCCCATTCGAATTGTTTCAGGGTTTTCTCAGCTAAAGTCTCCCACCTGGGGCCTCCCCTGTAATGCGAGGGGAGGAATGCAATGTTTGTGAAAGTGTAGCTATTTTCCCTTTCATTCATGCTTTTGCCCCCATGCTCTTTCCTGCGCTCACGGGAGCAAACAAGTGGAGAGTGTCAGGGATAGAAATTACTATGGGCCCGTTTTCGGGACGAGACTCGGCGCTCCGCGAGCAGCGCATGGGCCCGAACGGGGAGGCCTGAGGCTATCCCGAAATTGGATCTTGGGCCTCGTCTACATTTTTTTCTGGCCGCTGGCAGCAAAGTTCCAGGAGTGCGGTTGGAGCCGGCAGCATGGGGCCTGATCGCCAGAACTGTGGAGTAGGGGGGAGTTGAAGAATCCTGAGTGAGTCAGGCCTGCCTCCTGCCCCGTTCATCGGAAACTCATTTATTAAGGGATGCTTCAACAGGCATTAGGCCCCTCATTGACATATTTAAGCTGTCTATCACCTGTTTTAGGCGTCTGCTCGTGACGCCTTAAGAATCGTCCCCACGAATTTAGCAGTGGGACCATTGCTTCTGCAGATTAGGCACAGGCCATCCCAGGGGAATGGGAGCCATGTGCTCCTAAAAAAACTCTGTCTGTTTTCTCTTAAAAAATAATTCCTATTGCCCTACTGATAGATCAGGTGTTACCACTGGTGAGCTTGTGCTTAAATCACTTGTCTGTGGGTCTGCGCAGAGATATTTGTTGACTGATAGACCCTCACAGGCCATGGCTCAGGGGTTGGACAGCCCGAGCTGCACACTGAAGTCCCAATGTTGCTGCTTCTCACCTGCCTGCCCAAGTATCTGTCCAAGTATCTGCCCATGTATCTGTCCAAGTATCTGTCGCAGTATCTATCTAAGTATCTGTCCATGTATCTGCCCATGTATTTGTCAAAGTATCTGTCCATGTATCCACCCATGTATCTGTCCAAGTATCTGCCCATGTATCTGTCGAAGTATCTGTCCATGTATCTGTCCATTTATCTGTCCATTTGTCTATCCAAATACCTGTCCATGTATCTGTCCATGTATCGGTCCAAATATCGGCCCAATTATCCGTCCAAGTCCTGGATCTGTTGTCTCTAACTCACCTGCTCCCCACAGTCCAAATACTGCTGCCTTTCTCTGTTTACAATTGCAGAGGCAAACAAGAGAGGGAGGTTAAAACTGAAGAGTAAAAAGGAAAAGAGGTTAAAAAAAATGAAAGTGAAAAAAGTAAGAAAGCAGAGAGTGAAAGAGAAGGGAGTGACAGAAGTGAAGAAAGTGAGAAGGAGTGAGAAGCGGAGGAGAGATAGGATCTGATATTAGGAGGCGGGGGGTCGACTGGGCGCATGGGTAACGCGCCCAGTGAAATCGGTGGGTTTGGCACACGATCGTAAGTAAATTGAAGCCACTTACCTTGGCTTCCGGGTTTCGCGCTGGAAAGCTGCGCAGCGGGTAGACTGTGCACCCGCATCATAGACTGTCAGCTGGAGGAGCCCTATTTAAAGGGGCAGTCCTCCACTGACTGATGCTGAAGAAAATGGAGCAGGCCAGGTGGGAGGCTGCTCCCAGGTTTAATGATGCCTCACTCCAGGTCTTACTGGATGGGGTGAGGAGGAGGAGGAGGAGGAGGAGGAGGGAGATCTTCTAACCGGCGGACGGGATGTAGTGGCCTGCCTCTGCCACCACAAAGGCCTGGCTCGAGGTGGCAGAGGAGGTCACCTGCACCACCAACATATCACGCACCTGCATACAGTGCAGGAGGTGCTTCAATGACTTAACCAGGTCGCCAAAGTGAGTACTCTTACTCATTCTCCTACATTCCGTCTGCCACATCACCACCCCCACCCCACATCTCATTCTGCACTGCCAACACTACTCTATCACATCACACCTCACACCCACTGAACCCTCATCCTCATCTTACCTGCACTTCCTCACCTCCCCAGTACTCATCCCACCGCTACCACTCAACCCAATCCTCATACAATCTCATGGCTCTGTCTCATACTCACCCTCTCATGCATCTCTTTCACGGTCAGCCTCATCCCACCTGCCACTACCTGTGCTGCAGCCACAGGGCATGCATCACATATGTGTAGTAGGAAGCGTAAGGCAAACGTGTCATGAGTATGAAGGGGATACACAAAGGTGTTTGAGGGTTTGTCATGGTTTTTACTTATATTTGATTTCTGATCAACTCACATTACATATTATATTGTCACCACTACTGCCACATCTTGGCCATTCTTGACTGGCTTGTGTAATAATGCCTTTTCATGAGGTTCTCCATGAACACCCTTGATGCCACCCATTGGGTCACCCTACAGTGGGTGTATGTGTAGTTGCACGACTACTTTGTGCAGGTGCCTGTTGCACAGCACTGTGTTGTGTAGCTCCATGTGGCGGAGGTGGACGGCGTGCCTGGGGAGGCTGGTGATGTTGCTCGTCCTCCAATGGAGTGATGAATGCAGCAATGGACCCCCCCCACCATCCTGACGGTATGAGTGTGAGGGGGTCTGCAAAGTAGGTAAATGTGTTTGGACAGCAGAGTTTAGGGTTTGATTTAATAATTTGGAGTGTGGAGACAACAGTGTGGCAGGCAAAACTTTGTCTGAGGTGACAGAGTGCCCTGCTGCAATGAATGAGGGTTTACCACCTGTTAAATGGACCTTTGCAGCTGCCACTGGCTGCTGGCTGCAACACGTCTGTTTAAACAGGGAGTGTTTCTCCCAGCATGGGAAACACGCTCTGGGTAGTCCAAAATCTCAATCCTCCTAAAATCTCCAACTAATGAGGTCTGTAAACGACCTCAAGTACCCAGATAATGATCTTAAGTGGGATCCAACCGGCTTTGTTTGCCGGTGGGAGTCCCGCATGTGGGGGCTGTGTGCGCACTGATTCGCGTCATTGGGGAACCCGGAAGTGGGCGGGTTGGAGCCGGGCTCCGGACCCTCTCCGGGAATCCCCAATTTTAGGAACCCCCCTCCCCCCCGGCCATGAATGCACCTGCTCGGCCATCTGAAAATTGACCCCATAGAATTGAAAGAGAGGCCCAAGGGTTTTCTGTAAATCCCCTAAGCATGTGCAGAAAGGTTATGCCCATGTAAGGTCATTCCATGCAGATGCAATGGAAGGGCATTATGAGCCCTCCTACCTCATTATTCTGTTAGACTGATGGATGGGTGCCCAGTTGGACGAGTGCCCTGACAAGTGGGCCTTAGGCCTTCTGCCCAACAGTCCCCCTTCAACTTTTTTTTTATTCGTTCATGGGATGTGGGCGTCGCTGGCCAGCATTTATTGCCCATCCCTAATTGCCCTTGAGAAGGTGGTGGTGAGCCACCTTCTTGAACCGCTGCAGTCCGTGTGGTGAAGGTTCTCCCACAGTGCTTTAAGGTAGGAAGTTCCAGGATTTTGACCCAGTGATGATGAAGGAACGGCGATATATTTCCAAGTTGGGATGGTGTGTGACTTGGAGGGGAACGTGCAGGTGCTGTTGTTCCCATGTGCCTGCTGCCCTTGTCCTTCTAGGTGGTAGATGTCGTGGGTTTGGGAGGTGTTGTCGAAGAAGCCTTGGCGAGTTGCTGCAGTGCATCCTGTGGATGGTGCACACTGCAGCCACTGTGCGCCGGTGGTGAAGGGAGTGAATGTTTTGGGTGGTGGATGGGGTGCCAATCAAGTGGGCTGCTTTGTCCTGGATGGTGTCGAGCTTCTTGAGTGTTGTTGGAGCTGCACTCATCCAGGCAAGTAGAGAGTATTCCATCACACTCCTGACTTGTGCCTTGTAGATGGTGGAAAGGCTTTGGGGAGTCAGGAGGTGGGTCACTCGCCGCAGAATACCCAGCCTTTGACCTGCTCTTGTAGCCACAGTATTTATATGACTAACACCACCAAGAAAGAATGAATGGTTTCTGGGACTCTGTTGTGTATATATATTGGCTGCTGTATTTGCCACTATACCAACAGGGAC
Source organism: Heptranchias perlo (assembly GCF_035084215.1). NCBI lineage: Eukaryota > Metazoa > Chordata > Chondrichthyes > Hexanchiformes > Hexanchidae > Heptranchias > Heptranchias perlo. The sequence goes on along the minus strand of NC_090339.1, from coordinate 57,901,982 downwards.
TACACGTCATAAAATAATAAATTGGGTATGAAGTACTTTAGGATTGCTGGTACAGGCTCGATGGGCCGAATGGCCTCTTTCTGTGCTGTAACGATTCTATGATTCTAGGATGTCCTGAGGATGTGATAAGTTGCTTTAAAATGCAAGTTCCTCTTCTTAATGGAGAACTGGGTTCAGTAAGAAATGATGATTCAAAGCGTAATAGTCTGTCCATGATGCAAATACTCTTAAGGGCTATACCTGCTCCCTCTTTCATTAATACGCTGTTTGGGGTGCACTCAGATCTACTGCTGGCATCAGACAAACACCAATTTGATTGTGTCCAGAATACTTAAGTTGTTTCTTTCTGGTTGATGGCCACTGTTGATCCAGAACTACTTTTCATAACTCCAGTGTCTAAACCGAAATAGAGGTTTAATGAGACCGTATATCCATTTGACATTTTGAAAATCAGGTTTAGATGTGTTGATTTCACAAGGGTACATCACAAGTTTGTGGCTTTTCTGTTTCCAGTGGTATCCTACAACAGGAGTCTCCAGCATTTAGTAATAATGGACCAGTTCCATATAATTAAAACTCATGGGTGGTTGATATCTGAATCAATCATTTTCAAATCAGGCAGAATCATGATTAAACCTTCCATCCAACTCCCAGTCTATTTTGCATTTCTTGCTTTCCTTGGACCATGCTATTTACATCCTTCCTTTCTATCCCTCTTTTTTTTCAGTTCCTTCACTTCTCCCTCCTCCTATATTTATGCCTGTCTGTCTCTCCTCCATTTCTGTCTCTCTCTCTTGTCCTTTACTTGTGTCTTTCTCTGACTGTCTTTCTCTTTCCTCTTTCACTTCTGTCTGTCTCTTTTTTCGCTTGCTTCTCTGCTCCAATCAGGAGTCTCTTCTTTTATTTCTGTCTGTCTATCTGTCTGTCAGTCTCTCCTGCACTGCCCCACTCAGATACTCTGATCTGACCCGCCCCTGGGCACCATGCAGAACGATAGCACCTACTCTTCTTGTAGGTGCAAGAAGAAGAGGATTGGAGCAGGAGGTCCACTCGTTGCTCGTTTTGGACACTATCCATAAGACCATGTTGATACCACAGATGCTGGTACACAGCGACAGGAGCAGGCCATTCAGCCCCTTGACCCTGTTCCTCCGTTCAATGAGATCATGGCTGAACAGCACCCACACTCCATTTACCCGCCTTGGCTCCATATCCCTTAATACCCTTGGCTAGCAAAAATCTATCGACCTCAAACCTCCAGGATTGTCCTGGAGTCTCCCGGACAATCCTGGAGGTTTGTCCGGGATTGTCTGGGAGACTCCAGGAGGAAAATCATAGGGTCATTAAAAATAATGGTGTGTTTCTTTCACTTCCCTCGAACACTTTTAGTGATACAAATATTGGAGATGGGGTAAGAAAGGCTGTTTGACTGACAGTCAAGAATCATCCAGTCAGGTAACAAAGAGTCTGTTTGCTTTCCAATTGGCTTGGGAAGGCGGGGCACTGCGAGGATGGACATGTCAGGCAACCAATAGCAGGGGTATGGGGACGGGGCGGTTGGAAGTCATGTGATGAAACCTGCAGGAATACGTCCAACCAGAGTTGGCAACCCTCGATGCTGGATATGACTCAATGGTGTAAGTAAGTGAGATTTTACAGTGAGATTTTAGTAACAGGACAAATCTGCTTTGAATTGCGTACAGGCCTGTCTAAGATAGAAGCTATTGGATTCTAAATTCTAAAGGAAATGTGTGACATCTTTATGTTCAGTGGGTGACATTGTGGGTTAGTGCAGTGACAAACTGACATTCCCTTCACAGTAAGGAATGTCATTGCCTTGTTGTTTAATTAACTGAGAAAATTTATGGTTGTGTTGTTAGTTTAAATGTTTCATCATTCAGATTAGTTATTGGAGTCCCAGCATTTAGTTGTGGGATGGAGGACGTGCTACAGACCTGTCAGCTTCAAAACAGATTTACAAGGCCGACTATTTTCGAAAAGAATATACCAACTGATAAGAGAACAGGCGAGAGTATTCACTCCTTTAATTAGATAGAAGGCCAATGTCAGCTCATTAGTTTTACCCTGTGCAGGGTTGTTTATCTTAAACTTCTTTTTGATGTAAATATGCGGCTGACAGATGTGCCAAGGGTCATGCAGGCTGTAGTGTCAGGCCTTAAATAGTGGGGTGGTTAGTGGTCTAGTTGAGTGTGTGCCCCCAGGACGAGAAAGCTGACAGCTACAGTAAAGGTGGAACATCTTCCTGTGCCTTCCAGGTTTGGCAACAATCAATCTGTTCAGTTTGCCAATACAGCTTGCTAGCTGAAGAACTTTGTTACATGCAATGTCTCAGATTTTGTACTGAATGAATACTAATTCCTGTGGAATCTCTTACATAGTAAATGATTTGTTGCTTGTTTTATCAAATGAATTATATTACGGTGGAATCTGCATTTTGAAACAAAGTTTGACCTTAAGGGGAATTCATGTGTGGAGTGTCTTCATTGAGGGTTCTGAACCAAAATACAAGGGGAACTTTGAATTAGTCTTAAAAACAGCAGTCAGCAGAGTAGAGAACACTTGTAGCACTACATTGCTCAGCTTTGTACCAACTCTTTGCATGTGACTAATGGGGGGAGAAAATGGTCTCGCCAATTGTGCAAAACGGGCGATAGCGAATTGGCAGCCAGTTTTTACAAGGCGATTTTCTTCGCCATTGACTTCATTGATAGCCGATTTGCTATTGCCCATTTTGTGCTACGGCTGAAGACCAATTCATTCCTATGATCCCTTTGTGCTCCTGAAGTATCATCTGTTTCATAGCTGAATCTTTGTCAAAGTCACAAAGTGACTCAGTAGGCCACTTGGTGTCTTTGCTCAGGAGCAGCCAGGCCTTCCTCAGCCATGACCTCTCACCTTTCCAGACCTATGAGGAGTGACCCGTTCTATGTTTGCTTTTCTGAACTGCATGATGTGGAGATGCTGGTGATGGACTGGGGTGGACAAACGTAAGGAGTCTTACAACACTGGGTTATAGTCCATCAGCTTGATTTTAAATAAAGCTGTTGGACTATAACCTGGTGATGTAAGATTCTGAACTGCAGAAAGTCTCCAGAATTTTGTTTGCTCCACCATTGGCGGCAGTGGCTTCAGCTGCCTAGGCCCTAAGCTCTGGAATTCTCTTCCTAAACATCTCCGTCTCTCTACCTCTCTCTCTTCCTTTATGACGCTCCTTAAAACTTTAATACATCTTTAACCAAGCTTTTGGTCACCTGTACTAATATCTCCTTATATAGTTGGGAGTCAAATTTTGTTTGATAATGCTCCTGTGAAATGCCTTGGGATGTTTTACGACATTAAAGGCGCTATATAAATGCAAGTTGTTGTTGTTTTTGAGTGTGGGTCATGAAGCAGTCATGCAATGAATTTACCAACTCTTGCTTTAAATCACTTGGGGGAATTCCCAATTTATATTTGTTTGATTGAAGTTATTAATTAAAATGACTATCCTGTAATCACATCTCCTTCCTATGTCTTCCCAGAACAAAATGTCTTTCTTCTTACACTGACCTGGCAATCTGTAGCATAGCCCCAGTGTTAGCTTTGTATTTTTTGCATCAGAGGTGTCGAATGATAATAGTTAATTCGCAGTTATAAACTTCCCACAGGATCAACCTCATTTAGACCTAGGTATTCCTGATGTGACGGGCTACACTGCCCTCTTTTCTGACTCTTCTATTTTTTTTCTAAACACGGTCTCTGCTCTTCTTGACAATTATGAAATGGGGCAGGACTTCCGCCTCGCACTGCCATGAAACCGACTAGTTTTCCTGGGTTGGGGATCATTTGCTAAGCAGGCTGTGGGACCTCCGCCACCAAGAGTGGGGGGTGTCTGACGCTTCTTCAAGGCTGCAAAGCTCCAGCGTAGAATTTGTTTCAAGCCTTGGCCAAGAATCCGACTGAAAAAAGTGGTTTTATTGGGCACGTTTGGAGAGGGAGGAGGCTGTTACTCGGCAATCTCGCTCCATTCAAGGACTTTGGAGACTTACTGGCACTGCCCCAACAACCTCCTGCTACCTTTCTCCCGGAAGTCCCTGGACATGGCAGAGACAGCTGCGGTAAGGAAGGAAATGGGTTGGGAACCCAGGTCCCACTACCATTCCCCCCCCACCCCCCATCCCAACCTTCCTGACATCATTTGCGTGCAGCAAGTGGGGAAGGAGCTGCCAGTGGCCTTCGAAGTAGGGGTGAGAGGAGAGAACTCAAGCTCAGGATGCAAACACAATAGTAGACCTCACTGCTCGATTTTTCTTCCCTATTCCTGCGCTGATTTCGGGCGGGATAGTGTAAGAAAATCCAGCCCCATTAGGGTTGCTAACCGTCCCGCATTGCCCTGGAGTCTCCAGGAATTAACGACTAATTTCCAGGACGCTGGTTCGAGCAAACCTAGGAGAAAAATCATAGGCGCAATAAAAACTTGTGTTGTTTTTAATAAAAAACCTCTTTGAACGCTTTTGTTTCTTAGTTATAAAAATATCTGAGATGGGAAAACAGGCTGTTTGACTGACGGTCAAAAATCATCTACTCTGGTAACGAGGAGTCTCTTCGCTTTCCAATTGGTGTGGGAAGGTGGAGCACCGCAAGGATGGACATGTTGGGCGACCAATGGCTGGAACGTTGAGGGCACGACAGTTGGAATTGGGAGGTCATGTGATGACACCTCCAGGAATATGTCCAACCAGAGCTGGCAACCCTGAGCCCCACGTGCCTGAAGTGATAGAGTTCCGTTCTCCCAGCACCAACGTCCTTCATCTTGATGAGTACAAGAAACGTTTAACACTGCATTTCCACTGGGTTTCAAGTTTCAGCTTGGTTACACTTTCTGGGTGCAAATTGAAACCAACAACAACATATATAGCACCTTTAACATAATAAAACATCTCCGGTATTACAGCAGGATTAGGTGAACCGCAAGCATTTGCAGGCTGTTCTACAAAATGAAGCTTATTCTGTCAAAATTGCATCCTCAACTTGTATTGTAGAAACTTGAATGGGCAATTTGGCCCATCCAACCCTGCTTCCTCCACATCTTATGTTTCTTCCATATCCTTTAACAACCATCCTTCCCGAGTAAGTATCGACCTCTCTTTTAAACACCTGAATCGATTCTGCAGCTCGGGCCTTCTGGGACGTGTAGTCCACTTTCTCACAATCTTTTGAGTGAAGAGTTCTTTTCTGGATTTGCTTTAGTTCAAATTCATACCACTCGGGCAGTTGCACAAGTGTGTTTGGAGTTACAATGTCTTCGCGTATACAATAAAAAGCTAAAAAAATACTAAACTACGGTGATACTTTGTCAAAAGTTCAGGGCTATTCAAACACATGATGATGTAACGAATACAAAATCCCCAAAAATGAAGCCCTCCAAAAATTACCTTCGACCATCATAATAAATGACGAAGTTTCATGTTGGATGTGTATGTCGCCATTACAGATTTAGACTCCAAAGAATTACAATTCTGTGGCTTGATATATAATCTTATGGTGGGTTAAGATATTGTTTACATGAGCATGTTGTGGAGCTGGTTTGAATTTAGTAAGGGTATTGGTTCAATGAACTCAATATTTCAGCATTAATCCATTGAGTTGATTAAGCTTGTCCTGAAATGCAAATTATATTGAGCCAAATGTCGTCAAGTGTAAACTCCTGTCAAAAAAAAGAAAACAGCTTGGCTTGCTTTGTAATAGCAATTGTCCTTTGCTAATTCCCAGACATCTCTCTGAGGTATTGGCTGGCTACTGTGCCAATATTTTACTGAGAATAAAATAACACAGCAAAGAAACATTGTTGAACAAGACAAAATAATGAAAGGGCTAACAGAGCAATTCTGTGAGAAATGATGGCCTAACACAAGAGTCCGATTGCTTTCCCGTTCACTCAGCCGCACCCTCATTCCTGATCCCTCCCCCACCCCCCCCCCCCTTCCTGGTCATCCCCCTCTCGATTGCTTCCTCCCTCCCTCTCTCCCGCTTATCCCCCTCCATCCCGATTGCTTACTCCTACTCACCCAGGGCCTACCTGAGGGCTGCTGCCAGCGACGCAGCGGCCCGAGATTGAAATGGTCTTCACCGGCAAGTTTCCTGGGGATGCCCAGCGGGAATCTGCTGCTGAGCCCCGCTTCACAGCCTGGTGTGAACCAATCTCTAGGCTAATGTCACCTAGACACCAATTTCTTTTTGAAGGACCTCTGGCCTAGGAATTATGATGATGTTGGCATGCACCTGGAGTACTTGATTGAAAACAAGAAAGCTATTGTATCCCCACTCCCGCCCGATGTGCCCCCCACCCATATGCTTGATAATGTTGTACAGGTGACTCCTGTGGCCTGACTCATCTTGTGGTCTCCCATTTAACTCCCCGATTCTCATATAGTGTGCTCCCAATAATGTTCCCTGAATCTCTCATTGACATTGCAGGACTGAGCAGTAATATTCAATATGTAGACACACGGTGACGTTTTTGTCCTTAATCAGCCATGATCTAATTGAATGGCGGAGCAGGCACGAGGTGCTGAACGGCCTACTCCTGTTCCTGATATTCTTGTGTTCAAAAAGATGAGGGATGTCATTAATGGAGATTCAAAGTCTTCTATTTTGGATACCCACTATCAACACTGATGGCAAGATTGCTTGTGATCTGTCTCAGTGAGATTACCAATTTAACCTTAATTCAGTTTAAATTGTGGGCAAGTTTTGTGTTGTGTCAAGTGGGTTAAGACTCATTTCACAAAGGACCTTCAGAGCAACCAAGATAGGAAGGTTTCATCCCAACAGTCTCAATTGGATTCAGACTGAGACCCTGTGGAATTGGGATGAGATGTGAAACTGAGATCCTGGGCATGATTTTCAATGGGAGCCGGAAACCCAGCGTGTCCGTATGGGGAACCTGGAAGCCCAATGAGTGCATTGCAATCTGTGATCGCAACTCAACTGCAGGTAAGTATTTGTGGTTCCGGGTTTCCCACGCGCCAGGCAGCCAGATTGACAGGCTGGCCGCCTGTTGGGAGGGAAAGGAATTGCCAATCGGAGAGGGGGGAGCGGAGGGAGAGAGAGAGATTGTGGGCTATGGAAGAAATCTGAGGGGTGGGGGGGATGTGGACAACACTGGGTCGGCCTTGGAGAAGATCGGTGGTGGGGGGGGGGGGTGTCGGGGTCGGCTGATGGTGGGCATCTGATCACACCAGGTGACCATGTTGGGCATGGATGAAGTAATCCTGCTCCTCGAGGCCCACAAGCAGTGCAATAAAGGCACTCACCTCATGGATCTGGCCCTTCCCATCTGCTTTCACCAGACGTGATTCGGAAGAGGTGGGAAACCCGAACAGGTAAGGGTTAAAGTTATTTGACAGTTCTAATGCACAAAAAATTAAGTGCCTCAACTATCACAATGAGGTACATTGCCCTGTTAAGTATCGGATTGCCGGCTTTAAGTTGGGACAGGAATTCCAAGTTTCTGTTGCGCACGTGCGTCCAAACCTGCCTGGGTTAAACCTGGAAGTGGGAGCGTTGGAGCCGGGATGCGGTCCAGCTCCAAAAACAAACTATCTTTTCTGCCCACCCCCAACCCACCCATTCTTGGGGGTTAAAATTATTCTCACCCGTCTCCCTGTATTGGTGGTTTAAGTGGACAGTAAAAAATCTCTTGACACTATTTGAAGAAGGGCAGGGAGTACTCACTGTGTCAGAGGTGAGTGATGAGGAGGGTGATGTGTGTTATTAAAGCATGGCCATTCTTTCACACTGATACAGAGAAGCCGGCAGTTGAATAAGAGCTGGTGCGAGTATGACTTAACAACCCAGGTAAGACCCCGTGTGATAAATTTGGGAATTTTCTGGCTAAAATTAATTGAATCAACCTTCCCTCCAATAATTGGTTTAATTGCTTCTGTAGCACGCTGATGCAGGCCTAGGACGCAGTGGTCAATTAGGCACACAGACTCGAGCTTAATGTTCGAAACAAGTGAGGTTTATTCACCCACAGCAGTTGTGTCTTTAAATGCATAGATGAACACAACAGTACCAGGGATTACTTTCCAGCATACACATTCTCACTCTTAGCTCCTTCCTCTCCAACCTCCTCCCAGCTGAGCAATTTCCCTGCCTTTTATCCTTCCAGGCTGGGAGTCCTCCCTGATTGAGCTGAATTGCCGTTAAATATTTCTTAAAGCTGTACTGCCTTGCCTTGGTCATTCTGACATTTTATACAATTTCTTAAAGCTGTACCCCTGTAGCAGGTACAGAGCTCTCAAAAGCCGATGGCTCACATATTGGTCCTCTCTCACTCTGTTACACTTCTTGTCGAAGAAAGAAAAAACTTGCATTTATATAGCGCCTTTCACGACCTCAGGAAGTCCCAAAGCGCTTTATAGCCAATGAAGTAATTTTGCAGTGTAGTCACTGCTGTAATGTAGGAAATGTGGTACCCAATTTGCACACAGCAAGATCCCACAAACAGCAATGTGATAATGACCAGATTAAGGGGGTTAAATTGAATAAGGTCTGAATATGGGTGCAAGTTTATCACAGTGCGCGATTAACCCGCGGCCGGTGGTTCCGATGCAGGTCACTTGCCTCATCCAAACACAGCAATCAGGCCTTGCACCAGGTTTACACTTCTCACCAGCAGGGGCGGCCCAAATAGCGCGTGATTTGCTCGCACCTCTTAAGGACAGGCTGCACCTCTTATTTGCAAAAAATAAGACACGGGTCCGCACGGAGTCTGAATGGAGATCAGACATCGCACACGTAAAACACAGATGCAGGTTCCATCCCTATGTTTACAAACTTTGAGTTATGTTAAAACATTGAATAAAGGTTGCGCACTACTAAATCCCACATCCTCTAATCTGCACACCAGACCTCATCAATCTGCTGACCTGAGTTTGTACCAGGCCTGTGAGAGTGCGTGCACCAAGGTTCTCTGATGATGCTCTAGAGGCCTTGGTGCAAGAGGTGGACAGAAGGAGGGGCATCCTATATCCACGGGGCCCTCCAGATATGTGCTGAATTGGCAGTGGGAGGCAGTAGGGGACAAAGTCAATGCCAGGCGCATAGCACCACGAATATGGATACAGTGCAGGAAAAAGTTCAATGCTTTGACAGGAGTGGTCAAAGTGAGTGAGGCCAACTGTCAAGCAGCATTTCCTACCAACTGCACCACTAGCCGCATCCACTGCTCCACACACTAAACCCCATCACCCACATACCAACAAACTCTTTCAATCAGTACTCAACTCTTCCAATCAGATGCTTCCTTTAACCTTCACACATTACCACTATTGCAAGCCGCACACCCACAACTCACAGGTCACACACACTGGCAGCTATTCAACCATGACAGGCACATCACCCTGACATCCTGCACCGACAAACTTTTCGCTATCTTGCAGGATAAAGTGGCGCATAACAGGAGGTAGCAAGTGGCAGTGGCATTTAGCCCTTGGAGCCTGTTCCGCCATTCATTGAGATCACGGTTGATCTGTGACCTAACTCCATATACCCGCCTTAGCCCCATATCTCTTAATACCCTTGCTTCACAGAAATCTATCAATCTCGGATTTAAAATTAACAATTGAGCTAGCATCAACTGCTGTTTGCAGAAGAGCGTTCCAAACTTCTCCCACCATTTCCATGTAGAAGCGTTTCCGAACTTCACTCCTGCAAGTCCTGGTTCTAAATGTTAAGCTATGTCCCCTCGTCCTGGTATTGAAGTTTAGGAAACCTCCAAAAACAGGTATGAATGCATCAGGAGCCAAAAACAATAATCTATCAACTAACCTGTTAATCCTACATGGACCCTTTAAATAGTGCTGGTGGGGGGTCCTCCAGGCCATCTACGACATGTTCAGGTGTTTGTGATTAAGACAGTGCATTGAGTGGAGCGTTAAGTGCCAAAATGTTGTCTATCACTTTAGTTCAGTGTTGCACCCTGATCTAATGCTTATTCTCCCTACTTTACATGCTGCCAGCGTTTGTTATCTGCGTGTGCATGAAACCTGTTACCAAGATGGCGTCCGGCACACATAACGTTAGAAGCAAGCACGTGCATCCTGAACCCCATTTTGCAACTTTGGGAGGCCGCGTAGTGCCGAAACAATGGGGGCTTCATGGCCGAATGTCGAGCCCAATGATGTTGGTTGAGGGATAAATATTGGCCCAGGACACAGGGGAGAACTCCCTTGCTCTTCTTTGAAATAATGCCACGGGATCCTTTACGTCCACTTGAGAGGGCAGATGGGGCCTCGGTTTAACGTCTCATCTGAAAGGCGGCACCTCCGACAGTGCAGCACTCCCTCAGTACTGCACTGGGAGCGTTAGCCTAGATTATGTGCTCAAGTCTCTGGAGTGGGACTTGAACCCACGACCTTCTGCCTCAGAAGCCTGATTTCTGCATGGCACTGGGTGACCATCACTGTCAGAAAGATTATCACCCCTTAAAGGAAAATTACATTTAGAATGATCTTCATTCTGGACTTCCCCCTGTTAAATTGTACTTAAAAACCTTGAGGGAAGATTTCCTCTGATCACTGTTTCTAATGAAAGAATGATGCAATTCTCCAATGATATTAGAAATAATGAACATAAGAATTCTTCTTGCTATGATTATGATGTCATTAATATATAACCACCGTGGGGAAATCTCCTCACTCCAGCCCTCCGAACCAGGAGAACTTTTAAAGAATTCAATTGCAGCATTTATCATAAACCACAAGGTGCCACTATGTGCACATATTGCTCACACCGCAGACTGGGATGTATGACTGTGCATACTCCATTTAACTTCAGTGCGGTCCTGCTATTTTGAAAGTTTAAACAATTTACAAATAAATGCTATGGTTTTAATGCTTATCAATAAAGTATGTTCATCCCACAATTCATGCCTGACGTGTCATCCATTTAAGTGATTTTTCTAAGCGTATTAGGGAAATTGAGTTGCGGGACTGTGCAATGCTAGTTTCAGGCTCTGGGATTGATTGTAGTTTGCGATAGATAAAAAGGGAGAAAATAGAAGATGAAGTAAACTAGCAAGAAATATTGAAACGGGTTGTAAGACCTTCTGGAAGTATGTAAAAAGGAAGAGAGTAGCAAAAGTAAATGTGGGTCCCTTAAAGGCTGAGACAGGAGAAATTATAATGGGAATCAGGAAATGGCAGATGTGTTAAACAAATATTTTTATCTGTCTTCACAGTAGAAGACACAAAAATCATACCAGAAATAGTGGGGAACCAAGGGGTAAATCAGAGTGAGGAACTTAAAACAATTAATATCACAAGAGAAAAAGTACTGGACAAACTAATGGGATGAAAAGCCAACAAATCCACTGGGCCTGATGGCCTACATCCGAGGGTTCTAAAAGAGGTGCCCACTTCCGGGTTCCCCGCTGACGCGCCGGCGTGCGCGCGCAGCCCCCACTGGTGGGAATCCCGCAGGCAATTAAAGCCAGCGGGATGCCACTTGACAATATTTAGTTTGGTATTTCAGGTCATTAACTGACCCGATTAAGGGACTGTGTGTGATTTTTGATCAACATGGGACTGTTTCCCACACTGGGGGAAACACTCCCAGCTCAAATGGACGTGTTGCAGCCGTCAGCCTGTGGCAGCTGCAAAGGTCCATTTGACAGGTGTGGGGGGGGAGACCCTCACCCATTGCAGAAGGCCACTCTGTCACTTGGGACAAAGTTTGGCCTCCACCACCCTCCTCCTGACGGTCAAAGTCACCAACCTGCACACTCACCCCGGGGTACCTACCTTGCGGACCCCCTCAGATGTACATCTTACGGATGGGGGCCGCCGTAGCTGCAGTCATGACCTCCTCGGAGGGCGAACAGTATCACCAGCCTCGCCATCCACGCCGTCCACCTCTGACACGTGGAGCTCCACAACAGAGTGCTGTACAGCACCTGTACAGCAGGAGGGAGGGCTACCACAGAGAGAGATGCGTCGCAGAGGGCACTACCCTCGCCACACGTTCCACAGACCGAGGCTCAGCCTCCTGGACCTCTCTGAGCAGCAGTGCACACGGAGGCTCAGAGTCACTCGACATGTAGTCGTGGACGTCTGCAGCCTCTTTCATGCCGAGCTGCTCCTGGCTGGCCCATGCACCATCTTCCTACCTGTCGCTGTCAAAGTCATCACTGCCCTCCCGAACTTCTCCTCCACAGCCTTCCAGGGTGCAACCGGGGACATCGCCGATGTCTCTCAGTCGTCTGCGCAGAAGAGCCCTGCAAATACACCTACACCCACTCTGCAGTGACACAATGGGTGGCATCAGTGGTGGGTCCTCATAGTGATACCCAGGAGCGAGCATTATTGCACAAACCGGAGAGGATTCACGGAGACATGGCAGTAGTGGTGCCAATATAATATGTGATGTGAGTTGTTCTGAAATGCAATATAGGTAACAACCATGACAAACCCTCAAACACCCTTGTGCATCCCCTTCATGCTCACGACACGTTTGCCTTACGCTGCCTACTGCACATATGTGATGCATGCCCTGTGGCTGCAGCACAGGTGGTGGCAGGTTGAGTGAGGCTGGCCGTGAGAGAGATGCATGAGAGGGTGAGTATGGGATAGAGCGATGAGATTGTATGAGGATTGGGTTGAGTGGTAGTGGCGGGGTGAGTACTGGCGAGGTGAGTAAGTGCAGGTAAGATGAGGATGGGGTTTGAGTGGGTATGAGGGGTGATGTGACAGAGTAGTGTTGGCAGTGCCGAAGGAGATGTGGCAGACGGAGTGTAGGGGAAAGACTACGTGTACTCACTTTGGCTGACCTACTGAGGTCATTGGACCTCCTCCTGCACTGTGTGCAGGTGGGCGATATGTTGGTGGCGCAGGTGACCCCCTCTGCCACCTCGAGCCAGGCCTTCCTGGTGGCGGAGGCAGGCCGCTTCCTCCCGCCCGCCGGGTGAAAGATCTCTGTCCTCCCCCTCCTCCTCACCCCATGTATTGATACCTGGGCTTTGGTGAGACCTCACCTGGAGTACTGCGTACAGTTTTGGTCTCCTTATCTAAGGAAGGATATATTTGCCTTAGAGGTGGTGCAACAAAGGTTAATTAGATTAATTCCTGGGATGAGAGGGTTGTCCTATGAAGAGAGGTTGAGTAGAATGGGCCTATACTGTCTGGAGTTTAGAAGATTAGGAGGTGAGCTCATTGAAACATATAAGATTATGAGGGGGCTTGACAGGGTAGATGCTGAGAGATTGATTCTCCTGGCTAGAGAGTCTAGAACTAGGGGGCATAATTGCAGGATACGGGGTCGGCCATTCCAGACTGAGATGAGGAGGAATTTCTTCACGCAGAGGGTTGTGAATCTTTTTGAATTCTCTACCCTTGAGGGCCATGAATGCTGAGTCATTGAGTATATTCAAGGCCGAGATGGATAGATTTTTGGACTCTAGGGGAATCAAGGGATATGGGGATCAGGTGGGAAAGTGGAGTTGAGGTCAAAGGTCAGCCACGTTCTGATTGAATGGCGGAGCAGGCTCGAGAGGCTGTATGGCCTACTCCTGCTCCTATTTCTTATGTTCTTATGTTGCATTAACAACTGACATTGCTTTCTTTTCCTACAAGATTAAAGCATTACATTTACTGGTGTGAATGGTAAAGATTTTTAGTTTCACGTTTCAGCTGCAAATGATGAATTCATTAAATCACTACACTTCACCGTTGTGAATTCGCCTGCTGTAACATTGTCCTGTCTTATCTTCCTAGGTTGAAGCCCCACTCCAGGACTTTAGCAGATAATCTGGCTGACACTTCAGTGCAGTACTGCAGGAGAGCTGCACTGTTGAAGTTGCTGCCCTTCAGATGAGATGTGAAACTGAGGCTCCGTCTGTCTGTACTCGTGTTTTGCTGACCTACATTGGCTCCCGTTCCGGCAATGCCTCGATTTAAAAATTATCATCCTTGTTTTCAAATCCCTCCATGGCCTTGCCCCTCCTTCGCTCTGTAACCTCCTCCAGCCCAACAACCCTCCCAGATCTCTGCGCTCCTCCAATTCTTGCCTCTTGCGCATCCTCGATTTTAATCGCTCCACCATTGGCGGCCGTGCCTTCAGCTGCCTAGGCCCTATGCTCTGGAATTCCCTCCCTAAACCTCTCCGCCTCTCTACCTCTCTCTCCTCCTTCAAGGCGCTCTTTAAAACCTAGCTCTTTGACCAAGCCTTTGGTCACCTGTCCTAACATCTCCTTATATCAGTGTCAAATGTTGTTTGATAATTGCTGCTGTGAAGTGCCTTGGGATGTTTTATTACATTAAAGGCGCTACATAAATGCAAGTTGTTGTTGTTGTTGTTTAAGTGGGCATTGAAAATCCCTTGACACTATTTGAAGAAGAGCAGGCAGTACTCACTGTGTCCTGGCCAACATTGTCCTCCAACTAACTCAGCCAATCAGATTAACTGGTCATTCGTCTCGGTGCTGTTTGTGAGATCTTGCTGTGCACAAAATGGCTGCTGCATAACCGTGACTGTATTTCAAAGTAATTCACTGTATGTAAAGCTCTTTGAGACATTTCTAAGTGACATGATAAGGCATTATATAAATACAAATCTTTCTTTTGATGACTAAGAACGCCGTAAGAATGATAAAGTAATTGATTAGAACAAATTTTACCTGAACATGTCTCCCACAGCGTTGGCATGTTAGAAATACAACAATTATTTTGAGTATTTATTCATCTGGTCCTTAAAAACTGTGGTCAAAAAAGGTGGCTTATGCATATTACCAATAGTATATAGCACAGAGTAACACATACACAAATAGCTTAGAGTTTATTTTGAATTGCAAAAAAGCTGTGTGCTCCTTGTGTGCCTCTTTCCTTTTATGACCTACTGATATCACAACCATTTTGCTGCATGCTTCATAACATCTGTAAATGCCACCAGTAAATCATTCTCAAACGGGGTCAGGGACAGTGGAGCAGAGAGTATCAGGCAGAACGGTTTGGACCATGAGCGAGCTAATGCGATGGGTTTTCTTTTTCCTGCATATATCTTTTAGTTATTAAATTATAAACATTCGATGAGCCCAAGACAATCTTCCAGTTTAAAATACCTTGCATTGTGGGCTGTGCAGTGGATCTTTGCTTGATTTGCTGAGTGGAGACTTTTGGCAATGACACTTGCCTGTAACTTAAAAAAAACGATTTTCGAACCAATGCTGAGAATAATTCCAAAGATTTCTTCTGCTTCCAGTTGCCTATAAGTGACAAAGTAGGCAAAAAGATTCTGACCTGCAGACTTATTCACATCAACGAGCGGCAGTATGGAAGAATAAAAAACCTTCAGGCGCATGAGTCATGAGGATAGATATAGAATGCGCCCTCTGTGTTGTTGATACTTTCAGAATGTCAGCAGCATCCCTCTGTTCTTCATTAGGAAGAGCCATCAGAGGGAACAGACAATTTTCTTTCTTCCTGTCTGTATTTGTCAGGCTGTCTATCAACTGAAAACCCAGAATTTGCTGGAGCAGGGCATCTCACGGTGTGCCCCGTTAGTTAGACTTTTTCCCTCACCCGTCAGCTCGAAACATTTTTGCAACGCAAATTGCTGGTAGTGTGAGCTGATAACAGCACAGCAAGGACAAAGGGGCATCTGGGACCTTGGTGAACTACGGGACCAATAGTCTATCTCCTTACCAATGAGATTAAAGATAGAGAAAGAAACAGAGGAACAACAGAGAAGAAAAAAGGGTGAATTAGAGTCAAATCAGGTACAGAAAGAGAAATGAAGAGAGGGAAAGATAGATTGGATTAAGAGAGAGAGAGAAAAAAGAGACAGAAAGAAAAAGTAAGAAATTTTTAAAAAATTTAAATTTAATAAATCTCTAAGAACAATTTACTACCTGCAGGAATGAGACTCCACAGTTTCATTGTTCCCTTTTTGTACCAGAGAGGTTGAGTGGCATTGTAGGAACATACTGAGCAACAGTTATGATCAGATTTACTTAGTTCAATCAATGCAACTTCTCTTGTCTTCACGTAGTAATGCAAAATAATAAGGACGCCACGTTTCCCCATACCAGTGGGTCATCTCCATTGACTTAAACTAAATAGCACCTAACTGCCCTCTCGCATTCTCCGACTGATCCTGGCCTAAGTTTGCCCTTGCAGCTTACTGTCTGAAGACTGAATTGACGACTTGTGCCTCTGGGGATGATTTAAGTTTTAGGCATACAACTGGAGGTTGGTGGGTGGAACGTGCCTGTCATTTGTCCGTTGTTACAGCGGTGAGGCCAGTGCCATTTTGAGGCCCGGGCCTCACTTGCTTGCTGCCGGCGAGCTGCTTTGGGGAAGGTGGGAAATTGGCCCCCTCATACATGGAGCCAGCTGACTGTCAGAGCCTGGGGGAGTGGAATGGCGGGGAGGTGGGAGGCAATCCCGGGAAGGCGGGCTTACACGAGCCAACAGTGGACTAGTGTTCTGTTTTGTGTGTGGGCCCAGGCGGAGCAGGAGTGCACCTGGTACAAATGGGCAGAGCATCGGTACCTCCCACCTAAAACAGGCAGGTGCTCCGGCCCCCCTTCTCAGGACTCAACTCAAGGTGGCGGGCAGAAGGAGCACCAGTGTGATCGGGGCGGAAAGCGACCATTTTCAGGCCACTGTTACCCCATTTTAGCCAAGCAGAACCGCTTAAAATTGTCTCTTTTTTTCACCACCTAATTTTTGTTAAAAGTTCATATTTTGAATATTTAATGTAGTCAGTATTTAATATACTCAGGTTTTTTTTTTGTCGAGCATTAATTCCCCAAAGCCTATTTGCACGACATGTTGTCATAACAAGTTTTTGCGTTATTGCCAACTTGGTACTGGCTAACAATGGATCGAAAACAATGAGGTTTAGTTAATAAATATCATTACAATTGGAAACCCTTCATGAAGGATGCTTAAGAGTGCCAGCTGTGACTATGCCACAGAATAACATCATTACTACACAGAATAGTTAACATGTTTAATTTTGATGTGTAAAATTGCCATGATAAATAAGCGTAACTGCCAGAATGGATCACATGAATGCTCCACAGAGTTGAGCATAAAACCCCTCAGAATGGAATCTCAGCCGGGATGATTTATCGAAGAAATTTCAACGTTCCAGCTAAAATCAGTAACATATTTTGAGTTTTCTATCAAATTGTATAGATTTTTGGTGGGAGGAAATATAGGCTGCTATGATAAGTACTGTGCTATAATCTGCTGCAGATGCCTCAGCACATTTTGAGGTATTGTAGTACAGAATTATGGATGCATTGCTGTGTAAAAACATGGGGCTCAATTTTAAAAGTGAAAAACGGGTGGGTTGGGGGCTGGGGGGCATCGAAAATTGCCTCCATTTCAGACCCGCCTCCAACCCACCCATTTCTAGTTTTCACCGGGGGTGGTGTGGGAGGGGGAAGAGGGGCGGGCGACCAACATGCTCCCAGGAGGCAGGTCTGGCTTTAAAACCTTTCAAGGAGGCTTTGAGCCTCCATTTTTCTGGACTCTCAATTTTAACCCCAGGGGCCGGGATTCCTGGGCTTCCTGTTTTATGCCTTGTGAAAGGAGGGGAGAAGGCCCGAGACTAACAGGTAGGTGCCGAGAAAGGCACAACTTGTGGGCCAGGAGGAGCAGGAGTGCGTCCCCCAGGCCCAACAAGCCTACCGGCACCGACCCCCCCCAACGATCATGGACTCCCTACCCCCGATCGTGGATCACCCCCCCTAACGATCGTGGACCCCCGATCCCCGAACCTGATCCTCCCCCTGACCCCTATCCCGATCCTCCCCCCGACCCCGATCCCGATCCTCCCCCCCTACTCCGATCCTCTGACCACCGACCCCGATCCTCTCACCCCGACCCTCCCCCTCAACGATCGCGGACCCCCGCGGTGACCCCCGATCCTGACACCCCTCCGTGACTGACCCCCGATCCCTCCCCCATGACTCACAACCCCGTGCCAACTATGCCAACCCATGCTACCCATGCCAACCCATGGCCACCCATGCCAGCCTATGCCCACCCATGCCCCAAGTGTCCACCCCCCCACCCCCCAACATACAAACAAAGACTTACCTGCAGACTTATCTGAACACTTCCTCTCCCTGGCTGGTCTCCCGTCCGACTGAGACCAGCCTGTCACTCAGGCTCACGAGAAACCGACAAAACGAAAGATGTCCTTACGTCGAAATCGTAAGGACATCCGGGAAACCCGTAATAGTGGGTTTCCCATCCTCAATTTGACCCCCTCTGCTCCTTTCCCGCCTCGGTTTTAAAATTGAGCCCATGATCAACCGTCAATGTGCACAGTGCCTATATGTAGTTTAAAATTGTGTATCAAATTAACAATTGAGAATGTAATTAATTCTGCTGCTGCATTACATTTAAAAACAATATTGAATTTCAGAACAAATGTGTTCTTTTTTAAACTTTGCAGGACAATTCAAATTTTTTTTTTAAAGAATCTAACATAAATACCAGGATCTGGATAGAGAATATAACAACAACTTGCATTTATTTGGCGACTTTAACCAAGGCGCTTCACAGGAGCGTTGTCAGACATAATTTGAAGGGTAATATAAGTGGCCCTGCACTCCCGAACTCAAAGGGAATGTGGGTCAAAGGTCAGGGTTCTCGCTTGGATTGTGGGATCACTGAATTTACCCTTACTTTTGGTAGTGAATCCTTCCATAGTTAAAATAATTTGAAAAATATGATTTGTGTATCGTACTTATGTTTGGAAAGTCAACTTATTAAAAGTATTTCTGATTGGCTGGCTGATCCTGATGTAAATACTGGGATCAGTGGGCCAGGAGTCTCTGCTGCTGACTGTCAAAGTACTCAAAGTCGAGGGGAGGTTCCTTCATTTATGTAAAATTGACGGTTCCTGCACCCTTGGGTGCCTGCCGGAGCGGGAGCGAGGAGCGGAAGAAGCAGCAATGGCCACTACCGGCCTGCATGCTAATTTTAAAAGGGCTTGATGAGGCCAGAGGGCAGATTAAAGTCTTCAGGCTTTCAGACCAAGACTCAGGCTTGGACACCCAACTGGGCCCCATGTATGTCATAGAGCAAGCCGGTATGTCTGCTTTCTCCTGGCGTACTGACTGCCTAGCAGAACCCCGGCCAAGGCCGAGGAAACTTGTGGCCTGGGAATTCCCTCCCAACAACTATCGTTCTTTTGTTATTTATTGTTGTTATTATACTTCTGACGTAGCAGACCATGTTTGGTGGATGGAGGTTTTGTCCCAAACAGACCCCTTTGTTAACTGATAGAAGAGCCCAGGACCCAACACGGTAAGTGGGTCACATCATTCCATTGTGGCGTTGTGACGTCACATTATGTGACAGGATAGCTACAGTGGAGCTGAGGTAATGTCATGTGACTAACTGATGTACCACGAGGTTGTCAAAGAGAATCACTAGCAGAGTTCAGTACAAGCACACCTTGCATTGAACTTTAAAAAAAACAGGACCTCAACACTTTTAAAAAAAAACAGGGTCTCTAGACTGTGTGAAAAACATTTCCCTTGCCCTTGGCACAGGCAACGAAATGGGCTCCGACAAGGTCGAGTGCTAGCACTGATGCTATTCAATATATACACTAATGACCAACCCACCAATCCTGGTACCAGAAGTCTCCCATATGTAGATGATCTTTGTATTACTGTTCAAAGTCAAAGCCGGACTTTTGACGGGATCGAAGTAACCCTGAGAGATGCCCCTAGCTGTCCTGCTGCGATACGACACCTCCAATCAACTGATGGCCAATCTGGATAGTACACTGGTCTGTGCATTCCTCCTTAAGAGTAGAGAAGCCAAACGGGAGTTATATACTGAGTGTACAGGAAAAGACCTGATTATTGTTTCAACCCTTTCTACAATGGATCGCACTTTGAGTTACAAGGAACATATAATCAAAACCAAATTGGAGCTAGGAATAACATCCCACAAAATCTGGTTTACTCAATGTGGGGCACTGATCCAAACACGATCAGGAATACAACTACCGAATATGTTTGCCTGGTATGGGAATACTCCGCTCATGAAAAGAAATTGAACTCAGTTCTTGATACCTGCTGCCATTGCATTACTGGCTGCTTTAAATCTACCAAGGTAGATGATCATTAGCTGATCCTGGGCATTGCACCTCCAGACACCTCTTTGAAGAGCACCCGTAGGCAGAGCCGAAAGAAACGGACAATCTAATGATCCTCGCCATCCATTAATCCAACACCATCCTGCTCAGAGTCGAAACGCAGCTTCCTGAACTCTTTCAACCCTCTTGACTCCAGTGTGAAACAATGGAGAATTAACGCCTGGAGAACACATCTGGATATCGAACCTGATGAGCACCTCACCTCTGGCGCTTTTGAGAATTACCGTAAATCTGTGTCCTCTGGTGACTGACGCTCCTGCCAGTGGAAACAGTTTCTCCTTATTTGCTCTATCAAAACCCTTCATGATTTTGAAGGCCTCTATTAATTCTCCCCTGCCACCTTCAAAGATTTCTGTACGTGAACTCCTGTTCCTGCACCCCCTTTAAAATTGTATCATTTAGTTTATGTTGCCTCTCCTCATTCTTCCTTTCAAAATGCATCACTTCACACTTCTCTGCGTTAAATTTTATCCACCATGTGTCTGCCCATTTCACCAGTCTGCCTCTGTCATCCTGAAGTCTGTTACTATCCCCCTCACTGTTTACTCCATTTCCAAGTTTCATGTCACTGGAGTTTAGAAGAATGAGAGGTGATCTTATTGAAACATTTAAGATCCTGAGGGGACTAGAAGGGGTAGATGCTGAGAGAATGTTTCCCCTTGTGGGAGAGACTAGAATTAAGGGCCACAATTTAAAAATGACGGGTCTCCCATTTAAGATGGAGATGAGGAGAATTTTTTTCTCTCAGAGAGTCATGAGTCTGTGGAATTCCCTTCCTCAGAGAGCGGCGGAGGCAGGGTCATTGAATATTTTTAAGGCTGAGTTAGATAGATTCCTGATTAACAAGGGAGTCAAAGGTTACAGTCGGTAGATGGGAAAGTAGGGTTGAGGTCACAATCAGATCAACCATGATCTTATCAAATGGCAGAGCAGGCTCGAGGGGCCGAATGGCCCACTCCTGCTCTTAATTCATATGTTCGTATGTATCTCATCTGCAAACTTTGAAATTATACCCTGTAATACCCAAATCCAAATCATTAATATATATCAAAAGGAGCAGTGATCCTAATACTGACCCTTGGGGAACACCACTGAATACTTCCGTCCAGTCTTAAAAACAACCGTCCACCACTACTCTCTGCTTTCTGTCCCTTAGCCAACTTTGTATCCGCGCTCCCTTTAAGCTCCTGGGCTTCAATTTTGCTAACAAGTCTATTTTGTGGTACTTTATCAAATGTCTTTTGAAGGTCCATATACAAAATACGGTCGGAAGCTCATCTCAGGTTCAAATGGTGATGTAGAAATTCTTCAATACAACTAAGCTTGTCAATTTTATGTACTACAATGATTGTGGTAATTGCTGTCATGGTGTAGTTTTGGCACTGCAGATGTTGCTACACATGTAATTTTAAAAAAAGTGTATTGATTTACAGTCATTGTCTCAAGTTACAGCGAAGAGAACTGCCTTCACATACATTGGTTTTACAAAAACAAGTTGATTTTTTAATTTATCTGTAATATTTTTCTGATTGTTGAAATAACTTAAGAAAGAAAGAACCTGCATTTCAATAACGCCTTTCACAACCTCAGGACGTTCCAAAGAGCTTTACAGCCAATTAAGTACTTTTGAAGTGTAGTCACTGTTGTAATGTGGGTAACGTGGCAGCCAAATTGTACACAGCAAGATCCTACAAACTGCAATGTGATAATGACCAGATAATCTGCTTTTAGTGATATTGGTTGAGGGATAAATATTGGCCAGGACATCAGGGAGAACTCCGCTGCTCTTCTTCGAAATAGTGCCATGGGATCTTTTACATCCACCTGAGTGTGCAGAAGGGGCCTCGGTTTTTAAAACTTCAGTGTTGTTTCTTCCATCTTCTGTGGCAATTTTTCCATCCCTGTGAAGAATGGAAGCCTTTATCATGTTTCCTGTTCTCCCTATTGTGTTTCTGAAATATTCAGGGGCATATGGCATCTTGATTTGTGCTAGTTGCAACTCAGCAATTATTTCCTCCAAGGAAATATTGCACTCACATCCATGTCTAACAATCGTTCACCCCACAAAGTCTGGTTTCAGTTGACGGCACAGAGCATCATTGGAGAAGTTTGCAGTCCTTCAGCTGAAGGAAGAAACCTTAGAGCTGGACAGGATGAAAACACGGGTGTAAAAGGGAAACAACTGACATTATTTTGAGGAGAATTCAATGCACCAGCACTCAAGCACTTGTAATCTGTTCAAGTATTCGCCCACCAAATGTTTGTCCTCAGGTTGTTTTGTACCTTAAAGAGGTGGAACGTATAATGTGAATGTTTGCTTTTCTTTGACGTATCAATCAATTTGCAAATGTATAACAATTTTTGATATCTCATGACTGAGGTTGCAGTTTTCACCAATCAAGGGAAGTGTTTGTACAGAGGCATAGCTGCCAGAAACAGGCAACTAGAACTGTTGGTGATGTGGATAAGTTGTTGTGCTTGGTTAATGGGATGACTGAAACATTCAACATGATGCCCCTGTGTTTATTCTCTTCCCTGGGTATTTTGCATCAAAGCAATGTTGTGTTTTCCAATTGTGTACATGTCCTCACCTGAACATGTACACAATTGATTGGAAATGACACATAATATGTTCAATTTAGCCACATGGAAATACAAACAGGCCGCCATGAGACTGGTGTGGTGTAATCGAATGCATTGTTGCTTTAAGAGGTAATCTTTAAGAAATACAGACATGCTCAGTTGGAAAAACAATGATCTGGAAGCAGACTGGCAGGTGAATTTGACAGGTCAGTTTTTTTGTTTGTTGGTCAGTAAAACAAAACACTTTTGAGGTTATATTACTTAATTGTGTCATTGGGTTCATCAACTAGAACCAATGGAATATAGAGCTAAATTTGGTGCAGCACCATTGAGCTAACAGTATGAAGCAAGACTCACTTTAATGATCATAGAGTCATAGAAGTTTACAACATGGAAACAGGCCCTTCGGCCCAACATGTCCATGTCGCCCAGTTTATACCACTAAGCTAGTCCCAATTGCCTGCACTTGGCCCATATCCCTCTATACCCATCTTACCCATGTAACTGTCCAAATGCTTTTTAAAAGACAAAATTGTACCTGCCTCTACTACTGCCTCTGGCAGCTCGTTCCAGACACTCACCACCCTTTGAGTGAAAAAATTGCCCCTCTGGACCCTTTTGTATCTCTCCCCTCTCACCTTCAATCTATGTCCCCTCGTTATAGACTCCCCTACCTTTGGGAAAAGATTTTGACTATCTACCTTATCTATGCCCCTCATTATTTTATAGACTTCTATAAGATCACCCCTTAACCTCCTCTCCAGGGAAAAAAGTCCCAGTCTATCTAACCTCCCCCTATAAGTCAAACCATCAAATCCCGGTAGCATCCTAGTAAATCTTTTCTGCACTCTTTCTAGTTTAATAATATCCTTTCTATAATAGGGTGACCAGAACTGTACACAGTATTCCAAGTGTGGCCTTACTAATGTCTTGTACAACTTCAACAAGACATCCCAACTCCTGTATTCAATGTTCTGACCAATGAAACCAAGCATGCCGAATGCCTTCTTCACCACCCTATCCACCTGTGACTCCACTTTCAAGGAGCTATGAACCTGTACTCCGAGATCTCTTTGTTCTATAACTCTCCCCAATGCCCTACCATAAACGGAGTAGGTCCTGGCCCGATTCGATCTACCAAAATGCATCACCTCACATTTATCTAAATTAAACTCCATCTGCCATTCATCGGCCCACTGGCCCAATTTATCAAGATCCCGTTGCAATCCTAGATAACCTTCTTCACTGTCCACAATGCCACCAATCTTGGTGTCATCTGCAAACTTACTAACCATGCCTCCTAAATTCTCATCCAAATCATTAATATAAATAACAAATAACAGCGGACCCAGCACCGATCCCTGAGGCACACCGCTGGTCACAGGCCTCCAGTTTGAAAAACAACCCTCCACAACCACCCTCTGTCTTCTGTCGTCAAGCCAATTTTGTATCCAATTGGCTACCTCACCTTGGATCAGGGCTTAATGTTAGAAATTGGTCTGGGTTGCACCTGTTTTGTGGGCGTAAAACGGGCGCAAACCTACCAATTTAGCAGTGGGCCTGCCTGCGCCCAATCTGCACAGGTGTTGGCCCCACTGTTACATTCGTGGAGCCCATTTTTTAGGCGTCCCGGGCAGACACCTAAGACAAGGGTTGGGCCACTTGAATATGTAAATTAGGGGCCCAATACTTGTTGAAGGGCCCCCTTTTTCAAAATGAGTCAGTGACGAGTGCGACAGGCTTTGGGCCTATCCCACTCAGGATTTATTCAGCAACTCCCATGGCCGCCAACGAAAAGGTTAATTGTAAAAAAAATGTTTGTAAAACAACACCTTCCTGTGGAGTCTGGAGGAGCAGGAGTTCCCCCGACTCCACAGGCTCTTTACTTACATTTTTTTTTCTCTTCAAACCCCTCTCTTGAACGAGGTTTTTATTCCTTCAAGTGTCTCCCTTCCTGGCTCAGTGTCCATTTTCCTCCCCCTGTTTGTAAAGCGCTTTTGGAATGTTGTTCACAGTAAAGGTATTATATAAATGTAAATCATTGTGACATCTACACTTCACGCGTCATCCGACAGTATATCATGTGCTGGAGCGATGGTAGATGGTGAAGGAATGAGTGATAAGGGAATGGTTTATCACTGATGAATGGGCAATTAGAGAAAATAAATCTCTTTTTATACAGGGATGGTTAGAATATGAAATTCTCTGACATAAACCTTTGTTGAAGCAGAGTCCAGAAATCCTTTTAAAATAGGATTTATATGATTGTTTGAAAAAGAGGAATATTAGGCGGTATTGGGAACAAGTATTGGGGAAACACCCCAGAATAGACATGAATGGCTAAATGACCTGTTTGAAGATCTGAGACCAAGAAGCCTTAGGTACTGTGATAGAATATTCTATGATTCCAGATCCTTATAGAATATATTATATAATGAATTTCCATTGTAAATGTTTATACAATTCTATGTTAAAATTGATTTTCCCAAATTTTGACGAAATGTACACTGATTGAACTTTGCATATAAGTGCAGTAAGTTTAAACGATTAATCAATATTCTACTGGTAGTCCTACATTACAACAGTGACTGCACTTCAAAAGTACTTCATTGGCTGTAAAGCGCGTTGGGATGTCTTGAAGTCGTGAAAGACGCTATATAAATGCAAGTCATTCTTTCCGTCGTGGAGCAAGTAATCATGTAATTTACTGCCCTATGAGTATTCTTTCCTTTGACATCTCTGGAAATAGTCCCACTAACTTTAAGTTAGCACAGCCACTGTGGTTGAAGTGAGTGGTTCATAGAGAGATACAAGTTCATACTCACTAATTATACCATAAACCATCTCAACATAGTCGAGTATGGGGGCTGCAGGCACCTCTTATAAATGTGACCCAACAGGTACTATATTCCCTGATGTCATGAATTTCAGTACATTGTTAATAGGTTATTGATTAGTACTGCATTTGTGACTGAAGATGATTCATGTATCCAAAGACCAGCTGTAGTGATGTGCCCCTTGCAATATGCTTCCAGTCACAAAATATTATACTGATCAAAAATCCTTTACTTGTGCATCTGGTAAATGTTGTTACTGCCCATTAGTGATGAATTACTGCTAGTTTTGTGCTATGGGCTAATGTTGACTGGGAGGTGGCTTGACACTGCCAGAACTCATCTCATTGCTGAACCTTCACATATGTCAAAGGCAGAAGATTTCATCTCTCCTATCTGGGCTGGTTTTAAATGGGGATTCCAAAGCTGAAAGGACAATTGTCCAACACACGCCTGTGAGTTTGCATGGATTGCATGCCATTTGTTTCCCCTATTTAAAAGTTTCCCTCATTTTAATAAAGTATTAGTGTCAATCCATTTATGACTCACAAAATGTGTAATGGTGCAGTTAATTTGCTACACTGCACAGTGCAATTATGAGAGCGGAGTATAGTATTTTAAAAATACACTTCCATCCAATTCTAGAGCACTCTGTTAAATATATGGACTTTGAGATTAAACAGAAAATGTAGTAGCATCAAATTACAAGTATTGCCTTTCATTATATTTTCAATAGGTGAATATTAATGTACAATATTAATACAATATACAATATTAATATACAGTATTTGATATCTCAATACATAATTTACCTAAAGCAGCCTCATCTCTGATTTTCAAAACTTTACTCATACAGCCAACCAATTCAAAAAATGAACTATTTGTCAACATAGAGGAACAGGAGTAGGCCATTCAGCCCCTCGAGCCTGTACCTCCATTCAATTAGATCCTGGCTGATCTGTATCTTAACTCCATCTACCTGCTTTGGTTCCATAACCTTTAATACCCTTGCCTATCAAGAGACAACAATCCTGTAGAGTAGCAAAAGCATCAGAGCATTCCGTTTATTGACCTCACTAATATATTTAAATAATATTTGCAGTGGTTTCATACGGAGACCAAGAACTGGCAGCCTTCCAGTTCCTCATTGATCCGTAACTGTGAAATCACATAAAAATGCTTATGGTATGCTAACAAAAGACGTCGTTCCTGCTTCACTGACATCTTAAAAGATGTGGTCTGATTAGCATAATTTTATGATAAAACAGCACTTTTTTTATTTCCTAGATTTCACGTTCAAAATGTGCATTGGGTTCATTTCTTATCGGCTTGTACTTATTGATTATACCTCACGCAGTTTGTGTTTTGAAAAGGTTTTGAATTTAATTTACAATTTAGAATTTAATTTAAGGAGCTCAGTGTGAATAGTAGTTTGAAGTGCCTCAGCAAGACATCACTTTATGAAATGGTTTACAAGAATCCCATTGTTTATCATGGGAACAGGTTGTCATGCATATTAATGAGGCCCAGGTGTTGATGGCATGCTGCGTCTATTTTTGGCAGTAGTTCTTAGCCACCTAATAGTCCTTGTGCAAGTATTTGTGATAAGAATTACTTGAAAACAATCATCCGGCTCTTTAAAGGATAACGTCAAAAGGAACGGGATCATTTTTCCACGTACTAATGCTGTTAAGTGCTCAGATCCATCGCACATTCCCAATCTCATTTTTTGTACAAAAATCAATCTGAAATCATCATGAAATTAAGATGTTTAGTTAGAATAAATCTAAAGGTCGTATTTTTACTTTGCGTATTTTATGACCCTATTTCTTAATAATGAGTGATGTAAAGCTGTTTTAAAAATAGAGCTACTAATGAACAAGGACAGTGTTAATGTGCCTTTGCCAGCACAGGCACGATGGGCCGAATGGCACGATTATATGAAATATTAAGCAATAACTGCTATACTGTACATCATAGGCAACAGAATGAAGGAATGGAAAATAACTCATTGAATTGAGTTCCAGAACCACAGTTAACCCTTTTTTTAAACAAACGATTTGTTTTCACATATCCTGCAGAATCTAGTATGTTGCATCCCCGAGTGAATGCCAATTGATGAGATGAACCCTAGAAGCAACCGTGGGTATTAAAAATAAATTTTGCCACAGGCAGGATGACTTTTGCATCTGTATTCCTGCTCCCTCTTTTTTTCAGTAGTGGAAGAAAAGGCAGACACATTCCCTCTCTAGCTTCGCTCGGCAACAAAAATAGCTTTTTTTAAACTTAGGTTTTTTTTACGTGGTGCACATCACTTTTATCAAAAACAAACACCATGCACTCTTTTTTTAAAGAAAGACTGGTTGTAAATATATTGGCACATCTGCAGTCTTTCAAACTTAGACAGAGTCTAGAAAGATTTTACACTTACGTTCTGCTTCGAATTTATCCATTAATGGGGCTGTGTTTGCTTTACTGTTCCTTTGATATCTTTGAACTGTTTTTGGTCATCCTGCCAGGATATTTGTGTGGCAGATAACCCTTAACCGCAAAGTAAGGAAGGGCAGTGGCATCGAAGGAATTTACAAAAATTAGCTGAACGGGATATGCAGGTGGGCAGAAAAATGGCAGATGAAATGCACATAGGAAGGAAAAATGGACAACTTGCTCACTGCATAAGTGGTTGAGATAGCTAAGGATGAGGGTTAATGAGACCTAGGAATTTTAGTAGACACGACGCTTTGCATATGCAACTAATGCAGAGCAGCAATCAGCAAAGCCAATAGAATTATTCATTCTGGGGATGCTGTCGTCACTGGCAAGGCGAGCATTTATTGCCCATCCCTAGTTGTCCTTGAGAAGGTGATGGTGGGCCTTCTTCTTGAACCGCTGCAGTCCCATGGGATGAAGGTGCTCCTACAATGCTGTTGGGCAGGGAGTTCCAGGACTTTGACCCAGCCACAATGAAAGAACAGCGATAAATATCCAAGACAGGATGATATATGACTTGGAGGAGAACTTGGAGGTGGTGGCGTTCCCATGCACCTGCTGCCCTTGTCCTTGAATATTGAACTATGTAGCTAAAATAGTAGAATATGTCAGGGGAGGCTACGACTAAACTCTGTAGAGCTGTGGTCAGATCATACCTTGAGTACTGTGTCCATCTCTGGTCGCCAAGAAACAAGAGAGACATTCAAGTGCTAGAGGAAGTGTAATGAAAAGCCATGAGGCTGATTCTTAGTATTGGGCGGTTTGAGTGGTGAGGCCTGATATCAGAAAGTTTTTCACACAAAGTGTGATCAATATGTGGAATGCAAATCAGTTAGAGTAATCAAGGTGAAAACCCTAGAATCATTTAAGAAACAATTAGATTTTGCAATGAGGGGAATATAGGGTCTTTCATGGCAGATGGATTAAGAGGAGCTTAATGGCCTTCCTCATCTGTAATGATCTTGTGAAGTGACTTTTCTGCCTCCCTTCTAAACTTGGAATTTAGAACCATATAAGCTTACAGCACAGAACGAGGCCATTTGACCCATTGGTCCAGATTTTAACTCTGGGCAGATTTTGGGTTGGTGGGCAGGAGGGTCAGGGTCGGGGGCAGGGGAGGCCTCTCGCTCCTGCTGGTCCCACAAATGAAAGTAAAAGACTTACTGTTGGGCCTTTTCATCTTCCCGGCAGGTTCTGACTCTCTTCAGCCTGATAGGAGAGTCGGGGCGACTTCCCCGCTCAGGCCCGAATTAAAATCGCAGTCTGGGCCCGATAATGTCATCGGACCCTGATCTGCATATTTAAAGAAGCACCCCACCGGCTTTGGGTGGGCAGCTTAGTCCCCTGTCCAGAAGCCTGAGTAAAAATCGCACTCAGCGGGATCCGACATTTTAACTGCCCCCGTGGGGTTAAAATTGCCCCCGATTGTGAGCTGGCTCTTTGCTAGAGCAATTCTAAACTAATCCCACTGCCCTAGTCTCTTCTCATAGCCGTGTATCTTCATCTGCTTCAAATGTTCATTCACTTTTCCCTTAAAAGACACAATGGTCCTTTGCCTCATTTACTCCCCATGATAAAGCATTCCTCACTCCAACAGCTCTGTGCAAGAGTAATTTCTCCTCACCTTTTTTAGTGACGATATGAAATCGGTGACTCCTTGTGACTGACTCCCCAAACAATGGAAACCGTTTTCCCCTATTCACCTTATCAAGACCTCTCCTATTTTTAAAAACCTCTATTCAATCTTGAGCCTTCTCTGCTCAAGTTGAAATCGTCCACTTATCTCAAGTCTTTTCCCATAACTATTATCTGTCTGCATAACTGTAGTTTCTCATCTTTAGCGCTACGTTGGTGATTCTGCACTGTTTGCTTTCTGTTTCTTTAATATTCGTTCTGTATCGGTGTACCCAAAACTTCAATTCGATGGAGCTTTTGTATTAAATGTTGCTGACCATGAACATAATTTCCTCTCCCAATTATCAGGAAAGACTGAACAGCCTGGGGCTCTTTTCTCTAGAAAAGAGAAAACTGAGGGTTGACCTAATAGAGGTCTTTAAAATTATGAAAGGGTTTGATAGGATTGATGTAGAGAAGATGTTTCCACTTGTGAGGGAATCCAAAACTAGGGGCCATAAATATAAGATAGTCACTAATAAACCCAATTAGGAATTCAGGAGAAACTTCTTTACCCAGAGAATGGTTAGAATGTGGAATTTACTACCACATGGAGTAATTGAAGCAAATAGCATAGATGCAATGAAGGATAAGCTGGATAAGTACATGAGGGAGAAAGGAATAGAAGGATATGCTGATAGGGTTAGATGAAGCAGGGTGGGAGGAGACTCACCTGGGCATAGACCAGTTGGGCTGAATGGCATGTTTCTGTGCTATAAATCTTGTGTGATTCTATGTATGTAAGCACATCCAGCACCTTTTTATAAACTTTGTTTTCTGCGTTGTTTATATAGTACACGATTAAATGTAAGAGATTTAGAACAGAGGGCAGGAGAAACTTTACACAGAGAGTGGTTGAGGCAGAAACTATGTCAACATTCAAGATTAGATTGGATAAGTGGTTGAAGGAAAAGGGGATGAAGGGACATGGGAACAGAGTGAGTAAATAGGATTAGGACTATTTGCTTGTGCGGAAGGAAACATCAATATGGACTGGTTAGGTCGAATGGCCTGTTTCCCTGTTGTTAATTCTCTGTATTTCTACATATGGTAATTCTGCACAGAATTTTTCGTGCAATTTTCTCAAGAGGTATTCCCATATGCTTATTTCTATGGTCAAGGATATCACTTCCAACTCACTATGATACCTAATGGTGTTTAATAGTACTGTTATATGATCACACATCTTACTTCTCCACCAGCAGAAACCTACCACAGAAAGAAATCTCTGAATGTTTTTCCTCAGAAATTGTAGAATTCACAAAAATGCCTTTCTTCCGGACACCTGGAAAATTATGCAAATACGTTCCTAATAGGTTAATGCCTTGTTATAGTTTGGAACCTCAGAAAAATCACGGAAGGATATTGTTGCGGAATCTGCTGCTCTTTATCCTTTGGATGAGATGGTGAGATGATCCTTGTGGTTAGGTGGGCATTAAAGATCCCACAGCACTATTCAAAGACGATAAAGCAGTTCTCCCAATGTCTTGGCCAACCACCAAAAATTGATTAACAAGTCGCTTTGGGATGTTCCTGAGAGACATGATAAGACAAAATATAAGTCCGTAGGAAAATGGAACAGGTGTAGGCCATTCAGCCCCTCGAGCCTGTTCCGCCATTCAATCAGATCATGGCTGATTTGTATCTTAACTCCATTTACCCGCCTTGGTTCCATATCCCTTAATACCCTCACCAAACAAAGATCTATCAATCCCAATTTTCAAAATTTTAATTGACCCTCAGCCTCAACAGCTTTTTGGGGGAGCAAGTTCCAGATTTCCACTATCCTTTGTGAGAAGAAGTGCTTTCTGACATCACCCCTGAACAGCCTAGCTCTAATTTTAAGAGTGAGAGTCCTGGACTCCCCCACCAGATGAAATAGTTTCTCTCGATCTACCTTATCAATTTCTTTAATCAAACCTTTCTTTCCTACAGTACACAATCTATTGGTATACAATCAGAATTTTAACATTATTAGCATACCGTGTACAAATATAGCAATGTCTACCTCATTCAGAAAACATCTTTCTACGCTGTAATTGTTATTTCAAGTGAGAAAGTATAACCTGGACTTCTGTTAGCTTTCTTAAATTATTCAATATTTAAGGAATTTCTTCACCCTGCCCCAACACTTGATGGAGATGTTCAAAGAATCTACTCACAGGATCATAAAAAAAATCTGAATGCATTGGAAGGTTTCCAATTTCTTTTAAAACATTTTTACAAACACAGTGATCTCTGACACTGTAGGAAAGGCCTGGGGCATAATGAGAGAATATTGCTTTCTTAGGATGAATGGAAGACTTCTGTACTGCCTTTAAAGTGACTTAACTGTATTAGGTGTCAAACCAAACACTTTCACTAATTCCTTTGACATATAGTTTTCCAAACATACTCCACCATCATTAATACTTATAAATGATAATGGAAAATAGATGACCCAAATTCAATGCTATACATTCACAGGAGTTAGTAACATTTAGTATTATGGTTCTCGTACACAAAGTCTATATCATAGAAAAGTTTCTTTTGCATCAAAGGGATAATTTAGTTACTTAATTAACAAAAAAAACCTTTGATCTTTTGATCAAAGAACATATTCTGAACTTCACATAAATGAAGCAATCAATTCAAATTGTGACAGGAATTTAAAAAGGGTACAGAGGAGATTTAGTAGAATGCTACCAGGGATGAGGGACTTCAGTTACGTGGAGAGACTAGAGAAGCTGGGGTTCTTCTCCTTCGAGCTGAGAAGGTCAAGAGGAGATTTAATAGAAGTGTTCAAAATCAAGAAGGGTTTTGATGGAGTAAGTAAGGAGAAATTGTTTCCACTGGCAGGAGGGTCAGTAACCAAAGGACACCAGATTTAAGGTAATTGTCAAAAGAACCAGAGGCGAGATGAGGAGAATTTGATTTACGCAGCGACTGATTATGATCTGGAATGCACTGTCAGAAAGGGCGGTGAAAGCAGATTCAACAATAACTTTCAAAAGGGAATTGGATAAATACCTGAAAAGGAAACATTTGCCTAGCTATGGGGAAAGAGCAGGGGAGTGGGCATAATTGGTTATCTCTTTCAAAGAGCCGGCTCAGGAACGATGGGCCAAATGGCCTCCTTCTGTGCTGCATGATTCTATGATTCTATAAAGCTGAGGAAATCTTTATAACAGAGATGAGGATATGCTTTTTGAAGTTTGTAGAGTGCATGCTGGTGCATTCCACCAACGTTTATTGTATCCAGCCCAGAAAATAGTTCTAGTGCCAAGAGTTGGGCAGCTATCACCTTCCTCAGCATGAGCAGTTCTTGTCCACTTAGACCAACTCCTGTGATCCTGAAGGTTTGCTTGAATGACAACGTATAGTGCAAATTTTTGCAAGATTGGCTTCAAATTCTTCTTCATAAGTAATAGCGAATAAATGAATTGCTGTGGCAGCTGCTGTTAGCTCAAAACACTTGACAGTCGATCTGGAAAGCCAACTCTAAGCTATCACGTTTTGACAGCTTCCAAAGCTAACCATGTGGGATGCTGAAGGGGATACTACCCAATGTTAGTCAGAGTAAAGCTCCTGCTTTGAATACCTGACTATTGCTGGATGAATGCTACATGCCAGTAGAGTTAATTACTGTTGCCTTCCCTTTACAAAAGGCTGTACAAATTCTTCTTTGTTTTCTCAAAACAAGAACTTGGACACCTGTACAGAATTCACGAGCTAAAAGCACAATCCATGCTAGATTTTGATCTTCAGGGCTTCAGTTCTAACAGCTGTTAGCAGTTTTCACAATATGGGGTATTTAAACTAAAATCATCCACTGACAAATGTTTTTCCATTTGAGACATTTTGGAATATTTCTAATGGTGAGACATGGTTGGTTTTGAATTGTGCACTATTTACTCTATTAGAATTGTGCACTATTTATTCTATTAGAATTTTCATAACATTCTAATTGAGTCCACAGCATGAAAAGGATGGATTGATTATAAAATAATTCCGATAGCATTTTTAACATTTTAGTCTTCTGAAAGCCATGTTCTTTGTGAAGATTGTGTCTTTCAGGTTCCTCTGCCGAGCAGTGCTGTAATGATCACAAGTATTGGTATCCTCATCAGTCACAGTGGAGAGACTGGAGATGCTGGGATTGTTCTCCTTACAGCAGAGAAAGTTAAGGGGAGATTTAATAACGGTGTTCAAAATCATGAAGGGTTTTGATAAGAGAAAAAAAGGAGAAACTGTTTCCACTGGCAGGAGGGTCGGTAACCAGAGGACACAGATTTAAGATAATTGGCAAAAGAGGCAGGAGGAGACCAGGAGATAGTTTTTTATGCAGGGAATTGTTATGATCTAGTATGCACTGCCTGAATGGGTGGTGTAAGAAGATTCATCAAGACTCATCGAGCCCACAGCACAGAAACAGGCCATCCAGCCCATCTGATCTATGTCGGTGTTTATGCTGCACACGAGCCTCCTCCCACCCTACTTCATCTAACCCTATCACCATAACCTTTTATTCCATTCTCCCTCATTAGCTTATCTAGCTTCCCCTTAAATGCATCTATGCTAGTCGCCTCAGCTACTCCTGTGGTAACGTGTTCCACATTCTTACCACTCTTTGGGTAGAGAAGTTTCTACTGAATTCCCTATTGGATTTATTAGTGACTATCTTATATTTATGACTCTAGTTTTGAACTCCCCCACA
Source organism: Heptranchias perlo (assembly GCF_035084215.1). NCBI lineage: Eukaryota > Metazoa > Chordata > Chondrichthyes > Hexanchiformes > Hexanchidae > Heptranchias > Heptranchias perlo. Next base: position 57,867,512 of record NC_090339.1, on the reverse strand, counting down.
AGTGGAAACATTTTCTCTATGTCTGCCCTATCAAACCCTCTCAATATTAAAGACCTCTATCAGGTCACCTGTCAGCCTTCTCTTTTCTACAGAAAAGAGCCCCAGCCTGTTTTGCCTTTCTCGATAAGTATATCCTTTCAGTTCTGGTATCATCCTCATGAATCTTTTTTTGCAACTTCTCCAATGCCTCTATATCCTTTTTACAATATGGAGACCAGAGCTGTTCGCAGTACTCCAAGTGTGGTCTAGCCAAGGTTCTATACAAGTTTAACATAACTTCTTTGCTTTTCAATTTTATACCTCTAGAAAAGAATCCCAATCAATAGTAACTTTTAAAAGGGAATTTGATATATACTTAAGAACATAAGAAGATGAAAATAGGAGCAGGAGTAGGCCATTCAGCCCATCGAGCCTGCTCCGCCATTCAATCAGATCATGGCTGATCTTCAACGTAAACTCCACTTTCCCGCCCAATCCCCATATCCCTTGATTCCCTTAGAGTCCAAAAATCTATCCATCTCAGCCTTGAATACATTCAATGACTCAGCGTCCACAGCCCTCTGGGGTAGAGAATTCCAAAGATTCGCAACCCTCTGAAATTTCTCCTCATCTCAATCCTAAATGGCTGACCCCTTATCCTGAGACTATGCCCCCAAGTTCTAGACTCTCCAGCCATGGGAAACAGTCTCTCAGCATCTACTCTGTCAAGCCTCTAAGAATCTTATGCGTTTCAACAAGATCATCTTTCATTCTTCTAAACTCCAGAGAGTATAGACCCATTCTACTCAATCTCTCATCCCAGGAATCAATCTAGTGGAACTTTGTTGCACCTCTTCTAAGGCAAGTATATCCTTCCTTAGGTAAGGAGACCAAAACTGTACACCGTACTCCAGAGGTGGTCTCACCAAAGTGCTGTACAATTGCAGCAAGACTTCCTTACTCTTGTACTCCAACCCCCTTGCAATAAAGGCCAACATACCATTTGGCTTCCTAATTGCTTGCTGTACCTGCATGTTAACTTTCTGTGTTTCGTGTACAAGGACACCCAAATCCCCCTGAACACCAACATTTAATAGTTTCTCACCATTTAAAAAATATTCTGCTTTTCTATTCTTCCTACCAAAGTGAATAACCACACATTTCCCCACATTATACTCCATTTGCCACCTCCTTGCCCACTCACCTAACCTGTCTATATCCCTTTTCAGGCTCTTTGGGCATGATTTTAAAAGGGAAAAACGGATGGGTTGGGGGCGGGGGGCATTCAAAATCGCAACCCTTTCGGACCCGCCTCCCACTTCCGATTTTCATCGGGGCTGGACAATGGGCGGGCCATCAACCCGCTCCCAGGAGGCAGGTTGGTGATTAAAACCTTTCAAGGAGGATGCAGGCCTCCGTTTTTCCAGAGTTTCCAATTTCAACCCCTGGGGGCCAGAATTCCCAGGCCTTCTCTTTTACGCCAGGAGGCAAGAAGGCCCGAAACGAACAGATATGTGTCTTGTGGGCCCAGAGGAGCAGGAGTGCTTCCCCCAGGCCCAATAAGCCAACCTGCAGCAAACCCCCAATGATCGCGAATCCCCTCCGATCTCCGACCCCTCCAACGATCGTGGTACCCCCCCAATCTCCCAACCCCCCAACAATCGCGGACCCCTGCGATGACCCCCGACTTCCCCCCCAGTGATTGCGGACCCCCACAATGACCCCTGATCCTGACACCCCCTCCGTGGCTGACCCCCAATCCCCCCCCATGACTGACTCCCTCCCCGTGACTGCGATGCCAACCCATGCCCCTGTGCCCAGCCATGCCACCCCCTCCCCCTTCCATACAAACAAAGACTTACCTGACTTACCCGAACATGTCTTCTCCCTGGCTGCTCTCCGGTCTGACTGAGACCAGCCTGTCAATCAGGCCGGTCAGTCAGACGGCAAACCAAGAAAAAAAAAGACGTCCTTATGTCAAAATTGGAAAGACATCCAGGAAACCTGTAGTTCCGTGTTTCCTGTCTGCAATTTTACCCCTCTGCCCCCTTCCCGGCTCGGGGTCAAAATCATGCCCTTTGTGTCCTCCTCACAGCTTACTTTCCCACCTAGCTTTGTATCGCCAGCAAACCTGGATACATTACACTCAGTCCCTTCATCTAATTCATTAACATAGATTGTAAATAGCTGAGGCCCAAGCACTGATCCTTGCGGCACCCCACTAGTTACAGCCTACCAACCTGAAAATGACCCATTTATTCCTACTCTCTGTTTTCTATCCGTTAACCAATTCTCTATCCATGCTAATATATTACCTCCAACCCCACGAGCCCTTATCTTGTGTAACAACCTCTTCTGTGGCACCTTATCGAATGCCTTTTGAAAATCCGAATATACTATATCCATTGGTTCCCCTTTATCTACCCTGTTAGTTACACCCTCAAAAAACTCTAATAGATTTGTCAAACACAATTTCCCTTTCATAAAACCATGTTGACAGTGTCCTGTTACCACTTCCTTAATGGATTCCAGCATTTTCCCGACGACTGATGTCAGGCTAACTGGCCTATAGTTCCCTGTTTTCTCTCTCCCTCCTTTCTTGAATAGCAGTTTTACATTTGCTACCTTCTAATCCACTGGGACCATTCTAGAATTTAGAGAATTTTGGAAGATCACAACCAATGCGTCCACTATCTCTGCAGCCACCTCTTTAAGAGCCCTGGGATGTAGGCCATCAGGTCCAGGGGATTTGTCAGCTTTTAGTCCCATTAATTTCTCCAGTGCTTTTTCTGTACTAATCTTAATCTGAATTATTTTAAGTTCCTCACTCTCATTAGCCCCTTGGTTCCCCAATATTTCTGGTATGCATTTTGTGTCTTCAACTGTGAAGACAGTAATATTTGTTTAATGTCTCTGCAATTTCTTTATTCCCCATTATAATTCCTCCTCTCTCAGCCTCTAAGGGATCCATGTTTACTTTTGCTACTCTCTTCCTTTTTACCTTCTTGTAGAAGTTCTTGCAATCTGTTTTTATATTTCTTGCTAGTTTACTCTCATATTCTATTTTCTCCCTCTTGATCATCCTTTGGTCATCCTTTGCTGGTTCCTAAAACTCTCCCAATCCTCAGGCTTACTACTTTGGTTGGCAACATTATAGGCCTCTTCTTTTAATCTTATACTATCCTTAACTTCTTTAGTTAGCCATGGATGGATCTCAATGGAATGAATATTCGTTGAGAATTATGAAATATTTCTTTAAATGCTCACTATTGCTTATCTACCTTCATATCTTATAATCTAATTTCCTAATCTACCTTAGCCAACTCGCCCCTCATACCTATGTAATTGGCTTTATTTAAGTTTAAGACTCTAGTTTTGGACTTAAGTACGTCACTTTCAGAATTACACATTGAGTTTATCATATTATGCTCACTCTTCCCCAGAGGATCCCTTACTATGAGATTACTAATTAACCCCGTCTCATTACACAAGACAAGATCTAAAATAGCCTGTTCCCTGGTTGGTTCCATAATGTATTGTTCTAGGAAACTGCCTCTAATGCATTCCATGAACTCGTCCTCCAAACTACTTTTAACGTCCCCCACGATTATTGCATTATCTTTGATACAAGCTCCTCTTATTTCTTGATTAATACTCTGTCCAACATTATAACTACTCTTAAGGGGCCTATAAACTACTCCCACCTTCTGCCCCTTTTTATTTCTTTCTCCACCCATACTGATTCTACTTCCTGATCTTCTGAGCCAAGATCCTTTCTCACTACTGTCCTTATGTCATCCTTTATTATTAGGGCTGCCCCCCTCTCCTTTTCCATTTTTTCTGTCTTTTCGAAAGTCAAGTACCCTGAAATATTTAGTTCCCAACCTTGGTCACCTTGCAACCATGGCTAGTAGATCAAACCCATTTATCTCTATTTGTGCCATTAATTCATCTGTCTTGTTACGAATGCTTCGTGCATTCAGATAAAGCTCCTTTAATTTGAACTTTTTACTATTTTTCCATGATTTGACATTATTCACTGATGCACTATTACCGTTAAACTCTCTATCCCTTCCTGACACACTCTGCTTATCTTTACCCAAATTCCTATACTACTCTATGGCCTTGACTTTTCTCTTTAGATTTATAAATTTCCCCTCATCTGAAACCCCCTCCCCCCCACCTTTTCAGTTTAAAGCCCCATCTACCTCCCTAGTTATTCGATTCACCAGGACACTCTTCCCAGCCTGGTTTAAGTGGAGCCCGTCCCAACTGAACAGCTCCCTCTTGTCCCAGTACTGGTGCCAGTGTCCCATCAATTGAAAGCCTTGTCTCCCACACCATTCTTTGAGCTGCGCATTTAACTCTCTGATCTGTTCGACCCTACATCAATTAGCGTGAGGCTCAGGTAGTAATCATGAGATTATTACCTTTGAGGTTCTGTTTATTAATTTGGACCCTAGCTCCTCAAACTCCCTCAGCAGAACCTCATTCCCGGTTCTACCTGTGTCGTTGGTTCCTACGTGGATCATGACAACTGGATCCCCCCCTTCATTCTCTAAGTTCTTTTGCAGCCACAAGGAGATGTCCTTAAGCCTGGCACTGGGCAGGCAACATAACCTTCGGGACTCCCGTTCGTGGCTGCAGAGAACAGTATCTATCCCCCTGATTATTCTATCCCCTACCACTACCACTTTCCTTTTTACTCCCCCCACTTGGATGGCCTCATATACCACAATGCTGTGATCAGTTTGCCCATCCTCCCTGCAGTCTTTGTTCTCATCCATATAGGTAGCAAGTACTTGGTGCCTGTTGGACAAGGTCAAAGGCTGAGGCTCCTCCATCATTACCTCCTGGGTCCCTGTACTGCCTGACTCGCAGTCACATCCTCCTGACTCTGAACACTGACCAAATCTAAACTATTACCTAACCTAAGGGGTGTGACTGCCTCTTGGATCAAAGTGTCCAGATAACTCTTCCCCCCTCCCTGATGCATCGCAATGCCTGCAGCTCGGACTCCAGCTCAACAACTCTGAGTCGAAGTTCCTCGAGTTGCAGACACTTACTGCAGATGTGGTTACTTGGGATCTTGCTGGTCTCCACCAACTCCCACATGCTGCAGTTGCGACACACCACCTGCCCTGCCCTCTCTATCCAACCTTGTTTCTTATATTTAATTAGTTAAAGTTTTTATTCACTCAATATTTTTAGTTTTATTAGCTAATTAGTTTATCTAGTTTAAGTTATTAATTTAATAAAGTAATAAGTTATAGTTTCCCAGCTTAGTTTAAACCACTGCCCTAGCTTAGAGAGCAAAAAAAAATGGTAATACTGACCAACCAAGCAACTACCTGCTGTCCTGTGACGTCGCTCCTTGATTATTTTTTACTCGCTCTCTCTCTCTCTCTCCGCTGCTCCTTTACACCCGGGCCCAGGGTCTCCACTGCCGCCGCGCTTTGTACCCCCACTGCGCTTTATATCCCCACCGTATTTTGTATCGAAGCCGCCCTTTATATCCCCGCCGCTCTGGCTGTGCTCTTTCCGCTGCTCCTTCATACCCGGGTCTCCGCTGCTTTATATCCCTGCCATTCGCACCGCGCTCTCTCCGCTTTTAACCTCGGGTCTCCACTGCTGCAGCTCTTTATACCCCTGCCGCTCACACAGTGCGCTCTCCGCTGCTCCGAGACCCGGGCCCCGGGCTGCCACGCTTTACATCCCCACTGCTCTCACTGTGCTCTTGTCGCTTTTAATTGACTTGAAAAGGAAAAATTTGCAGGGCTATGGGGAAAGAGTGAGGGAGTGGGACTAATTGGATAGCTCATGCAAAGAGCCGGCACAGGCACGATGGGCCGAATGGCCTCCTTCTGTACTGTATGCTTCTATGATCAGGCACAGTTTCCAATAAAGATCTCCAATTATGTTGTCCAGCAAGTGAGGGAGAAGTTAAACTCTTCAACTAACGACTGACAGTTCAGTGGGAACTCATTACCTTAGATCATCAACAGCTTGCAACTCATCCACTCCGCTACACCAGCAAGTGCCCCAGTGGAGTCTGGAGAGATAAATCTCGGACAGCTCACAATCTGCTCACACTGGTGGACATACTGTAAGGGAATCACGTCTGCTGGCTGTTCTCAGCATACAGGGCTGCCATATGGGGCTCCGCCGAGCGGCTCTGTGCATAGAATTAAAATGAAGGTGATGTGCAGTTTCTTTTTTAAAAAAAAAACACAGATCGTGTGGGTAGCATCTACATTGACACTACTGACTTGTACAGTTACCTTTCCTTTAATGTATGGAGTAATGGGTGCCTGTGACTAATTACAAGGTTGCAATTTAATTGTAGACTTCTGCTATTGTTAAAAGCAATAAAGGTGAAGTTTGAGTGGTATATAACCATCATAGAAACAGAATGGTTACAGCACGGAAGGAGGCCATTCGGCCCATCGAGCCTGTGCTGGCTCACAGGGTTATCGGAAACCCAATACTAGATTTGAGCCTGAAATAACTTAGAGTAATATGTATATTTATACTGTGTTATTTTCCAGTAATCAACTGGAGAGTATGGCTGAATACATTTGGAATGATTAATCAAGCACGGAATGCACTGGGCACTGCAACTGATCTAATGGTTGCTGTTGCCAGGGCTCAATTAGAACAAAATTACCCCATTAACTCTACAGAGTAGATAATTGTAAACAATTTTACAACACCAAGTTATAGTCCAGCAATTTTATTTTAAATTCACAAGCTTTCGGAGGCTACCTCCTTCCTCAGGTGAACGATGAACGTTCCGCATCGTTCACCTGAGGAAGGAGGTAGCCTCCGAAAGCTTGTGAATTTAAAATAAAATTGCTGGACTATAACTTGGTGTTGTAAAATTGTTTACAATTGTCAACCCCAGTCCATCACCGGCATCTCCACATACAGAGTAGATAGGATGAGAGTGATTTCAAGACTGATGATTTAAAATCTGGTAAATTCAGATTACATTGATTAGGTATTCTAACTTCACTCTCAAAATTTATGAAACGACCTGAACGCATTGATCATCTTACTGCCTTCCAATCGTTCCCATATAGACGATGTTGACTAATGTATACTGTTTCATTTGTGCATGTGTGATTTCCTTCACTCCATCATTGGCGGCTGTGCTTTCTGCTGTCTGGGTCCTAATCTCTGGAATTCCCTCCCTAAACCTCTCTGCCTCTCTACCTCTCTCTCCACCTTTAAGACGCTCCTTAAAACCTACCTCTTTGAACATGCTTTTGGTCACCTGTTCTAATATGTCCTCCGTGGATCCCCAAACTCTCAGTAAATTGAAAACATGAGCAAAACCATACACTTAGTGGTCTGAAGGAGTAGAGAATCTGATTCCAATATTTTATACTGATATATGCCTGCTTTGCTAAGAGAAAATTTGATGCCTAAATGCACATCATGGTTTTCACTGTTGAAACATTGTGGTAAGAATATGGAATAAAAAATAATATGAATTAAATTGCCTGTGTATCCATTACCCATTCCTCTCAGCACTTTAAAGACTTTTCTCTTATTGAAACAAGTTCTATACCCCCATAACTTGGAGCCTGAGCCACAGAATCATGTGCTTCACTCTTTTCCGAACTCTCTCCCACTACATCGTGAAAATGCTTATCCAGTGAGTTACTGAACCGTACAGACCACAAAATTTCAAAGTTCTACCCCTGGTATTAGCCAGGGAAAGGGTAGGGATGCTACAGTTGGCTTCAGCATCCCTGGGTTGATGGGGAATACAAAGGCCCAGGATTCACATTCCTGATTTGCTTTCAGACAATCCCTGATGGAAATATGAATGTGTGGGCATTGGATAAGCAGAAGACTTGGCTTGGCTGTGATCTCCTACCACTACTGTCAAATAGCCTGCCAAGGCTCTCTTGTCAAGACTCATATATGAATAATCGATTATGGATAAGGTACCCGAGGGTGCTTAATTCCTGTGGAAGTAAAAAGAAAAAGAGTCAATGCCTTCGGAGGGGAGAGGATGAATTAGTGACAAGTATGTGTGGAATCCAATTTTGCCAAAATGTCATTCATAATTATAACTGCAGTTATACAATATTATCTGATGCATTTGAGTACAATTTATAAAGGTTTTATTTCTTTACTTGTTTATTCTTTCAGTAAGGAAATCAAGCCTCTTCATTTGCCTGGATCATACTGAAGTGTAGTCTAGTTTTGTTGAGTTGGTACAGTGCAGAGCAACATCTTGAGCCCAAGTTATTTTTGAGGAACAGCTTGAACCTGAAACCTCTTGTGTAACACATATCATGCTATCTTTGGGTTCCAGCCTTCTGTTCTGTTGGTGAAAGCCTTTGGAAGTGGCTGCCAATCAAATTCAACAGAATTTCACATTCTGTGGCCCCGTAAGTACTTTCACAGAACATTCAAGTTGGATGCTTGGAGCAGTGTTGCATATAAGATGAACAAATTTGAATAATGAGCCTGTTTTATAGTGCGATGAACCACATAGGCATTTTATGTACACAGCTGAAAAAGGTACAAGTAAATGTCCCACTGCTTGTACTAAATTGTAATCTTTCAGGTGGCATTATCCTCAAGTAATTGTTCAGATCTGACCATTCTTTGATGGACATAGACTTTCTTCATTAATTTATGAACTACTGCGACCACAATTCCGTTGGTATTGCACCTTTCAAATCCCAAGACGCTTCACAAATAGATGCAGGACAAAGCGACGGTGAGCCAAGATATGAAAAATTAGAAGAGGTGTCCGAAAGCTTTGGCAAACAGATGGGTCTTGAGGAGGTTTCAGAAGGTGGAGGGAGAGGTCGAGAGACAAAGAGGTTTACGGAAGAAGTTCTGGAGAGTAGGGTTGAGATAGGAGAAGGATCAACCCCCAGTGGTGGGGCAAGAGGGGCCGGAGGATGCACAGAAGGATGGAGTTGGAGGAATGGAGAATACGGGAAGAGGAATAGGGCGGGAGGAGAATATACGTTCAGGGATTTATGGATAAAGACAAGTGCTTTGCAGTGGAGGATAGGGAGTCAATGTAAGTCAGCAAGGATGGAGTTGATGGACGAATGGGATATAGTGTAGGACAAATACACGCAACAGAGTTATGACCAAGTTAGAGTTTATGAAGCCAAAGGTTCCTTTTTTGTAATCTCACTAGAGAAATCTTTCCTGTTGGTGTGGCAGGTACATATTTTCGTGTCTGTACAGAAGCATTTGAAAAAGAGATTTCACTGAAGAATTTAACTGTTTAATGTTGGTAGCCTTGGCGGTGGACTCTTAACCATAGCTTTAATATTTAATTTGGTTGTAATAGGTTCCAGTCAGGAACAAGGATGAAATCTATTGTAACTGGCCCCAGCAGTTTAATAATTTAGTTTGATCACTAATTAACAACTGGCTGGTATCAGACATTAAGAGGTTTACTCTTTGTTAATGGCTGGATTGTGCAAGGAGATTCTGATGAGTTCTGTGTAAGCAGACTACAGCAGGAGCCTGCTCATGAAATGTAACGCTTCCATTTTATACATCGGTTCATGTTAATAACATTTAAAATAAGCATGCTTAAGACATGTACAACTATTAGTAAAATTGTACGCAGGTTTGTGAATGACATGTTGGTCTTCACTGAAGATGCTTACAAAATGAATAAAGAGAAATGTAATTTATAGTGAGAGTTTGTGTTAGAATCTAAGGTTAATATGGGATAGATATTGGATAGCACCAGCCTGGTGGTGTGAACTGGGCACAGGGATTGAACATAGGCAGACCCAAGGCCCGATTAAAATTGGGCCTCGAGACTCATTTAAATTAGACCTGCGAGGACCTGTAGACGCCTCCTGTGTGTTTCCAGGCAGCTCGCTGGCAAATTGGACGTCAATGTTGGATCACTGCGACACCGGAAGCAGCCCTCAGACAAGTCCCGGGGTAGGGGGGGATGGGAGTGAGGGGGGCAGGGTGGAGATTCTGGGGAGCACTCCTGTTCCTCTTGGTGTTTATTGAAAACATTTTTTTTACAACTGACCTTTTGTCGGTGGCCATGGGGGTCGCTGAAGAATCCTGAGTGGGGTAGGCCCAAGGCTTGTCCCGCTCATCGCTGACTAGGGGTCTTTCAACTCGCGTTAAGCCCCTAATTTACATATTCAAGGAGCCTCACACCTGTTTTAGATGTTCGTCTGAGACGCCTCAAAAATGGGGGTAATCAATTTAGCAGTGGGATCAAAGCCTATGCAGATTAGGAGCAGGCCGTTCCACTGCTAAATTGGTGTCTGTTTTACACCCAAAAAACAGGTGCAACGCATACTATTTTCTACTCCTATGCTTTTTGAAAATCACATTTACATCAATCCTTGTATAAAAGTTTCGAGAACGCTGGTTACACTTTATGTTGGTAGCTCTTCAAAGTATATGTGAGAAAAAAGACAGTAATTTCAGCTTTTTTTTTTCTGACTGGGAGCCATATAGGAACATAGGAACAGGAGTAGGCCATTCAGCCCCTTCAGCCTGTTCCGCCATTCAACGAGATCACGGCTGATCTGTATCTCAACTCCATTTACCTGCCTTGGCTCTACGCGGTGGCCTGTAGAGGTCACCACGCTGTTTGGCTGTCCCGTTGATAGTAACTTGCTGTGCAAAAGCCCATCGAAAGTCTACGGGCAAGTTTAACAAACGGATGGTGCTGTTTGTTCGCCGCTCACAGCAAAATCCGGCCCAATAATTCCGGCATGATTGGGAGATCTCAGTGCTTTGAATTTTAGGCCAATGTCATGAAATCTAATATTGTGGCTACAAATGATTCTGATTCTGCAAAATTCGAGCATTGCAGGTGCTGAATTGCAAATTTTTTATACATAACGGCTCTGATCTTGACTGATTTGCTTTACTACAATAATCATACACTATAATATCAATTTACCTGTCTATAGTTTTTACAACAAATCCGGTGTTTATATACTACCTACTTACATACGAATAGCGATGATCAGCCATAATAGATTTCTCATGTCTCACAGTAGAGGAACAATATTCCCCTAAGAATCCGACACTTAGCAGTATTTTATTTGACTTGGTAAATTTATTCTTTCGTTGCGAAACATCTTTTGTCCACCAGGGACCTGAAATTACCTTCGCCTAATGTGACTCTGCCATCTTCTTTTTTGCTTCTCCTCAGCAGGTACCTTTACCTTCAGGACTTATTTCACTAGCACATCCGTAAGTTTTTTTTTCAGTCTGCCTCCCTAGTTTGCATTTGATCTCCATTTCAGTGTTTGTCTAAGATATCTCGCACTTTTATTGCATTCATATTGCAGCTATTGATGATTCCTCATGGGCGATGTGTCATTTAATTTATGTTTGTCTATCACCGGTTCCTTGTTGTTTCAGCTTAATTATTCTTAGCAGCACCTTGTGGGCACACGTCCATAATTAAGGCCTTAATTTACTACTAAAATAGAAGTCAATTAGACGACAAGATAGCAAGTATTTCAATGGAAATATCACATTGGTGCAATAGGGATTCATATTTGAATGTGGAATTAAGGCACATTATTGTAGCAAAGTAAAAGTAGCCTTACTCTGTACCTAGCCAGGTTATACCTGATCCTAAAGTGTTTGATGTTTATAATATTTAATAAAGAGATAAAAGATGGTTCAGTTTAATAGCATGAAGAAAAATGTCTGGAATTATGTTAATGGTTGAGAAAGCAAATACATGAAAAATGAACTTGTTAAAGGACAGTCAGCATAGATCAGGAAGGGGGGATCATGCTTATTCAACCTGCTCGCACTGTAGGTTCCGCATTAGTAGCAAAAGTAAGCAATAAGGGATAAAGCATGGCACTGGACAACTCATTATCTTCAAAACAGGAACTGAAGAGTCTTCACAAATGGAAAGCTTTTAGTCTAGGAAGAGGTTACACATGGAATGACCTAGCTGTAGGCATTGGGAGCTTTGCGAATTTCAACACACATATATATAAAAATTTACGAACATAAGAACATAAGAAACTGGAGCAGGAGTAGGCCAATCGGCCCCTCGAGCCTGCTCCGCCATTCAATAAGATCATGGCTGATCTGATCCTAACCTCAAATTCAAATTCATGTCCAATTTCCTGCCCGCTCCCCGTAACCCCTAATTCCCTTTACTTCTAGGAAACTGTCTATTTCTGTTTTAAATTTATTTAATGATGTAGCTTCCACAGCTTCCTGGGGCAGCAAATTCCACAGACCTACTACCCTCTGAGTGAAGAAGTTTCTCCTCATCTCAGTTTTGAAAGAGCAGCCCCTTATTCTAAGATTATGGCCCCTAGTTCTAGTTTCACCCATGCTTGGGAACATCCTTACCGCATCCACCCGATCAAGCCCTTTCACAATCTTATATGTTTCAATAAGATCGCCTCTCATTCTTCTGAACTCCAATGAGTAGAGTCCCAATCTACTCAACCTCTCCTCCTATGTCCGCCCCCTCATCCCCGGGATTAACCGAGTGAACCTTCTTTGTACTGCCTCGAGAGCAAGTATGTCTTTTCTTAAGTATGGAGACCAAAACTGTATGCAGTATTCCAGGTGCGGTCTCACCAATACCTTATATAACTGCAGCAATACCTCCCTGTTTTTATATTCTATCCCCCGAGCAATAAAAGCCAACATTCCGTTGGCCTTCTTGATCACCTGCTGCACCTGCATACTAACTTTTTGATTTTCTTGCACTAGGACCCCCAGATCCCTTTGTACTGCAGTACTTTCCAGTTTCTCGCCATTAAGATAATAACTTGCTCTCTGATTTTTCCTGCCAAAGTGCATAACCTCACATTTTCCAATATTGTATTGCATCTGCCAAATCTCCGCCCACTCACCCAGCCTGTCTATATCCCCTTGTATGTTTTTTATGTCCTCCTCACTCTCTACTTTCCCTCCCATCTTTGTATCATCTGCAAACTTTGATACGTTACACTTGGTCCCCACCTCCAAATCGTTAATATAGATTGTAAAGAGTTGGGGACCCAGCACCGACCCCTGTGGAACACCACTGGCTACTGGTTGCCAGTCCGAGAATGAACCATTGATCCCAACTCTCTGCTTCCTGTTAGATAACCAATCCTCCACCACACCAGAATATTACCCCCAATCCAGTGATTCTTTATCTTGAGCAATAATCTTTTATGTGGCTCCTTGTCGAATGCCTTCTGGAAGTCTAAATACACTACGTCCACTGGTTCCCTTTTATCCACCCTGTACATTATGTCCTCAAAGAACTCAAGCAAATTTGTCAGACATGACTTCCCCTTCATAAAGCCATGCTGACTTTGTCCTATTAAATTATGTTTATCCAAATGTTCCGCTACTGTCTCCTTAATAATAGACTCCAAAATTTTACCCACCACAGATGTTAGGCTAACTGGTCTATAATTTCCAGCCTTCTGCCTACTACCCTTTTTAAATAAGGGTGTTACAATAGCAGTTTTCCAATCTGCCGGGACCTTTACCGAGTCCAGAGAATTTTGGAAAATTATTACCATAGCATCCACAATCCCTACTGCCACTTCCCTCAAGACCCTCAGATGTAAGCCATCAGGTCCAGGGGATTTATCCGCCTTGAGTCCCATTATTTTACTGAGTACCAATTCCTTAGTGATTTTAATTGTATTTAGCTCCTCCCCCCACAGAGCCCCCTGTTTGTCCAGTGTTGAGATATTCTTAGTGTCCTCTACCGTAAAGACTGAAACAAAATATTTGTTCAGCATTTTTGCCATCTCCATGTTTCCCACCATTAATTTCCCGGTCTCATCCTCGAAGGGACCTACGTTTGCCTTAGCCACCCTTTTTCTTTTTATATAACTGTAGAAACTCTTGCTATCTGTTTTTATATTTTTTGCTAATTTATTTTCATAATCTATCTTCCCTTTCTTAATCAATCCTTTAGTTACTTTTTGCTGTCTTTTGAAGACTTCCCAATCTTCTATCCTCCCACTAAGTTTGGCTACCTTATATGTCCTTGTTTTTAGTCGGATACTATCCTTAATTTCTTTACTTAGCCATGGATGGCTGTCATTTCTTTTACACCCTTTTTTCCTCAGTGGAATATATATTTTTTGAAAGTTGTAAAATAACTCCTTAAATGAACACCACTGCTCATGTATCGTCTTACCCTTTAATCTATTTTCCCAGTCCACTTTAATCAATTCCACTCTCATACCATCATAGTCTCCTTTATTCAAGCTCATTACGCTTGTTTGAGAACCAACCTTCTCACCCTCTAATTGGATATGGAATGTAACCATGTTATGGTCACTCATTCCAAGGGGATCCTTAACTAGGACATTATTAATTAATCCTGGCTCATTACACAGGACCAGGTCCAAGGTTGCCAGCCCCCTTGTAGGATCAGTTACATACTGCTCAAGAAATCCATCCCTAATACACTCAATAAACTCTTCCTCAAGGCTGCCCTGCCCAATTTGATTTGTCCAGTTAATATGATAGTTAAAATCCCCCATAATTATAGCTGTTCCCTTATTACATGCCCCCACTATTTCCTGATTAATACTTCTTCCAGCAGAGTTGCAACTATTAGGTGGCCTATATACTATGCCCACTAGTGGAGTGAGTATTCGCCACGGTGACAGCCAATGAGTTGGAGGTGGGGCAGGACTTACGTCAGGACTCACAGACATCAGTCTATTTTACAGCAAATAAAGTCTATTTACTCAGCAAACAGAGTCTATTTAATCAGCGCACTACAGCAAACAGTCTATTTACTCAGCAGAGTCTATTTAAACAGAGTCTCTATGAACTACAACAAACAGAACGCAGGACCGAAACTGCAGCAAAGTCTCCCAATAAAAGCAGGATTATTTCTCCAGCAAAATGCAGTAAGGAGGATAGTTACACAACACAAATTATGTTCATAAAATCAATTCCAGTCACTTACTGCACTCCCGTCTCCAGGCATGATTGATGGGGGAATTACCCAATCATCTCCATTCTGGCCAGGACTTGTGGTGTCACTACATGCAGCAATAAAAATGTAAGTATTATTAGTATAATAATAGTGTCATAGTAGGCAATGCAAATAATGAGAATTACTGCAAACATAGATTCCAAAGAAATTTGGTTCTTTTAATAACTGGGACAGTATCGGTAGATGCAGTTGAATGTTGGCTAAGTGTAAATAATTAGCATCAGAACAAGGGGCTGAAGAGGGGAGTGTGTGTAAAATGGAACAGACATTCAAGGATACTGATCAGGAAAGATATTGAGGGGTTATTGTGAACAAATCTATGAAACAGTGAGCCCTTGTCTTGGGTTAAAAAAAAAGTTTAAGTTCCTGGGTTGTACTGGTGTAGGGATAGAATATAAATTTATAAAAAAACATTTTAATATAAAGCTCTGGTCAGGCCCCATCTGGAGTACTGCGTGCAATTCGAGTCACCAGTTATATTACTGCCCTGAGCAGGTGCAGAGATGAGCAACCAAGATGATTCCATGAGGGAATCTGCAGAAAGATTTAATAAATTTTACTTGTGCTCTTAGGACTTTGAAGTGACATAATTGAATATTTCAAGATTATGAAGGGGACTGACAGAATCTGTTCAAGAAAAATCTTTACTGTGGTGAAGAGTACAGTGCCAAAAGAGACAGGTTTGAAAAAGAAATTATAAAGTTAAAAAGACAACGGGCAAATTGTTCTTATTCAAGGGGAAGTGGACTTTTTTTCCCCGTAATTTTCTAAGGAAGACCATTGAAGTGAATGGTATGAATTGATTCAAGAGACAACTATGCGTGTTTCTGCAGAAGGAAGGGATTGAGGGATATGTTTAGAAGGTAGGTAGGTAGTGTTGAGATCAATAAATAGCTGAAGCTTAATTTGTACAATGCAGTGTGTGTGAAAGATGCAGTGAGTACAAGGACTGTAAGTGATACTTTCACCATGCATACTATTTGTATTTTTATTGGTGTGAATAACTCTCAGAGGCTTGTGAAAATAACACCAGTGCGTGCAAGGTTAGCCACAACTTCCCAGGAACCAGTGCACTCAAAATATTTATTAGCTTTTTGAGTGCATGGGTTCCTAGCCTAATCTTAAAACCTGTTGAAAGATTATATGAGACCAGTTACCTAATTTGTTATAAAGAAGCATGCCGACACATCCCACGGTACTGTATATGTATCCTGCGAGAGTTTGGTGATCTTCTAGGGATTAGCAAAACATATGGGCAGGTGGCTAGGTTTGGCACTGATTTATGTCAAATGAATAATAGGAACTGGAAAGATTCAGCTTTATTGAACTTTTTAGACTTTGTTCAGTTTGATCATAGGAGTAACTCCCTGAGAGCATTCAACAAATACATTTCAGGGCTAATTAGGCAGATGTGAGGCTGTATGGAACTCTCTCACATATAAATATCCAACACAGCCTCACAAAACATCTTCTTGCTCAAAAAATATATAAATATCACATATTTAGGCAACCAGTAGACAGAAAACTACCCTTCAAGTCACTGTCCAGGCAACTTCTGTTTTTGTGTGTGCAGTAGGGAGGTAAATTACAAATATCATTTGTATTAGATGTGCAAAGATGCATTGCAGCTGTAGTTTTGGGCAGTATGTTTTAACTGAATGTTCTCTCTCAGCTTAGCTGCATTCTCAAGATATACAGCCAAAGTAGTGTGGTTCTTCGTTCGAACATTTTGTACACAGAGCAAGAGTAAGGCAGATTGACAATGGGGAATATCACAGCAGATGTAGCCATTTATGTTTTATAAGCATCAATTGGCAGCAACCATTCGCAAGCCTGTCCACCGTGTTCTTACAGCACCAGCGGAGTTCTTGCTTTCTGAACGGTTGGTATCAGCCCATGCTGAGAAGAAAGAAAAAAAAAATGATTTCAGCAGTTCCCAAAAAAAGCAAATGCTGCTGATGTTTGTTCTGCTTTGTGGCCTACAAGGAAAAGATGGCACGGGATTCTTTCTGATGGAAAGATTGGTAATCCGATCAGCAATACTATGCACTCATGTTAGATATTTGTTCTGGAGATAACTGGTCCCCTTCCACAGCTTGTGGCCCGGGACCTACGCCAGGACCATCTGGCTCCAAAGGCTTTTGAGGCTGTTTTCTCAGAGGGTGAGGTCGAAGTGGAGCTGGGCTTCTTTGCCCTTGGAATACTACATCATGTCTTTTTCCATTCATGCTTCTGACAAACCTTCTGCGCTTACATACAAGCTGCTACTTAGACCAACCCTCAGGTATTTACTAAACATGACTGCCTAGATTTGTCATCCAAGTTTGACCAACCTTTGACAGTTCTGATTGAGTACAGGTGTTTGAATCTAGATAATCAGGGTTTTATTGCTTCTCCTCCTAGTACTACCAGGTGAGAGTCCTGGCAAATGTACAAGAGTATGTGTCCAATTCTGAGCACACTTTAGCAAGGATGTCAAGGCCTTGGAGAGGGTGCAGAGGAGATTTATGAGAATGATACCAGGGATGAGGGACTTTAGTTATGCAGAAAGACTTCTACAAATACATAAAGAGCTTCTACAAATACATAAAGGGCAAAAGAGTAACTAGGGAGAGAGTAGGGCCTCTTAAGGATCAACAAGGTCATCTATGTGCGGAACCACAAGAGATGGGTGAGATCCTGAATGAATATTTCACATCGGTATATACGATTGAGAAAGGCATGGATGTTAGGGAACTTGGGGAAATAAATAGTGATGTCTTGAGGAGTGTACATATTACAGAGAGGGAGGTGCTGGACGTCTTAACACGCATCAAGGTAGATAAATCTCCGGGACCTGATGAAATGTATCCCAGGACGTTATGGGAGGTTAGGGAGGAAATTGCGGGTCCCCTAGCAGAGATTTTTGAATTATCGACAGCTACAGGTGAGGTGCCTGAAGATTGGAGGGTAGCAAATGTTGTGCCTTTGTTTAAGAAGGGCGGCAGGGAAAAGCCTGGGAACTACAGACCGGTGAGCCTGACATCTGTAGTGGGTAAGTTGTTAGAGGGTATTCTGAGAGACAGGATCTACAGGCATTTGGAGAGGCAGGGACTGATTAGAAACAGTCAACATGGTTTTGTGAGAGGAAAATCATGTCTCACGAATTTGATTGAGTTTTTTGAAGGGGTAACCAAGAAGATAGATGAGGGCTGTGCAGTCGACGTGGTCTACATGGACTTTAGCAAAGCCTTTGACAAGGTACCGTATGGTAGGTTGTTACATAAGGTTAAATCTCACGGGATCCAAGGTGAGGTAGCCAATTGGATACAAAATTGGCTTGACGACAGAAGACAGAGGGTGGTTGTAGAGGGTTGTTTTTCAAACTGGAGGCCTGTGACCAGCGGTGTGCCTCAGGGATCGGTGCTGGGTCCGCTGTTATTTATTATTTATATTAATGATTTGGATGAGAATTTAGGAGGCATGGTTAGTAAGTTTGCAGATGACACCAAGATTGGTGACATTGTGGACAGTGAAGAAGGTTATCTAGGATTGCAATGGGATCTTGATAAATTGGGCCAGTGGGCCGATGAATGGCAGATGGAGTTTAATTTAGATAAATGTGAGGTGATGCATTTTGGTAGATCGAATCGGGCCAGGACCTACTCCGTTAATGGTAGGGCGTTGGGGAGAGTTATAGAACAAAGAGATCTAGGAGTACAGGTTCATAGCTCCTTGAAAGTGGAGTCACAGGTGGATAGGGTGGTGAAGAAGGCATTCGGCATGCTTGGTTTCATTGGTCAGAACATTGAATGCAGGAGTTGGGATGTCTTGTTGAAGTTGTACAGGTCATTGGTGAGGCCACACTTGGAATACTGTGTACAGTTCTGGTCACCCTATTATAGAAAGGATATTATTAAACTAGAAAGAGTGCAGAAAAGATTTACTAGGATGCTACCGGGACTTGATGGTTTGACTTCTAGGGAGAGGTTAGATAGACTGGGACTTTTTTCCCTGGAGAGTAGGAGGTTAAGGGGTGATCTTATAGAAGTCTATAAAATAATGAGGGGCATAGATAAGGTAGATAGTCAAAATCTTTTCCCAAAGGTAGGGGAGTCTATAACGAGGGGACATAGATTTAAGGTGAGAGGGGAGAGATACAAAAGGGTCCAGAGGGGCAATCTTTTCACTCAAAGGGTGGTGAGTGTCTGGAACCAGCTGCCAGAGGCAGTAATAGAGGCGGGTACAATTTTGTCTTTTAAAAAGCGTTTGGACAGTTACATGGGTAAGATGGGTATAGAGGGATATGGGCCAATTGCAGGCAATTGGGACTAGCTTAGTGGTATAAACTGGGCGACATGGACATGTTGGGCCGAAGGGCCTGTTTCCATGTTGTAAACTTCTATGACTCTATGACTCTATGACTAAAGAAGCTGGGATTGTTCTCCTTAGAGCAGAGAAAGTTAAGGGAAGATGTAATAGAGGTGTTCAAAATTATGAAGATAGAGTAAATAAGGAGAAACAGTTTCCAGTGGCAGATGGGTTGGTAACTAAAGGATACAGATTTAAGATAATTGGCAAAAAAGCGGAGTGCTTGAGATATGGACAAAGATGAGCAATAATCCAGAGGTGGAAGTAAGTGGTGTTTCCAATGAACTGGATATGGGGTTTCAATGTCCGCTCAAGATCAAACCGATTGTTGAGGCTGCATATGGTTTTAGTCTGAGCGAATGCTTAGGGAAAAAGATGGAATCAATGCCTGAGGAGCAAATCTTTAGTTGGAGGAAGGTCTGGTTAATTCAGGACTGATGCCAGGCAGCACAGTGGTGGTCATAGGATCAAAGGTAGAAATGGAGAAGTAGAGTTGGGTGACATTGGTGTACATATGGAAACTGACCAAACATTTATGGATGATGTTGTTGAGAGGCAGGGTAGAGAACAACAGAAAGGGGCCAAGGGCAGAACCTTAGAGCACACTGAAGGGAACTATGCAGACAAAAAAGGAAAAGCCATTGGAGGCAATGAACTGGATGTTGTTCCATACCAGTCGGAATAGAAGCAGGAGACGGTGCAGGGAATGATTCAACATACTGAAGGTTGGAACAGAGAAGGTTGAGAGGAGATTTGATAGAGGTATTCAAAATCATGAAGGGTCTAGACAGAGTAGATAGAGAGAAACTGTTCCCATTGGAGGAAGGATCAAGAGCCAGAGGACATAAATTTAAGGTGATTGACAAAAGGACCAAAGGTGACATGAGGAAAAGTTTTTTTACACAGCGAGTGGTTAGGGTCTGGAATGCACAGCCTGAGGGGGTGGTGGAGGCAGATTCAATCATGGCCTTCAAAAGGGAACTGGATAAGTAATTAAAAGGAAAAAACTTGCAGGGCCACGGGGATAGGGCGGGGGAGTGGGACTAGCTGGATTGTTCTTGCATAGAGCTGGCGCGGACTCGATGGGCCGAATGGCCCCCTTCTGTGCTGTAACCTTTCTATGATGCTATGATTCTGTGAGGGATAGAATGCCATGGTCACACAAAATGTTGTTGGCAATTTTGGCCATGACAGTCTTGGTGTTTTGGTCGGGACAGAACTCAGAGTGAAGAACTTGAACAGGCAGAGGTTGATGCAGAGTTGATTGGAAACCTTAGAGCAGAAAGAAAGCTTGGAGATGACATCAAAGATGGAGGCAAGGCATTTGTTGAGCATGAACAGAGGCATTATGGGTGGCAGGTCAGTGGAAAGGGAGTTTGGAGTTGGAAACGGTGCTGATGAAGAAACTTGGAGATACTGATTTCCAGGGCAGAGGGCGAGGGTAGAATAGTTGAAGGAGAGTTAGGGTGGGCTATGGATGGTGCTGGAGATGGGGTGTGGCGTTATATGCCTTAAATGATCCAAATCAGGAAGGCATATGGCTGAAGCCATTTATGATCATGGAATTGTACGTACATAATTAATACTAGCTCTTCTGCCCTTTACAGAAAAAGTTGGTCTTCAATAAGAAAGAGCGCTAATGCATTGGAGGTAGCTTATTGCAATTACTACTATTAATGTTGGAATATTATCTACATAATGGCCCCAATATTACCAGGGAGGCGGGATGGCACGGGGGTAGGGGGGGGTTGGTGACTGGGCGCGTGGGTAATCCGTCCAGTGAAATCGGTCCGTTTCCTACGTGATCGCGAGTAAATTGAAGGCACTTACCGTGGCTTCCGGGTTTCCCGTCGTCAACCTGCACAGCGGGCGGACTGCACACCCGCATCACAGGCTGTCAGCTGGAGGAGCCCTATTTAAAGGGGCAGTCCTCCAATGCTGCTCCTGCAGCAAACAACCTAAAGTACAGAATGGAGCAGACCAGGGGAAAGGCTGCTCCCAGGTTTAACGATGCCTCACTCCAAGTCCTACTGGATGGGGTGAGGAGGAGGAGGGAGATTTTCTACCCAGCGGATGGGTGGAAGTGGCCTGTCTCTGCCACCAAGAAGGCCTGGCTTGAGTTGGCAGAGGAGGTCACCAGCAGCAGCAACGTCTCCCGCACATTGATCCAGTGCAGGAGGCGCTTCAATGACCTAACTAGGTCAGCCAAAGTGAGTACACTTACTCATTCTCCTACACTCCGTCTTCCACATCACCACCCCCACCCCCCCCAACTCATTCTGTACATGCCAACACTACTCTATCACAACACTCCTCACACCCACTCAAAGCTCATCCTCAACTTACCTGCACTTACTCACCTCCCCAGTACTCATCCCACCACTACCACTCAACCCAATCCTCATACAATGTCATGGCTCTGTCTCATACTTACCCTCTGATGCATCTCTTTCATGGTCAGCCTCACCCAAACCAATGCATTCAGCGGTTGGCCACGTCACCATCCCTCACTCATGCCTCTCTACAATGTCCACTTATAGGAGAAGAGAGCCCAGAATGCACGGGAGAGGGTGAAGACCGGAGTGGGGGGGGGGGGGGGGGTGCAACATCAGGTCGTCCTCACAGACGTGGAGCAGGAGGCTCTTGAACTGAGCCACAGCCTCGAGTGCCTGTCCGTGGGGGACGCCGAGACTGCCACCCAACAAACGGCTGGTGACAGAACTTTAACATTCAGCACTCACGATAGCAAATGATATTAACATCTTCAGCATCTCAACATCTGTCATCATGCTGAATACTGCCTACTGTTCTCTTACAGGGCCTTCAGCAACCGCCGTGACAGCGGAGGGCGATTCCTTAGAGGACCTGCCAGCCTCTGAGGGGACACCATCACGTCTGAGCGAGCCATCCACCACAACTCGGTAGGTCCCCGTCCTCAGCTAGTTGGGGTCGCACATGGTGAGTCACCACACACATGTGAGCACGAGCAGAAACTGTTGGCAGGGGCAGCTGTGGAGAGTCCGCGTCGGTGGGAGCACTCTTCTCCAGACTCTGCTCAGCTGGACACAGATGCTGAACCCTGGGGGCCATCCTTTAAAAGGAGAATGATCGGGGGGCAGCAGCACATTTGCGAGGTGCTGGAATAGGTGCCACGCGCACTCTCCACAATGGTGGAACAGGTACAGGAGGGAATCTCTGAGATACTGCCACAGGGACGTGAGGGCATCTCTGAGATAGTGTTGCGTTAAGTGTGGGAATGTCTGCGATGGAGGGAAGGCTAGCCTCCATCAAGCTTCAAGCACGGCTCACCAATGATTTCATTGAGGCCCTGCCAACGGCCTTTCAGACTCAGGGTGAGCAACTTTCTGCTGCCTTAAACAGGCAGGCAGATACACTAGCACTGGCCTTACAAGGCTTCATATATGTCTTCCAAACTGTTGTCCAGCAGGCCGGTGGGAGTGATGTGGGCCTGGACCAGGAGAGGGATGATGACGAAAGGGGACATGGAAGTGGGGATGTCACTCAAAGCGCTCCCATGTCTCACCCGTTGCCCCCCTCTCAACCAGTATCTGCAATGCTGCCTCCTCTGCAGGTGGTCGAGTCTGCCCCTGCACAGTTGCAGGTGGAGCAGTCTTTGGAGGGGCCCTCAAGGGCACTGAAACCCAGAGGGCGTTGGGCCAAAGCATCTAATCGGTCAGGGCATGAACAAGAGCAACCTGCCACTACCTCTGCTGTAGCCACAGGGGAAGCACCACGTAGGAGTAGTCAGAAGCGTAAGGCAAAGGTTTTGTGAGCACAAAGGGGATGCACAAGGGTGTTTGATGGTTTGTCATGTTTTTTATTTTATATTTGATTTTTGTTAATGGCACATTAAGTATTATTATTGTCACCACTACTGCCATGTCTTGGCCACTCTTGACTGGCTTGTGCAATAAGTCCCTTTCATGAGGTTCACCATGAACATCCACACTTGATGCCACCCATTGGGTCACTCTACGGTGTGTGTATGTGTCGTTGCATGACTATTTTGTGTAGGGGGCAGGGGAGGGGGCTGGTGTGGCCGCTCCTCTGTCCAGGTGGTGAGGACTGGACTCTTCCACACTTTCTGATGTTAGGAGAACTGTTCACATATCAGCGACTCCCTGGCCTCACGAGCATCCAGGTGAGCTGCTGTTCTGCCCTCCTCCTCCTCCTCTGCCTCCTTGTCCTCGTCCTCCTCCTCCTCGATATGGGTGGCAGATGTGGATGGGGCCTCCTCCAGCGGCACCCCTCTCTGTTGTGCCGTGTTGTGCAGGGCACAACAGACGACTATAATGCGTCTCACTCTGTCTGGTGCGTATTGAAGCGCTCCCCCAGAACGATCAAGGTACCTGAAGCGCATCTTAAGCAGCCCTATTGCATGCTCAATTGTACACCTGGTAGCGATGTGACTGTCGTTATATCAACGCTGTTGCTCGATGGTTGGGTTCCTCAGAGGTGTCATGAGCCACGTGTGCAGGGGGTATCCCTTGTTCCCGAGGAGCCAGCCCTTGCAGGTGTTCGGTGCATGGAAGAGGGCAGGATGTTGGATTCCCGGAGGATGAAGGAATCGTGGCAGCTGCCAAGGTATCTGGTGCACACGTGAAGGAATCTCTTGCGGTGGTCACAGATAAGTTGAGTGTTGATGGAGTGATAGCCCTTCCTGTTGATGAACAGTCCTGGCTCGTGTGGAGGTGCTCGTATTACTATATGGGTGCAATTGCTTACACCCTGCACCCGTGGGAAGCCAGCCACAGCGTGGAATCCCACTGCTCTCTCTGTCTGGCTGAGGTTGTCCATGGGGAAGTTGATATAGTGCGAGGCCCTGTGAAACAAACCATTGGTGACCTGCCTTATGCACTTGCGTGCAGATGACTGAGAGACCCCGGCGATGTTCCCGGGGCACCCTGGAATGATCTGGAGGCAAAGAAGTTGAGGGCAGTGGTGACTTTGACAGAGACAGGTAAGAAGATGCTGCTCGGGCCAGCCGGGAGCAGCTCGGCATGAAGGAGGCTGCAGATGTCCACGACTACCAGGCGACTGACTCTGAGCCTCCATATGCACTGCTCCTCAGAGAGGCCCAGGAAGCTGAGCCCTGGTCTGTAGACCCTGTGGCGAGGGTAGTGCTTCCTGCAACGCTGCTCTCTCTGTTGTTGCCCTCCCTGCTGTTTTGTAGGTCCCTGTGGCGCAGGTGTTGTGGAGCTCCAAGTGCCAGACGTCAACAGTGTGCCTGGCGAGGCTGGTGATGTTGCTCGTCCTTAGATGAAGCGATGAATGCAGCTATGACGCCCCCCCACCACCCCCCCGTCCTGACGGTTTGAGTTTGAGGGGGTCCGCAAAGTAGGTAAATATGTTTGCACAGCAGAGTTCAGGGTATAAATTAATAATTTTGAGTGGAAAGACAAAGGTGTTGCAGCCAAAACTTAGTCTGAAGTGACAGAGTGCCCTGCTGCAATAAATGAGGTATTCCCCCCAACCTTCAAATAATCCTTCGTATCTCCCACTGGCTGCTGGCTGAAACACGTCTGCTCCAACAGGGAATGTCTCCCACAGCACGGGAAACATGCTAAGGATCCTTCAAAATTGCACCCCTGCCATAATCTCCAGTCAATGAGGTCTGTCAAGTACCTCAACTATCTAAATAACTATGTAAAGTAGCATCCCACCGGCTTTAATTGCCGGTGGGAGTCCGGCATGCGGGACCTGCGCGCGCACCCGAATCCGTCAT
The DNA here is from genome assembly GCF_035084215.1 of Heptranchias perlo. NCBI lineage: Eukaryota > Metazoa > Chordata > Chondrichthyes > Hexanchiformes > Hexanchidae > Heptranchias > Heptranchias perlo. Next base: position 57,842,463 of record NC_090339.1, on the reverse strand, counting down.
TGGGGAACCCGAAAGTCAGTGGGTTGGAGCCGGGCTTCAAACCCGCTCTGGGATTCCACCATTTTAGGAGCCCCGCCCCCCGCCCCCCCGCCCCCCCAAACGCACCCGCTTGGCCATCCAAAAATCGGCCCCCACGTGTCAGAGGTTTCCACACATCTGTGCTGCAAGAAATACCATGATTATTGCCTCAATGAAGCAGTTGTCTGCCCAGCGCACTGTCGTTGACCTTTTGGTAACATTAGCGTCATCTTCATTAATGTCTTTGTTGGACTCATGAGTCGTACAGAAGGACTGTCTCTCATAGGTGCTTTTGAGGTGCTGAGAAACAAAATCCAAGATCCAGTAGAGGCCAGCTTTAGTGAGCTTGGAGATCAAATATAGGTCACCATCTTCCAAGGATTCACTCACCTCGAGCTTGCACAGAACACTGGGAACATCAGCAGTGCCAAGCATGCAGCAGCGCAAGAAATTAGCCCCTCATATGTGCCAGCACCAAGATCTGAACTGATGTCACAAGGTGCTAATGAGCCCAGTATTGGCCCTCTCCCTGTGCCTTGTGACATCTGCTGCATCTTTAGTGGCTGAAGCAGATAGAGGTTCAGTGCCAGCAGACTGCCAAAGCTGCACACACAACCCTTGGAGAGGACCTCTGCACTTGACCCTTCTATTTGAACCGTGTATGGAAGTACTTTGCAACATTGATGACTATGTTAGTAAACAATGACGTCACAGCAGTGCATCAATTACACAAGCCACGGGCACTTACACTTAGTATACTTTATAATTCTGTATTATATAACATGCATAATGCACATTAGATGGTAATAACGGCAGAAGTAACAAAAATGGATCGTCTGTGTAAAGCACATTGATGTGACTACTATTGATAGTGGAGTATGATTCCACAGGCAGTGACAGTCTTTCAGGACCAAGTGAGCTGGACACCACCAAAACAGATTGACCGGTCATTCATCTCAATTGGTATTTTGTGGGACCCTGCTGTACACAAATAGTAATATAAGCATTAAGAAAAAGGACCACTTCGATCTAAGTAATACAAAATGTTAAGAAAAAAAGTCATCTAGGTGTTTTAATTTGAGGATCAGACTGCCTGATTTTCTGCCTTTCCTGGTTTCCTCAAGTCACCAATCACCTGCAGCCGAAGACTGGGGAGAGATGTGATCTGTTCTTAAGCTTCTGCCTATGCCACTAAACTCTGGCACTAAAAACTGTACCAGAGTGGCCCAGATATGACACACGTATTGATTTTCCTTTCCTCTCTCCACAGTGACCCAGCAAAGTTTGGGAACTCACTTGTTTGGGAGGTGGGGGGGGGGGTTCATGGGTACCAACACTCTGTGGTGCTGACTATTGATACCGATGTACACTCTGTTGTGACCATGCTGTTTTCCTACAATGAACTTGATAGATATCATTCTTATACGGCACCTTGGTGGAGCCCTGTAATCATCCCATTCACATAATCAGACAAAGTAAGCAGCCGATCCACTCCACAGCATTAAAATCAGTCCCAAGATTGTGTTTGTGCTCTGCTTTCAGATCAATTGCAAGCCTCTCTTATGTTTCTGTTAAAACGCAACGAGCACCCGGTGGACAGAGACTGACGGAAAAAAAAAATCCCTCATCGCAAACAGTGTTGTCAGTGATTAATGGTGTGGAGAGGACACAATACATCGGGATCACCCTGCCTCCCTTCATCTCAGCGCGCCCGTTCCTTGAGAAATGGATTATTACGTGGCTCCACAGAGGAGCCTGGTAAACGATGATATCTATCAAACTAATTAAAACTTAAGTCGCATCCAGGATGCCGACCCCTGGACAACCCGACTGCTTTAAATGTTAGATCAGGGAATTCATGCTGCTATCTATTCCACGTGAGAACAGTGCTTCCTAATGTCAAATTTGTTCAGTTGTTGTGGCCTAGAAAAAGAAACACTTAAGAGTGCCATGAAGTTACTGAAATACTTCAACAAAAAAATAAACAGGATATGTTTTGGCTTTGAAAGTTGAGGTCAAATCGATTATGACACAGTGCAATAGATAATGAATGGCCCCTACTGTAATTGAGTTGTCTCCAGGTTTAATTTCCCTGCTGGAAATTCAGGAGTATCATTTTTTTAAAAAAGTTAAATATTAAAAATTCTGCAAAAAATGATGTGCAGAGCAGTTAAAACGTGAACTGTATGTAGATCACCAAGAATCTCAAAGTCGGCATCATTGTTTCGAAGTGTGGTTTATCGCAGTGTAATTTGAAATTCAAAGCAAATCAAGTAACTAACCTACATAATCAAATAAGTGACAAATGATCTTTTAACTGGTTGCATGACCCTGATTAAATTTCAAAATCACATTATCAAAGAATTGAAGCATCACTGAGCTTGAATGAAACAGGTAGATGGAAGCTTATGACAAAAGTTTAATAGATTGAGAGTGCATAAAAATATTACAATTTAAAAAGCTTATGAAGCTTGCATGTAGCCAAGCAACTGCTTTTAGAAATTGGTCATCTAGTTTTGTGGGTCAACACATCCATTATTTTCCAGCTGAATTAATTCTTCAAAGATATAATAATGTAAATGAAACACTGCAGAATTCTACAGTTGTCTGTAAAATGTTATTGCTAGAGCAAGGAAAAATTTGCATTTATCTAGCACCTTTCTCAATCACAGGACGTCCCAAATGCTTCACAGCCAATGAAGTACGTTTGAAATGTAGTCACTGTTGAAAATTAGGTAAATGCAGCATCCAGTTTGTGTATAGCAGGTTCCCACAGACACAGCAATTGAGATGGATGGCCAGTTAATCTGTTTTGGTGGTGTTGGTTGGAGGATGAATGCTCTCTGGGATACCGGTGTAACTCCCTACTCTATCTTTGAAAAAGTAACATGGTTTCTTTTATAGGAACATATGAACAGGAGTAGGCCATTCAGCCCCTTGAACCTGTTCTGCCGTTCAATTAGATCATGGCTGATCTGTACCTCAACTCCATCTACCAGCCTTTGCTCCCTATCCCTTGATAACCTTACCTAACAAAAATGTAAGTATTTCAGTCTTGATAGCTCCAATTGTTCTCGAATCCACAGACTTTTGGGGGAGAGAATTCCAGATTTCTACTTCCCTTTGTGTGAAAAAGTGCTTCTTGATTTCCCTCCTAAATGGCCTAGCTCTAATTTTAAGATTATGTCCCCTCATTCTTGATTCCCCCACCAGAGGAAATAGTTTCACTTTGTCTGCCTATCGAATCCTTTTAACATTTTAAACAACTCAATCAGATCACTGCTCAATCTTCTTTCTCACCTTTAAAACCATTCTTTAAACTCATTTTATGAATAAAGTTTTCATTCACCTTTCCAAACTCTCCCAACATATCTGGTATCTGTTCTTTTTTTTATTTTTACGTCTGTAAATCACCTTGGAACGTTTTTCTATGTTATGGTTGTGGCTGTTGTTCAGAACAGATTGTATTCTGTAATAAGTGGTCCCATGTTAATTCATACATTGTGTTGCTGCCCAGTATTTCAGTTAAATCTCTGTCCTCTAGCCCAGTCATTTGAGATAGGGAGGGGTGACACCATGGAGGGATTTGAACAAAAGGATGAGAATTTTAAATTCGAGACCTTGGTAGACCAGGAGCCAGTGTAGGTCAGCGAGCACAGGGGTGATGGGTGCACGGGACTGTAATTTATTGAAACCTTTTGTACTGTACATTTTTAAATATATATGTGTGACCTTTATAAGTGATGATAACATTGATTATTTGTATCAACAAAGAAAATTGATTGAGTTTAAAGAAAATTAGAGAAGGTTCATTGTTGCATATCTCTTTCTCTTGGGTCCAGAAATTTGCAGAATAATTTTGTTACAGTAACGATTTCCCTTTCCAAAGTTATGGATTTTCTTGTGTTCCAATAGCTCTTGCACAAACTATTAAAGAGTCTGTCAGTAGTGAATGGATAAGCACAAACTTCAAAGAAATTTGTTTTTATTGATCATGTAACATTGCCCGTCTCCACCGCTGCCTCAACCCATCTGTTGCTGAAACCCTCATCCATGCTTTTGTTACCTCCAGGCTTGACTATTCCAATGCTCTCCTGGCCGGCCTCCCATCCCCCAACCCCCGTAAACTTCAGCTCATCCAAAATTCTGCTGCCCATATCCTAACTTGCACTAAGTCCCGTTAAACCCATCACCCCTGGGTTTGCTGATCTACATTGACTCCTGGTTCAGCAATGTTTCGAATTTAAAACACTCATCCTTGTGTTCAAATCTCTCCAAGGCCTCGCCTCTCCCTATCTCTGTAACCTTCTGCAGGCCCACAACCTTCCGAGAACTCTGCGTTCCTCCAATTTTGGCCTCTTGTCTATCCCTAACTCCCTTCGCCCCACCATTGTCGGCCGTGCCTTCAGCTGCCTAGGCCCTAAGCTCTGGAATTCCCTCCCTCAACCTCTCCGCCTCTCTACTTCTCTCTCCTCCTTTAAGATGCTTGTTAAAACCTACCTCGTTCACCTGTCCTAATGTCTCCCTCTTTGGCTCGGTGTCAATTTTTTTTGTCTGATTACGCTCTTGTGAAGCGCGTTGGACCACTTACTACGTTGAAGACGATATGTAAAGGTAAGTTGTTATTGATGTAATGTTTTAATAGCAAGACTTTTTTCCACAGTCTATTTTTTCAAAACACTGAAATAGCTTGTGTACCTTGAGCATTGAGCAGGTTCTTTTGAAGCTGTAATGACAAGCTGTTTCTCATTCTATATAATCTATCATTTATTCATCTTGTAAAATTTAAGAGTTCTGACATATTACGCATTTAAAAGGCAATAATCACTGTATGTGTTGGGCTCAATTGATTTTAATGTTATCGTTATGGTGCTCTTAATACTTTCAAAGCCCTGACATTCATTTCTGAAAGGTGCACATCTGAATTGTGCTTAGATGATGAATAAATCCAAATAATTGATTTTAAATGTTGAATGCTGTATGACGCACAGGTATGCGTGTGTATTTCTGTTTGTTTGAGAGGTGATCTGATTGAGGTGTTCAAAATGTTAAAAGGATTTGATTGGGTAGATAAGGAGAAACTATTTCCTCTGGTTGGGGAATCAAGAACAAGGGGGCATAATCTTAAAATTAGAGCGAGGCCATTCAGGAGCAAAATCAGGAAGCACTTTTTCACACTCTCTTCGCCCAAAAGGCGATGGATGCTGGGACAATTGAAGCTTTCAAGACTGAGATACGTAAATTTTTGTTAGGTAAGGGTATCAAGGGACGTGGAGCTAAGGCAGATAAATGGAGTTGAGGTGCAGATGATTTAATTGAATGACAGAGCAGGCCCGAGTAGTCTACTCATGCTCCTAATGTTCCTATGTTTGTGTTAACATGGTATGCCAACACACACAAGCATCACAGCCAGAAATCGCAGGTATTTATAGATGCAAAACAGTTTTAAAATGCTGAATGCTCCTGACCTATACTTCATACCTCCAGCCTGAAACTGATAAGCATATCGCAACCCTATAGTCCTCTGACTAAACAACAATTAAACTTTGATTGAATTGAGCTGTATTTACTTAACAAGAATTGGACTTTAAAGGGACACAGCGCCACCTTAGCAGAATAATACATGATGTATTACAATACTCTATCATCTTTCTTACTGTGAGTAATACCATGACAGATCCACTAATAATATATTATAAATACTACATTATCATGTATCACACTTTGTTACAGATGTAAGGTGTTTCTGGGCTACAATTGAAACTGATGAGAGCATTCGAATCTGCAGACTTCTCTAAGCAAACAATTAAACTTGACTTATACAATCTGATATGCATACGGTTAGGGAATGGATGTTTTTACTTATAAGTTTATAAGTTATTCCACAAGATAATAGGATTTAAATGCATTTATTGACTTTCATAGGCAATAAATAGACAAGGATAACCATTATTACCAATAATTACACATATACAATGATAACCATTATTACCAATAATTACACATATACAATGATAACCATTATTACCAATAATTACACATATACAATGAGAACCATTATTACCAATAATTACACATATACAATGATAACCATTATTACCAATAATTACACATATACAATGAGAACCATTATTACCAATAATTACACATATACAATGAGAACCATTATTACCAATAATTACACATATACAATGAGAACCATTATTACCAATAATTACACATATACAATGATAACCATTATTACCAATAATTACACATATACAATGATAACCATTATTACCAATAATTACACATATACAATGATAACCATTATTACCAATAATTACACATATACAATGATAACCATTATTACCAATAATTACACATATACAATGATAACCATTATTACCAATAATTACACATATACTCAGGGTCACACTTACAATACAAGGTACTGGAGAATTCACCGTGTCACAGGTTTCGAGCTTGAGGGGATTGGCCGGCCAAGCCTTTTTGAATTCTAAAACCCCTCTTTTTCACTCTAGCTATGTGAGAATCTGCATGTTTCAAAGTATGACCTCATCCAATTAGCTGCAATAACTCTAGTTTTACCAAGAATAACTCCCCATAACTTGTCTCACTGCCTAATTTTCCAGATCTATGGCAGGTGCCTTTTCAAGACTAGAGCTAAAAGAAACAGTTTTGTGGCCTTTCCTTTTCAGCTATAACAATATCTGACTGGAATCCCTTTTACTGACTGAACATTGTTAACAGAAACTCACCTAGCAGGCAAAAGCCAGAAATTAATATAAAATAAATGAATGTTAACCCATTTCTTACACTACCAATGAGACATTATGATCTTAAAGAGACATAGGTTCACTTTAACAGAATCAAACATTGTGCATTACTTGGTACATGTCTGTCCTTATTAAACAGCCTATCATTCAACTTACTAAGAGCAATGCTATGGATATCTGCTAGTATGCAATAAAAATGTCCAGTGTGCATTACACTTCGATGCCACACTTTTATGTATATAAACTTCATGGGCATGATTTTAAATGGGAAAAAAAGGATGGGTTGGGGTCAGGGGGCAGTAAAAATTTTTAAAATCTAAAACCTGCCCCCAACCTGTGGAGGCGTGACGAGGGCTGGACAAACAACCCACTTTCAGGAGGCAGGTCGGTTATTAAAAGCTTTCAAGAAGGCTGTGGGCCTCCATTTTGACAGACTTTTTGTTTTTAACCTGTAGGGGTCGGGATTCCTGGGCCTTCTCCTTCAAGCCACGTGAGAGGAGGCGAGAAGGCCTCAAACTGCAGGTAAGTGCCTTTATCGCACTGCTTGTGGGCCCAGGGGAGCAGGAATGCTTCCCCCAGGCCCAACAAGCCTACTTGCAGTGACCACCCCCATGATCTCTGATCCCCCCGATGACTGAGCCCCCCCTCTGATGACTGAGCCCCTCCGATAACTAAGCCCCCCACCGATGACTGACCCCCCTCGATGACCTGCCTACGATTGACCCCCGCCCCCGACGACTGACCTCTGACCCCCCGATGACTGACCCCCCGATGACTCCCAATCCCCCTCCTCCGATGGCCCCCCCATCTAACACTTATCTGTTCACGTTCTCTTCCTTCCTCACCTCCCGTCCGACTGAGGCCAGCCTGCCAATTAGGCTAGCCTGTCGGGCGGGAAACATACAAAAAAAAACCCGTCCTTAAGTCAAAATCGTAAGGACGTCCGGGAAACCCCCCCCCCCCCCCCCCCCCCGACGCACCCCGATAAAATCATGCCACAGTTTTTAAAAAAGTATTAAAAAAGAGAAATCCAATCATATACGATCTCAGAGGAACTCCCTACTGCAGCCAAAAATATTTCTTAACTTATGGGGTCCCATTGCCTGCAAAGCCGAGTCGATCTTAGCAATTACACATAAAAAAGAAAGAACTTGCATTTATAAAGTGCCTTCCATGAGCTCAGGACGTCCCAAAGTGCTTTCCAGCCAATGAAGTACTTTTGAAGTGTCGTCACTGTTGTAAATGTGGTAGCCAATTTGCGCACAGCAAGCTCCCACAAATAGCAATGACATAATGACCAAATAACCTGTTTTAGTGATGTTGGTTGAGGGATAAACATCATAGGTTTGTGATATAGCATACTAGGAATGCATAAAAGTAACAGAGATAATTCAATGGGCATGATTATAAATTGCTCTGTTTCATTTTCCGATGTTAGGGTGATCCAAAAAGTAAAGTGCTCTTCACCTGGCTCTTTAAGATGCGATGGCGTGTGACCAATAATAATAGTTAACAACAAAAGTGAAGGTTTTTGTTAAACTGGGGCATCTTAACAATCGTTTTAATAAATCAAGTCTCTTCTAATTGGAAGATTACTGGTCAAACAATTGAAAGGCAAAGAAATGCGATGGATTTGCATGGTGTCAGCGGAGGAGAACATCAACAAAATATTGTCCAGAGATTTTGGAAGACAGATATTCAGGTCACACAAAGAACAAATGTTGATTTGGGCAGCATTATAAACATGCTTCAGACGATGATGTGGACGAGGTAAGTCTCAAATAATATCAGTTCCTTCTGTGTATAGCAGAAGAGGAATTATGATTTACTTGAATGGAGACGTTCAAAGATGCTGCATTCTTGATGTTGATAAATTGTTACCCTATTGAGGATAACTATTAAATCCTCCAGAAAATCTATTTGAAGCATTTGGAATTGACAGAACTATCGAAGGTTTTTAAACTAAACAGAGATCAAATACTGCCAATGTTTTGTTTCAAATTTAATACATTTTAACACGTTAACTTAATAACAGGGATATGCTCCATGATGCCTCAGAAGCGATTAGCATGAGATTATACTTTGACAATAGGAAGTATATCTTCATGGAGGCAAATGGTCTGAAGAAGATGGGACTAAATAGCTCTTCTTGATAAAATTTCCAGCGATATCCAGCTTCTAGTTGAAAGAGTCCTTAAATTCAGAAGCACACTGCATTCCCCAATGCTCTTTGGCCAAGGATTCTGATCCCAGAACCTGGCATCTTCACATCAACCAGGATTCCTGCTGCAACTTCCCCTTCACACTCCAAAGTCTGTACTTGTTACAATGGGCATGCTCAGCAAACATGCCCTCACCTGATCTATTAAACATATACCATGCTCTTCCTCATTAGCGACCAACCAATTCCTGATTGAGGGAAATGAGCGCTATGAGTGAAGAGTGGTCACCCGGAAGAAAGTAACCAGTAGAATCAACATTCGTAACTATAACTGCACCGCCAGTTGGGAATGAGAGAAATAGTCCAGAACCCAACTTCTGAAATGGGGCACAATAAATGATGTCATAGCATTCCCCTCACAGATGTTAGTTAAGAAATATTTGAAAAATAATATCCAGCCTTTTGTACTACTATAGAATGGAATTGGTAAGATGCTGCAGTCATTATTTAGGTCAGATGTACATTTTGAAATGAATTCGTCAGCTGGTGAGATGGGGGCGGGTTGGCGGGGTGGTAAATATTGGTCACTCTTGGATCAAAACTGAAAAAGGAATGCTTACTATACTTGTAAGGATCAGCTTTCTCCCCCAGAGTTAACTTTAAGCTTTTTGATGATGTATACAGGTCAAGAAGGAGCAACAAAGTTCTTTTGACCAAATCAATTATTTTTCAGTTTTTACAGCATATCTGGAAAATATATGTTTTACTTTGTACATTTTGTTAAAACTGTGCAACTGGCCAACAGCACTGGGGGTAATTTTGGCTTTGGGCAATAGAAATGAAAACCGGGAGATGTGTATAGCGGGCGGCTGATTCGATATTGCCTGTTTTACAAGATTGCCCAAAGTCAAAACTACTCAGTCATGACAGTCGATAAAGCTATTTATTCTAACGCCAAGCAACAGCGAGAAGAGTTCAAAGATACTGTACTTCATCTTGGCTTTCACGTAGCCTTGAGATTTTTGGCGGTAATTGGGGAAAAGCATCCCGACCGTGTCTTTCATGACCGAACTGAATCGAATGTCTATGGCAGCAATCTTCCAGACTTTCTATTGAACATTCAAACAACAGAGGAATGAGGGCTCACACACTGGTGACTGAGGACATGGAAAGACTCCGATAACAGGTTGTATTCTTAACAATGCATGACTGAATCATTTTGGCATAGATTAATGTCGACCAAATCATTTTCAACATTGCACGTTGTAAAAACATAACATTAACATAGAAATATCAAAAGCTCCCCAGAACCTAGTAGACCTGAAAGAAAGTTGTTTGAATCTCCTGGATGAATTCTGTAAGGAAAGTCATGAGCGGAGCAAATTACGCCAGTTCCAGGATACCTGTGTGAACACGATATACTCTCTACTGATGTTCATCTCAGCAGAGATAAGTGGTCTGTGAAATCCTTTTGATATAGTGGTAATGACGATTCCCTATTTCTCTATTTGACAGCGGGGGAGTTCTACCTAGTGTCTTGTCCAACATTTATCCCTCAACCAACATCACTAAAACAGATTATCTGGTCATTTATCTCATTGCTGTTTGTGGGACCTTGGCTGCCGTGTTTCCTACTTTACAACAGTAACTACACTTCAAAAGAACTTCATTGACTGTGAAGCATTTTAAGACACCCTGAGGTTGTGAAATACGCGATATAAATGCAAGTCTTTCTTTCTTTGATATTGACAGTGTAAACTGTGTTTACTAGCTTACAGGTAATCTTGCCAGCATTTGAAAACTGCTTGAATCCACCAGGAGTTTCTACTTGGAAATCACTCAGCTACCAGAAGCAATGATTGTTAGACGTGGACTGAACTGTGACGGCAAAACCAGATGAGCAATCAGTTTTTCAATTTAAAACAAAATGCATTTGATTGGGGGCGAATCATATCAGAACAAAACTTTCAACAACTGTGGTGGAAGCATGTGGCAGGGTTGATGATGATGATGAAGATGAAACATATCGTCACGAAAAGGCAGCAGCTAGAAGACAACAAAGAGAAAAAGATATTCAAAAGTTAATCACCATCTTGGAAAAACTCATTTAGTTTCCCAGATGGGGATAATGCAGAATCTCTAAGTTTGCCGCTAGTATTACCACATCACCAAAAGCAGCAGATTCCTTTTAGAGGTCCTTGGGAGAGTTGCCAAGGCAACATTCATAAAAACAGACTGAACAGAAATTATATTAGACACTTCAAATCTTTTCCCAAGCTGAAATTAGACATTTGCATAAATGAACAAAAGTATGAAAATTTTATTGAGTCAGAAAAGAAACTGAAGCATTAATTAATGCAGAGAAAAAGGTTTGTTCTCATCCAGTAGTTGCTTCTAGGAACATAGATCTGCGGACTGTTTATACTTCTGAGCTCTCTATGGTGTTATTGTCCTTGGACCATTCAAACAGACCCTTGAGCAAAGTGCCTTCAGGACAAAATTAGAAAGAGATGTTGAAATTAAAGGTTAATTTTCCCACAATATCTGCTATAACAACAATCTATATCTTTGATGGCATGGCTGTTCTTTGGATGTGAAGAAACCTCAATGGAAAGATATTTGGTGAGCGTGCTTTTACACATAGTGTCATTTGCACTGATTTTTTAAGTATTGTGCCAGTCAGACACTCTTCCATATTAAAATAAGAGCATGTATAGATTTAAAACACCAGTGCCTGAAATATTTTCTCAGTCGCAACTGTGTGCCTGCAGTAATCTGTTGAGAGCCTCCGCTGCATTTGTATGTTGTGATACACAGACATAAAGAACTTGTTTGTACAGCGTGTCTAATCTAATGAATGTTAAGTTCCTCAAGAGCTTCTCTGGAAAAAGATTATTCCCCATTTAATGAGCTGTTCCAGATAAAACAATCCATTCAGTTAAATATTACTTGCAATGAGATCACTTTCCTCCTTTTGAGAACTCACTTTAGCTTTCTGTCTAGAATCATAGAATCATAGAAAGGTTACAGCACAGAAGGAGGCCATTCAGCCCATCGAGTCCGCGCCGGCTCTATGCAAGAGCAATCCAGCTAGTCCCACTCCCCCACCCTCTCCCTGTAGCCCTGCAATTTTTTTCCTTTCAAGTACTTATCCAGTTCCCTTTTGAAGACCATGATTGAATCTGCCTCCACCACCCCCTCGGGCAGTGCATTCCAGATCCTAACCACTCACTGGGTAAAAAAAGTATTTCCTCATGTCACCTTTGGTTCTTTTACCAATCACCTTAAATCTAACCCTAACCCTAACCCTGACCCTGACCCTTCCACCAATGGGAACAGTTTCTCTCTATCTACTCTGTCTAGACCCTTCATGATTTTGAATACCTCTATCAAATCTCCTCGCAACCGTCTCTGTTCCAAGGAAAACAACCCCAGCTTCTCCAGTTTATCCATGTAACTAAAGTCTCTCATATCTGGAATGGAGTTATAAACCGATTAACTGGTTGTTTATCTCATTGCTATTTGTGGGACCTCGCTTGTTGGACGGTGCAGGTTGGATGCTGTATTTGCCTACATAACAGCAGTGACTGCACTTCATAAGTAATTCATTGGCTGTGAAGTGCTTTCGGCCATTCTGAGGACGTGAAAGGCGCTATATAAATGCAATTTCATTCCTTAAAGCGCTGATTTGAACGAAATAAAACTGGCTAAAAATTCTTCAAATGAAACAAAAATGTTTTAATAATCAGAGGATTCATGAATTTATTAAAATTTCATTCTTGGGATGTGGGCGTCACTGGCAAGGCCGGCATTTATTGCCCATCCCTTGTTGCCCTAAGAAGGCTGCTTCCTTGAACTGCTGTCTTTCTTTGTGCAACTGGGTGGCTCACTAGGCCATTTCAGAGGGCAGTTAAGAGTCACCCACTGGCGTCACATAGAGGCCAGACTAGGTAAGGACGGCAGATTTCTTTCCCTAAAGGACATTACTGAATCTGTTTTCAACGACAATCTGACATCTTCATGGTTACTTTTCACTGATACCAGGGGCATGATTTTAACATTGATAAATGGGTGGGTTGGGGGCGGCGAGGGGCATTCAAAATCACAACCATTTCAGACCCGCCCTCAACCCGCCTCCAACCCACCTGTTTCCGGGGCGGGACGAGGGGTGGGCGACCAACCTGTTCCCAGAAGGTGGGTTGGTGACTAAAACCTTTCAAGGAGGCTGTGGGCCTCCATTTTTGCAGAATTTGCAATTTCAACCCCTGGGGGCCGGGATTCCTGGGCCTTCTCCTTCATGCCATGTGAAAGGAGGGGAGAAGGCCTGAAACTGCAGGTAAGTGCCTTTCTGGCACAGCTTGTGGGCCCGGAGGTGCAGGAGTGCTTCCCCCAGACCCAACAAGCCTACCCGTAACGGCCCCCCAAATTTTGCGCACCCTCCCAATCTCCGACCCCCATCCCCAACGATCGTGGACCCCCGCGATGAACCCCAATCCGGAAACCCCCCTGTGACTGACCCCCCAATCCCTCCCACCATGACTGACTTCCCCCCCCCCGTGCCCCCATGCCCACCAGTGCCCCCATGCCCACCAGTGCCCCCATGCCCACCCATGCCCCAGTGGCCACCCATGCCCATCCATGCCCCCATGCCCATTCATGCCCCCCATGCTCTCCCCCATCATACAAAGACTTACCTGAAGACTTACCTGAACACGTCCTCTCCCTGGCTGCTCTCCCATCCGACTGAGACCAGCCTGTCAATCAGGCCAGTCAGTTGGACGGCAAAATCGGAAGGATGTCCGGGTTTCCCATCCGCAATTTGACCCCCCCGCCCCAGGTCAAAATCATGCCCCAGATTTTTATTTCCAGATTTTTTTTAAACTGAATTCAAATTCTTAAACTACTTGGTGGGATTTGAACTCATGCTCTCTGGATTATTAGTCCAGCCATGGGGTGTTGCACAGTCAAACCCACTTGCTGAAATCAATTGAACAGTCGTTCAATATTGATTGATTATAGAGTTTGGAAATAGAGGTCGTAAATATAAGCTAGTCACTAATAAATCCACTAGAGAATTTAGGGGAAACTTCTTTACACAAAGAGTGGTAAGAATGTGGAACTCGCTACCACAAAGAGTAATTGAGGCGAATAGCATAGATACATTTAAAAGGAAGCTAGATAAGCACACGAGGAAGAAGGGAATAGAAGGAAATGCTGATAGGGTTAGATGAAGTAGGGAGGGAGGACGCTCATGTGGAGCGCAAATGCAGGCATGGATCAGTTGGGCCGAATGGCCTGTTTCTGTGCTGTAGACTGGATGTAAAACTGTAACACAACACCATAGCTCTTTTTACCGGCCGAGTATGTAAACAATTTGATGTAGTCATGATGTAGTTTGACAAAGAAGATTTCTTTATGGAAGGTTTTAGGAGAAACGTTGGAAGTAAAGTTAATGATCCAGGTAAATCAGTGTCCAAGCTATGTGTAAAGCACATCAATGATCCCATCAACAAAACAAAGCTTGTTGTTAGTTAAATATTTTTTACGTTCAATGTGATAAGAATTTCTGTTGCAGCAAGCAATTGAAATTGAGTATTTGTTTCTTAATTGTTTTAATATGCATCTAAACACAACACATCATAGTATCATAGTATGATAGTATGCTCATCGTGGATTCGCCAGGTCTATCAAATTAGTCCCACTCCCCTGCTCTTTCCCCATAGCCCTGTAAATATTTCCCTTTCAAGTACTTATCCCATTCCCTTTTGAAAGTTACTATTGAATCTGCTTCCACCACCCTTTCAGGCAGTGCATTCCAGATCATTACAACTTGCTGTGTAAAAAAATGTTTCCTCGTGACGCCTCTGGTTGTATGGCTGATCACCTTAAATCTGTGTTCTCTGGTTACCGACTCTTCTGCCACTGGAAACAGTTTCTCCTTATTTACTCTATTAAAACCATTTATGATTTTGAACAACTCTCCCCTTAACCTTCTCTGCTCTAAGAAGAACAGCCCCAGCTTCTCCAGTCTCTTCATAAAATTGAAGACCCTCATCCCTGATACCATTCTAGTAAATCTCTTCTGCACCCTCTCAAGGCCTTGACATCCTTCCGAAAGTGTGGTGCCCAGAATTGAAAACAATACTCCAGCTGAGGCCTAACCAGTGTTTTCTAAAGGTTTAGTATAACTTCCTTGCTTTCATACTCTATGCCTCCTGGAATCATAGAAAGGTTAAAGAATGGAAGGAGGCCATTCAGCCGATTGAGTCCGTGCAAGCTCTATGCAAGAGCAATCCAGCTAGTCCCACTCCCCCGCCCTATCCCGTAGCCCTGCAAATTTTTTACTTTCAAGCACTTATCCAGTTCCCTTTTGAAGGCCATGATTGAATCTGCCTCCACCACCCCCTCAGGCAGTGCATTCCAGATCCTAACCACTTGCTGTGTAAAAAAGTTTTTCCTCATGTCACCTTTGGTTCTTTTGCCAATCACTTTAAATCTATGGCCACTGGTTCTTGACCCTTCTGTCAATGGGAACAGTTTCTCTCTATCTACTCTGTCTAGACCCTTCATGATTTTAAATACCTCTATTAAATCTTCTCGCAACCTTCTCTGTTCCAAAGAGAACAACCCCAGTTTATCCATGTAACTAAAGTCTCTCATTTCTGGAATCATTCTAGTAAATCTCTTCTGCGCCCTCTCCAAGGCCTTCACATCTTTCCTAAAGTGCGGTGCCCAGAACTGGACACAATACTCCAGTTGTGGCCGAACCAGTGTTTTTTAAAGGTTCATCATGACTTCCTTACTTTTGTACTCAATGCCTCTATTTATAAAGCCCAGGATCCCGTATGCTTTTTTAACCGCTTTCTCAACCTGCCCTGCCACCTTCAATGACTTGTGCACATATACCCCCAGATCTCTCTGTTCCTGTATCCCTTTTAGAATTGTGCCCTCTAGTTTATATCTTCCTACCGAAATGTGTCACTTTTGCATTTTTCTGCATTAAATTTTATCTGCCATGTGTCCGCCAGCCTGTCTATATCCTATTGAAGTCTATCACTATCCACCTCACTGTTCATTACCCTTCCAAGTTTCATGTCATCTGCAAATTTTGAAATTGTGCCCTGTAAACCCAAGTCCAAATCATTAATATATATCACGAAAAGCAGTGGTCCCAGCACTGACCCCTGGGGAACACCACTGTACACCTCCCCCCAGTCTGAAAAACAACCATTCACCACTACACTCTGTTTCCTGTCACTTAGCCAATTCTATATCCATGTTGCTACTGCCCCCTTTATTCCATGGGCCGCAATCTTTATGACAAGCCTACCATTATGAAATGCCTTTTGAAAGTCCATATACATCACATCAACTGCATTGCCCTCATCTACCCTCTCTCATACCTCATCAAAAAACTCTATCAGGTTAGTTAAACACGATTTGCCTTTAACAAATCTGTGCTGGCTTTCCCTAATCAATCCACACTCATCCAAGTGACTGTAAATTCTGTCCCAGATTATCGTTTCTAAAAGTTTCCCCATCACCGAGGTTAAACTGATTGGCCTGCAGTTGCTGGGTTTATCCTTACACCCTTTTTTGAACAATTCTCCAGTCCTCTGGCACCACCCCCGTATCTAAGGATGATTGGAAGATTATGGCCAGTACCTCCGCAATTTCCACCCTTACTTCCCTCAGCAACCTAGGATGCATCCCATCTGGACCGGGTGACTTATCTATTTTAAGTACGGCCAGCCATTGTGGTACCTCTTCTTTATCAATTTTTAGCCCATCCAGTGTCTTAACTATATCTTCCTTTACTGAGCCTCTGTTAATAAATGTTTTTTAACAGCATGGTTTTAATTTTTTAATTATTGACATTCCTAACCCTACAGTTTAAAATGGATATTTTTGTATGTTGTACCCCTATATCCCAAATAGCTCAAGCACAATTTATCCATAGATAAATGTATCCATAGGTTAAACAGACTGAATATGTTCCTTAAGCTTTGTTAGAACTATAGAGGTTTACAGTACAGATGGAGGAAATTTGCTTCAGAATGTTTGTGTTGGCTCTTTCTAAGAGCAATCTAAAACTAATCCCACTGCCATGTTCTTTCTTCATAGCCCTGTATCTTCCTCTGCTTCAAATATTTATCCACAATTCCACCTGCCTCAACCATTCCCTGTCATAAAGCATTCCATGCTCCAACAAACCTCTGCATTAAGAAAATTCTCCTACACCTATTTCCTCACTGTCTTAGAGACAATTTAAAATTGATGGTCCCTAGTCACTGACTCCCCAGTCAGTGGAAATAGGTTTTATAAATAGGAGCAAAGAGTATAAGGACAAAGGTAATGCTAAACCACTACAAATCATTGGTTAGGTTGCAGTTAGAACATTGTGTTCAGTTTTCAATGTCTTACTTTAGAAAAGACGTCAAGAGAGATTGTAGAAGTGATTGACTAATATGATCCCAGCGATAAGAAGCTTTAGTTATGAGGGGAGATGTGAGAAACTGGGGCTCCTTTCATTAGAATTTCATGAATTTTGCTCCACATTTCCACCTCTCCCTTAGCTTTACGTAGTCTATCTCAGACTCTTCCCTCTCCTTCTTGGACATCTCTATCTCTATTTCTGGGGATTGACTTTTCACTGACATCTATTACAAGCCCACTGATTCTCACAACTACCTGAATTATACTTCTTCCTACCCTGCTTTCTGTACGAACTCCATTCCCTTCTCCTAGTTTCTCTGTCTCCTACACCAAGCTTTTGGAATGTCCTTCTTTTTCCTTAGCTGAGGACTCTGCTCCACCATGGTAGACAGGACCCTGGACCTGGTCCATCCCATTTCCCATGCTTCTGCCCTCACCGCTTACCCTCCCTCTCAGGACAGTGATGTGGAGATGCCGGTGATGGACTGGGGTGGACAAATGTAAGGAATCTTACAACACCAGGTTATAGTCCAACAAATTTATTTTAAAATCACAAGCTTTCAGAGATTATCCCCTTCGTCAGATGAATGAGTGAAAAGGTTCTCAAATCGCATATCTTATACTAGGCTGGGACAGCATCACACCAATCAAAAGGTGTCGTTGTTATTCAAACAGGCCAGTCACGGAGAACAGCACGTCCCAGTACACTGGATATACATTGTGTCAATTACACAGACAGGCAGAAAGAAACCCAAAATGGAAGAGAGAGAGAGAGAGAATATTAAAAAACATAATTTTTTTCCCCTTTTTTCTCAGGACAGTGATAGTGTTCCCCTTGTCCTTACCTTCCACCCTACCAGCATTCGACAGATCATCTTGCAACATAATCCCACCACCATACACATCTTTCTCTGCTTTCCCCTCCCCTTTCAGCATTCTGAAGGGACCATTTCTCCACGATGTCATTGGTTCACCATTTCGATCACCCCTACCACCTGCTCTTCTTCCCTGGGACCTTCCCATGTAAGCAGAGGTGATGCAACACCTGCAAAAAGGAAGTTCACATTCTATTCCACTTCTTGGAGAGAATGACTTTGGAGAGATGTTCATCAACTGGATCAGATCCCTTCACTGGCACTCCATGTCCACATTATGTGCCACAACTACCCAGGGAATTATCCCCCCTTCATTGAGGACATGACAAGATTCTACAACCCCATTCTCCTCCTCTTTGCCCTAGTCACAGGAGGTAGGTGGAGTTTGACAAAATATCACTGTGCGATGATAAGATATGTGACCAATCCCAGCACCTCACCACCTGGCGATTTTAAATTCATCTGCTTGGCACATTGATGACGGACAATCACACCATTTGTTTAAACACCTTATCAACAGGAAGTGAAGTGCCGAGTACTGACTCCCAGTCTTGCCTGTTTCTGCTCATTCAGATGGAGGCCTGAAAGAGCCTAACTAGATGAAATTTTGGATTTGTTTTTTTTTCAAATCAGCGGAGTGTGTCATGAATCTATCTTGGGATTGGAGGAAAATCAGGGGAAAGGAAGCAACAACTAAAGGACAACTAGTTTTGCCTTTGTTAGACAGACAATCACTCGTGATCTGCATTTCCTAGCTGTAGTTTTGAGACAGAACTGTTGTGCTTTCCCTCCTCTATAGTTGGGCTTTTGGACTGTATTTGTATTTAATAGTTTTCCAAAGTATCAAAATATGAAATCCAAAATGGAAGTTTTGTTTTGCATTCATTCACTTCACAATTAAAATATATGTGCTACAAGTTTTGGGCATGTAAACTGCATTGGATCTTTTAAGGGGTTGAGAGGTCTTTTCTGGCTTTGTGTATGAGTTGTAATAAGAGAGAGAGAGAGAAAGACTTAGCAAATGTTAAAAGACAATTTGTTTGAAATATAAAACAAGATACTGCTGGCTGGGTTGATTGGGTTCATCTGTTGTTTTCCAGTCCATTTAAGAAGCTTTTTACGAGGTGCAGCACATCTGTTTGCCTACATTGTCGGGCCATGAAGTAAATAGTAAGGTGTGAGCCTGTGTCCATGGTTCACCACATGATGAATTCTAATCTTGGCCATGCAGTCATGGGAGCAAGGGGAAACCAGACAGCAAGTAATCCTTAGCAGTTATCATTGGCAGACACTTGCCGTCTGTCAGCCCTTGTGACCAGGGAATGGGGCTTGGTGTAGGGAGAATGGGAGGAAATAAATAAAAATGACTCGTCAAAAATTAGGAAGGGAGGATTGTTTAAAACTGCTGAACTGTTTGGTTTGGTTCAGTTGGCCTTCCTGAAATAAAGTGTTGGTCTTTTAAATGTAAAGTGGTTGGATCGAAACAGCACAGAAAATGAAGTATTTTAAGCGATTTGTTGCATTTGCGCTACTCCTGCTGTTTTACGTCGACTATAATCAGTTCTACAGAAATCCAATGCCCTGAAGATCATTAATGATGTTATTTAATGAGTAGAAGGAATCATTATGGTCCAAAAGTTTAATAAATAAAAGGGATTTAAATTAAAGAAGCAATTTAAATTTAATATCCTGTCATTAGAATTAACAATTAGGACTCATAGCAAATATCAATGTTCTGTGGAAATTTGATGTGACTAAATTGAATTGAAATCTTTCAAATTTATTTGGAAGTCTTAATAAATCCTGATTCCAAACTAGTTTTGAAATGTGCTGCCTGCTGTCGGTTTTCCACACGGGTTGCTTTATTTTATTATTATTCATTTTGTGTTGAAGCAGTACTGTTCTCTGCACTAAGCTGCTGTGGAATCACTTGGAGATATATTTAATTAGATTTCATCACTGGCATGTTCTGTTAGAATTTCCTGAATAATTCATTCTTTCAGCCCGATGATTTCTTTTTTTTTCACACTTTTTTTAAGCCGTGATTCCTTAGCTGATAACAAAAGTTGGATCCTTTAATACTCCCAAGTCAGAAACCCACTGGAAAACAATACAAAAAGCTAACAATGAAAAAAGCAGTCTGCATTTGTTTTTTTTTTACAAATATTGACTGGAATAGAAGGCTTATGTGGTAAACAATTGTCCTGAGAGTCTCAGAATTTACCAAGAGGATGTTTATAACTGCATACGCAATCAATTCTGTAATCCAAGTGGCAGTGGTTTGTGCAAAAGCTCCAGAGCTGTGCTGAATATTTGGCTCATTATCCTCTTGGATTAAAAGCTATTTCAAAAGCAAAGAGAAGAATTGAGAGATGATGATAAAGACCAGAAGCATTATAGATTCTGATCAATTGATGGGATCCATGCATTTGTGAAAATGTAAGAAAACTTGAATTGAGGAAAGGCCATTTGTCAAACAGGCCATCCCTTCCAGAGATCACGTACAACCTGTTCTATCATGCGCTCTGTGCAATCCATTTAATCACCTGAGAAAATGTTCTCCTAAGGTTTTTCCAACCACCCCTCCCAGTCCCCAGAGGTCACTCAAACAACATTCCACAATATCTGTCCAACCACACTTCTACATTATTCATCCTTGATCAGTTGCCCCAGGACTGCAGTTAATATTGTTTCCACAGTTTCTGATGTTGATAGTTCATATTCACCACAGTACTGCATTGCATAAGAACTGACATAAGGGCACGATTTCCTTACTGGTGTCGATCTAATTTTCGCCCTGACAGTAAGTGGTGAAGTTTCCTTTGCATCAGGAATTCACTTTGAAACCTTATGTATTGCTCGGGCAGCCTGTACGTTGACTGCACAGCGGCAATGGCTGAGTGCAGTGGCCATCAAAGCGGTCTAATTTCCTTCAGGGGTATAATTGAGGGTGTTAGCTTTGGCTCAGTGGGTAGCACATTCACCTCTGAGTCAGAGATTGTGGGTTCAAGTCCCACTCCAGAGATTTAAGCACATAATCTAGGCTGACAGTGCTGAGGGAGTGCTGCACTGTCAGAGGTGTTGTTTCTCGGATGAGAAGTTAAACCAAGGTCCTGTCTGGTCCCCTCCAGGAGGACATAAAAGATCCCATGGCATTATTTCAAAGAAGAGCAGTGCAATTTTCCCCAGTGTCCTGGCCACCATCTATCCCTTAACCAAAACCACTAAAATAAATTATTTGGTCATTTATCACGTTGCTGTTTATGGGACCTGACTGTACACAAATTGGCTGCCGCGTTTCCCACATTACAACAGTGACTACACTTCGAAATTTAAAAATTGGCTGTAAAACGCTTTGGGACGTCCTGAGATTGTGAAAGGTGCTACATATCATAGTATCATAGTAGGTGCAGACAGGAGGAGGCCATTCGGCCCATCGTGCCTGTGCCGACTCTTTGAATGAGCTATCCAATTAGTCCCATTCCCTTGCTCTTTCCCCATAGCCCTGCAAATTTTTACAAATAAATGCAAATCTTTCTTTTTATCCCAGCAAGAGTGTATTTAATAGATGGTTAAATTTAACTTTTTTTTTAATCCATTAGCAGATTCGTGTAACTTCGCTCTGTGGGCTAACTTTGGCCAAGCCCGGCCTCTGCCATAGCTGCTAAACTCATTAGAGAATATTGAACATTCAGGTAGTTACAGGGAATGCCACTGCAGATGGAAGGTGGAGGTCTCCACTGTTTGCAAACTAAGGGTAAAATCTACAGAAACTTGTTTTTTGCTGATATTGAGCTTGTTATAGCCAATTACGGTCTGTTTACTGCTGACTTCTACTCCAATACTCCAGGGGTTGTTTGCCTTTACTTTTGATTAAAATAACGGGAGTGCAGTGAACTTGGCACAATTAACACACTAAGCAATGGTGCCAATGGTTGTATTGAATACATAGGGACAGAATGCGGAGGGCTGAACGAGCATATAGACTCATGAACCCTGGACAGCCCTGGCATTAGACCATCCGACGGAAGTACATCTGCCACCTCTGGATCAGCTACATAGATGTGACTACAGAGCACTGCAAGCAATGCCTGCTGTTACCCAGGGCGACAGTCGCTGAGTTGTGCCATCACGTAAAGTTGGAAGGCCAATCCGCCCTGACCACAGCACTGCCTGAGGCATCCAAGGTGGCTGTCGCCCTGAATATTTATGCGTCAGGGTTCTCCCAAGCTGCCATGGTCATTTGACAAGCACTGCACTCGGTGCAATTGTGCCTGCAGAACATGGCTGATGTTTTGTACCCTGCCACGTTCACTTTAGCATGCATCTGCTGCAGCAAGTTTCGTTGATCGAATCGTAGAATTGTACAGCACAGGAAGAGGCCATTCAGCCCATTGTGCCTGTGCCGGATCTTTGAAAGAGCTATCCAATTCATCCCACTCCCCCGCTCTTTCCCCATAGCCCTGCAAATTTTTCCTTTTCGAGTATTTATCCAATTCCCTTTTGAAAGTTACTATTGAATCTGCTTCCACCGCCTTTTCAAGCAGCGCATTCCAGATCATAACGACTCGCTGTGTAAAGACATTTCTCCTCATCTCCCCTCTGGCTCTTTTGCCAATTACCTTAAACCTGTGTCCTCTGGTTCCCGACCCTCCTGCCAGTTTCTCCCTATGTATTCTATCAAAACCCATTATAATTTTGAACGCCTCTATTAAATCTCCCTTTAACCTTCTCTGCTCTAAGGTGAACAATCCCAGCTTCCCTAGTCTCTCCACAGACAGTACTAACAGTTTCTTGGGGATGTTAGGCATCATAAGTTGCACACATACGCCCTTATGGGCTCCATTAGGCCAACTTGTATGCTACAAAATTAGAAAAGGATATCAGTCAGTTAATGTGTAGATGTTAGGTGTTGTTACTCTAAGCATCCTTCATGTTATTGTCAGGTATCCTGGAAGCTATCATGGTTCTTATATCTTGAAACAGCCCAACCTTCAAGAAATAAAAACAGAACATGCTGGAAATACTCAGCAAGTCAGGCAACATTTGTGGAGTAAAATACAGAGTTAACATTTCAGGTCGATGACCTTTTATCAGAACTGAAAGAAGTTGAAGGTTAAACAGTTTTTAAGCAAATACGGAACCAGTGGAAGAGTGGGGGAGGAAGGGATGGGGAGGAAAGAACAAAAGGGAAGGTCTGTGATAGGGTGGAGGGCAGGAGTGATTAAATGACACAAGGGATGATGGTGCAAGGCAAGGAGGGTGGTAATGGGACAAGTAAAGAAACAAAAGATGGGTCTAGAGGAGCTGTAAATGGCAACATCAAAACCTTTACCAGCACTGGCTGTCCAGAAAAAATGGGAACAGTGGTTATGATCCGAAGTTATTGAAATCAGTGTTGAGTCCAGAAGGTTGTAAAGTGCCTAATCGAAAGATGAGGTGCTGTTCCTCGAGCTTCCGTTGAGCTTCATTGGAACAATATAAGAGGCCGAGGACAGAGGAAGGAAGCGGGGTAGGTGGAAGTGTCATCAAGGTAGCTGTGGGAGCCGGTGGGCTTATAATAGATTTTGGTTGACAGCCTATCCCCAGAAATGGAGATAGAGAAGTCGAGGAAGGTCAGGGAGGAGTTGGAGATGGACCATGGGAAGGTGAGGGAAGGGTGGAAATTGGAAGCAAAGTTGATGCAATTTTCCAGATTGAGGTGAGAGCAGGAAATGAGGCTGATACAGTCATCAATGTACCGGAAAAAGAGGTAAGGGCGGGAACCTGAGTAGTACTGGAACAAGGAATATTTCACGTGTCCCACATAAAGGCAGGCATAGCTGGAACCTATACAGGTTTCCATAGCGACACCTTTTATTTGGAGGAAGTGAGTGGAGTCAAAGGAGAAGTTGTTCAATGTAAGAACAAGTTCAGCCAGGCGGAGGAGGGCGGTGGTGGATGGGGACTGTTCAAGGAAGAAGCGGAGGGCCTGCAGGCCATCCTGGTGGGGGTTGGAGGTGTAGAGTAACTGGACGCCCATGGTGAAAAGGAGACAGTTGGGGCCAGGGAACTGAAAACTGTTAAAGTGGCGGAGGGCAGTGGAAGAGTCATGGATGTAGGTCGGAAGAGACTGGTGAAGGGGAGAAAAAAATAGAGTCGAGATAGGAAGAAATAAGTTCCGTGGGGCAAGAACAGGCTGAAATGATGAGTCTACTGGGACAGTCCTGTTTGTGGATCATGGGAAGGAGGTAGAAGCGGGCTGTACAGGGTTGGGGACTATGAGGTAGGAGGCCGTGGGGGTAAGATCTCCAGAGGAGATGAGATGGGAAACTATGGCTTGATGTTCGACAGTGGGATCATGGTCCGGGGGAGGTAGGAGGAGGTGTCGGAGAGTTAGCGTTCAGCCTCCGCAGAGGTCTGTTCGCCAAACAACAACGGTGCCGCTCTTGCCAGCAGGTTTAATGACAATGTCAGGGTTGGACCTGAGAGAATGGAGTGCTGCGAGTTCAGAGGGAGGTAGGTTAGAGTGAGTGAGGGGAGTAGAGAAATTGAGATGGCCAATGTCGCGCCCGCAGTTCCCCATGCAAAGATCAAGATAGGGTAAGAGGCTAGAGGGAGGAGTCCAGGTGGAACGAGAATTCTTAAGGTGGGAGAAAGGGTCCGCTGTGTGGGGGGAGGACTAGATCTTGTTCAAGACCTGTTCTATGGCGGTGGCAGCTAGTGAATCTGGGGTCTTCCAGTTATCCACCTCTACCTTGCCTGATGGCATCGCTCACTGTGACAACCAACCTCCCGGACTGAGGAGTGGGGTCCATGGGGTTCAATGGGCAGTGTATTGGAGTCTTGAGACGACAGTGCTTTTGCCTGGATCATTCAGGGATGCATTACCGTATGCCTGAGAGAAGGTATCCAAGATAGGGGTGATGGGCTATATGTTCCAGTAACATTGCAATTAAGAGAGGCATCCGTATACAGTCTTCAGGGGATGAGCAGGATGAAGAAGGATCTGAGGTTGCGACAGCTGTGGATGAGGTGTTACTGCCAGGCAGCCAGCGACATCCGCAGATAACTGTTACATTCTTCAGCTGAGCTCCAACACTTTCACTGATGAAATGTCACAGGCACAACGATGACAGTCCATTCTGCTTATTCTTAGCAATTCTTCAGCTTACAAGAAGCATGATCACGCACCGGAGCTGCTGGCTACCAGCCATTTGCCAGAAATTGAAGGCAATATTCCTGTTGGATGGCACTACTCTTGTTGCCTGGCCATTGTAAGAGGCTAACCATCCTGCT
The DNA here is from genome assembly GCF_035084215.1 of Heptranchias perlo. NCBI lineage: Eukaryota > Metazoa > Chordata > Chondrichthyes > Hexanchiformes > Hexanchidae > Heptranchias > Heptranchias perlo. The sequence goes on along the minus strand of NC_090339.1, from coordinate 57,816,916 downwards.
GTCTGTGAGGTTTAATATGTACCATACTCACAAAATGAGCATACTGTATATCGTGCATCGTAACCATAGGGGTTGTATCGATGATTGTGTGTTAAAGGGAGGGGGAGCCTCCATTTGCTTAAAATATAATGCTTTGAACCGGAAGAGTCAACCCTTGCTCACTTTCTGCGGTGTATACTCTTTGTTTTGTAGATGTTTCTGTGGATTTGCCTCCAACAGCGTGCTGGCTTGAGAGTGCAAAAGTAGACACTGCCGTATTTGCTGCAGCTTAAGGATTGTTGGATGAAGGAAGCCTGCTGCCTCTGACTTCAATAACCCTTTCATTATCAATGGAGTTTGTGTCGACTCTTCCAAAAGCAGAGAAATTAGCCCCTTATGGGTTAGCACGAAGCTAGAACCCGGCATGCAATGGGATCGCATTTGATGTAAAATCTGCTTTGTCAAACACATTGAAGAAAGAACTTGCATTTATACAAATGCCATATCAGGACAACACAGAGTGCTTCATTAAAATAATTTAGTAATGGAAGTGTACTCATTGTTGTTACGCAGGAAACGTAGCAGCCAATTTGCCCATGGCAAGATCTCACAAACAGCAAATGAACAAAATGAGCAGACAATCTGTTTTGGTCATGATAGATGATTGAGGAATGTCGGCCAGGGCACTGTGAGGATGCGCTACTCTTCCTTGCATAGTGTTTTGAGAGCTTTTACATCCACCTGAACTCTTGGAAGGTTTAAGTCGTCACTTAACCTGATTGATTGAGAGACGAATGTTTTCTGGGACACCAGGAGAGCTCCTTCTCTTCCTTTGAATAGTGCTATGGGATCTTTTATGTTCATCCAAAGAGGCAGGCTTGGTATAATTTCTCATCCAAAAGACACCACCTCTTGGAATGCACTACTTCACAGAAGTGTCAGAGTGGGGCTTGAACCCACAACCTTCTGACTCAACACATAATCTAGGCTGACACTTCAGTGCAGCACTGAGAGTCTGCTGCATTGTTGGAGGTGCTGTCTTTTGAATGAGATATTAAATTGAGGCCCCATCTGCCTTTTCAGGTAGTACGAGTCAAGGAAAAGCAGGGGGCATCCTCCTGGTATCCCGGCCAACATTTATCCCTCAACTGTCACAACAAAACAGATTACCTAGGGGGCATAGTCTCAGAATAAGGGGTCGCCCGTTTAAGACGGAAATGAGGAGGAATTTCTTCTTCCAGAGGGTCGTAAATCTTTGGAATTCTTTACCCTTTCTTTACCCTATCCCACACTAAGTCCCGGTCACCAATCACCTCTGTCCTTGCCAATCTCTGTTGCCTCTCTACCTCTTGGCTCAACTTAAAGATCTTTGTACTTGCCTACTAAGTCCCTCCAAAGCCTCGCTCCATGTTACCTGTATTATCTGATTTAGTGTATTAACAATTGCATTGCTGCTTTCTTAATTTTTGGGAATTTCAGGAATCCTACCATTCTAGGAAAAATCATCTGATCGTAAAATGTTAAAACAGGAAGTAAAGCAGTTCCAGTCCTTTGATCAGACTTAAGTTAAAATTAATTTTTCAAACAACAAAGCGCGGAAGCTAACCACACAGGTAACATAAACCATGACTGGGAATGGAACTAATTGGATAGCTCTTTCAAAGAGCCAGCGCAGATGTGATGGGCCAAATGGCCTTCTTCCGTGCTATCTCATTCGATGATTCTTTAACAGCTGCCTACGCCATTTTAGAAACCAGAATAGATGACGGTGAAGATGAAAAAGGCATAACCAAGTGTTATTTTCTCAGATCGGCCAAGGGCATAGAAGTTTCAAATATATATTCCATAAGCTTGAAGGTTATTTTCATTTTCAATTTATTTTCAATTAAAAAAAAAACTCTCCTAGCAAATGTCTTCATCTCAAATGTAGCAAGTTCAATATGCTCTGGAAAATGAAAAGCGTCATTCATCAAAGAGGAGAGTTTTTTAAGAAAATGCATACTAATATGTTTATATTATAAAGCTTAAACTTGGAGGAATGCCACTATTTCTTTAATTGAAAAATGAAAGAAAATCCAATGAAATTCAAAGTGCTTAAAACCACGTTTCCAATGAAGCTCAACGCAAACTCGAGGAACAGCACCTCGTCTCTCGATTAGGCACTTTACAGCCTTCCGGCCTCAACATTGATTTTAACAACTTTAGATCATAACCACCGCTCCCATTTTCTCAGGCAGCAGGTGCTGGTATGGTTCCGCTGTTGCCATTTACACCACCTCTGGGCCCATCTTTTGTTTGTTTACTTGTCCCATTATCGTCCCCTTTTGCCTCGCACCATCATCCCTTTTGTCATTTAATCACTCCTGCCCCCCACTCTATCACAGACCTTTCCCTTTGTTCTTTCCTCCCCCTTTCCCTGGCTCTGTACTTGCTTATAAACTGTTCAATCTCTAACTTCTTTCAGTTCTGATGAAAAGTCATTGATCTGAATCATTAACTCTGTTTCTCTCTCTCCACAGATGCTGCCTGACCTGCTGAGTGTTTCCAGCATTTTCTGTTTTTACTTCATTTTAGCATTATGAATTACTCCTGAAAAACAGGTAATGAAATAACTGTCTGTTTTCCCACAGGAGAGGAGGGACACTGTCAGTAACTTTTGCACTGTTGTGTGGCAGTACTATTTGTATTGTGCTTTATAATTTGATACCCAAGAGCAAATTCGTTCCCGTGCTCCCAACGAGGAGCTATATTCAAAGGGAGCGTGAATCAGCGGTGTGGTTACAACACTGCAGTGCTGAGTCATTGACACATTGCCTTCAAGTCTGACAGCCCACTGGGAGCACAGAATTGGTGAATTTATCCTACGTGTCATTATTCGCAATGCAGCTGTGTTGTCTGCCTGCATATATTTGGTACCCTGTCCTATTTAAACCTTTCAGTTTCTTCACCCTCCTTGTTTGGTATTAAAAAAATACTTGCTCACTGTTGTTATGATCCTTCATATTAGAGAATGTTTATTGTTTTTTTGGACACTGGATTTTTGATGGCCCACCTCTCTCATCTCCCTTCTGGTTGTGACTGTTGAATGTTTAATCTCTTCCCCTCCCTTTTGTCTTAAACATTTCTCAATTGATGTCCAGCATAATTTCCTAACCAGATATCTATCCACTTCTACCATATGGATCATGCCTTCCTCAAAACACGGTTGCAATTTTCAGTGTACTCTAGTCCACCTCTCCTTATACCATCTTTCTATTCAATTGCATCGACAATTTACATTTGTGTAGAGTCCCTAACATAGAAAAATGGCCCAAGCTCTTCATAGAGGAAAAAGGAAAACCGGACACCAAGCCAAAGAAGGAGAGACTAGGAGAGGTGATCAAAAGCTTGGTTAAAGAGAGAGTCTTAAAGAACAAGAGGGAAGTGGAAGGGCTTGGGGAGGAAATTCCAGAGATTAGGAGCTAGACGGCTGAAAGCCCGGCTGGCAATGAAGGGGTGAAGGGAGATACAGAGGTCGAAATCAGATGAACAGAGAGTATGGGGGTGGGGATGGGTGGAGAAGGTCATGGAGATAGGGAGAGTGAGGCTGTGGAGGGATTGAAGGACAAGGACAAGGGGAGTAGAGTGTCTGCTGGATTGCGCTGGTTTTATCAGCGCAATCGGCCCTAACCAATGTAAAAGATCGAGGAAAATCGCGGAAAATCATGCGGAATTTACGTTAGGCGTAAATCGAGTTTTCGCAATCTTTGACCCTCAAAGATCATCGCGCTCGCAGCTGGCCCCGCCCACAAAACTGGCCTCGCCCCCCCCCCCCGATCGAAATAACGAGGATGGCGAGTTTGGGCCAATTGCGGCCGTTCGAGGAGGGTCTACAAATTAAGCTCATTTTCTTAGGTGCACAGGCACTAATAGGCACATTTTAAATGCTTTTATATATTAAAAAATATTTAATTTACGAAGAAACTCACTAGTGTACACTAATGAAAACAGTAAATTGTTCAGTATAGTTTTTAAAAAATTTTTTCAGTGGTTACTCACAGGTGAAGGACTAGACACTCTGATTTTCAGCTGTATTAATAAAACTGCACCAGGTTACCACTCTTAAATACATCAATGAATATTTTTTATTGCAAAAAAACATGATTACGCTCTATTAAGCTGCTGGATTGCGCTGGTTCATGGAAGATGTTATGTTTGTGATTATGCAAATACTTTTAGCAGAAACTCGGACTGTAACCCAACCGGTGCAATTTTTGGGCGCAATTTGCGCCCAATTACCAATTGTGCCCAAAACGGAAACTCTACCCCAGGAATTTTAAATTTGAGGCATTAGGGGATCAGGATTAGATGCAAATGACCTTACACACATTTTATCACCTGATGACAGCACTCCCACTAGCTAAATAACATTACTTTTGCAGTTCTACGTTTCATCTTCATAATCAGAATTTCCTACATTTTTTGGGCTTGTAATTGCCGATACCATTGATCCTAATGTGAACAACAAAAATGGATTCTTTCACAGCCCCCTTTTCAATATAGTAATGTGAATCACTTTATCTCCACATTGGGTCTGTGAAGTCTTCCTTCATTCTATGCCGCGATAATTAGCCCTGTTTTGATTCTGCCAAAATACTTTGTCTTGAACAGATCAGTAGCGATGAGTAGTGTATATTAAATCAGCCATGACGAATCTCGCTTCTGGACCATTGTTAATTGACACTGACTGATGCTTACTTTGTCCTGTATTTGCTTCAGATTACCATCTTATTGGCATACTAGCTACAGTCAGGATGGTGGAGGGATTAGTTACTGCGGTCCTGATAGAATGCCTTGTAAGCATCGTAATTTGTGCAGCTCAATATCACTTAGTCGTTTCATTTAGCATTGCTCTATATTGTCCAGAGACCTTACTGAATCTTCTTATAGTGCTGTTACACTCCCTCTACCAATGTATGATTGATGGGGATGGGGGTGGTGGTAGAGCTATATAAATTCAAATGTACTCACTGCTGACTGGCTTCCAACTGACACTGATTGAACAAAGGTGACTGGGTAGCCAGCTCTTAAAGTTGGTAAGTTTAGAATGGGAGTAAAGAAAGACACCTTAGTTTCAATTAAAAAGATAACAAAAGGCAGATTTTGCATCAAACTGTCACATTTGCAAAGCCAAAATGATTCATGGCCACATTCGATAGGGTGAGTTTCTGAAAACGATGTCATGTTCTGAAAACTATTCAGTCATGTGGGCCTTCGGAAGAAAGTTTGTGGTACAAAAAAAATGATGTATCTTTGGATAGCTCTTTCAAAGAGCTGGCACAGGCACGATGGGCCGAACGGCTGTATGATTCTATGAAAACATTATGTATTTGTTGTGGTATGGACTTGCAATGACATTTTTTTTCCCAAGTGTTATCTTTTACTTTTGGAAAGCTTATTTTGTAGATGTGATAGAAAATAGAGTGATATCATTGCACCATAATTATGTGATTGTACACCCCTCTGCATACAGGTATGGTGAAGCACTTTGCCACAGAAGGCAATATCACTTTAAGCGATGTTTTAAGATTTAGAATATGGTTTTGTCAAGTCAAGAAAGTTAGGCAGAACTCAAAAAAAGTAAACAACAGGTTTTTTTGTTCATTTAAATTAAGTGTTATGCTAATAAAGTGTCCTGTTACCACATTATTTAACATGCTATCCAAATGCGATGTTAATCTGATATACTCAAGTGCCTTAGTGCAAACCACTGGGGAACGTTTTTTACTGTAGTGGTAGTGAATTGCTATCTGGTAGAAAACATTGCAATTTGTAATTCTCAGGCTGTTTCTTGGTGTTGCAGCAATTAAGCCTGGTTACAAATCTCCCCTCCTAACGATAGTTCCCCTTTAATGCTTTTTTTATTCCTTTCTTCCCCAAAGATCCATTGAACAATTCTGATGCGGTCAGTAGCACTGTACAGCTTGTGGCTATAGCAACAGTATCACTTTTTCTCCCCCGTCTCTTGTAATGCAATGGTGAATGACTCTTCACGTAAATAGATTCTAAAGATGGGTGTTAACTTGTACAATAGAGTCGCTGGAGAACATTTTGTTCTGCTCTCAGTTCCTCCGTCACATACTGTCAGCCCTGAGGTTCCTGACACATTTATCTCCGTCAAGAATCTCCAGTTCTCTGTAGAGTTTGAGGATATCACCTTTACAGATATGAATCCACAGATTCCTTCTCAATAGAGAAGCCATGTTCTGGTGAGGTGTATCTGATTCTTGTCCCATCAGTCCTGACTGACGGTTGCAGTCATTCTGGGCATTGTCTGACTAAACAGGAAGACTTGCGATGGGCCAATTTGGCCCAATTTCAGGCTTCCCTATCTGTTGCCTGATATTTCTGAATAATGGATGCGCCTGTTGAAGAGCTAACTTATTTTTGGGGAACATGATATGGAAACAACTCCTGAGAGCTGGAGGAATGAGTTTTTTGGGCCTATCTATGGCAGTCTATTCAAAATCTCTCGGCTTCAGTTGCAAACTCACCGAGAATGTGAAAAAGCCCATTTCTTATATACTGATCAAAACTAATTCAAAAATATTGTAAACAATTTTACAACACCAAGTTATAGTCCAGCAATTTTATTTTAAATTCACAAGCTTTCGGAGACTTCCTCCTTCCTCAGGTAAATGTTTCAGGAGCTCCTTGAAGCCTACGCATTTATACATATAGAACAATACATGGTGTTTACAGACTGCCCCTGTAACTGCCCGTTGCCAAGGCAATCACCGTGTTCAGACAGAGAGGTGTCACCTGCAGAACCCCCGAATACACATTCAACAAAAAAACAAACAGGGAAAAAAACAGAGAAAAAAAACAGAGAGAGGCAGAAACATCCGGAAGGCAGAGAGAGCCAGCAAATGACCCATTATATTAAAAACAGATAACATTTGTTCGCTGGTGGGGTAACGTGTAGCGTGACATGAACCCAAGATCCCGGTTGAGGCCGTCCTCATGGGTGCGGAACTTGGCTATCAATTTCTGCTCGAGGAAGGAGGAAGTCTCCGAAAGCTTGTGAATTTAAAATAAAATTGCTGGACTATAACTTGGTGTTGTAAAATTGTTTACAATATTTTTGAATTAGTTTTGATCAGTATATAAGAAATGGGCTTTTTCACATTCTCGGTGAGTTTGCAACTGAAGCCGAGAGATTTTGAATAGACTGCCATAGATAGGCCCAAAAAACTCATTCCTCCAGCTCTCAGGAGTTGTTTCCATATCATGTTCCCCTCTCTTCCCCAAGATGGAGTGACACTACGGAGGAACAGTTGCTTCTTCTAATGTTGGGAAATAGCTAGTAAGCAACCTCTTCCCTGGCAAAACATAGTCATAATTGCCTCCACCATCTATATATTCTTATTAGTCTTGTAACTTTCAAGCACAAAGTTTTAAAAATTATTACTTCGAGCTATATTAACTATGAATGAGATGACTGTGTCTTTCCCTGTGAACTCAATGACTGATGACTAATTGGCATAGTGGTTCTGTCCTAAGTGTCATTTTCATTCATCTCTCTTCACAATATGATAGAATTTCATATTGAGTTTGAGAGTGATGTAGTTAAGTCCGAAACTAGGTTCTTAATTTTAAACAAAGCCAATTACGTAGGTATGAGGGGCGAGTTGGCTAACATAGATGGGATAATTAGATTAAAAGAAATGATGTTAGATAAGCAATGGTGAACATTTCTAGAAATAATTCATAATTCTCAACGAATATACATTCCCTTGAGGAATAAAACCTCCATGGGAAAAGTGATCCAACCGTGGCTAACTAGAGAAGTTAATGATAGTATTAGATTAAAAGAAGAGGTTTGCAATGTTGCCAAAAAGAGTGGTAAGCCTGAGGATTGGGAAGGTTTTAGAAATCAGTAAAGGATGACCAAGAAGTTGATAAAGAGGGAGAAAATTGAAAATGAGAATAAACTAGCAAGAAATATAAAAACAGATTGTAAGAGCTTCTACAAGTATGTAAAAAGGAATAGATTGGTGAAAGTAAACGTGGGTCCCTTAGAGGCAGAGACAGGAAAAATTATAATGGGGAATAAGGAAATGGCAGAGACGTTAAACAAATATTTAGAATCTGCATTCACAGCAGCTGACACAAAAAACATACTGGAAATAAGGGGGAACCAAAGATCTAATGAGATTGAGGAAGTTAAAGTAATTAAGATTAGTAAATAAAAGGTACTGGAGAAATTAATGGGACTAAAAGCCGACAATTCCCCTGGACCTGATGCCCTATATCCTAGGTTCTAAAAAAGGTGGCTGCAGAGATAGTGGATGCATTGATTTTGATCTTCTAGTATTCCCTTGATTCTAGAACGGTCCCCATGGATTGGAAGGTAGCAAATGTAACCCTGCTATTCAAGAAAGGAGGGAGAGAGAAAACAGGGAACTATAGGTCAGTTAGCCTGACATCAGTCGTTGGGAAAATGCTGGAATCCATTATTAAGGAAAGGGTAACAGGGCACTTAGAAAATCATAATATTATTAGGCAGGGTCAAAACAGTTTTATGAAAGGGAAATCATGTTTGACAAATCTATTAGAGTTTTCTGTGGGTGTAACTAGCAAGGTAGATAAGGGGGAACCAGTGGATGTAGTATATTTGGATTTCCAAAAGGCATTTGATCAGGTGACACAGAAGAGGTTGTTAAACAAGATTAGGGCTCATGGGATTGGGGGTAATATAATAGCATGGATTGAGGATTGGTTAATGGACAGAAAACAGAGAGTAGGAATAAACGGTCATTTTCAGGTTGGCAGGTTGTAACTAGTGGGTTGCTGCATGGATCAATGCTTGGGCCTCAGCTATTTACTATCTATATCAGTGACTTAGATGAGGGGACCGAGAGTAATGTATCCAAGTTTGCTGATGATACAAAGCTAGGTGGGAAAGTAAACTGTGAGGAGGACGCAAAGAGGCTGCAAATGGATGTAGACAGGTTAAGTGAGTGAGCAAGATGGTGACAGAGGGAGTATAATGTGGGGAAATGTGAAATTATCCACTTTGGTGGGAAGAAAAAAGCAGAATATTTGTTAAAAGGTGAGAGACTAAGAAATATTGGTGGTGAAAGGGATTTGAGTGCCATTATACATGAATCACACAAATTTAACATGCAGGTATAGCAAGCAATTAGGAAGGCAAATAGTATGTTAATCTTTATTGCAAGGGGGTTGGAGTACAAGAGGAAGGAGATCTTGCTGCAATTATATAGGGCTCTGGTGAGACCACACCTGGAGTACTGTGTACAGTTTTGGTCTCTTTACCTAAGTAAGGATATACTTGCCTTGGAGGCGGTGTAACAAAGGTTCACTAGATTGATTCCTGGGATGAGATGGTTTTCCTATGAGGAGAGATTGAGTAGAATAGGCTTATATTCTCTGGAGTTTAGAAGAATGAGAGGTGATCTCATTGAAACGTATAAAATTCTTAGACAGCTTGACAGGGTAGATGCTGTGAGGTTGTTTCCCCTGGATGGAGAGCATAGAAATAGGGGTCATAGTCTCAAGATAAGGGGTTGGCCATTTATGACTGAGATGAGAAAACATTTCTGAATCTTTGGAATTCTCTACCTCAGAGGGCTGTGGATGCTTTGTCGTTGAGTATATTGAAGAGTGAGATCGATATGTTTTTGAACATTAAAGGAATCAAGGGATATGGGGATAGCGCGGGAAAGTAGAGTTGATGCAGAAGATCAGCCATGATTTTATTGATTGGCGGAGCAGGCTCGAGGGGCTGTACGGTCTACTCCTGCTCCTATTTCTTATGTTCTTATGTTCATTGGTATTAGGGATACAAGGAATGATGTGTCAGTGACACTGGAGTGGATTCAGTGAGTACTGACAAGGATAAAAAAATCACTGATTTCTGAAAACCAAATTCAGGGACAGACCTGGTAGATTGATTGCTTACAAAACTGCACAGCCAGGAGGCTGGTAGGAGATTTTAAAGATAGTATGGCATATCTCTTGACATCAGCTTCAGCTCTGACTGATGCTATATATACATAATATATATAAAATTTAAAAACATGCTTTTCTCCTTTCCAAATAATGCTGTTATGAATCTAAAACCTCAGCCTGAAATCTTCTGACTAGCTGGAATTATGGACCTACTTGGAATAATGTCCTGATTCAAGTGGATGAGGTGATCATTAGTCATCAGCCACTGTCCTTAAAACCCCGAATACCAATAGCTAGGAGAACAGATTGATTGTTTTCATGGCCCTCTTCTTGTTAAAAGACCTATGAGCCTATAAATTTTGGCAATGCAGTGCCCTCCTATTTGTTTCCACCAGGATCCTGTTCCAAATCTTGGGGACAAGGTCATTGAAATTCTAGGATCGATTACCCAAGCCAGTACTGGTGCTACCAGGGACCCTGTCACGTGGATCTGGTGGGATTTTGGAGCTGCACCTTGTCATTCTATTGGGGAGCGGCTAGTCTGGCTGAAGATGTAACTGCCAAAACTTTGTTGCCCTACGGCTCCCTCGCTGGTTGATGCAACATCCCAATGGCAGTCGATATCGCTTGGAATGATTGCTGTTTGAACATGGCATTGAGGGCCCGCCTACTGCTGGTTGTGCAAATGGTGCAACTGACGGAGCCTAGGATATCATTAGCCAGGCACCCATGGGTGCTTCTTCGGCCTGCTCCCTTCCCCCCACATGTTGGGATGGTGTGGGGTGGGGTGGTGGGGGTGGAGGGAGTAGGCAGAAGATGCATCTGGTGGACTTTTTAAGTTATGGGAAAGATTAATCAGTGTCTTGGATCACAAGCTTCTGATAAGATAGGAAATTCAAGTTTTGGAATCCAAGCACACATTAAGATAAGAATTAAGATCATTACAATGCCTACAATTCAGGTAGGAAATCTATTCTGCTTTACTTTAGTGTTGAATGTACAAGAACTGATTTTATGAATGTGTGCTCTTAGCTTGAAGCTTCACTTACGGGAAAATCACATGGAGAGCACCCATAATTTCCCATTATGGGTTCCTTGTCGGGACCATTAATTTATTAAATTGGCCCTATGATGCCATACTTAGCTTGATTTGTTCTATATTAACCAAACCAAATAATTCTGACCAATAGCCTAAGTAAAGTGCAGCATTGGTTGGAAACAATTCAGTTCTTGACTTACCAAAGCTCAAGAAACGAATGGTAATACACTGCTATATCTCTAACACTACTTTATTTTCCCAACTCTACATGTGCAAACACAGTATGGTTATCAGAGAGATCATCACAAACAGTAAAATTATAGAATGTTACAGCACAGAAGAAGAAGGGCATTTGGCCCTTCGCATCTGTGCTGGCTCTTTGAAAGACATATTTTGATCCCAATCCCCTGCTCACTCCCCGTGCCTTTTAATTAAAAAAGAATAATTATCCACTTCCTTTTTAAAACCTATTACGGATTCCACCATTGTTTCTGGTTGGATATTCCATGTTCTGTCCAATCCAATTCTGGCCCCTTGCACAACCACGATTTTCATCGCTCCACCATTGGCGGCCGTACCTTCAGCTCCCTAAGCTCTGGAATTCCCTCCTTAAACCTCTCTCTCCTCCTTTAAGACACTCCTTAAAACCTATCTCTTTGACAAAGCTTTGGTCATCTGTCCTAATGTCTCTTTCTGTGGATCATGTCTAATTTTGTTTGATAATCGCTCCTGCTAAGTGCCTTGGGACATCTTACTATGTTAATGGCACGATATAAATGCAAGTTGTTGTTGTTGTTGTTGTTGTTGTTGTTGCTGCTGCTGCTGCTGCTGCTGCTGCTGCTGCTGTCCTAACAACACTCTGCATAACATCATTCATATTTTGATGATTTTAAATTGATGCCCTCTAGTTATTGACACATCAACCAGTGGAAAGAGTTTTTTTTTTCAACCCCTCATAAATTTAAACTAGTCTATCAGAACTCCTTTTAATCTTCTCTGTTCTAGCGAAGAGATCCAGTTTTCTCTCATCTCCCCTCATAACTAAAACTTCTTATCCTTGGTATCATCTTTGTAAATCTCTTATGTACTGCCTCCATAGTATAAACAAATGGTTTTGGAATTACAATAACATCATTAGTGGGATTCAATTTAATATGTCAGAACTTGGATTAGCATTGCAGTCTCGGTCTTAGCTGGGTTCAGTTTAATACATCCTTCATACCTCAGTTTCAGAATGACAGTCTCAAGAATCACACTAAATGCAGTCTCTAGTCATTGTGTGGCGGAATAACTAATAGCAATTGTATGCTTTCTGTTTTAGTCGACAATATTCGCAGAAAGGCTTATGACTTCTTTACTCTAGAGCGAGTTGCTATTATTATTCAGGTCTCACCAGAAACTTTTTGATATGCCTAATATCAAAGTCAGCTCCCACAGGGAAGCCCACATCTCCAATGAACCTAAGTGACACCTCGTTGGGAAAGTAATGTGGAATTAGCCACCCTTGGACAAATAGTAGACCTATTTATTGTGTCTAGATTACTGCTACACGCCCACATCACCTCACAAGATGACTAATATCAGTCATTTCAACCACTTTTAAAATACACTAAATTATATAGCAATTCTCCTCAGTCATTTGCCGAAATAGTTAGACCAAATAACACTGCAACTTTGAAACAAATCGAATCATTTAATTTTACATTAAACTTACAGGGCTATAAATTGGGCTGCATAGCGCCTGTTTTCTGGGTGCTATGCAGCCTCCTAAGGATCCAAATGGAGTCTGGAATGTGTTTGCACGCTTCTAGCATGATATACGCCGGACGCCATCTTAGTAAAGGCGTTTGCACGCTCACAGATAATGAACGTCGGCACCATGTAAAGTAAGGAGAATATGCAGTAGATCGGTGTGCAACGCTGTTTTAATGGGACAGATGCAATTTTGGAACTCAACCCTCCAGCCAATGCACTGTCTTAACCTCACACAGCTGAATATGTCATAAATGGCCTGGAGGAAACCCCACCAGCGCTATTTAAAGGGATCATGCAGGTGTTGCAGGTTAGTTGCTGGATTATTGCTTCTGGCTGCTGGTACAATTGTACGTGTTTGTTGAAGATTCCTATACTTGAAGAAAGTTGCAATATTATACAGAGAGTGGTCTAGCAGGTCCTGCATTACTGTTGGTGACATTTAAAACAGTGTGCTGAACAAGATTTCTGCCGACCATGGGCGGCCTGCTAGGGCTCCCGCTGGGCATTGAACATAACTTGGAGCATGCAGTGAGGCCACGCGGAGCAGGTCAAGCTGTGAGGAGGAGAAGGAGGAGGAGGAGGAGGAGGTGCAGGGCACTGAGCAGGAGGCCATATCCAATGAGGGCCTTCAGGGACCAATTCTCTTACTTCAATATGAGCAAAAATCAGTGCATCCGATGGCTGCAGTTCACAAAAGAGGTCGTGATGGAGATATGTCAACTGCTGCAGCCACAACTGTAGTCTCAGAGCAGGGCAAGGGCAGCATTGCCTGTGGCTGTGAAGGTAACCGTGGCGCTGAACATTTACTGCTCTGCATCCTTTCAAGCCGTTGCTGGCGATATGTGTAACATCTCGCAGTTTGCAGTGCACTGCTGCATTAGGGAGGTCACTGAGGCTCTGTACGAGCTGCGCAACAGATTCATAACGTTCCCTCTTGACAGAGAGCAGCAGAATGAGTGAGTACGAGGGTGTACTCGCATTGCAGGCTTCCCCATGGCGCAGGATGCCATTGATGGACGCATTTACCATGCATTCTCCACATCTCAAGCCGGCCATCTTCACGAACAGAAAGGGGTTCCACTCCCTCAATGTGCAGCTGGTGTGCGACCACATGCAGCGCATCATTGCAGGTCAATGCTCACTACCCTGGCAGCAGTCATGACGCCTTCATGATGCGGCAGTCCAACGTCCCACCTATCTTTCAACCAACACGGCAAGTCAAAGGCTGGGTGACAAGGGCTGTCCCCTCATGAGCTGGCTCGTGACTCCGGCCAGGAATGCATGCACACCGACAGAGCAGGCCTGCAATGAAAGCCATGCAGCCAAAGGAAACGTCATCCAGCACACCATAGGCATCTTAAAGCAATGCTTCCAGTGCCTGGACCATTCTGGTGGAGCCCTGCAGTACTCGGCTGAGCGGGTGTTAAAATTCATCATTGTACGCTGCGTGCTGCACCACCTCGTCCTTATGAGAGGACAGGCCTAGCAACTGCCTATCCGGCAAGATCCTGAGCTAGAGGAAGAGGCGGAGGAGGAAGTAGAGGAAGAGGCAAGGGGGCAACAAAGTGCACAAGCCCTGTCTGCTAGGGCTCTGCGTGCTCACCTTATTCATGAGCGATATCAGTAACCTCAACGACACCCCCCAAGTCACCAACAATCCTAAACTCCTCACCTTTCCTCTCCCACATGACCACCCAATCGTCCTCCTTCTGATTATACATTGCTTCCTCCAGCAGCTCATCGCATGAATAAAAACCACCACCAACTGTGATTTCAAATAGAAATTTATAAACCAACACATGAAATCATGTATACAACATTACACTATTCACCCTTGTGCATTCCCTTAGTGCATGTCGTTCATGTGCTTTTTCCTATCCTAGTGCTCCTACGGGGTGCACCCCCAATGGCTCGAGCATGGGTGGTGGAAGGATGCTGACCTTCAATGGAGGAGCGTGCAGTTGGCCGTAGAGGGCGATCTTGAGCAGCTCTGTGCCAGGAGGGCCCAGCTTCAGACTGCACCATCTCGGCATTGGGCTGCAGCAATCTGGCCTGGCTGGCTGACAGGCAACAGCAAGGGCACTGGTGGAGTGGCAGGGGTGGGAGCAGGAATGCTGTCGTCCGGAGGGAGGACAGCAGGTCCGACTGCCATGGCGTCACTGCCACTCTCCCGGGGCGGCGCCTCAGCAATCCTGGTGATCTTCTGAAGAACAGATTGCTGGAGTGCTGTGGTGGCCAGGAAGCCCGTTCCACAGTGGTACCCAGTGTTAATTGTATCCATGTGATTTATATCAATTAGTGTTAATTGTATTCAGGTGGTTGGTATCAATTGGGAACTCATATCCATTTATAAGACAGCTGATATAAGGTGTGGCATGGGTATAATGTGCAGCCCTGTGAATAAAGGCTTGGAAGCAACTGAAGACCAGGCTCTAGTATTCTATCCTTCACCACTGGGCTATCCAGTTTAGAACACCCTGAGCCACAATCGCAGCAGCCTGAGCTTTCAAAGCAGCAGCCTGAGCTCCAAATGAAGCATGCAGACCTTTGGTAGCAACTGTTTGTGCTGCAATGGAAGCAAAGACATTGGTCATCAGACGCTGCATCATGGTGGGTTCCACAGGTGTGCTGATGGAGGTGACCACCATTCCATGTGGGAAAGGATGGGCTCCAAGCTCTGCGCAAAGCCCTGTGCCAAGTTGGAGATGGACTCCTCCATGCTCCTTGACATTGTGCGCAGGCTTTCTGACAGGCTTTCCAGTGCACCGAGCATTTGGTTGTGTACGCCCATCAGCTGTCTTCTGTAGCCTGGCCCATCGAAGTCATCATCTGACTCCTTCGGCAGCAGAGCTGGCACCTGTGGTATCCATTCCCCCCGCCCTGGCTCCTGCGCGCTTGGGACCGGTATCACACCGCATGCAAATCCCTCCTCTAACCTAACCTCTAAAGGACGCATCGTGTCAGTATCTGAACTGGTGGATATGAGTGTCAGATCAAGTGACGGTGTGGCTTCATTATCACTGTCTTCCTCCTTCTCCACCTCCTCGTCCTTGGGACGGTGCCGGCTCCAGTTCTTGGGTATCTGCAATGACAAAGGGGGACGGGTTGAGTTGTGGAGCGGGGAGAGGAGAAAGTAAGACGTGCGTGCTGACACCATCTGCAGCACGTGAGTCAGAAAAGAATGTGGAATGAGGGAGATGTGGGAAACGAGAAAGAGGATTAGGTGTGCAGAGATCCTCATCGTTGGGACCTCCACGCAGTCAGTGGTCACGGCCACAGCGATGGCCCACCCAATGATCCACAGCACTGTCTCCTCCATGGGGGTGAGGACATGTAGGCGTGCCTGTCCTCCGTCCGTTCTTTCCTGCTGCCGGCTGTTATGCGTCACCTTCTCCTGCAAGACAGAGGGAAGTGTGTCAGTGAGTGTCCTGCAAGATGTTTGTGTGATGTGCCTGTCATGGTTGAATAGCTGCCAGAGTTTGTGACCTGTGAGTTGTGGGTTTGTGGATTGCAAGAGTTGTACTATGTAAGGGTGAAATACAGTGTTGTGTATGGATGGGCAGCGTTTGTTGGTGGGTGGGTGACGGGGGGTGTCGTGCATGAAGCAGTGGTGCAATTGGTAGAATGTGCCATTTGACACTTGAATTCACTCACCTTGACCACTCATGTCAAATCATTGAACTTTTTCCTGCACTGCATCCACGTACGTGGTGCCGTGCTCCTGGCGTTCACTTCCAGCACCACTTCCTCTCACTGCCTCCGCAGCTGGTGTCGAGAGGGTCTTCTGCCATCCTGCAGTTACAGGATGGCCCTCCATGCGTCCACCTCGTCCACCACGGCCTCTAGTGCATCATCGGCGAACCTCGGTGCACGCTGTCTTGTCATAACGCTTGTCTTCCACCACCGATAGCATTGACAGTGCACCTTCCCTTTAAGAGGTGCAGGCTGCCTTTAAGAGTTGCTGGCCACGACCCATATCGGGCCCCCTGCTGGTGCGTGCAGCCGCTCAACAGCGCAGGTAGTGCTGGTTGCGCAGAAATCATGGAAATGATCCGGCAGCACGAATCCCACGTATTGCCTGCATCTCAATCATCAGGCGTGGGATAATCGCACTCTGCGACCTCATGCCCAGATTCGGGAGTTATCCAATTTATCCCCCACAGCCTATGTTCCAAAACAATAAAATGTCTTGAAATTCTCCTGAATTCTGCAATTGGCAGTCATAGTTTGGACCCATGTATTAAGGGTTACGGAACCAAGGCGGGTAGATGGACTTAAGATACAGATCAGCTATGATCTAATTGAATGGCAGAACAAGCTTGAGGGGCTGAATGGCTTCCTCCTGTTCCTATGTCTGCGATGTAATGTGAAGTTTCTATGTATATTTGGCTACCTCACAGGATGTTAAATTAGTCCCAGCTCATCAACTACCTGGTGAAACAGAAATTCACTAAAGAGCCCAGATACAGGGAAACAGTTATATCCGCTGTCTGCTTTCAAATCTGAACTGAGGCAAAGGAATATGAAAAAAGGTGTATTTCACAATTAAATATAGCTGTCAACCACATTAGGATTCAATAGCACAGACTGTTTTCCAGCTATAACCCCCCCTCCCAGGACAAAGACAAGTTGTGAGACTCCTACTTGCAAGGACAAAAATACTACAAATGATTAGCTGTCTCCTTCTTGCAGCCAGGGTAATCGGTATTAGGTGTTTCTGTCATCGAAGTGGACTTGACATTTAATATCCAATAAATAATTTTCCCAGATAGAGGTGACTTATCACTCTTTTGATAGTACATGTGAGAGAAATAAAGTGGGATTCAGAGTTGCACCTAGACAGCAATAAACAAATCAAATTAATTCGTAATGTCAACTTGGCTCAATTGGTCGCACTCTTGCCTTTGGACCTGAAGCTTCTGAGTTGAAGCACCAATCTGGGACTTGAGCCCATAATCAAGGGTTGAGGTGGATATAAATGATCCTGGATTGGGTGAGTAAGAAATAAAGACTTGCATTTATATAGCACCTTTCATGATCTCAGGACATCCCAAAGTGCTTTACAGCCAATGAAGTACTTTTGAAGTGTAGTCACTGTTGTAATGTAGGAAACGTGGCAGCCAATATGTGCAGAGCAAGGTCCCACAAACAGAAATGTGATAATGATCAGATAATCTGTTTTTTTTAGTGATGTTGGTTGAGGGATAAATATTGGTCAGGACACCGGGGAGAACTCCCCTGCTCTTTTTCGAAATAGTGCCATGGGATCTTTTATGTCCACCTGAGAGGGCAGACCGGGTCTCGGTTTAACGTCTCATCCGAAAGATGGCCCCTCCGACTGTGCAGTGCTCCCTCAGTGCTGCACTGGAATGTCAGCCTGGATTACGTGCTCAAGTCTCTGGAGTAGGACTTGAACCCATGACCTTCTGACTCAGGCGAGATGCTACCCCCTGAGCCAATGCTGACACAGTATCATAGTGTAGTGGTTATGGTACTGGACTAGCAACCCAGATGCTGTGAGGGTAATATTCAATTTTGCCGCCTAGATTGTAACCTGGATTGCTGGCCCATTGTAGATTTCATGGATCGAAAGCCGGGCGGTTTCTTCAACGGGCGGGCAGTGTGCCCTGCCAGGTTTCTGCCCCAAGTGGCGAAGTTGAAAATTATCCCGAAGAGTTTACATCCCACCATGGCAAACTGTGGCATTGAATTTAACAACGTGGTAATTTGTGGGCTAGCACCACTCCATGACCAAAGCTGTCAGATTATCATAAAATCTCAATTGTTTTGTGGGCATAAGGGTGAATAAGTATTTGGTCATTAGTGAGATCTCCCAGAATCATTAGTTGCACACTGAGCAAAGCAAACCCAGACCCCATGCTGTTGTGGTTCCTTGCAATTAATTCTAAAATTAATTCTCTCAAATGACCACTGTCGAGTCACTGCGTTGCTATCTCCACTTCTCCATGATTGAAGAGCATACTATCTAGCCACAAATATTGCCAAAAGATTTAATTAACTGCATGCAGAGTGCTGTGCATTGTGGACAGATTCTCCATCAGTGCTATTATCCTGGAAATAGACCTGGGAAAGGCAGGGGGTAGAAATTTGCTTTTAACGATAAAGAATTCCTGCTTTTTTCTGTAATTAATTTGTTGCTAATGAAATCGCAGGAACTCACAACTTTGAAATGTGTGATTTCTCAAACATCAGTAATAAACGCTCTTGAGTTGATATAAGTGAATATTTGTATCCGTCACAGTGTGTTTTAATTTTCCCAAATGTCCTTCCATGTTCTGAGAAAGAATCTGGACTTTAAGCCACCATCTTGCAGTGCCAGAGCTTTGATTTTGGAAGGTTTCTCTCTCTAAGGCTTGTGTATTGTTTGGACATAATTTATTTATACAGCAACACAGCAGTGAAAATAACTTGAAGTGCCAATCTTGCTAGAGTGAAGCTTGTAGGTCTTTGCCCAAACAATTATATCTGCAGGCCCTGGAAGGTCCGTGAAATTAAAAATTCATAGAACTCTTGGAGCCATTGAAAGGTTGCAAAGTAAGCCCCCGCATTGGCTAATGGAATTAAAGCACCGTCCAATATGGTACTGAGGCACACAGGCCTTGAGAACCTAGGCTGGAGTCCTGCCCTATGCTGAATTGGCTGATGTGAAGCTTTGGGAATGCTGCAATTTGTTCCCCTACAAAGTGATCAAAAGTTCATAAACTCTATTTTTCATTTATATTTGTGCACCTGTGCTCATCAAACTAGAAAATGTTGAAACCGAACAGTTTTAACTCTTTGGTGATAGTGACACTGCTTGTCTAAGTCAGGTTTGAAACAGATCAGAAGCACCCACATAGATGCTCAAGATACGTTTCAATCCCAGTGTCTAAAGTCAATTCTCAGGAACTTTCCTCAGCAAGATTACCGAGCGTAGGGTAGTGCATTGGTTATCGTACTGAACTATGAAACCAAAGGTTGTGAGTTCAAATCCTGCCATGACAAGTTGGAAATTTAATCTGGGAATTCATAGGTTGGCACCAGAAACAAGATAACCATGAAAGCTGTTGGATTGTCATAAAAACCCAATTGGTTTACTGATGTCCTTCAGGGAATGGACCGTTTTCCTCCTACCTGGTCTGACTCCAGTCCTACACTCTGTGGTTGACACTTAATGTCCTCAGGGTAACTGGAGATAAGCAATAAATGTGATCTTGCAAGCATCACCCATATTTCAAATAGATGAAATTAAAAGATCCCATGACACCATTTTAGTTTAGTTTAGAAGAATGAGAGGTGATCTCATTGAAACGTATAGGATTTTGAGGGGGCTTGACAGGGTAGATGCTGAGAGGCTGTTTCCCATGGCTGGAGGGTCGAGAACTAGGGGGCACAGTCGCAGGATAAGGGGGCGGCCATTTAAGACTGAGATGAGGAGGAATTTCTTCACTCAGAGGGTTGTGAATTTTTGGAATTCTCTACCCCAGAGGACTGTGGATGCTGAGTCATTGAATATATTCAAAGCTGAGATAGATAGAATTTTGGACTCTAGGGGAATCAAGGGGTATGGGGATCGGGCAGGAAAGTGGAGTTGAGGTCGAAGATCTGCCATGATCTGATTGAATGCCGGAGCAGGCTTGAGGGGCTGTATGGCCTACTCGTGCTCCTATTTCTTATGTTCTTATGTTTTTATGTTCTTACGACACCAAAGAAAAGCATGGAGTTCTCTTGTTATCTTGGCCAACATTCATCTCTTAAACCGTGCCACTATCTCGTTATATGTCTGATGCACTTTGCTGTGCAAATTGGCGACTGCATTTACCAACAAAATAACATTTCAAAAAGTAATAGGTGTCTTATTTCAAAAGTAATTCATTGGTTGTGATGTGCTGTGGGATATCTTGAGGATGCAACATAAGTGCAAGTTCTTTCTTAAAGTGGCTCCAAGTCAGCCAGCTACCAAAATTTCATTAAAAATATATTTAAAAAAATACAGGTAGGATTCCTTCAGGGAATCCACAATCTTCCGCAATAACTTTGGCAGAGAAACCCCAGACTGTTTACTGTTGACGTCATTTTCTGGGATTCTGCCACAATCCACCAAAGGTATGTCAGGAGATTTGAAGAACCCTCTCTGGAATTCCTGCCCTAAATCCCTCTGCCTCTCCACCTCGCCTCTCCTTCTACAGGACCCTGTGTAAAACCCACCTCTTTGACAAAGCTGTTAGTCACCCTTCCCAATTTCTCCTCCTGTGGCTCAGCATCCATCTTCCTCATGTCTCCATGAAGCACTTGAGACGTTCCTCTACGTCAAATTTTTTTTTGTAAATATAAGTTGTTCCAAGCTTGTCTTTTTAAGAATTTCCAAGTATCAAATAAGATGAATGTTTAACCTTTATCCTTCACTTCTACTTTTCCTACATTGTCCAGGCAACCTGAGTGGATCGTTATTTGGAAACAATAAAATCAGCATTCATTTTGAAGCTACGTGTTGTACAGTGATGGAAAAGCAAGATGTAATGCAGATGGATGTGAGGAGTAGATATGGGCATGATATAGGCTTAAAGTGGTGGTCACATGGGTATTGGCTATTTCCAGCACTAAAGGCAATACTAAATGCCAATTAATATCGAAAACTCACCTGTATGGGAGACAGACATGGAATATATTGGTACTGTTGGTCCATCTTTTTGTACGAATATCTTAGGTAAGAAAATAGTGCAAACAGATTGTCGCTTTCCTGGCCAAGCTATCCAGGATGCACATTCTTCTTCATCCTGAGACGTTGTATTCTTGGGGACACATCATTGGTATGTGACCCTGACAATAACTTGCATTTATATAGCACCTTTAATGTAGTAAAGCGGTCCAGGGCGCTTCACAGGAGCGTTATCAAACAAATTTGACACCGAGCCACATAAAGAGATATTAGGGCAGGTGACCAAAAGCTTGGTCATAGAGGTAGGTTTTAAGGAACATCTTAAAGGAGGAGGGGAAGCAAGGTGGAGAGGTTTAGGGAGGGAATTCCAGAGCTTAGGGCCCAGGCAGCTGATAGCACAGACGCCAATGGTGGAGCGATGAAAATCGGGGATGCGCAAATGGCCACAAGAATCTTTGCAACTTTCATGGGTGCAGAAAATAATTTTATTTTCAATCCCCCCCTCCACTGGAAAACTTCACAGGAAAATAGGCTTTCTGCACAAGTGGCGGAAGTGTTACGGACAGCTGTTATTGAGACATGGTGAGTCAGCTCAGCAGAAAAAAAACGTGCAAAGACTTTCTATGGTACAAGGAGACAAGAGCTAGAAAGGGAAAATGAGTAGAGAATATTAAGAAAGAACAAATAAGGAAATGGCTAATGTGATAGTTGCCAACACTGTACATAATTATTAAATTGTAACAGCCCCATTTTATATTTTGTGAAAGCTATTATTACAAGTACATTTCTCAGAAAAAACAAGAATTGACTGTGCAGTTACATGATTGCGAATTATGTCTACAAGTGATGTGTGTGCAAGCTCTGATGTATACAACTTTTTATATGCAAGTTCTGACATGCACGGCAATGTGCATGCAAATTTTGATGTGTCTATCGATGTGCATTCAAACAAGATTTAATCCTATATGTGTTTTGGATACAGTTTTCGTTGTTAAAAATAATTGAAAACTAATGAGTTGGGCCCAAATGAATCAAATTCAGATGTTCATAAATAAAACCAAAATTGACATTTTGCATTTTCCATTCCTTATGACAATAGTTGCTAGAAAACACAAACATTATTGGCATTGATAAACATTATCACTAAAAATGTATGTGAGTCCAGATGCACCAACGAACAAATAATTTATAAAACATGCAAAAATTAACCTTCTAAAATACATTTAAAGTCAAAACTTTAGAGTGCTTCTCCTTTAACTGGAGTGTATCGGTACAAGAAAATCTAATTTAATTATCCAAAAAGACAAAACATACAGGCATAAGATTGTCCTGAAGTATATAAAAACTAGCATCTCATACAAATGAATACTGCCCTATTACTCTACAGCTCCTCTGAAGTGGCCACTGTGAAGAGGTGGAAATAAATCTTGAGACTGAAGTTTTTGTCACTTTATGTTTTCTTTTACACTCTGAGACAACAACAACACCACATTGCATTTATATAGCACCTTTGAGTCAAATCCCCATTTATCTCACCAAACTTTGCCTTTTTCCAGTCCAGTACTTTTGTCTTTGAATCTTCATTGTTTTTTTCTATTCTTAAATTAACCTAACTATGGTGTAGAATCATAGAACTATACAGCACAGGAGGAGGCCATTTGGCCCATCGTGCCTTTGCCGGTTCTTTGAAAGAGCTATCTAATTAGTCCCACTCCCGTGCTCTTTCTCCATTGCCCTGTTGTGGTCATTAGTTTCCAATTAACAAATCTCTGCTGGCTGTCGTTGATTAGCCCTTACATTTCTAAAAGCTAAATTTTCATTGAGCTTATTGAAAGATAAATTGTCTGAAAAATTTAAAATAGAGAGACAAACAATAGAAGAATGAGAATGAAAAGCTTTTGCTCATTTTTGTAACATTCTATGAACATTGGAATGTATAAAATGAAGTTAAAGGACAGATCTTTTTTAAGAATACTAAATTGTCAGGGCAAATATCCATCATATTCAGATACAACGTAATGAAGTCATATGGCTTACAGTAATGAGACAAATTCATTTTTTTCTAAGTATTCCTGTGCGAGTACATACTTATCACTTTGGGATAGCTTTGCTGGGTATTTATTGGATTTTCGGAAAATTGTTCTGCAATAAGACCTCATCCTACTTAATGAATAATACCTATGAATAATCACCTCACTCTCCCCATCACATTTCACCAGAAGATCAGCTTTATTTGCTCTGTTTTCTATCAAAACTCCTGTCATGATGAATTGTTACGAATTGGTGCAGAATTGGGATTTATGTTTTCCTACCGACCTGTGTCCACTGGTAGTTTATAGGCACTGGCCAAACACATCACAGTCATACCGTGGGAACTGAGATTAGTCTGGATTTCAGGCCCAGCTTGACACCCCTGCTTCTAATGAACTATGTCATTCAGTAATCTTTATCTTTTTTAAAGTCACTAGGTTATCTTTCCTGACATTGAACATGGCCATTTTTTTAATATAAAAGTCTATTCCCATAACTGTCTTTCTGCTTGACTTCCAATCCCTAATTCTTTCTATCTTCATCTCTCTATCTTTTGTTTGTCTTCCACTGTTTCAGTCTTCCACTCTCATTCTCTCACATTCTTCTTTCTATCCTTTTTTCTCTCTCGGCTTCTTTCTCTTTCGGATGACTCTCATACTTTTTGTTGCTGTCATCTCTCCATCTCTGGGCTTGTCTACAACTTTTCTTTCGCAGCCTTTCCCTTTGCGAGGTGATGCACTTTGGAGGGACTAACAAGGCAAGGGAATACACAATGAATGGGAGGACCCTAGGCAAGACAGAGGGTCAGAGGGATCTTGGTGTGCAAGTTCACAGATCCCTGAAGGCGGCGGAACAGGTAGATAAGGTGGTAAAGAAGGCATATGGGATACTTGCCTTTATTAGCCGAGGCATAGAATATAAGAGCAAGGAGGTTATGATGGAGCTGAAAAAAACACTGGTTAGGCCACAGCTGGAGTACTGTGTGCAGTTCTGGTCGCCACACTACAGGAAGGATGTGATCGCTTTGGAGAGGGTGCAGAGGAGATTCACCAGGATGTTACCAGGGCTGGAGCGCTTCAGCTATGAAGAGAGACTGGGAAGATTGGGTTTGTTTTCCTTGGAGCAGAGGAGGCTGAGGGGGGACATGATTGAGGTGTACAAAATTATGAGGGGCACAGATAGGATGGATACTAAGGAGCTTTTTCCCTTCGTTGAGGGTTCTTTAACAAGGGGACATAGATTCAAGGTAAAAGGCGGGAGGTTTAGAGGGGATTTTAGAAAGAACTTTTTCACCCAGAGGGTGGTTGGAGTCTGGAACTCACTGTCTGAAAGGATTGTGGAGGCAGGAACCCTCACAACATTCAAGAAGCATTTGGATGAGCACTTGAAATGCCATAGCATACAAGGCTACGGACCAAATGCTGGAATATGGGATTAGAGTAGACAGGGCTGATGGCCGGCGCGGACACGATGGGCCGAAGGGCCTCTATCCGTGCTGTATAACTCTATGACTCTATGACTCTATGCTTTGGACTTCCCTTGTTTCTGTCTCCTCTCTTTATGTCTCTTACTGTTTCTGTATGCCACTGATATAACTTCACTCTTGCTTTTTGTACATATTTCTCTCTGTACATCTTCCTTTCATAAATGCGGTTGTGGGTTCAAGACCCACTCCAGCAACTTGAACACATAATCTAGGATAACACTCCCAGTGGATTACTGAACAGAGTGCTGCACTTGCCAGAGGTGTCATCCTTCAGGTGAGACATTAATCTGAGGCCCCATTTGCCCTCTCAGGTAGACGTAAAAGATTCCACGACACTACCTGAAGAAGAGCAGGGGAGTTCTCCCTGGTGTCCTAGCCAATATCAGGCTAGTATTTATTTCATTGCTGTTTGTGGGACTTTGCTGTGTGCAAATTGGCTGACGCGTATCCTACATTACAACAGTGACTACACTTCAAAGAGTACTTAATTGGCTGTAAAGCACTTTGGGACATCCTGAGGTCATGAAAGGCATTATATAAATGCAAGTATTTCTTTTCTTTATCTGTACAAATAGGATAACACATAGGTAGGAGTGTATGAGGCAGCAACAAATTCCATGATGTTCAGATGATGCCATCAATAGTGATCACAAATCTCAAGTGGCTTATCCTGTAAGCCCTGAGATTTGTCATTACTTTGACACACACTCCTGACTGCTTTATTCTGATGGATATACTTTACTGTCTTGCAAAAAGCTGGCAACATAACTGAACATTGCGCTTCCAGATGGCTTGCACCTGCAATTGTTTCATGTGACTCACGCTGCAGTGATTTCTCAGTGACTTGAAAATAAGATATAGACTTCAATTTCACTGAAGCAACCTACTGTGTAAAGTTTCTACGCATATAAGGGTGAATTGTACAAGGCAAGATTCCCAGCACGGAGTCTCGCTCAATGGAGCACGCATCAGAGAATCAGGAGTGATTAATTTTAATGATGTAAATTTGGGCATGCAGACCTCGGTGCTTAGTTCTCCGATTTACGCTCCCGCTGAGCATGACTCTGCGCCGGGAGCCCACTTCAAAATGTACCCTATGTACCTTTGTTCTTTAGGTAAAAAAGAAAGACTTGCATTTATATAGCGCCATTCATGACCTCAGGACGTCCCAAAGTGCATCACAGCCAATAAAATACTTTTGAAGTGTAGTCACTGTTGTAATGTAGGAAACATGGCAGCCAATTTGCACACAGCAAGCTCCCACAAACAGCAACTTAATAATGACCAGATAATGTGTTTTTTGGTGTTGATTGATGTTATTTGTATGATTTATATCAATTAGTGTTAATTTTATTCAGGTGATGGGTATCAATTGGGGACTCTCATATCCTTTTTATAGGAGATCTTAGCGAGTGTGTGTTGGGTGTGTTGGGTGTAGATCAGGCTCTAGTTTTTCTATCGTTCATCACATGGCTATCCAATTGTAAGATCGAGGGATAAATATTGGCTAGGACGCTGGAGAGAACTCCCCTCCTTTTCTTTGAAATAGTGCCTTGGGATTTTTCATGTCTATCTGAGAGGGCAGTGGGGGCCACGGTTTAACGTCTCATCCAAAAGACGACACCTCCGACGGTGCAGCACTCCCTCAGTGCTGCACTGGAGTAGTCTGGTCGTAGACTACCACAACTAGTTGTTACTAATAGCAACCCAGATGCTGTGAGGGTAATATTCAATTTTGCCGCCTAGACTGTAACCTGGATCGCTGACATCCACTAAAACTAATCATATAACATGGGAACTTTCAACATTTCAAGTACTCATAGATCTTTATTTCAAATAACTAACACATTCATATTTAAGTAAATTCCAGTGCCTGCAATCTTCACAGCAGCTCCCCTAGCTTGGCTACACATATAGAATTAGATAGTCATTTCATGGTGAGAGCTCTACATCTGTGATGGGTCAGGAACTCCTTTGAAAATCCATGGTGATTTAATCATTTGAGTTGAAAATTGCATTTTGGGTGTAAAAAAAAATCACAAATCTTCCAACCAGCTATTTCTAAATGAGGAACGTCATTATTCCTCATCCTGTTGTGTTTTCTTTAGCTATGGAATCAAAGAAGATTTTTCCAGTGATGAACTTTTGCACCGCTAACATTAACACAGAAATCGAATCCAATGAAAATCAATAGAAGGGAAATGTATTTTAAAAGGATTAGTGAAGTAATAATGGGGCAGAAATCGCTCGGGAAATAAAGGAGAGCTCAATAGCGCTCTCCGTTGTTAGTGGCGAAACGGAGGAGCCAGTCCCGGTGTTTGCACATGAGCAGTGAAAAGCGGAAATCCGAAAATTGCTCCTACTGGTTTGCCGGCGATATGACAGCTTCGAATTAAAGGTATAGCACACGCCGCAATCAGCGAAATCATTGAAAAAGTGCAAATTTGCTTATCTGCCCAGCTGGAAAGTAACAAAACAGGTGCACTTAAAAATACAGGTCTAAATTAAGTTTTAACAGCAAGGAAAGTCTTAATGATTGCCAAACAACAAAAAATTAACTTTTAAAAATGTGGAGTCTCATTACTCCTTATTTTAATAGCCTATGGTCATTAAAAAAAAATGACAAAATTAAAAAAGTTGAGTTTTTTTTTATTTTTCCCTTCTGTCTCTTTCATTTAATTCAATTATTTCTTGCCCTCTTTTTTTCGCTGTCCATAACTGTTTTTACATTGATTTAAAATGTTGTACCTTTAACTTCCTGGTTTAACGCTCCAAGCCTGCAGAGACAGTGAACGCAGCGTGTCAAAAATGCAGTGGGGGGATGTGTGAGGGGGGAGGGGGGGAGGGGGGAGGGAGGAGGGGAATGAATGAGGAGGAGTAAATGGACCAAATGGTGTCGTGGGTTACTACACTGCCTATTCAACTCTGGGAGCTGGAATGTAATCCAGCCCAGAATAATGGGATGAAAGTCTTTCTCTCTCTCTCTCTCTTTCTCAGAGCCTTGAGTGAAATGAGTTTTGGCGGCTTCAAGTGGTCGCAGTGTCACATAACAAAAGAAGCTGCCCATAGTTTTTTTTATATACGTTGATTTGACAACCTTGCACATGCCTTATGGATCGCTGGTGTGAGTGAAGGAAAAGTTCATACTGGTGCAGTCGGAGTTGCTCTTGTGAGATGGGAACTGAGGCACATTGGTGGAGCTTAGAAACAGAAGATGTTTCGATGCATCTGACTGCGCTATTTCTGAGCTGACACTTTGGTGCACAAAATAAAAAAGTATATTTCCAAGCACAGGCATCCCTTATCCCTCGCTTTGTTTTTGAAAAATTACCACGAATAAAGCAAAATGGAAAAAGAGACTGTGTAATACCTAACGTAAAATAAAACTGGGAGACTGGTGTAATTTTTTTTTGTTGAAGAATATACTTGTAAAAGCATTCATGCTTCTCTGCAAGAATAAAGGTTCTGACAACAGCCAGCTCGCCCGCTCAGCAAATGATCTGGTGAAATACTAGTGCTGTCATGCTTGAGTGTACCGTGGGTCACAGGTGGATCAATCATCTGTTTCTTTCAGATGATTAGAATCATAGAATCATAAAGCACAGAAAGAGACCTTTTGGCCCGTCGTGCCTGTGCCGGCTCTTTGAAAGAGCTGTCCAATTTAGTCCCACACCCCAGCCTTTTTCCCCATATCCCTGCAAATTAGCCCTCTTCAAGTACATGTCCAGTTGCCTTTTGAAAGTTCCTATGGAATCTGTTTCCACCACCCTTTCAGATGGTGCGTTCCAGATCTTAACAACCCTCTGTGTGAAAAAATGTCTCCTCTAGTTCTTTTGCCAATTATTTTAAATCTATGACCTCTGGTTACTGACCCACCTGCCAGAGGAAACAGTTTCTCCCTATCTGCTCTCTCAAAGCCCCTCATTATTTTGAATATCTTCAGTGGTTCTCCCCGTAACCTTCTCTGCTCTAAGTAGAACAATCCCAGCTTCTCCAATCTCTCCACATAACTGAAGTCCCTCATCCCTGGTATCATTCTAGTTAACCTCCTCAAGGCTTTGACATCCTTCCTAAAGTGTGGTGCCCAGGATTGTACACAACACTCAAGCTGAGGCCGACCCAGTGATTTATAAAGGCTTAGCATGACTTCCTTGTTCTTGTATCCAATGCCCCTATTTACAAAGCCAAGTATCCCATATGCTTTCTTAACCGCCTTATCAACTTGCCCTGCCACCTTCAAAGATTTGTGAATATGCACCCCCAGGTCCCTCTGCTCTTGCACCCCCACAAAATAGTACCATTTAGAATATACTGCCTCTCCATGTTGCTCCTTCCACAGTGTATCACTTCACACTTAGCCACATTAAATTGCATCTGCCATGTGTCTGCCCTGGCCTGTGAAGGAAAAAAGCAATGGCGGAGATACATTTACAATAGATGATGGGAATCGCTTGCTAATCTACTGTCGCGCGCCATTGCGAGACGCACACCTGAACTTAATCCATGGCACTGTCTTCTCAAGCTTCTCTTGGGATTGTCCAGCTTCCTTGAGCATCAGGTCAGTCTAATGAATGAAAATGCCCCACAAACCAATCATTTTGCGATAGCCTTTTTTAAAATTAACAAGTAAATGGAGAAATTTTAGGGCTATGGGGAAAGAATGGGTGCAAGTTGGACTAATTTTGGATAGCCCTTTCAAAGAGCTGGTAAATGCAGGATGGGTTGATTGGCCTCCTTCTGTGCTGTAAAATTCTATGATTCTATAAGGTAGTTAGGTTAATGTAGGATTAGAAAAGAGCAATGAAGATTCAAAGTTAAGGGTACTGGACTGGAAAAAAGCAAAGTTTGGTGAGATAAATAGGGATCTGGCCCAAAGACATTATATACATGCAATTTGTTATTATTGTTGTCTCAGAGTGTAAGAGAAAAACAGAAAGTGAGAAAAACTTTCAAAGAGCCGGCACAGACACGATGGGCTGAATGGCCTTTTTTGTGCTGTATGATTCTATATGATTCTATGAAATGTCTTTTATCTTTCCATATTTTGGCCAGAAGATATGACACTGGTTGTGATGATTACACTGCAATTCCAATTTATTCTACAGTATAAGGAGCTGTCGCCTGTTGATGTCTGCTTTGAATTTGCATTCTTATTAACAGCAATATTCTGTGAGGTTTCATTACAAGTTGAGGGAATTTGGACTTTTATTCAGTGTGAATATTTCTCACCCTCTAGCTGTCAGCAGGATTTTAAATACCCAGCTAAGAAGGATCAAAAACATTAGCAAAACCTTCTGATGTTTGGTCAATACAAAATTCATTTATCCATTGGATTATGACAGATGTTAAGTTGATGTAGACGCAAATTAACTTCTTATTCCCCTGATCAACTTTAACATGGATGTATATACAGGAGGAGCACAATTAAGAAAAGAGGCTGATTTTATTGATTGTTGAGGCATTTTAAAAAAAATCTTGTATTGGAAATGTTTTAAGACGTTCAATGGTAGAATACAAGTGAATGATTCAATTAAAAATCCGTAGATAAGAGCCTTAAATTAATCATATGGTTCAGTTGTGTGAAATGCAGATCCATTCACTCTGGACATTTGACTGTCTAAATCAAAATTCTTCCCAATTTAAAAGCAACCTTCTTTTTAAAGGAAAACATCACTAATGAATGCAAAAGGTTAATTTACAAGAACAAAGTCACTTGACTATGCCTCCAGGTTACATTCTAAGTATGCTGTTATGAAAAGAAGTGCCAATTTGAAACTACCGCAGCTTAGCTTGTGTTTTTATGTCGCAAATCAAGAAATCAAATGCTGCTTCTAGCAATTTTTCTTAACTTCTCTTTTCCTGTGCAATTTTTTTTTAGTGTAACTCCCCCTTGAGATTAAGGACATCAACTTGAGGAAAACTTGTCAGTTAATTGTGCTACACCAAGCTTTTCAGCACATGGGTGCCAACACAGCAGTGTCAAGTTGACAATATGGACTAGTATCATGAAAGTGAGAGCAACACTAGAGATAAGAATGTTTTCTTTCCAATGAAGTATCTTCATTATTTAATGGGACTTGAAAGGACTGTATAATGAATAGATTTCAATTTTGAATCACAAGGGATAGTGCATGTGTACCAGAAAGGAACGGATCAGCATTAACCATGGTGAGCGTCACTTCGAGCAGAGCTTCATTTGAAGGAAAACTTTCGAGCATTAATGAACTTTTGTTTCAAGTGTTTAGGAATCGGAGCAAATGTTAGAAGTCACCAAAACAGTTCTTTAAATGTGCATGTTTCAACGTTTGTTGAATACCTCAATAAGTAAGAACATAAGAACATAAGAAATAGGAGCAGGAATAGGATATACAGTCCCTCGAGCCTGCTCCAGCATTCAATCAGATCATGGCTGATCTTCGACCTCAACTCCACTTTCCGGCCCGATCCCCAAATCCCTTGATTCCCCTAGAGTCCAAAAATCTATCCATCTCAGCCTTGAATATATTCAATGACCCCGCATCCACAGCCCTCTGGGGTAGAGAATTCCAAAATTTCACAACCCTCTGCGTGAAGAAATTCCTCCTCATCTCAGTCATGAATGGCTGACCTCTTATCCTGTGAGAATGCGCCCTGGGTTTTGACTCTCCAGCCATGGGAAACAGCCTCTCAGCATCTACCCTGTCAAGCCCTCTAAGAATCTTATACGTTTCAATGAGATCATTCTTCTAAACTCCAGAGAGTATAGGCCCATTCTACTCAACCTCTCTTCATAGGACAACCGCCTCTTGGTGGCGGTTAATCTAGTTCACCGCCGCCAAGACCAAAATTGTACGCAGTACTCCAGGTGAGGTCTTACTTAAGCCCTGTACAACTGTAGTCAGACTTCCCCACTCTTGTACTCCAGACCCTTTGCAATAAAGGCCAACATGCCATTTGGTTTTCTAATTGCCTGCTGTACCTACATATTAACTTTTTGTGTTTCTTGTACGAGGATATTCAAGTCTCTCTGAACACCAACATTAATAGTTTCTCACCATTTAAAAATATTCTGTTTTTCTATTCTTCTGATCAAAGTGAATAACCTCACATTTCCCCACATTATACTCCATCTGCCACCTTCTTGCCCACTCACTTAACCTGTCTATATCCCTTTGCAAACTCTTTGTGTCCTCCTCACAGCTTACTCTTCCACCTAGCTTTGTATCGTCAGCAAACTTGGATACATTACGCTTGGTCCCTCCATCTAAGTCATTAATATAGATTGTAAATAGCTGAGGCCCAAGCACCGATCCTTGTGTCACCCCACTAGTTACAGCCTGCCAACCTGAGAATGACCCGTTTATCCCTACTTTCTGTTTTCTGCTCTTTAACCAATCCTCTATCCATGCTAATATATTACCCCCAACCCCATGAGTCCTTATCTTGTGTAACAACCTTTTATGTGGCCTTTTGAAAATCTAAATATATTGCATCCACTGGTTCCCCTTTACCTACCCTGCTATTTACATCCTCAAAAAACTCTAATAAATTTGACAAACACAATTTCCCTTTCATAAAACCATGTTGACTCTGCCTAATCATATTATGATTTTCTAAGTGCCCTGTTACCACTTTCTTAATAATGGAGTCCAGCATTTTCCCGATGACCGATGTCAAGCTAACTGGCATATAATTCCCTGTTTTCTCTCTCTTTCCCTTCTTGAGTAGCGGGGTAACATTTGCTACCTTTCAGTCCACTGGGACCATTCTAGAATCTAGAGAATTTTGGAAGATCATAACCAATGCATCCACTATCTCTGCAGGCACCTCTTTTAGAACCTTAGAATATAGGCCATCAGGTCCAGGGGATTTGTCGGCTTTTAGTCCTATTAGTTTGTCCAGTACTTTTTCTCTTGTGATATTAATTGTTTTAAGTTCCTCGTTCTCGTTTACCCCATGTTTCCCCACTATTTTTGGTATGCTTTTTGTGTCTTCTACCGTGAAGACAGGTAAAAAATATTTGTTTAACCTATCTGCCATTTCCTGATTCCCCATTATAATTTCTCCTGTCTCAGCCTCTAAGGGACCAACGTTTACTTTCGCTACTCTCTTCCTTTTCACATACTTGCAGAAGCTTTTATAATCCATTTTTATATTTCCTGTTAGTTTACTTTCATATTCTATTTTCTCCATTTTAATCAATTTTTTGTCAATAGTTACATGTTGTTTTATGACAACAGATTGCAGTTTGTAAAATAATTAAACCATCAACCAGAATGTTTAAGAAGGATTCTATTTTGCATTTACTTTGTAAGAGCAGCTACTGATGGATTATAAAAGTGTGAATTTACAATCTGATGCTTAGGGCGGGGAATGATAGTACAGGTCGTAGAATTAGGGCTACAGCGTAGTAGTTCTATCTCCATCCCATGCTTACTGTGGTTGCAGCTTCCCCTCTGGTTAAAAAATCACACGGGCCCGTTTAAGTCCCAGTTCAATTCTGTAAGAAAGGAATGGATTACATAACTTCTGGATTGATACAATCACATCTAGAAATTCGATGTGCCATCAAATACTTTTAATGGTGCAATTGTCTTATCGACAAAAGGGGGTCAAATACCCTGACTTGTGTTTCGTACAGGCCCACCTATGTTCTCAAACCCAGTCTCAAGACTGTTATCAGAATTTAGTGATGGAAATTGTTCACCTGGAAATAGCCTGGTGGAATAACTATGATACTCTGATGTCATGCTACTTGATTGGCCCTGAAAGTCATTGCGATATCATGGTGCCTCTCCTGGAAGCCAAATAGACTTTTGACTTGAACTTCAAAACGATTTAGAATCACAAACTCAATTACATAACTGATTAAAAACAATTTATTCTTAGCCCTGGGAAGAAGTGAGGATTAACTGTCAAGATATGCAGGCTTTTGGAATAGAATGTAAAACACAAGATTTGATACTGAGCTTATACCAGGCATTGGGTTGTCCCCCATCTGGAGTAAGATGTGAAGTTGTGGACACCAAATTACAAGAAGGATGTGAAGGAAGAGACTACAGAAAGCGACCTTGTTTACACTGGAGCAGAGGAGGTGTTCAAGATTCTTCAAGTATTGACAAATTGAACCCCGAGAAACTGTTTAACATGGTGTCAGGTGTGGCTCGGTTGGTAGCACTCTTGCCTCTGACTCAGCAGGTTGTGGGTTCTAGTCCCACTCTGAAGACTTGAGTACACAATCCAAGCTCACACTCCCAGTGCAGTACTGAGGGAATGCTGCACTATTGGAGGTGCTGTTGCTTGAATCTCAGGTGGATGTAAAAGATCCCATGGCACTATTTTGAAGAAGAGCAGGGGGGTTCTCCCTGGTGTCCCGGTCAATACATATCCCTCAACCAACATCACTAAAGCAGTTTATCTGGTCATTATCACATTGCTGTTTGTGGGACCTTACTGTGCACAAATTGGCTGCTGTGTTTCCTACATTGCAACAGTGCCTACACTTCATAAGTACTCTCATTGGCTATAAAGCGCTTTGAGACATTCTGAGGTCGTGAAAGGCACTATATAAATGCAACAGTCCTGAGGATGACCATGAGAGGCCGTGTCATGAAGCTCAGAAGCGGCATGGTGAATGGACAAATCAGATGTAACTATTTCACACAGAAGGCGGTGATTGTTTGGAATGGACTGTCCAGGGAATCTATCAAAGGAGTAGGACAGACTGGTTTTAAATTCTGGAGCCAGTGGATGCCTGAAATGGTCTCCTGTGCATTCCTGTCTTCTTACAATAGCTCAATTTAAATGTTTAGAGAGCACCGATTCTCCTCTCCCTGTTCTCCAAACATTTATATTTCCAAGGCATACGAAGAGCTCTTTCTTGGGCAGGACAGTTCAGATCCAGGCAGGAAATATAAACTGCAATCTGCTTGGTTGGAATCAGAACTCAAACTATTGCTGCAGTGTAAATCACGTTGTGATTCAGAGAAAGGTGTGGGAGGTTACAACTTCCAACATCCGAACAGATGAGAAGAAACTTCAGTGTCAAATTTTAAAGAAGAATAAAGAATTTAATAGATGAGTGGAGCTGCTGACTTTGAAGTTATTTAATCACTTAACATTTGAAGCAACTTTAAAGAATTAAACTATTTTTAGGACATGAAAGTACATACGTTTTGACATTTAACCAACAACAACAACTTGCATTTATATAGCACCTCTAACGTAATAAAACATCCCAAGGCATTTCACAGGTGCATTATCAAACAAAATTTGACACTGAGCTACATAAGGAGATATTAAGACAGATGACCAAAGGCCAAAGTGGTAGGTTTTAAGGAGCATCTTAAAGAAGGAGAGAGAGGTAGAGAGGCGGAGAGGTTTTGTAAGGGAATTCCGAATCTTGCGGATGGGCAGCTAAAGGCACAGCGGCCAATGGCGGAGCGATTAAAATCGGGGCTGCGCAAGAGGCCATGACTGGAGGAGCGCAGAGATCTCGGATGGTTGTAGGGCTGGAGGAGGTTACAGAGATAGGGAGGGGCGTGGCCTTTCAAACTTCAACTAATATATTTAAATGAAATCATTTAATCAAAAACTATCAAAGGGTAAGTTGCAGAAGATCAAAATAGAGAAGCTGTACTAGGATCAAATATTAAATATTCTTTTGTGATTATTAGTTGAAGTATGTTTTCTATATTATAATTATATTTTTTCCTTGTCGACATTTTTGCTTCTGGGATTTTTAGCATTGCACAAAACCACTAAGACATTTTCGACCAACCAAACTTGATTAACAAATTCAATGAAACGGTTACAGCAAGTAGAATGGAATGTTAATGGTACTTTGTAATGATCCAAACAATAAACAGGCTGAAAGCGAATGACAAATTAGCTGAAGTGATCAAAGCGTGTTGCTGACATGAACATCGTACAAGTACCTTTTCAATCAACACAGAGCGAATAAAGCACTAATTCCAAGAATGTAAAATACAGTAAGCTGGTTCTTAATAAATGCAAGATATAATACATGCCTTTTGAAAATCCCTTTCCAGTAAGATTGTGATTGATTTTCATGAGGTAGTAGCTGCTCACCACCTATTTTGCACGCAGTCACTTTGTATTGGACAAGAGTGGATTGATTTCCAGTTTGGAAAAGCAGCTGACCAGTCATCTGGTGCCCCTCACTTGTGTACTCGAGCGTGAATTCTTGCTTCGACACAGCTTATTGATTGCGAGATCTAGAGGCTGCAGAACTCCTGTGCGACCAGCTGGGATAAAAAAAAGTAGCAATGGTGTTTTCAGGGAGCAAATTCATCACTGTCTCATTTTATGAGCAGCAAAAGTTGT
This sequence comes from Heptranchias perlo, assembly GCF_035084215.1. NCBI lineage: Eukaryota > Metazoa > Chordata > Chondrichthyes > Hexanchiformes > Hexanchidae > Heptranchias > Heptranchias perlo. Next base: position 57,780,688 of record NC_090339.1, on the reverse strand, counting down.
CAAAAGTTGGTAGGACTGGCTGATTGGAGTTTTTCTACTTTACTAGGGATGAGGAGATCAGTTGTCTGGAGAGACTGCAGAAGCTGGGATTGTTCTCCTCAGACCAAAGAAGGTTCAGGGGAAATTTAATAGAGGGGTTCAAAATTATGAGGGGTTCTGATAGAGTAGATAAGGAGAAACTGTTTCCGCAGGCAAGAGGGTCGGTAACCAAAGGGCACAGATTTAAGATAATTGGCAAAAAATCAAGGGCAGAGATGAAGAGAATTTTTTTTTAAGCAGCGAGTTGTTATGATCTGGAATGCACTGCCTGAAAGTGCGGTGGAAGCAGATTCAATAGTAACTTCCAAAAGGGAACTGGATATATATTTAAAAAGGAAATATTTGGAGGGCTATGGGGAAAGAGCAGGGGAGTGGGACTATTTGAATAGCTCATTCAAAGAGCCGGCACAGGCACGATGGGCCGAATGGACTCCTTCTATGCTGTATGATTCTATTGATGTATAGAGTGAAGAGGTTAGTAAGGTATTTGGTCGTTGCAGTCTTGTGATTTTTTTTATTCATTCAAGGGACGTAGGCGTCGCTGGCAAGGCCGGCATTTATTGCCCTTAAGAAGGTGGTGGTGAGCCGCCTTCTTGAACCGCCACAGTCCGTGTGGTGAAGGTTCTCCCACAGTGCTGTTACTTAGTGAGTTCCAGGTTTTTGACCCAGAGATGATGAAGGAATGGCGATATATTTCCAAGTCAGGATGGTGTGTGACTTGGAGGGGAACATGCAGGTGGTGGTGTTCCCAAACGCCTGCTGCCCTTGTCCTTCTAGTTGGTAGAGGTCGCGCGCTTGGGAGGTGCTGTCGAAGAAGCCTTGGCGAGTTGCAGCAATGCATCCTGTGGATGGTACACACTGCAGCCAAGGTGCGCCGGTGGTGGAGGGAGTGAATATTTAGGATGGTGGATGGGGTGCCAATCAAGAGGGCTGCTTTGTCCTGGATGGTGTCGAGCTTCTTGAGTGTTGTTGGAGCTGCACTCATCCAGCTAAGTGGACAGTATTCCATCACACTCCTGACTTGTGCCTTGTAGATGGTGGAAAGGCTTTGGGGTGTCAGGAGGTGAGTCACCCTCTGCAGAATACCCAGCCTCTGACCTGCTCTTGTAGCCACAGTATTTATGTGGCTGGTTTAGTTTCTGGTCAATGGTGACCCCCAGGATGTAGTTGATGGAGGATTCAGCGATGGTAATGGATGTCAAAGGGAGGTAGTTAGACTCTCTCTTGTTGGAGATGGTCATTGCCTGGCACTTGACTGGCACGAATGTTACTTGCCACTTATGAGCCCAAGCCTGGATGTTGTCCAGGTCTTGCTGCATGTGGACGCGGACTGCTTCATTATCTGAGGGGTTGTGAATGGAACTGAACACGATGCAATCATCAGCGAACATCCCCACTTCTGTCCTTATGATGGAGAGAAAGATTGCTCCAGTGATTGTGTGCCTGTGCAATACACCACTCATCAGGAAGCTTGAATTTTGGATGTCAGCCATCCATCTTCTCATCATAAATGAGTTGCAGTAGGAACAGATTACCAGCTGCGGTGGTGCACAAAAGGGCAGTGAGTTGCCATTTGCTGCTTGGCTCCTCCGTGAGTTAACGTCTAATGAGAAATTAGAACAATCTCTAGGCCAGTATGTTTCCAGTTGACAATCTGCTTACATTGAACATCTCCAACAATAACCATGGCTTCCACTTGATCCAAAAATTCTTGCTTGACAAAGTCATGAAATATGTCAACACGTGTAACAATTCCAAACCTGTGCAGAGAACATCTTTCTCAATCTCTGGCCAGATTGATAGGGTCAACAAAATGCTGCAGCAGCCCACAATTTCTGCCTTTCACATGGCCCATTGCTGCAACAATAACAAAGTTGGCGTTTACAGGAGCTTCACCAGATTGTAGTGGCTTTAATGCAATCTTGTACTTTATTTACAGTTAAGGTGTCAGCCTCGTCCCAGTGGTAGCACTCTTGCCTGTGAGTCAGAATGTTGTGGTATCAAGCTCCAGTCCAGAGACATGAGGATGTAATTCAGGCTGACCACCCCCCCCCCCCACCCCACTGGATTACTGTCAGAGGTCCCGTCTTTCAGATGAAATATTAAACCAAGGCCCCATCTGCTCTCTCATGTGGAAGTAAAAGATCCCATGGCACTATTCGAAGAAGAGCAGGGGAGTTCTCCCAGGTGTCCTGGCCAATGTTTATCTCTCAACCAACGTCACTAGAAACAGATTACCTGGTCATTTATCTCATTGCTGGGACCTTGCTATGGGACCTTGCTGTGCACAAATTGGCTGCCGCGTTTTTCTACATCACAACAATGACTGCACTTAAGAGTACTTCATTGGTTGTAAAGTACTTTTTGGGATGTCCTTAGGCCATGAAAGGCGCTATATAAATGCAAGTTCTTTCTTTCTTGCTTAGTCAGTTGATTCTTGAAACAGAAATGGTTGACTTCTTTTGTTTGATATTGATAAAAATTTGGATGTGATTGCATTTTCTAAATTGTTTGTAGTAGTGTTTCTTCAAAAATCTACTTCTGCTTTTGATGATATGATACTCAAGTTGTTTAAAAGAGCCTTGCACTGGGTGCCATGGTGGGTTAGACACTGACCTTTCAACTCTGAGCCCTGCTTCATGTCCAGCCCAGATTGATGTGATGAAAGTCTTCTCCATCTACTAGCTGTTAAGGACCTTTGTGAAATGAGTTTGGCCATACTCAATCCAGTTCCTAACAGGCACGGCCCTACAGTGGAAACTGTTATTAATTAATGGCATTAATTGACAATCTCACTCAGAGAGGACACAGGTTACCTGCTGTGGGAAATAGAACAAAATGACACGCTGGCAGAAAATGGGGTGTGGTTCTGAGGTCGGGCCTGAGGTATGTTGTTCAATCAGAATAGAGTTTTACTTGAGAATATTTGACGGTGACATTGGACTCCTGAAATTGTACGAGCTCTATTCCGCAGCACGAACATCCCTTATCTTGATGAGCACAAAAGAAAAATGGAAAAATGTCTTGCTGCTTTCACATTTCCACGCTGTGAAGTGTACTTTGCTCTCAAAGCTTGCACTTTATGTCTGTACTGGCTGTGCGACTTACGCACACTGCTTTCCAAGAACTGAAGATTGGAACATTAGGAACAGGAATTGGCCCTTCAGTCCCTCGAGCCTGTTCTGCCGTTCAATTCGATCATGGCTGATTTGTACCTCAACTCCTTTTACCCGCCTTTGCTTCATGTCCCTTGATACCCTTACCCAGCAAAAATCTATCAATTTCAGTCTTGAAATATTCAGTTGACTCAGCAAACACTGTCTTTTGGGGAAGAGAATTCCAGATTTCTACTACCCTTTGTGTGAAGACATGCTTCCTGATTTCACTCCTGAATGGCCTGGCTGTAATTTTAAGATTGTGCCCCCTTGTTCTGGATTCCCCCACTAGTGGCATATTTTAAGCACCCCAAAGTCTTCTAAACTCAAGGGAATACAGGCCAAGTTTATGCAACCTGCTTTCGTAATTTAACTCTTTATCAGCCCTGGCACCAGCGCTGTACCCCCTCCAAGGCCATTGATTGGTATCTATGTGGTTGTAAATTGATCCTCTCTTTGCTCTGGTGCCACACTGGGTCTGAAAATACCAGTTTTTGTTGTTTCAAAAATTGTAGACATGATGCCTTTTATCGCACACACATGGCACAACGGCAAGAGATTGTGGTGTTCGTGCTTAAAAATAAAGCTGGATGATTAAGCCTACCTCTAACTTTCACAGTAAGTTAACTACATGAACATTACCTGTGTCACAAGATGTATCTTGTATGATTGGATTACCATTACTTCCTAAATAGAGTCATTTTAATATAGCTAACTCAGATTTCAAATCTTCAACCAGAAACCTAAATGATCAAATATTTGGTACACTACACTGTAGAACTTTAAATGCTTCAAATATGACAATAGTTGCATCAACTGTAAATTATAGTCATTTTCTGCTCATATTTTCGGCTGCTATTATGCATTTTAATTGGGAATGTGGGAAAATAGAACATCATCACTCTGTACACTTTCTCCTCTGAGACCTTGGTTAACATTTGCCCAAGGGGATATCTATTGGAATTGTTTTACCTGGTCTCTGATTGATCTAATCGGTCCTAAATTAAGTAATTATAATCCAATCCCCATTTAATGAAAGCCCACAACACAAAATAGCATTATCTTTTGTTTTATTCCCAGGATATGGACATTTCTCACCTATTCCCTAGTTTGTCCTGAGAAATTGCTGGTTGACCATCTTCCATAGCAATTGTGTTTATAACCGAGTGGATTGCTAGGTCAGCTTGGAAAGTGTTAAGAGTCAAGCACATAGATAGTGTGGGACTGGAGTCACATGTTGATCAGACTGGGAGGAGTGATAGGTTTGCTTCCATGAAGGACATAAGTGAACCAGTTGGATTTTTATGACAATCCAGCAATTTTCATGGTTATCCTTTTTCTGCTACCAGCCTAGAAATGATCAGATTAACTTCAATGGTGAGATTTGAACTCTCAACCTCTGGCTTCCTAGTGAGGTACCATAACCACTACACTACTGTATGTTTGGTAACCTTGGTGAGGAAGGATCAAGGAAATTGACTTGAGGCACTGGTTTCAATGTACAATTGCTTCTGATCTGTTTCATGCTTGACTTAGATAAGGAGTGGTTAATTTACTACACTGAACAAAGAGTTAAAACTGCCTGGTTGAACATTTTTCACTTTGATGAGCACAGATCCACAAATATAAATAAATACAGTTTCTCGACTTGTGACTCACTTTGCAGGGGAACTGAGGCTAATTGCTGAATTCCTGCTGCGGGTCGTCTAATTCAGCACAGGCCAGAAATGCAGCCTGGGATCTCAAGGTCTGTGTGCCTCAGTGTCACATCAGGCAGTGCATTTATTCCATGAGCTACCGGGGGAATTTACTTCTCAACCTTTCAACGGGCTCAAGAGTCCTATGGTTTTCACTTCACACAGGGCCTGCAAAAAAATGGTTGGGCAAAGACGTACAGTCTTCCTTCTGGCAGGATTGGCACTTCATTTATTCATACAGCAACATAGCAATGGGAAAAAATAGTGTCCAAACAATACACAAGGCTAAGAGAGAGAAACCATCCAAAATCAAAGCTTTGGCACTGTTGGATGTTCTATCTCAGAACATAGAAGGACATTTGGGAAAATTGAAACAAAATGTGACCCGTTGCAATCCTTCACTTAATTCAACTCAAGATATGGAACAGAAGTTACCATTTTGCTGTATGGTTTAATTGGGTCTTGGGCTCCTGGCATTTACTACTGATGCGTTAAGGCAGCAGACACCTTGGGGGTAATTTTGACTTTGTGCGACAGTGTAAAATGGGTGATAGCCAATCAGCAACCCTAGTTTTTTAAAAATTTCTATTGACTTCAATGGAAATTAAAATGGAGAGAGGTGTAAAACGGACTGCCGACTCGCTATCACCCCTTTTACACTATCCCACAAATTCAAAACTACTTCTCCTTCTGTCAAAGCAGTGATTCCATTCTGTGGTAAGGGAGGAGGGGGGGGGGCGGAATTAAGTTAAAACAAATCTCAATGAGAAAGCAGGGGAGAATGTTTATTTTTGACTGTAGTTAATGATGTGCTAACAAAATTGTCTGAGAAATCATGCATTCCAAAGTTGTGAGTTCCTTCGATTTTGTTAACAGATCATTAATTACAGATAAACAGGCATTCTCTCTCACTTTTTTGTTAAAAGCAAATTTCCATCCCCCTCCCCCTCCCGCTCCCCCATTTCCCAGTCTATTTCCAGGACAATAGCACTGATAGAATCTCTTCATAACGCATAGCAGTCTGCATACAGTTAGATTACATTGATTGGCGATATTGGTGGCCAGATAGCATGCTCTCTAATCATATCGAAGTGGAGATGGTATCGCAGTGACTAAGGAGTGGTCATTTGAGAGAATTCGTTTTAGAATTAATTGCAAAGAATCACAACAGCAGAGTTACGGATTTGCTTTGCTCAGTATTTGATTCAGGAGGATATCACACAACGACTGAATTCTTTTTCACCCTAGTGCCCAGTAAACAATTGAGATGTTAAACAGGTCTCAGATGTCTCTGACCTCAATGAGAATAGTGGATAGATTAATGCACATGTATCCCAAGAGCAAATGTATTTTCCATTTGTTTTATTTAGGTGTGTTTAAAATAATTTAGAAACTGATAAGTGCTGTTATCAATGCAAAACATCTTCAGTTTTTGTACCTATGTTTATTCCTGTCAATACCAGTTTACTGTAATTTTTATGTTTTGTTTAGAATTTATTACACCTTGAAATTGGAAATTCTTTTTAATGGTTCTATTTTTAAAAACAGTACGACGGGTGAGAATTCCACTTTAAGCTACGTATTAAAATAAACGTCATTGCTTATCTTGCTTGATCTATGAAGCCAAAGTTGGCTAAACACAGGAATATAATGCTTCACAAGCTCTGTTTGAGTCTAACTGTGACTTTCTGTGTGCCTGCGAATCTGTCAGTGGAATTCTGCTGTGCAATTGACATGTTTATTCATTTCCTTCAATATTTGCATACATTAACAAAGCTGAAAGTACGAGCCCTTGTATCCATAGTTTCGAAACTCAACATTTTGTTTAAGGTGAAGTCAACTAAAGGAGATACCTCACAGCCACGCTGACTTTTTAAAGCACCGATTACTAAATTTAAAACAGGCACATATCTGAAGATATTTTACATTAATCTCTCTCATCTTTTCAAAGCCACCCTACACGTGACAAGCGCCCACATCTGCAGCAAGCCGTATGTTGTATACAAATTTCCCCTAGGTGGTTTTCTTGTGCCTCGGAGAATAACAATTCCAGAATATCTAAAGAGCTGATCAGTTTATAAGCGTGACATTGCTGTGAGCCAGCATTAAGCCATCCATATGTTTATTATTAAGGCATTAGGTGTCTGCCATTATTCACATTCCTGATCTAAACCTCTTTTAATTAAGTTGCACCTAGTGTACACTATTCAGTAATGGTCTAAGCATCACAAATGCCAAGAGTAAGTATTGTAATAGATTTTGTTTAAAAAATGGTCTATAAACCATTTCTTCAAAGCAACCATTAAATTGTCATTGCCAATCTATTTTTGCCTTAGTGTGGTAATGATAATTATTCTTTCATCAGCTTTAATAGCAGCATGCATCACTTTGCAAATATTTTGTGGTGAATCTCATTTTAATAAACTAATTTTCTTTTTTTGACTTTCTGGATTATGGATTCTTATTAGTACAGTAGAGTGACATTTTCATTGCAGGCGATTACAATTAGGAACCATTTAGCCATATGAACAGATTTTTCATACTGAACAACAATAGAAAAATAAAAATAAAGACACCTACTCATAAGCAAGTTGGGAGCGTGACTTTAATGGAGAAATCAGGCTTGCTTCCGAGATGAACTTTGCGTAGGTTTGACATGTAATGTCATGGAGTAGAAACAGAAGCAATAGAACACTTTAGTCCTCTTAGTCCAAAAAGTCTGTGTATACTTTTACAGAATAAACTCGTGTACAATACGGTGCGATATTTTATACAATAAAAACGGAAAGACTGGGTTGTGACCTTCACCCAAACAAATTCTGTTCTCCTGGTTGTAGAAAACTGTTACAATTACTGAGCTGTCACAAATATAATTTGATCTTTATTATGATGTATACATGGATAAATCTTGCCAACAGCCTACACCTCTGAGGGTTAAACATTGTAATGCAGTAGAAAGTGTATTAAAAAAAAGAAAGGAATTTCTAACTGTATAGCATTCTGATATGGCACTGTTCTTTCCTTATAATATATTCTTTGGCTCGACTCATGGGGAAATACATTGCTTGGTGAGATACTGAGGCAGACAGACCAGAAAGGTCTCAAGTCCAATCTCAGGACAAAGTTGGCTGGCAGTAGGGGCTGTCAGCTGTGACTCAGTGGGTATCACTCTCACATCTGAGTCAGAAGGTTGTGGGTTCAAGTCCCACTCCAGAGACTTGAGCCCATAGTCTAGGCTGACACTCCCGATGCCAGTACTGAGAGTGCTGCACCAATGGAGGTGCCATCGTTCGGGTAAGACGTTAAATCGAGGCCCCGTCTGCCCTCTCAGGTGGACATAAAAGATCCCATGGCATTATTTCGAAGAAGAGCAGGGGAGATTTCCCCAGTGTCCTGGGCCAATATTTATCTCTCAACCAACACGACTAAAAACAGGTGATCTGGTCAATTATCTCATTGCTGTTTGTGCTATGTTGTTGTGCACAAATTGGCTGCCTACATTTCCTACATGACAACAGTGACTACACTTCAAAAGTACTTCATTGGCTGTTAAGTGCTTTGGGACGTCCTGAAGTCATAAAAGGCGCTATATAAATGCAAGTCTTTCTTCCTTTTCCTTCTTTAAAACTGGCCTCAGCATCCTCACGTTGGGGGAGAGAAATTAGACAGCATTCCTACTCCTGATGTTATCCAGTGAGTCTGCCAGAAAGTATGGTCTAGAAATCCAATCACTTACAGGCGTAAAACAGTCTTCTTAGGGTCCAATACGGTGAGAGGCGTGAGCACCCTCATTCTGGGCCCGTTTTCAGGTGCGATCGAATTTCCAGGCCTATATGTTCATGGACATTGGGTGAGGCCAAGTTTGAGCTCAGTGGTGATGGCCCCACAGTTGAACGGCCAACTGACATTCACACATTCAGAATTACTGGTAGAGCAAGTTATTGGAGGGCTTTCAGGAGAGGTGGGGAGAAATTGGAAATGAAAGTGTTTCATTGATTGCTAAATTCATAGAATATATATTTTATTGGCTGTTTTTAATTCATTTTTTTAAGGAATAACATGAACACTGTGATATGCAGAAAAATGTATTTTTGTTAACATATTATACTTAACAAACACATTATGCATAAAGACAACATGAAGCAGGGTTACTCACACTTTTAATGTCAAAGGCCCCCATCCACCTTTACCTTTCTTCCTGTTTCTCTCATTCTTCTGGCGGCTGTAAATGAGGGTTCGGATATATAAAAACAACACCTGGGGGCCGATTTTCGGATGGCTGAGCGGGAGTGTTGGGGGTGGAGGGGCTCCGAAAATGGCGGAACCCGGAGCGGGTTCGGAGCCCGGCTCCAACCCACTCACTTCCGGGTTGCACAATGACGCGTTCGGGTGCGAGCGCAGCTCCTGCATGCGGGACTCCCACCGGCAATTCAAGCCGGCGGGATGATAATTTAGATAGTTATTTAGGCACTTGACAAACCTCATTGGCTGGGGTGCAATTTCGAAGGATCCTCAGCGTGTTTCCCGTGCTGTGGGAAACACTCCCTGTTGGAGCAGACGTGTTTCAGCCAGCAGCCAGTGGGAGATGCAAAGGATTATTTGACAGGTGGGGGAAATACCTCATTTATTGCAGCAGGGCACTCTGTCACTTCAGACAAAGTTTTGGCTGCAACACCTTTGTCTTTCCACTCAAAATTCTTAATTTATACCCTAAACACTGCTGTGCAAAAACATTTACCTACTTTGCGGACCCCCTCAAACTCACGACTTGAGTGCATTCATCACTTCATTCAAGGACGAGCAACATTTTTAAAAATTCATTCATGGGATGTGGGTGTCACTGGCGAGGCCGGCATTTATTGCCCATCCCTAATTGCCCTTGAGAAGGTGGTGGTGAGCCGCCTTCTTGAACCGCTGCAGTCCGTGTGGTGAAGGTTCTCCCACAGTGCTGTTAGGTAGGGAGTTCCAGGATTTTGACTCAGCGACGATGAAGGAACGGCGATATATTTCCAAGTCGGGATGGTGTGTGACTTGGAGGGGAACGTGCAGGTGGTGTTGTTCCCATGTGCCTGCTGCTCTTGTGCTTCTAGGTGGTAGAGGTTGCGGGTTTGGGAGGTGCTGTCGAAGAAGCCTTGGCGAGTTGCTGCAGTGCATCCGGTGGATGGTACACACTACAGCCACAGTGCGCCGGTGGTGAAGGGAGTGAATGTTTAGGGTGGTAAATGGGGTGCCAATCAAGCGGGCTGCTTTGTCCTGGATGGTGTCGAGCTTCTTGAGTGTTGTTGGAGCTGCACTCATCCAGGCAAGTGGAGAGTATTCCATCACACTCCTGATTTGTGCCTTGTAGATGGTGGAAAGGCTTTGGGGAGTCAGGAGGTGAGTCACTCGCCACAGAATACCCAGCCACTGACCTGCTCTTGTAGCCACAGTATTTATATGGCTGGTCCAGTTAAGTTTCTGGTCAATAGTGACCCCCAGGATGTTGATGGTGGGGGATTTGGCAATGGTAATGCCATTGAATGTCAAGGGGAGGTGGTTAGACTCTATCTTTTTGGAGATGGTCATTGCCTGGCACTTGTCTGGCGCGAATGTTACTTGCCACTTAAGAGCCCAGGCCTGGATGTTGTCCAGGTCTTGCTGCATGCGGGCTCGGACTGTTTTGAGGGGTTGCGAATGGAACTGAACACTGTGCAATCATCAGCGAACATCCCCATTTCTGACCTTATGATGGAGGGAAGGTCATTGATGAAGCAGCTGAAGATGTTTGGGCCGAGGACACTGCCCTGAGGAACTCCTGCAGCAATGTCCTGGGGCTGAGATGATTGGCCTCCAACAACATCACCAGCCTCGGCAGGCACGCCGTCCACCTCTGCCACGTAGAGCTCCACAACACAGTGCTGCGCCACAGGCACCTGCACAACAGCAGGGAGGGCAACAACAGAAAGAGCAGGGAGGGCAACAACAGAAAGAGCAGCGTCACAGGAGGCACTGCCCTTGCCACAGTGTCTACAGACCAGGGCTCAGCTTCCTGGACATCTCTGAGGAGCAGTGCACATGGAGGCTCAGAGTTAGTCGCCAGGTAGTCGCGGACATCTGCAGCCTCATTCATGCCGAGCTGCTCCCGGCTGGCCCGAGCAGCATCTTCTTACCTGTCGCTGTCAAAGTCACCACTGCCCTCAACTTCGCCTGCGGATCATTCCAGGGTACTACCAGGGACGTTGCCGGGGTCTCTCAGTCATCTGTATACAAGTGCATAAGGCAGGTCACCGACGGCTTGTTTCGCAGGGCCTAGCACGATATCAACTTCCCCATGGATGACTTCAGCCAGATGGAGAGGGCAGTGGGATTCCACGCTGTGTCTGGCTTCCAACAGGTGCAGGGTGTAATCGATTGCACCCATATAGCAATACGAGCACCTCCACACGAGCCAGGACTGTTCATCAACAGGAAGAGCTATCACTCCATCAACACTCAGCTCATATATGTCCACCGCAAGAGATTCCTTCACGTGTGCGCCAGATATCCTGGCAGCTGCCACGATTCCTTCATCCTCTGGGAGTCCAACATCCTGCCCTCTTCCACTCGCCGAACACCTGCAAGGGCTGGCTCCTCGGGGGCAAGGGATACCCCCTGCACACGTGGCTCATGACACCTCTGAGGAACCCAACCATCGAGCAACAGCGTCGATATAACCACAGCCACATTGTTACCACGTCTACAATTGAGCATGCTATAGGGCTGCTCAAGATGCGCTTCAGGTGCCTTGATCGTTCTGGGGGAGCGCTTCAATACGCACCAGACAGAGTGGGATGCATTATAGTCGTCTGTTGTGCCCTGCACAACACGGCACAACAGAGAGGGGTGCCACTGGAGGAGGCCCCATCCACATCTACCACCCATATTGAGAAGGAGAAGGAGGAGGATGACGAGGAGGAGGAGGATGAGGAGGAGAAACCCATGGGCAGAACAGTGGCTCACTTGGCTGCTCGTGAGGCCAGGGAATCACTGATATGTGAAGGTTCTCCTAACATCGGAAAGTGCGAAGAGTCCAGTCCTCACCACCTGGACAGAGGAGCGGCCACACCAGCCCCCTCCCCTGCCCCCTACACAAAATAGTCGTGCAACTACACATACACCCACTGTAGAGTGACCCAATGGGTGGCATCAAGTGTGGGTGTTCATGGTGAACCTCATGAAAGGGACTTATTGCACAAGCCAGTCAAGAATGGCCAAGACGTGAAAATAGTGGTGACAATAATAATACTTAATGTGCCATTAACAAAAATCAAATGTAAACAAAAAACATGACAAACTTTCAAACACCCTTGTGCATCCCCTTTGTGCTCACAAAACCTTTGCCTTACGCTTCTGACTACTCCTACGTGGTGCTTCCCCTGTAGCTGCAGCAGAGGTAGTGGCAGGTTGCTCTTGGTCATGCCCTGACCGATTAGATGCTTTGGGCCTACGCTCTCTGGGTTTTGGTGCCCGTGAGGGCCCCTCCAAAGACTGCTCCACCTGAACCTGTGCAGGGGCAGACTCGACCGCCTGGAGAGGAGGCAGCATTGCGGATACTGGTTGAGAGGGGGCAACGGGTGAGGCATGGGAGCACGTTGAGTGGCGTCCCCACTTCCATGTCCCCTGTCGCCATCATCCCTCTCCTGGGCCAGGCCCACATCACTCCTACCACCCTGCTGGATGACAGAGTGGAGGACATGTGTGAAGCTTTGTAAGGCCAGTACTAGTGTATCTGCCTGCCGGTTTAAGGCGGCAGAAAGTTTCTCACCTTGAGTCCGAAGGGCCGTTGTCAGGGCCTCATGGTCTCATTGGTGAGCCGTGCTTGAAGCTTTATGGAGGCTAGCCTTCCTTCCATTGCAGACGTTCCCGCACTTACCTGTGACACTATCTCAGAGATGCCCTCCTGTACCTGTGCCAGCATTCCACTCATGCAGGAGTTGGACTCCTCCATCCTCTGTGTGATTGTGGAGAGTGTGCGTGGCACCTGTTCCAGCAACTCGCAAATTTGCTGCTGCCCCTCGATCATTCTCCTTTTAAAGGATGGCCCCCAGAGTTCAGCATTTGTGTCCAGCTGAGCAGAGCCTGGAGAAGAGTGCTCCCACCGATGCGGACATTCCACAGCTGACCCTGCCACCAGTGTCTGTTCATGCTCACGTGTGTGGCGACTCACCATGTGCAACCCCAACTAAGTGAGGACGGGGTCCCACCGAGGTGTGTGTATCTGCGCTGGTGGATGGCTCGCTCAGATGTGGCGGTGCCCTCTCAGAGGTCGGCAGGTCCTCTGAGGAATTGCCCCCCGCTGTCACAGCAGTCGCTGATGGCCCTGTAAGAGAACAGAAGGCAATATTAAGCATGATGACAGATGTTGAGTGATGAATGTTAAAGTTCTGTCACCAGCCGTTTGTTGGGTGGCAGTCTCGGCGTCCCCGACGGACAGACACTTGAGGGTGTGGCTTACTTCAAAAGCCTCCTGCTCTGCATCCGTGAGGACGACCTGATGTTGCGGCCCCCCTCCGGTCCTCGCACTCGCCCGTGCATTCTGGGCTCTCTTCTCCTATAAGGGGAGAAAGTAGAGAGACGTGAGTGAGGTATGGTGACGTGGCCAACCGCTGAATGCATTGGTTTGGATGAGGCTGGCCGTGAAAGAGATGCATCAGAGGGTGAGTATGAGACAGAGCCATGAGACTGTACGAGGATTGGGTTGAGTGATAGTGGTGGGATGAGTACTGGGGAGGTGAGTAAGTGCAGGTGAGTTGATGATGAGGTTTGAGTGGGTGTGAGGTGTGATGTGATAGAGTAGTGTTGGTAGTGCAGAAGGAGATGTGGGGTGGGGGCGGTGATGTGGAAGATGGAGTGTAGGAGAATGAGTAAGAGTACTCATTTTGGCTGACCTACTTAGGTCATTGAAGCGCTTCCTGCACTGTATCCAGGTGCGGGAGATGTTGCTGCTGCTGCTGACCTCCTCTGCCACCTCGAGCCAGGCCTTCTTGATGGCAGAGACAGGCCACTTCCTCCCATCCTCCGGGTAGAAGATCTCCCTCCTCCTCCTCACCCCATCCAGTAGGACCTGGAGTGAGGCATCATTAAACCTGGGAGCAGCCTTTCCCCTGGTCTGCTCCATGCTGCAGGAGCATCATTGGAGGACTGCCCCTTTAAATAGAGCTCCTCCAGCTGACAGCCTGTGATGCGGGTGCGCAGTCCGTCCGCTGCGCAGGTTTCTGACAGGAAACCCGGAAGCAACGTTAAGTGGCTTCAATTTACCCGCGATCGCATGGGGAACGGACGGATTTCACTGGGCGGTTTACGCACCCGCCCAGTCGCCCCCCCCCGCTGCCATCCCGCCTCCCTGATAATATCGGCGCCCAGGTCTTCATAAGGTGAAAGAAGGGGAGTTGGTTTTCAAAGCTACTTTATAAGTACCACTGGTGAAAAGTCTAACTTGAGGTGGCTAATTTTGCAAAGTGACAACAAGGTTGACTCCCAGTTTATTTTTAAATTGCGTGGTGAAAGACAGAAGGAGTGAATGGGAAGAGGACTCCTTTTGAAAAAAAATATTCAGGTGCATTTTTATTCTTAAGATTTCTAGTCCAAGTAAGAACAATGGGATAAACATCTCTTTGAGACAGCTGATAAAGGTTGAAATAAATGTAATCAGCTTCAAAGCATTCTGGCCTGTTGCTGCTTCGGAGATGGCTGCACCCCTTGACTGCCTGGAGAACGGGAGTTCTCTTCACTTCCAAGAGCTTAAAAGTGTTTGAGACCACTTTTACACAACTTTTCAATCCTACTTAGATATGCAAATTGTGCCGTGGGACAGGACGGTAGTGTCGTGCCTCTATTCAAGAAAGGAGGGAAAAATAAGCCAAACAACTACAGACCAGTTCGTCTCCGTCTCGCCATCTCTCTCTCCTTTTTTAAGATACTCCTTGAAACCTACCTCTTTGACCAAGCTTTTGGTCACCTGTCCTAATATCTCCTTATGTGGCTCGGTGTCAAATTTAGTTTGCTAACACTCTTGTGAAATGCCTTGGGACATTTTACTATGTTAAAGGTGCTATATAAATGCAAGTTGTTGTTGTCTTGCATCAGATGTGGGGAAACTCTTATATTCTATAATTCGAGTTCAAATGTGTGAGCATTTTGAAATATACAAGATGATCAAGGACAGCCAGCATGAATTTAAAGGCAATTCATGTTTGACAAATTTAATAGAATTTTTTTAAGAAGTAACCGACTGGATAAAGGGAATGAGGTAAATATGTTGTATTTGGATTTTCGTAAGGCATTCAGTAATTTATCTCATGGGAGGCTTGTTACTAAAATTCTAGCATATCATATAAGTGGAAATGTTGTGAATACCTTGACGTGCCTTTTGCTTTCCAACTGCACTGTTTTATATCACTTGGAGATTTGAGACTACTCGCCATCACCTTCTTTGTTAAGGGCTGCCTTGAACAATAATGACAAGGGATAACTGCCAAGTCAGAGTGGCTGACCACATCTGTGGTACAAGTGATTGGGTCCAGGCAGTCAACTACAAGAAAGATGTTACTGACCATAAACCCTGTGACTGGGTCTGCTAATTGAATGGACTTGACAGTGAATCCAATCCAATGAATGTTCTTCCTCTGTAGCTGAAGTCATAGCCAAATTGAGACTTGAGCTGTTAGCCATTAATCCATCAAACAACACCTTGTTCATATGACTACAAAGAAGGAGGAGTGTTGAACAAAAGCAAAGAGCCTTTAAAGAGCTATTGCAAAGATAGATTATGATACTGTCATCTCATTTCTGGCTGGTACAAATTTACATTCCTGTCCAAGTGGTGTTCATTCAAAATATACATTGAAAAATTAATCAGGGTCCTGATTCCTTAATATTTCTTGACAAAATAAAAATACTATTACAATAGCTTACCTTCAGATTTTTAAGCTAAATTTTATTTTTCTTCAGTCTCTCGTCTCTTTCCTTTCTCACTGAGCTGTTGTCCCAGGCCCAAACGTCTATGAGTGGGGTGTGAAATGGCTTTAGGCTTGATATGCAAATCTGACTAACTGCTACTGCTGGACAGCAGCTAACACCCATCATCCCACTTAATGATAAAGGTCCAGCTTAGTATAGAGCCTTGGTAAATGCATGCTGAGCACAACTGGCCTGGTACCAAGTTAGCATAGCATGATCAACATTCTGATCACAGCAATTAATTTTCTCCTCATTGCTTGTCTATGGAAGATTTGATCGCACCATGGATCTGGTTCATTCCAATGTGAATGACCCCTGTGCCTTGTCCAGAATAGCTCTTCAAACCAACTCATTGGATTCATGCAGGTCAACCAGAACACTGTGGGTGTATTACCATTCTTCTTCTAAACATCAATAGTCTTCTAGAAGAAACTTTCTGGACTCGGTATAACATTTCATCCAAAAGACGACACTTCCAACAATCTCTTTATCAGTTCACGTTGAAAGTTTTTTCACTTGAACGTTTCCTAATTGAAATATTGATGCCATTTACCCTAGCATAGTGAGATAAACACCAACTGATGTTAAGACCATGTAGCATGCTGCAAACCCCAAAATTTAATTACTTAAGAAAACAGTGTATTATATTTGGTTGTCAATGTGCAGTCAGAATGAATTCTAGATGTGGTGACACGAACTCAATGAAAAGTAAGCATAGGAATATAGACACAAGTTCTTTTCAACCCTTCAAATGGAAGCCATTGTTGGAACAAGTGACTATGTAACAGATGGTACAAGCTATGCAACAGATGATGAATACACAAACACCACACAGATGATGAATACACAAACACCACACAGATGATAAATACACAAACACCACACAGATGATGAATACACAAACACCACACAGATGATGAATACACAAACACCACACAGATGATGAATACACAAACACCACACAGATGATGAATACACAAACACCACACAGATGATGAATGCACAATGAGCTTTGTTACAAACCTTTTTTGATATAGATGATGTGGAGATTAAGGTAAGTAACTGAATGTTAAAAGAAACGCAAATGTTTTCAGAGAATTAATGAAGAGTTTAGTCCAAGGAAATTGCTCAAAGAATTAATCAAACCACATTGCTGCAAAAAGAGCACAACAGAATTCTGACGGAATTCACAACAAGACTTTTTGAAGATTGGGTGAAACAAATCACAATCTCGATGCACCATCATTTGATCTAGTAACTATTGATTTTGCTGAGCACAATACCTCTGGTGAAAAGGAATTTAACAAATTAGCCCATTGCAGAGATATATTTGTGGTGAGATGAAGGAAGATGCCTCTAAAACTATGAAAGTAATGGACACAACAAAAATAAGGTGGAGAAAGCAATACCGCACCTCTCATGGTGAATAGCATTCTTTGTAGAATTCTAATTTCATCTACAGTGAGTCAAAAGGTCATGGGTTTAAGCTCCACACCAGAGACTTGAGCACATAAGCTAGGCTATCACTCCAGTGCAGTACTGAGGGAGTGCTGCACTGTCGGAGGTGCCGTCTTTCGGATAAGATGTTAAACCGAGGCCCAGTCTGCCCTCTCAGGTGGACATAAAAGATCCCTTGGCACTTTACAAATGAGAGCAGGGAAGATTTCCCAGAGTCCTGGACCAATATTTAGCCCTCAACTAACATCACAGATTATTTAGTTATTATCTCATTGTTTTTTGTGGGACCTTGCTGTGCGCAAGTTGGCTGCCACAATTCCTACATTACAACAGTGACTACACTTCAAAAAGTACTTCATTGGCTATAAATTGCTTTAGACGCTATATAAATGCAAGTCTTTCTTTTACTTTCAAATAGAGTGCATTCAAAATAATTTCCAAAAGTATCAGCAAAAACACAACTTGCATTTATATTAACGTACAAAATGTCCTGGTAGTCGTAAGGGGAATGGAATGCCAAGTCAGGGCAGAAAGTTTTTCAGGAGTAATTGGAGGCATGGGTGAAAAAGATGGGTTTTGAAAAATATGGGAGACATGCTGAAAGCAGAATCACGCTTCCAATTGAATCACACTAGAATTGAAGAGCTTGGAAACTCCTTGCTCAAGAAATCCTTCAATCTGTCCAATCGAAGAAAAAAAAATGAATAGTGATAAACATCACGCAGCAAAGGAAGAAGCCTTCACAAACGCCCACAGTTGTGTTAAAAATGAAGCAAGCAAAATAACAGGATATTTTATTAAAGGGTTCGGCAGCTATAAAATAAGCCTTAAGGAAGTCTGCAGCCACTGAACTGGATGACGCTTTCAATACTACAATTTTAAGCATGATCTTAAGAGATTTACCTGAATTCACACAAAATCCTATCTATTCTAAGGGGATGTATAGGCACAATTACTGGATTCTCTCAGCCATCCCTTGGTCTCTTGTGCTTTATTTTGACCTGATGAGATCCAGCAGCTTCAGAGAATTCTCTCAGCATTTTAATGATTTCAGCTCACACACACTGACACTGAAAAATCCCCTATTATAGTAATAAAGCTAGTCAGATGTCAGGAGAAGCTTTATTACTGTAATTTTAATGCTATGTGACTAACCTGCACCTTGAAAATGTTTAAATAAAAATAGTTTCAAAATTTTCCTTCTGTTTCGTCCCTGGTCTCGTTTCTCTTATTCTGTCTCCCTTCTGGTTTCATTGCATGTCGCGCACATTGGAAATCATCTCTCTATCTTGTTTATAAATATGTTTATGATTTCGCAACACATGGTGCACAAAGGAAATCATCTTTGCCCCCCTTCCCTCTTCTAGCATCTTTATTTTCCTCTCTTTTCATCATTTTTACTTATATTGTGGTAAGAATACTTCTGGCCACTCTATGTCTCAATATGATAGATGTATTATGTCAGCTTGGTTTAGTTCGTACTACTCTCTTCTTTGAATTATAAGTTTATGGGTTCAAGCCACATAGTGGATTTGAGCACTGAATCTAGGCTTACATTTCGGTGCAGCACTGAGGGATTGCTGCATTGTCTGAGGTACTGTCCCTAGGCTCAATTGGTTGCACTCTCGCCTCTGCGAGGTCCCGTCTGGCCAGGTGGATGTAAAAAATCTCATGGCACTATTTCGAGAAGAGATGGGGAATCCTCCTGGTGTCCTAGCCAACATTAATCCCTCAACTCATGCCTAAAAAACAGATTATCTGGTCATTATCACGTTGCTGTTTGTGGACCTTGCTGTGCGCAAATTGGCTGCTGCGTCTCCTACATTACAACATTTTCAACCTTAGCGCCCTAAATGCAAAGTATCATGAGGCAGGAGTACATTTTAGGCATGCACCTGATTTACAGGCCTCATCAGTTTTCATCATTTTAATGTAATTTTAATGCTTTGGGACTAACCTGCACCTTGAAAATGTTTAAATAAAAATAGTTTAAACATTTTCCTTCTTTTCTGCTTCGTCCCTGGTCTCGCTTCTCTTATTCTGTGTCCATTCTGGTTTCATTGCATGTTGTGCACATTGGAAATCATCTCTCTATCTTGTTTATAAATATGTTTATGATTTCGCCACACATGGTGCACAGAGGAAACCTTCTTTGCCCTTAGTACTAACTAAGCCAAGCTGACATAAAACATCTCTCATGTTGCGACGTACAGTGACCAGAAATATTCTTACCACAATAGCAGTTAGATGAAAAGAGCTTTGAGACCTCCTGAGGTCATGTAAAGCGTTATATCAATGCAAGTCTTTCTTTCCAAACCCAGGCCCTGTCTACTTGCTCAGGTGAATGTAAAAGATCCTATGGCACTATTTGAACAAAAGCAGTGAGTTGTCCCGGTATCTTCCTCCCCGAATCAAGGTCACCTAAGGTAGATTGTTTTGCTCATTCATTTATCTGCTGTTTGTTAGACCTGCTGTGGCAAAATTGGTTGCCATGAACTGCACTGTGAAAATTTTCTCTGTTTGATGTTTCCAGAGAAATTCTGAACACGTTGGGATATATTTTCACCTCTCGCGTGGATATTCACGAACCGGGCGCACTACTCTGGAACTTAGGAGAGCAACGGACACTTGCAATGAGTTTTGTCCATAAAAGTGCACCGCACTTTAGGAAAGATGCGAAGGCCTTAGAGAGGGTGCAGAGAAGATTTACTAGAATGATTCCAGGGATGAGGGACTTTGATTACGCGGATAGACTGGAGAAGCTGGGGTTGTTCTCCTTGGAACAGGGAAGGTTGAGAGGAGATTTGATAGAGGTATCTAAAATCATGAAGGGTCTAGTCAGAATAGATAGAGAGAAACTGTTCCCATTGGCAGAAGGGTCAAGAACCAAAGGATGAGGATGTAAGGTGATTGTCAAAAGAACCAAAGGTAACATGAGGAAAAACATTTTTATGCAGCGAGTGGTTATGATCTGGAATGCTCTGCCAAGGGAGATGGTTGAGGCAGATTCAATTGTGGCTTTCAAAAGGGAACTGGATAAGTACTTGAAAGGAAAACATTGGCAGGGCTACGGGGATAGGGCGGGGGAGTGGGACTAGCTGTATTGCTCTTGCATAGAGCCAGAATGGACTCGATGGGCTGAATGGTCTCCTCTCGTGCTGTAACCTTTCTATGATTCTATGATTCTATGATTTGTTTAACGTCTCTGCCATTTCCTTATTCCCCATTATAATTTCTCCTGTCTCAGCCTCTAAGGAACCCACGTTTACTTTCTCTACTCTCTTCCTTTTTGCATACTTGTAGAAGCTCTTACAATATTTCTTGCTAGTTTACTCTAATATTCTATTTTCTCCCTCTTTATCAACTTTTTGGTCATCCTTTGCTGGTTTGTAAAACTCTCCCAATCCTCAGGCTTACTACTCTTCTTGGCAACATTATAAGCCTCTTCTTTTAATCTAATACTATACTTAACTTCATTTGTTAGCCACGGATGGATCACTTTTCCCATGGAGTTTGTGTTCCTCAATGGAATGTATATTCGTTGAGAATTATGAAATATTTCTTTAAATGTTCACCATTGCTTATCTACCGTCACATCTTTTATGTAATTTCCCAGTCAACCTTAGCCAACTCGCCCCTCGTACCTTTGTAATTGGCTTTGTTTAAGTTTAAGACTCTAGTTTTGGACATAAGTACGTCACTCTTGAAATCAGTGTGAAATTCTATCATATTATGATCACTTCTCCCCAGAGGATCCCTCACTATGAGATTACTAATTAACCTTGTCTCATTAGACAAGACAAGATCTAAAATAACCTGTTTGCTGGTTGGTTCCATGAAGTATTGTTCCAGCAAACTGTCTCGAATGCATTCCATGATCTCATCCTCCAAACTACGTTTCCCAATTTGATTTGCCCAATCTATATGAAGATTAAAGTCTCCCACGATAATTGCATTAGGGTTCTAAATCTAAACAAAGGAAACTACAAAGGTATGAGGAGTGAGTTAGCTATGATAGATTGGGAAGCTTCGTTAAAAGGCATGACGGTGGATAGGCAATGGCTAACATTTAAGGAACGAATGCATGAATTGCAACAATTATACAATGCTAGAGTCTATTATAAAGGATATGATAACAGGACACTTAGAAAATATTGATGGGAATAGACAAAGTCAACATGGATTTATGAAAGGGAAATCGTGTTTGACAAACCTACTGGAGTTTTTTGAGGATGTAAATGGTAGAATTGATAAGGGAGAACCAGTGGATATGGTGTATTTGGATTTTCAGAAGGCCTTTGATACAGTCCCACATAAAAGGTTAGTGTGTAAAATTAAAGCACATGGGATTGGGGGTAATATACTGGCATGAATTGAAAATTGGTTAACAGACAGGAAACAGAGAGTAGGAATAAATGGGTCTTTTTCGGGGTGACAGGCAGTGAATGACTAGTGGGGTACCGCAGGGATCAGTGCTTGGACCCCAGCTATTCACAATATATATCAATGATTTGAATGAGGGAACCAAATGTAATATTTCCAAGTTTGCTGATGACACAAAACTAGGTGGGATTGTGAGTTGTGAGGAGGATGCAAAGAGGCTTCAAGGCAATTTAGACAAGTTGAGTGAGTGGGCAAATACATGGCAGATGCAGTATACGTGGATTAATGTGAAGTTATCCACTTCGGAAGGAAAAACAGAAAGGCATAGTATTATTCAAATGGTGATAGATTGGGAAATGTTGATGTACAAAGGGACCTGGGTGTCCTTGTACACAGTCACTGAAAGCAAACATGCTGGCGCAGCAAGCAGTTAGGAAGGCAAATGGTATGTTGGCCTTCATTGCAAGAGGATTTGAGTACAGGAACAAGGATGTCGTACTGCAGTTATACAGGGCCTTGGTGAGACCTCACCTGGAGTATTGTATGCAGTTTTGGTCTCCTTACCTAAGAAAGGATATACTTGCCATAGAGGGAGTGCAGCGAAGGTTCACCAGACTGATTCCTGGGATGGCAGCACTGTCGTATGAGGAGAGATTGGGTCGACTCGGCCTGTATTCACTCGAGTTTAGAAGAATGAGAGGAGATCTCATTGAAACGTATAAAATTCTGACAGGGCTAGGCGGACTGGATGCAGGGAGGATGTTTCCCCTGGCTGGGGGGTCTAGAATGAAGGGCCACTGTTTCAGGATACAGGGTAGGACATTTAGCACTGAGATGAGGAGAAATTTCTTCACTCAGAGGGTGGTGAACCTGTGAAATTCTTATACCACAGAAGGCTGTGGAGGCCAAGTCACTGAAGATATTTAAGAAGGAGAGAGATAGATTTCTAGATACAGAAGGCATCAAGGGGTATGGGGAGAAAGCGGAAATATGGTATTGAGATAGAGGATCAGCCATGATCATATTGAATGGCGGAGCAGGCTCGAAGGGCCGAATGGCCTACTCCTGCTCTTATTTTCTATGTTTCTATGTTACAAGCTCCTCTTATTTCTTGATTAATACGCTGTCCAACAGTATAATTACAGTTTGGGGGCCTATATACTACTTCAACCAGCATTTTCTGCCCCTTGTTATTTCTTATCCCCACCCATACTGATTCTACTTCCTCATCTTTCGAGCCAAGGTCCTTTCTCAGTGCTCTCCTTATGTCATCCTTTTTTACTCAGTGAGTGGTTAGGATCTGGAATGCACTGCTAGAGGGGGTGGTGGAGGCAGATTCAATCATGGCCTTCAAAAGAGAATTGGATAAGTACTTGAAAGGAAAAAAATTGCAGCACTACGGGGATAGAGCGGGGGAGTGGGACTAGCTGAATTCCTCTTGCATAGAACCGGCACAGACTCGAAGGGCTGAATGGCCTCCTTTTGTGCTGTAACCTTTCTATGATTCTATGATTCTAACTCATGAGTCCTGTAAATCAGGTGCATGCCTAAAATGTTCTCCTGTCTCGTGACACTTGGCACTGAGGGCATTGAGAAAGAAAGACTTGTATTTATATATTGCCTTTCATGACCTCAGGATGTCCCAAAGCACTTTGCAGTCAATGAAGTACCTTTGAAGTGTAGTCACTGTTGTAATGTAGGAAACGTGACAGCCAATTTGTGCACAGCAAGATCCCACAAACAGCAATGCAATAATGACCAGATAATCTGTTTTTAATGATGTTGTTTGAAGGATAAATATTGGCCAGGACACTGAGAACTCCCCTGATTTTCTTCAGAATAGTGCCATGGGATCTTTAACGTCCACCTGAGAGCAGATTGGGCTTCGGTTTAATGTCTCATCTGAAAGACGGCACCTCTTGACAGTGCAGCACACCCTTGGTACTGCATTGAAGTGTCAACCTAAATTTTGTACTCAAGTCTCTGGAAAGGGGCTTGAACCCACAACCTCCTGACTCAGGGGCGAGACTGGTACCACTGAACCACGGCCGTCACTAAGGTTGGAAATACACCTATGATTTCACTCGACACAATCAACAGAGTAAGCTTATCTATTTTGTTTTATTTACCTTTTACTTTTTCGTATCTTATTATGTAATGCTTAAAATATAATATTATGATTGTGATTTTAATCTAACCTACCGTTAAATTCAATGGAAAGTAAAATCAGACTGAGTGTAAAACCGTTCTCGTCTCGTTAGTTTCTCGCCGGACTGGTTTGGTTAGAAAGACCCCCGATACTTTTTCCTGTACCTGTACTCGACCTCCTCTACTGGACCACCTCCTTGATATATCGTCAATTATTGGCTGAAAGTCAGTTCCAGTACCTGTTAATTTCAGCCAGTTGAGTCCCAAGGTACCAAAGTTTTATTTGGTCACGTCATTGAAACACTGCATTAGTGGGACCTTGTTAATGCAGTCAGGTTAAACATTTCAATCCACAAAACATTGTTTGCAAAAGATCAGTGGTTGTGCACAAGGCTTCAAATGGTAAACCACAGAGCGTGTGGCAGTTCCCAACTTAAGGTTGATGCTTTGCTTGATAGGCCCCACAAGAAATGTGTGTAAAGGTGTGTGTCCTTGCCCTTCGCAAACTCCTTCTTTATTTGAAGCCAGGTACAGAGGGTGGAGGTAACTGTACCATCGCAGTTGACAGCCTCGCTCCATGTACCTGACCCCTGTGCTTCGACCGGAGGGTGGTCTTTAGCCCGCCCCACCATCCTCCATTGGCACACATTCTGTAGCAGGGCCCAAGATGACAGCACCAAATGAAGCAGTGTTGCCCGCGTGTCTCTGCTGTGCCATTAGGGGGACAACTTGCACATTTTTCTGCTCCCCCCCCCCCCCCCAACCCCGACCACAAATCCCCCTTTTTATGATGAGCTGCAACCCTTTAAGTGCTGCTGCCTTGCCAGGTTCTGCACTTCCCGGCCAGCTGTGGTACAGGCCAAGCTGAGCAAGTTTTATCTGTGCCAATCATCTATTCAAATTAGGGAGAGGGACTCCCATTGAAAAATTTGGCTTGGACTGCCCTCCCCCCTCCCTAACTTATTCGACTGGCGCAGGTGGCCAGCACAACTTTATTTTTGCCTGTCTTTTTAACATTTTTAAATTCTCATCCTTGCTTTCAAATCTCTCCATGGCCTCGCCCCTCCCTATCTCTGTAATCTCCTCCAGCCCTACAACCCACTGAGATTTCTGTTCTCCTCCACTTCTGGCCTCTTGCGCATACCCGATTATCATTGTTCCACCATTGGTGGTTGCGCCTTCAGCTGCCTAGGCCCTAAGCTCTGGAGTCCCTTCCCTAAACCTTTCCGTGTCTCTACCTCTCTCTCCTCCTTTAAGATGCTCCTTTAAACCTACCTCTTCGACCAAGCTTTTGGTCACCTGTCCTAATATCTCACGTGGTTTGGTGTCAAATTTTGTCTGATTACGTTCCTGTGAGGCGCCTTGGGACATTTTACAATGTCGAAGGCGTGATATAAATGCAAGTTGTTGTTGTTGTCTTGCAAAGTCAGGGCTAATAACGTGTGTTGCTTTGATGCAAAATGTATTTTCCACAGATGAAAAGATGTAATAAAATAAAGGCTGCATCGCACTCTTGAGGGCAGCTGAGATCAAAAGTGAAAATTAAGTCACTTTGAATCACCAAATTTATGAATAGCTATAAAGAATTAAACTGAATCCTTAATACACAAGTTGTCAATGGTTGAGCGATGAGTTTTGATGCAAAGCAGTGGGAAGTGACTTGGGAATACACATCAGAACCTATTTGGCCACATAAAATCTTATTAAGTAACAGAGTTGATGCTGGCTATATTTTGGACTATTTTATACGTGTATTAGTGTCTATTTTATTTGTCTCACCTTGGACACATTCCAGTTTTAGTTCTTGTTTTGCTGATAGATTCTTGGTGATTCATGCTATTCCTTAGGATCATATTGTACCATTATTTCCTTGCTGTCTTCAATCTCTGTTCCGAATTATCAAATTTCTGCTCGCTGTAAGCCATATTGTTTGTATGTATTTTGTCTCTTATCTTCTGTCAAGATTTCCATTGAATTGCACATTTCAAGCAAAAATCCGGATGCTCTTTTGAAACTGTTCAGGAGCAGACTCTTTTCCATATTCTGCCCTCTTCCCAATGGCAGACCTGACAGTTATGAAGTATGAGAATAATTAGTTTGTTAGATGTCCTCTTTCATTTTCCAAATAGAAAGAACATAACTGCAAAAGTATAAATATTATGAGGCTATTTCTCGGCAGTACGAAAATCGTACAAAGTTATTTGTGAACTCGGGGGGGTAAATTTTAACCCTGAAGAATGGGTGGGTTGGGGGCGGTGGGGACTGTAAAAGTTTGGAGCGGGAACGAATCCCGGCTCCAACCCGCCGACTTCCGCGTTTCACCCAGACGCATCTGGGTGCGCGCGCACTGCTGGCAGGTTGACATTTAAAGGGGCAATTTGAAGTAGTTAAGGGAATTAAACTATAGCGTATTGAGGCAGACAAACATTTTTAACTCTACCTGAACCTGTCGCCCGTGGCCTCTGAAACGCACCATGGAAACGGAGGCGATTTGCAGCCCGCAGCCATTTGGACCTTAAAACCAGTGATTGACACATGTGAAGAAAAGGTGAGTTTTTGCAGCAGGGCAATCAGTTCTCTCAGACAAACCTTTGGTCTGGGAGTTCTTTGTGTTTAGATTGAGATTTCTTTGTTCACACTCAGAATTCTTGTGTTCTCACATATTTACCTACATTTTGGACCCTCTGAATCCGACACCATCAGGATTGGGGGGGGCGCACTGGATGTATTCAGCACGACATCTGAGGAGGAGGTAGAGCAATATCCGCCGTGTGCAGTTCTGGGAGTTGCAGCTCCACAAGGCAGAGGTGCGCCACAAGGACCTGCAGAAAAGCAGAGAGGGGAACAATGGAGTGGCCAAGGCGACAGGAAGCACTACCCTCGTGAGAGGGTCTACAGGTAGAGGGTGAGCTTCCTGGACCTCTCTGAGGAGCAGTGCCTACGAAGGCTCAGATTGAGTCGCCAGGTGGCCGCAGACATCTGCAGGCTTCTTCATGCAGAGCTGCTCCCGGCTGGGCCTGGTGGGCATGCATTGCCCGTCGCAGTTAAAGTCACCGCTGCCCTCAATTTCTTCGCCTCCGGATCCTTCCAGGTCGCCACTGGTGACATCACCAGGATCTCTCAGTCATCTGCACATAAAAGTATACAATAGGTCACGGATGGCTTGTTTGCCAGGGCATCCCACTACGTCAACTTTCCCTACGACGACATCAGCCAGTCTGAGAGGGCAGTGGGTTTCCATTCTCTGGCTGGCCTCCCACGGATATAGGGCGCAATTGATTGCACACATGTAGCAACCCGAGCATCTCCACATAAGCCAGGACTGTTCATCAGCAGAAAAGGATATCACTCCATCAATGCGCAGCTGATTTTGACCACTGGAAGAGGATTCTGCAGGTGTGTGCCAAATTCCCTGGCAGCTGCCATTCCGCGCGAATCCAAAATGCCGGCTCTCTTCCACACACAAGATACACTTAAGGGATGGCTCCTTGGAAACAAGGGATACCCCCTGCAGATGTGGCTCATGACACCTGTGAGGAACCTCACCAGTGAGGCACAGCAGCGTTACAACGACAGTCACATCACCACCGGGTCTGTCACTGAACAAGCCATAGGAATGCTGAAGATACATTTCTAGTGCCTGGATCGATCTGGGGGAGCCCTTCAGTACTCACTGGCGAGGGTGTTTAGAATAATACTTGTGTGTTGCATCCTGCACAACATCGCTCAACAGAGAGGGTTACCGGTGGATGAGGTCCCATGCGCTCGTGAAGCAACCGCACCTGCCATCAACATTGAGGAAGACGAGGAGGATGAGGATGAGGAGGATGAGGGTGATGATGAGGAGGAGTACGACGATGGGCGAACCAACGGCAGAGCAGTGTCTCACCTGGCTGCTCGTCATGGAACGATCACCACGGCCACCAACACCAGCCCCCTCGCCCCTCCACAGGTTGCACAAAACAGTCCTACAACCACACACACCCCCATTGTAAACACGTCCAATGGGTGACATCAAGTCTCGCCGTTCATGTGAAGCACATGAAAGGGACTCAAGAATGGGCAAGACATGGCAGTGGTGATGAGAATCATAACATTTAATGTGTATTTAACCAAAAACCAAATATAAATGAAACTCATGACATTCTGTCCAGACACCCTTTTGCATACCCTTGCTGATTACAAAACCTTAGATTTCCTCTTCCTACTGCTTCCATGTGTTACATCCCCTGTGGCTGCAGCAGAGGTAGTGGCAGGTTGCTCAGGTTCATGTCCGGACTGCTTGGATGCTTTCGGCCTACGACTTCTGGGTTTTGGAACCCATAAGGGCCCCCTCCAAAGACTGCTTCAGCTGCACCTGTGCAGGGGCAGACTCGGCCATCTGGAAAGGAGGCGGCATTGCGGGTACTGGTTGAGGTGGGGGCATCGGGTGAGACGTGAGGGCACGTTGAGTGGAGTCCCCATTTCCATGTCCCCTTTTGCCATCATCCCTCTCCTGGGCCAGGGCCACATCACTCCGACCACTCTGCTGGACAACAGTTTGTAGGACGTGTGTGATGTCTTGGAAGGTCATTGCTAATGTTTCTGTCTGCCTAATGTTTCTGTCTGCCTATTTAAGGCAGCAGCTTGTTGCTCACCCTGAGTCCACATGGCTGTTGTCAGGGCTCGAACAGACTCATTTGTGAGCCATGCATGAAGCGCAATGGAGGCTGCCATTGTCTCCATCGCAGACATTTCCACACTTACCTGCACCTCCAGTCCACCAATGCTAGAGGTGGACTCCTCCAACCTCTGCATCACGGTGGAGACTGAGCGCGACAAGTCTTCCAGTACGTCGCAAAGCTGCATCTGTACCTCTATCATTCTCCTTTTCAAGCTGAGCAGAGCTTGGAGGGGAGGGCGCCCATCGGCGCAGACTCTCCAAAGCTGCCCCTGCCACCAGTATCTGCTCGCGTTCACTTGTGTGTGGTGACTCACCAGGTGACAACCCAACTAACTCTCTAATAGGACCCACCGAGGTGCGAGTATCTGCGCTGGTGCATGGCTTGCCAAGATGCACCCTCAGAGGCATGGAGCTTCTTTGAGGAATTGCCCTCGTCCATGTCTTCAGTACTTGGAGGCCCTGGAAGAGAAGATACAGCAATATTAAGATCTATCGCAGAAGTATTGTTGCGATGAGCATACTGAGGTTTGCAGCAGATCAATCATTGAGAATATCAGTCCATGTTATGTGTGAGGAATGTTAAAGTTTTGTCGCCAGACTTTTGCGCTGTGCCAATCTCGGCATCCCCTTCGGCCAGACACTCCACCGTTTTGCTAATTTCCAAGGCCTCCTCCGCTGCCTCTATAAGGGCCACAACTTGTGAAGGCTCCCCTCCAGTCCGACTCCTCTCCCTTGCATTTTGCGCTCTCTTCTCCTACAAGGGAGAAAGTACAGACGTGTGAGTGAGTGAGTGAGGGTGACGGGCTCACCTGATGGATGCATTGCTCTGGGTCAGGCTGACAATGAATGAGATGCATCAGAGGGTGAGTATCAGACAGATTGATCACATTACATCAGGATTGGGGTGGGTGGGAGAGGTGGGTGCACAAATGGGGGATGAAGAAGTGCACAGAAATTGAAGGTAACTTGACACTGAGCCTTAAGTGGGTGTGAGGAGTGATGTGATGGAGTAGGCATCACAGGGCAGTGTGAGGGGGTGGGTGGGGGAGTAATGTTCACCACAGAATGCAGGTGAATCAGTAACTGTACTCACTTTTCCTGACCTGGTCAGGTCATTAAATCGTTTCCTGCACTGCAGCCAAGACCGGGGCACTGTGCTCCTGCTGCTGACCTGTTCTGCCACCTCCAGCTACGCCTTCTTAGTGTCAGGACCACGTTTCTTCCTGCTGTCAGGTGGGTATAAAACCTCCCTCCTGCCTCTCACAGCAGCCGGTAGTGTCTCCAGGGCGACGGCTGAGAACCTGGGTGCTGCCGTTCCTCTATGATGTTCCGTTCTGCTTTTTACTCCTTTCTCCTTCAAAATGCATTGTTGCACTGGCCCTTTACAGAGTGGGCTTTAAAACACGTCATGCGGGTGCGCAGTCCGCCCGCTGCGCAGCTTGAGGACGTGAAACCCGGAAGTTGAATTAAGTGGCTTCAATTGAGTCGCAATCACTCGGGAACAGGCGCAAAAATTTTTTCCGGGTTTCCCTCCCGCTAATTGACACCTCCCCCACCCCCCTGCTGAGATCCCACCTCATTGTTAAAATTTAGGCCCTGTTTCTTCTTTACTGCAAGAACCTCCATGGAGGAATTATGACCCTGGCATTTGTTTTGTTAGGAACTTGCAGGGAAAAGAATAAGTCCCAACTATGTCATAATTTTTGCAAATTTACATTTTGGCTGCACTTATGACCTATTTTAATTACGAGAGTTATGCAAGAGTGCTTATACTTCCTGCATATATAAAGTCAGTCTATTTCACTGTATAATGAAACCATTCCACTTGCAATACTTGGAAGGCGTGGTACTGTGAAGTGTTGTTGATACATCCTGAGGACATGAAAGGTGCTATATAAATACAAGTTTTCTAATTCTTTCTACTTGCCTTTATATCCTAGAATCATACTGCACATCGTGCCTGTGCCAACTCTTTGAAAGAGCTATCCAATTAGTCCCACTCCCCTGCTCTTTCCCCATAGACCTGCAAACTTTTCCCCTTCAAATATTTATCCAATTCCCTTTTGAAAGTTACAATTGAATTTGCTTCCACTGCCCTTTCAGACAGTGCATTCCAGATCCATGTCTAAGTCGTAAAACGAGTCCTGATATTTCAGGCCTATACCCTCTGATACCTTCACAAATAATGGTGAATTTGCAGTGGATTGTGAATTGGTTTTGGAATAAAAAGCAGAGGGACAATAAATGCACAGACTGTGGGCAGTAACCAGCTGCTTTCTGCATCTGCGCATTCTATATCTTGCATGAAATGGCGGATGGTGCTTCAAATTTGATGCTGGAAACAGAATTATATGACATGGCGACCAGTTACATTCTTTGTATATTCACCACGTTTGGTGGTGTTTAGCTCCCTTAACAAATGCAAATCATTTTTTTCCCTCTTCTTGCTTGCTACTCTTCACCGCCAATTCTCTACTATCTTCTCCTGGAGATGATGACTCTCTGTTGGGGTACAGTTCTATTGGTGTTGGTCAATCTTTGGCCCCTCGTTCAAGTGGACATTATTCAATTTCTCCTCCCAAACCACCGAGGCTCTTTCTGCCACCACATCTGAGGTCAGCTAACACAATGGTTTTCCGTGTGAAGGACCACGGGCAAACATTAGCACATTCCTGGGGAACCCCGTCCTAACTTCCAAAAGATAGTGTCAGCTGCTCAGTAAAAGAGTGTTATTGATACAGAAAATTTCTTTTATTAATGTATAGCACAGAAATACCATCAGAAACAAATATGAAAATCTTCCATAATATAAAAGCAAAATACTCCGGATGCTGAAAATCTGAAATAAAAGCAGAAAATGCTGGAAAATACTCAGCTGGTCAGGCAGCATCTACGTTTCAGGTCGATGAACTTTTCATCAGAACTGGAAGATGTTAAGAGATGAACGGCTTTTAAGCAAGTTCAGAGCCAGGGAGAAGGGGGCGCAGGAAAAGGACAAAAGGTTTGTGTTAGGGTGGAGGGCAGGAGTGATTAAATTACAAAAGTGAGGCAAAATGAGGTGATGGTGAGACAAGTATAGAAACAAAAGATGGGTCCAGAGGAGGTGTAAAAGATTAATCTTATGACCGATGGACTGAAGTCTGATGACCTCCTGGGAACCCCTGGGATTTTTTCACAGGTCCCTTGGGTCCAGCGACCCCAGTTTGAAAAGCCATGAGCTAACTGAACAAAGACTGGGGATTGAAACTCGAGGCCTTCCTGAACTGCACGCTTCTACCAGCCACTGGATAAACTCCTTAAGTCATCGGAGAGCCATAAATCAATTTTTAATATAGCAGTGCTTTCCAGAAACATCTGTTCAATTCTGTCAGAGTAACTGAACAATTTACTCAATTGCTACAACAACACGATTTGCCTGAACACCATCTTTCTCTCCGCTCCCTCTTATTTATGCTGCACACTACAGTGACTGATATGTAACAGCCAGATTGAGCACCATATTTTATATCCTGGGGGGACTTTTTGAAGCAAAATAATCATCCTGCATTTCATGCTTTTAAAGCACAACTCAAGAACTTGACTGTCAAGAGTGCATTTCTGATCAAGATGCTGGTGAAAATGCTGAGATTGTTTGAAGGTATCGCCCAGATTATTATTAACAACGTCAACTTGCATTTATAATAACGCCTTTAACGCAGAAAAATGCCCCAGGGCATTTCATAGAAGCGTAATCAGGCAAAAATCAGCTCCGTCAAAAAAGGAGATATTAGAGGATTGACTAAAAGCTTTGTCAAAGAGGTTGGGTTTTAAGGGGGGGAGGGTTTAAAGGAGGAGAGGGAGGTTGAAAGTCAAAGACATTTCGGGGAGGAATCGCAGAACTGAGGGCTGAGATGGCTGCAGGCATGGCCGCCAATGGTGAAGTGCAGGGATGTTATGCTGCAGTGGGGCTATGGTAGTGTAGTGGTCAAGTTACTGGATTAGCATTCCAGCAACTTAGACCAATAATCCAGTAGAACATGATATCAAATCCCACCATGATAGTTTGAGAATTTGATTTCAATTTTAAAAATCTGGAAATAAAAAAGCTGGTATCAGTAAAAGTGACTATGAAGCAGTTGGATTGTCATTAAAACCCAACTGGTTCACTAATGTCCTTGAGGGAAGGAAACCTGCTCTCCTTACCCGGTCTGGCTTATACGTGACTCCAATCCCACACCGACCTGTTTGACTCTGAAGTGACCTTAGGGCAACTAGGGATGCACAATAAATGTTGGCCTTGCCAATGATGTCCACACCCCCAGATTGGAAAAACAAAACAATTTTGAAGAATCCCAAGAGAGCCACAGATGGTAGATGTGGGCTGATCCAAGGGGGATTCAAGCTTGGAATGGTGGCAGGAGAGTAGGAAGTCATAGGACTGGTGGTGGAAATAGGGGAGGCAAGTACCCAAGAGGGGAGAAAAGACTGGGTGACAGGAAGGGGAGGCGACGGGAGGGAGGAGACAAGATAGAAAAAAGAGGGTGGAATAGAAGTAATGGGCTCAAGTCTTGAACAGCTGCCTAAGCAGCCCACTTGATTGGCACCCCATCCACCACCCTAAACATTCACTCCCTTCACCACGGTGCACTGTGGCTGCAGTGTGTACCATCCGCAGGACGCTGCAGCAACTCGCCAAGGCTTCTTCGACAGCACCTCCCAGACCCGCGAGCTCTTTAACACCTAGAAGGACAAGAGCAGCAGGCACATGGGAACAACACCACCTGCATGTTCCCCTCCGAGTCACGCACCACCCCGACATGGAAATATATTGCCTTTCCTTCATCGTCGCTGGGTCAAAATCCTGGAACTCCCTTCCTAACAGCACTGTGGGAGAACTTTCACCACACGGACTGCAGCGGTTCAAGAAGTCGGCTCACCACCACCTTCTCAAGGGAAATTAGGGATGGGCAATAAATGCTGGCCTTGCCAGCGACGCCCACATCCCATGAACGAATAAAAAAAAGTAAGCACAATAATGGGCACAGAGGGAATCCATATTACATAGAGATTAGAAGAGTTGTAAACAGAGGACCTTCCCCCTTAATCCAGGTGCCTAGATCAAAACATTGTTGTAGTCAGGATATTCCATAACTTAATGTAACAGTAAATGGTACAATGGCCCAGAAATTTCATCTAAAATAACAGTAAGCTCAACAGCGCTCACCGTTATTAGTGGCAAAATCGAAGAGCAAGTTGCGGCATCCGCACATGCGCAGTTAAATGCGGAAATCAGGAGCTTGCTCTTCCTGGTTCGCTGGCGATATGACATTAAAGGGACCTTGCCAACTGGAATCACTGGAATCAATGGACCAGCGCCAACTTGCTCTCCTGCCCAGCTGGAAACTAAGTAATAGCGCCACAAAAATGGTGAGCTCATAAATATCAGCTCTAAACTAAGATTTAACGGCATGGTAAGTCTTAATGATTGCCAAACAACCTCTCTGGCACCGAAAATTAAATTTGAAAATGTGGAGTCTCATTAATTGTGATTTTAAGAGTTGTTGGATATTTTAAAAAATGTTTTTTAATTTTAATTTTTTAACTTTCTCTTTCTGTCTCTTTTATCTCTATCTTTTAATTCGATATTTCTTACCCTCCCTTTATTTCGCTGTCTCTAACTGTTTCTACAAGGTTTTTAATTTTTTACCTTTCACTTCCTGGTTTTTGACACACTGACTATCCAAGGATTGTCAAAAATGCTGCAATCTGATTGGTCGAGGAGAGCGTGCTCTTCTCGTTGCTCGCATGGTCCTCGCTTCGCTGGAGTTAACGCTGGACTCTTTTCAGTTTTGAATTAGAGGAACTTCACGCAGTAAAGACCACGGTAAATTTGCGGGTGAGAATAAATCTATGGAACGGCGAGCGCTTTTCGTTCACTGCTCCGAGCAATTTCCGGGCCGATATCTAATTAACCAACTGTTTGCCCACAGGTGCAAAAATTCACTGAATCAACAACCAGACCAAACACTCCTCAAAGCAAGGCTCATAACCCAACAGAAGTTGTGCTTTAATGGTGAGTCTCCCTCTGCGGGTTCATTGGATAAAGGCACAGGTCCCTGGTCTGTTCTGATGCCCTGAAGGTTTACTGAGTAAAGGTGGCTCGGCCTCCCTGTGTCAAGATGTCCCCCTGCATATACCTACTCCTGTCTTTGTCATAATTCTGAAACCTTTGTCCAGGAACTTTCGTTTTAAAAGTAGAATCTTCCATATTCTTCTAGGATCACCTGTGCAGCAGGTTCAACGCGTCAAAAGTCAGATGGAGACTATGGCTTTAAGGACATAGATCAATTGGCTTTAGGACCATCTAGTTCTTGGTCCATCGGGCAGGTCCAAGAGATCAAATACAGACTTCACATCGTATATCCCCCAATTGATTCTCTTGTCAAATATGAGTCCAACTCTCTCTTAAAATGACTGATGCTCTAGGCCTCGATTGTGTTCCTGGGCTGTCCATTCCATACATTCACCACCAGTGTGAAATATTTATATTTGATCTATACATTCACCTTCTGAGTTTCATCCTATGTTCCCTCGTTGTTCTTCTCCGGGTCATGGTAAACAGTTTCTTGGGGTTCAACTTATTGATACCTTGAGGATCTTGAACACCTGAATAAGATTCCATCTCTCCGTTTCTGTGGTCTTTCTTTGTAGCCCAGATGCCTGATGACAGATATTGGATGGGTTTCCTTTGCTGCACTTTTTCTAGGTGCCAAGATGCCCTTCCTATAAAATGGTGACCAGAATTGCACAAAATACTCCAGATGGTAAAAAAAACCATTGCCCTGTAGAGGTTCAGTATCACATCCTATGGTTTGTTTTCTATTCTGTGCACTGTATGACCCAAAATCCTGTCTCTGATGTACACTGAGCAGATGATTTCAAAGATCTGTTCAAGAATATACCCTCAAATCCTTTTCCTGTGTTGTATCCTGCAGACTAAGACCATTTAATTTATAGTTCCAATGTTTATTCTTCTGTAGTCTTGTGCAATTTGTGACAATGGGAGAGGATATTACCTGGCAAATGTTACTGGAAAACTTGCTGATCTTTATGATCTGACTATGCAGCTTCCTCTCATGGTTGGCCCACTAGAAGTCAAAACCATCTCTGCAGGAAGATTGGTACAAAGCTTCCTATGGATTCAGGAGGAAATCTCAAATCCTTCCTTTAGTAGAATCATAGAATCATAGAATCATAGAAGTTACAACATGGAAACAGGCCCTTCGGCCCAACATGTCCATGTCGCCCAGTTTATACCACTAAGCTAGTCCCAATTGCCTGCACTTGGCCCATATCCTTCTATACCCATCTTACCCATGTACTACATGTTATAGAGCATGATGTGGCCAAGTTTCAATAACTGGATTCTTCATCCAATAGAAAGAAATAACTTGCACTTATATAACGCCTTTCATGGCCATAGGACATCCCAAAGCTCTTTGAAGTGTAGTCACTGTTTAATGTTGGAAACACGGCAGGCAATATCCACACAGTAAGGTTCCACAAACAGCAATGTGATAATGACCAGATAATCTGTTGTACCGATGTTGGTTGAGGGATAAATATTGGCCAGGAATCTGGGGAGAATTCCCCTGCTCTTCTTTGAATAACACCATCAGATCTTTTTACGCCCTGAGAGGGCAGACGGAGCCTCAGTAGAACGTCTCTCCTGAAAGACAGCTCCTCCAGTAGTGCAGCACTCCCTCAGTACTGCACTGGAGTATCAGCCTACATTATGTGCTCCAGCCTCTGGAGTCTCTTCAACCCACAACCATCTGACTCTGAGGCAAGAGTGGTACCAACTGAGCCATGGCTGACACCTATAGGGTTCTTTCCACATATTCAGTGTAGTAGGTGGCACATTATTCATAAATTAAGGTCAAAACTGCAGTATGCTCAGGAACTGGTGTTTATAAAAACAAACCAACTTTTGCTCTGGAATAAGTACAAGCAAATATTACAGATAATCTATTTTCCCTGAACTAATTTCAAGGATGGCAACACAAGCATCTATCATACTCTACATCAAATGGCCACGGTAATATATATTGCTGGCAGTATGACCACTGTCAGTCTTTCTAACAAACAAACCATCGTGTGTTGATGAAGAGTGTAAACCAGATCAAGGCCACATAACCGTCCTTATCAGCACACTGGGTTTTATTTGTTACAAAGACTGATAAGCATCGTGGCCCCAGCAATGTTAAATATTTCTGTACCCATTTGAGATGGAGATGATGGGTGTAAGTCCTACCCCACTTTGTGTTAATTCTGTAAAAATAGGATTATCCATAATATTTCCTTGTCCTTTTTGTGGGACCAGCGAGTTTACTTCATTGCTTCAATGGGTATCAGCTCACTTATTCCATTCTCGTGCATCTGTTCTTCATATTAAGCCTAGGCAATTGGCCAGCAGGCTATTGACCCATGGGCATATCTCATCTAAGGCAGATCCTACCCTCATCAGATGTCCACGTATGCTCAATGCCTGACCTGATGAGTGTCTCCACCGTTTTCTGTCTGTGTTCCAGAGAACCAAGATCTTCCCTGAATCTTCCGACAGTCCACTTGCTAGTCTATTTAATGTGATGTGTAGCTGTACACTACATATGCAGAGATGAAATGAGGACATTTTTTTTTACACAGCAAGTTATTATGATCTGGAATGCACTGTTTGAAAAGATGGTGGGAGCAGATTCAATAGTAACTTTCAAAAGGGAATTGGATAAATACTTGAAAGAGAGAACATTTGCAGGGCTATGGGGAAAGAGCAAGGGAGTGGGACTAATTAGATAGTTCTTTCAAAGAGCCAGCACAAGCACGATGGACCGAATGGCCTCCTTCTGTGCTGTATGATTCTATGATTTGAGCATCCATTGATTCCAACCATCAAAGTGCACAATCAAAGACAGAATTTCAGTGACATGGTGATGGCTGCTTTCTTGTTCAATATGTTAACTGGGGATCTATTGTAAATCCTAGCAAAACCGAACTAATGGAGTTCAAAACAAAATTATGGACAATCAATGCCACTGGGATCTGTGATATGTGGGAAGCAAGTGTAGGAGGGGGATTAACCTCAGCACTATTAGACTTTTAAATATTTATTTCACACTACTGTATGGTTTTGATATGGAGGAAAACTAATGTATGCCCAATATTTAATTATATTTGTTGAAGAAAAAGAAACAAATTTATAGCCCCTTTCATGACCTCAGGATTTACCCAAAGCACTTTACAGCCAACAAAGTACTTTTGAAGTGTAGTCACTGTTGTAATGTAGGAAACGTGGCAGCCAATTTGCGCACAGCAAGCTCCCACATACAGCGCTGAAATAAACAACCAGATAATCTGTTTTAGGTGTTGGTTGACAGATAAATATAGGCCAGGACACCGGGCATAACTCCCCTGCTGTTCTTCGAAATAGTGCCATGGGATATTTTACATCCACCTGAGATGGCGGATGTGGCCTCTGTTTAACGTCTCATCCAAAAGACAGCACCTCCTGTTAATTGTATAGAAAGGAATTACATCAATTGATGAATGATTAAGTTCAGGTGCATGAGCTATTTGGAACTCCGGCTCCCATATATAAGGGAGTAGGCTTGGGGAAGAGGTTGTGGGTATTGGTGTAATGTAAATTCCAGCAAATAAATGTGTTCAATCCTTCACTGGCTGGTTGTAACACCTCTGACAATGCAGCATTCTCTCTCTCTAGATTATGTGCTAGTCTATTTAATGTTAAGCTTTATTCCCTATAATGGGATTTGAACCCACAACTTGTTGAATTTAGAGGCAAGAGTGCAACCCACTGAGCCACAGCTGACACTATAAGTTGGCTTTGTGTTTATTATTGTTATGAATTTAAGCTTTGAGTAAAATGCAATGTCATTTTGCCCTCCCCAAAAATTGTAAAAAAAAAGGAAACTTTTCAAGAGCCACTGGATGACTTTTCTGTTTGGTGGCATTTAACCTGAAGTGCTAATGCAATGTTTTGTGTCTTTGGTGTAACTTTAAATTGGAATCATAAAAGTAATCATTTTAAAATGTACCTGCTTGTAAGCTGTAGAAAATAAGTGAGTCCTGGAAATATGTTCTCAGGCCAAATAGACTGTGGTGCTTGGCTAGAAGTTGCCAAATTATTAATAATGTTTCAGATTTCATGCAAGATGGGCATGACTGCAGGAAGTATCGGATTGAAGTCTGATCCCATAAAGCCTTAGGCATTGCCTTTCAATTAGAGCCAAGGAATTCTTGGTTGCCTTGTGAGCTGGTCTTTCGTCCTCCTGCTGGGTTTTCCCATCATTATCTCCTGTGTAACTCCTGCTGAATTAATTATTTGAGTGGAATCTGTTTCCGATTGGCTTTTTATGATACTCTGGTGGCTCCAAGTCCTAATTCAAATTAGAATAAATGCCACCAGTGTTTAATGCTGAAAGCTGTAATTGAAGATTTTTGTGCCATGTGGGCCCTTATTATGTGGGGATACTCTGAGCTGGCTGTGAATATTCTACATACAATGCTATTCTCCAATGAACTGCTACCAATTCAAATCCATGCACATATTGATAACATTAGTTTACCAGATCTGAGGATTTTGTAAAATATGAATCTAAAAATGTGCGTGCATGCGTGCGTGTCAGGGTCGTACATAGCGGACAGTCACTAGTAAATCCAATAGGGAATTCAGGAGAAACCTCCTTACCTGGAGAGTGGTTAGAATGTGGAACGCATCACCAAAAGGAGTAGCTGAGGTGAATAGCATAGATGCATTTAAGGGGAAGCTAGATAAACACATGAAGGAGAAAGGAATAGAAGGTTATGCTGATAGGGTTAAATGCAGAGGTGTGGGAGGAGGCTCGTGTGGAGCATAAAAACCTGCATGGATCAATTGGGCTCAATGGCCTGTTTCTGTATTGTGAATTCTATGTAACATTTGTTGATGGAAACAAAAGTTTCATGAAAACCAAAATTGTATAACTCCTGAAGCTAAAACCTTTTTTTAAAAAAACAAGAGACTTGATGCCTATTTAATGGGAAGTTGAAATTGCTGCTACCTCACATTTATTTTAATGATCTTAACTAGAACTCTTTCTGTAAGGTTACTGGGCTCTGACTCTTTATCATGTTAGATTTGTTTTGTCTTGGAACAGCCGTTACATCAAATGCCTATTAAAATGTGCAAAACACTTGAAGCCAAGGACTTTGTCGGAGTGCTGTGTGAGGACAAACTATAATTGATTTTAAATCTGTGCTGCAAATCATCTATTTTGCTTGTGGTGAGTTGGCTGTTTTCAGCTTTTCTGTCTTGGAGATGTTTAGCATAAAGATAATGGTTTACTGAGAGTATAATATCCCTTTACTTTGTTCATAAATATAAAAAATAATCACAGCAAACTCTCCACGCTAGGTTTAAATACAGGGATTATTTGCTGTAGAATTTCTGTACCTTTTTAATCAATTCAGAAATCTTTCCATACAGAATAATGATTTCCGATACATTAAGAGGGCAGAAACACACATTATTTTCAGTACAAGCTTTTAAAAGACCTCTGAAAAAAGATTGACATATAAATTGAGTGGACTTACTGACAGCCACCTTTAACAGTACTTGCTGATTGCCTGACAGAAGTTGTTGATTGGGATTCTGCCAGTTTTCTGTCTCCCCTTGAGGTAGAATGTCTGGGCTACCATGTAATGGAACAGTAACCTTTCACAACAGATACAAGCAACTTTGAGTCACAAACAGTCTTGGACTTGTGGCCATCCAGTTTTGTTTTTCCAACCATTTCACACTTTACTCCAAAGGCTTGAAAGGTTTCAAGAAAGCCTGTAGTTAAAAATGACAGTTATCATCTTAACTGTGAACCTGAGGTTAATCATGATAACCCAAATTTCCTTTTGATTCTCAATCCATTTGGTTATGGGAAATGAACCTCCCTAATTTGGAAATTTACTGTGTCGTGTACCAGATAAAATGATCACAAAAGCTGCTGGATTGTTGTAAAGACCTAACTTGTTCACTAATGTCCTTCAGGGAAGGGAACCTGCTACCATTACCTGGTCTGGCCTACATGTGACTCCAGTCCCACTCTACATGGTTGACTCTTAATGTCCTCAAGGCAAATGGAATGGGCAATAAATGTGGCCACGTCCTGAGAACTTTTCAAAAAAATATATTTTGAAACGTTTTCAGCCTTTGCAAAAGTGGGGAAGAAATTCTGGATGAGACCAGCATGACAGAAAACTCAATATGGACCCAGAAAACAGAGTGTAATGGAAATTGACGTGACACTGAACTCAAATCCTGTGTTTGATGGCTGACTAAGTGGATAAGGAGGGTGCAACAAGGGTGGTCCTGTTAGGCAATCCAAGGCACCTCCACAGAGGATTGGCAATGCACCATTCTTGACAGAAGATGGTGGCCAGACTTGGTGCTGTCTAGGAGGTGGGAACGAATGTTGGAGAAGGCAACACATTATAAGGAACCTGGAAGGTAAGACTACCAATGTACATCTTAAATGGCTCACTATTCCATGCAACAAATCATTCTACATTTACTGCTCACCCTTGCACAACCTTACACCTCTTTCACTGCAGCTTAGTGACATCAATTGAGGAATGACTGTTGGCTAGGACATTGAATGTCTGCACCTTTTTAATCAATTCAAAAATCATTCTGTACAGAATTGTGATTTCCTGCACATTAAGAGGGCAGAAAAACTCATTCACTTTCAGTAGAAGCTTTTAAAAGACCTCTGAGAAAAAGAATGACGTATAAATTGAGTGGACTTTATATGTCAATCTTGCAGCTACCTTTAACAGTACTTGCTGATTGCCTGACAGAAGTTGTTGATTGGGATTCTGCCAGTTTTCTGTCTCCCCTTGAGGTAGAATGTCTGGGCTATCATGTAATGGAACAGTAACCTTTCACAACAGATACAAGCAACTTTGAGTCACGGGCAGTCTTCGACGTGTGGCCATCTAGATTATTTTTCTAACCATTTCACACATTACTTTGAAAGCCTGAATGTCTTCAAGAAAGTCTGGAGTTAAAATAGACTGCAGTTTCTTTCTTTTATCTTCTTAACTGTGGCCCATTGGAAGTCTAGTTAATCTGAGGACCACGATAATCCAAATTACCTTTGATTATAAATCCATTTGATTATGGCAAACGAACCTCCTAATTTGGAAACAGTTAGCTGAATCATGCATAATTTATGGAATTAGTGACCACAGTGGAGCATTTTCCTTTCTGCTGCCCAGGTCTGAAAGGTTAAAGTGTATGGGAGAATGATGTTTTGCTGTGCTGTTCAGTTAATGCTTTGAAGGGAATACGCTATCATGACACTTGGTATCAGCTGTGAGTACAGCCATTTACATAATGAGATGGCTACATTAAATATATATTCATGACTGATTGATTATAATTTAATTAAAGTAGAAAATGATTCTGCCTCTACTTGCATAATGTTGGCACTGCACAAATCCAAAATTCTATAGTAAATGCGTTAGTTTAGAAGTTGATAAGTTTCCAGAGATTATTGTGCTACCAATTATTTTTATTTCATTTTGCAAAAATTTAATTGCATGACAGACATTTTGATCGCATTCTGAAAATTATATAGACATTTTGTGGATAGATGAACAAAAGCAAAATTGCTGGAAATACAGAGTCTGGTCAGCATCTGTAAAGAGAAAAGACAAATTCACGTTTGCTTCACATTTTCAGTAGTTGTAGTTGATTTTTTCTTATCTGTTTATTTATGAATAGAGCTAATATTGTTCAAACAAACAGGAACATTTCATGCGTATAATGTGTTTCTGTTTACACATTGAATGATAAGGGCTTTGTAAGTATAACACTATTGACTTTAATGATAGGAGTCACATCATAGAATCATAGAATCATTGGTTACAGCACAGAAAGAGACCATACAGCCCATCGAGCCTAGTCCGACTCTTTGTAAGAGCAATCCAGTTAGTCCCATTCCCCTGCTCTTTCTCCATAGCCCTGCAAATTTTTTCCCTGTATTTATCCAATTCCTTTTTGAAAGCCACAATTGAATCTGCTTCCATCACCCTTTCAGGCAGTGGATTCCAGATCATAACCACTCGCTGCGTTAAAAAACTGTTTCCTCATGTTGCCTTTGGTTCTTTTGCCAATCACCTTAAATCTGTATCCTCTAGTTCTTCATCCTTCTGCCAATGGGAACAGTTTCTCTTTATTTACTTTATCTAAACCCTTCATGATTTTGAACACTTCTATCAAATCTCCTTTTCACCTTCTCTGCTCCAAGGGGAACAACCCCAGCTTCTCCAGTCTATCCACGTAACTGAAGTCCCTCATCCCTGGAACCATTCCAGTAAATCTTTTCTGCACCCTCTTCATATTCTTCCTAAAGTGCTGTGCCCAGGATTGGACACAGTACTCCAATTGTGGCTGAACCACTGTTTTATAAAAGTTCATCATAATCTCCTTGCTTTTGTACTCTATGCCTCTATTTATAAAGCCCAGGATCCCGTATGCTTTTTTAATCCGTTTCTCAACCTGTCCTGCCACCTTCAAAGATTTGTGCACATATACCCTCAAGTCCTTGTTCCTGCACCCACTTTAGGATTGTACCGTTTAGTTTATATTGCCTCTCCTCATTCTTCCTGCCAAAATGTATCACTTCGCACTTCTCTGTTAACTGTCATCTGCCACATATCCGTCCATTCCACCAGCCTGTCTGTGTCCCCTTGAATTCTATCACTATCCTCCTCACTGTTCACTACACTTCCAAGTTTTGTCATCTGCAAATTTTGAAATCGTAAAAATTACACCCAAGTCCAGGTCATCAATATATATAAAAAAAAGCAGTGGTCCTAGTAACTACCCGGGGAACACCACTGTATACCTTC
The DNA here is from genome assembly GCF_035084215.1 of Heptranchias perlo. Taxonomy (NCBI): domain Eukaryota; kingdom Metazoa; phylum Chordata; class Chondrichthyes; order Hexanchiformes; family Hexanchidae; genus Heptranchias; species Heptranchias perlo. Next base: position 57,737,225 of record NC_090339.1, on the reverse strand, counting down.
CTCCAGTCTGAAAAACAACCGTTCATCACTACTCTCTATTTCCTGTCACTTAGTCAATTTCATATCCATGCTGCACTGCTCCTTTTATTCCATGAGCTTCAATTTTGCTGATAAGCCTATTATGTGGCACTTTATCAAATGCATTTTGGAAGTCCATATACACATCAACTGCGCTGCCCTCATCAACCCTCTCTGTTACCTTATCAAAAAACTCAATCAAGTTAATTAAACACTATTTCCCTTTAACAAATCCTTGCTGGCTTTCTTTTATTAATCCACACTTGTCCAAGTGACAATTAATTTTGTCCCGGATTATCGTTTCTAAAAGCTTCCCCACCACCGAGGTTAAACTGTCTTATTCTTACACCCTTTTTTTGAACAAGGATGTAATATTTGCAATTCTCCAGTCCTCTGGCACCACCCCCATAATTAAGAAAGATTATGGCCAGCACCTCTTCAATTTCTACCTTTACTTCCCTCAGCAACCTAGGAGCATCCCATCTGGACCCAATGACTCATCTACTAATTAAAGGAGGATGAAAGACTCCATAAAAAGGGTGAACCAACCATGGCTAACGAAGGAAGTCAAGGATGGTATCAGGTTGAAAGAAAAAGCATACAACATGGCAAAGATTACTGGTAAGCCTGAAGATTGGGAAAACTTTAAAAACCAGCAAAGAATGACTAAAAGAATAATAAAGAGGGAGAAAATAAATTGAGTAAACTAGCAAGAAATATAAAAACTGACAGTAAAAGTTTCTACAAGTATATAAAAAGGAAGAGGGTAGCTAAAGTAAACATTGGTCCCTTAGAGGATGAGACTGGGGAAATAATAATGGAAAACAAGGAAATGGCAGAGGAATTGAACAGATATTTTGTATCTGTCGTCACAGTGGAAGACATTAATAACATAACAATAATAGTAGAAAATCAAGGGGCAAAGAGGAGGGAGGAACTAAAAACAATCACTATCACTAGAGGAAAAAGTACTAGGTAAACTAATGGGTCTAAAGGCTGACAAGTCCCCTGGACCTGATGGCTTGCATCTGAGGGTCTTAAAGGAAGTGGCTACGGAGATAATGGATGCATTGGTTGTAATCTTCCAGAATTCACTAGATTCTGGAAAGGTCCCAGCGGATTAGAAAACCGCAAATGTAACACCCCTACTCAAGAAGGGAGTGAGACAGAAAGCAGGTAACTATAGACCAGTTAGCCTGACATCTGTCATTGGGAAAATGCTAGAATCCATTATTAAGGAAGTAGTAGCAGGACATTTGGAGACTCATAATACAATCAAGGAGAGTCAACATGGTTTTATGAAGGGGAAATCGTGTCTGACAAATTTATTAGAGTTCTTTGAGGAAGTAACGGGCAGGGTGGATTAAGGGGAACCAATGGATGCAGTATATTTGGATTTCCAAAAGGCATTCGATAAGGTGCCACATGAAAAAAGATTACTGCACAAGATAAGAGCTCATGGTGTTGGGGGTAATATACTGGCATGGATAGAGGATTGACTAATTAACAAAAAACAAAGAGTTGGGATAAAAGGGTCATTTTCAAAATGGCAATCTGTAACTAGTGGGGTGCCGCAGGGATCAGTGCTGGGGCCTCAACTATTTAAAATATATATCAATGACTTGGATGAAGGAACAGAGTGTCTTGTGGCCAAATTTGCTGATGATACAAAGATAGGTGGAAAAGCAAGTTGCGATGAGGACACAAAGTGTCTGCAAAGGGATATTGACAGGTTAAGCGAATGGGCAAAAATTTGGCAGATGGAATATAATGTGGGAAAATGTGAAGTCATCCACTTTGGGAGGAGAAATAAAAAAGCAAAATATTATTTGAATGGAGAAATACTACAAAATGCTGCGGTACAGAGGGATCTGGGTGTCCTCGTACATGAAACACAAAAAGTCAACATACAGGTGCAGCAGGTAATCCAGAAGGCAAACGGAATATTGGCCTTTATTTCTAGGGGGATGGAGTATAAAAGCAGGGAAGTCATGCTACAACTGTACAGGGTGCTGGTGAGACCACACCTGGAGTACTGCGTACAGTTCTGGTGCCCTTATTTAAGGAAGGACATACTTGCATTGGAGGCAGTTCGGAGAAGGTTCACTGGGTTGATTCCGGGTAAGGAAGGGTTGTCTTATGAGGAAAGATTGAACAGATTGGGTCTATACTCATTGGAGTTTAGAAGAATGAGAGGAGATCTTATTGAAACATACAAGATTCTGAGGGGACTCGATAGGGTAGATGCTGAGAGGATGTTACCCCTCATGGAATCTAAAACTAGGGGGCATAGTCTCAGAATAAGGGGTCACCCGTTTAAGATGGAAATAAGGAGGAATTTCTTCTCCCAGAGGATTGTGAATCTTTGGAATTCTTTACCCCAAAAAGCTGTGGAGGCTGAGTCATTGAATACATTCAAGGCTGAGTTAGACAAATTTTTGATCAGCAAGGGAGTCAAAGGATATGGGGAGAGGGTGGGAAAGTGGAGTTGAGGTAAAAATCAGATCAGCCATGATCTCATTAAATGTCAGAGCAGGCTCGATGGGCTGAATGGCCTACTCCTGCTCCTATCTCTCATGGTCTTATGGTTTAAGTGCAGCCAGATTTTCTAGTATCTCCTCTTTATCAATCTTTAGCCATCTAGTATCTCAACTATCTCCTCTTTTACTGTGACTTTGGCAGCAGCATCTTCCTCGGTAAAGACAAAAGCAAAGTATTCATTTAATACCTCAGCCATGCTCTCTGCCTCCATGCGCTGATCTCCTTTTTGGTCCCCAGTTGGCCTCACCCCTCCTCTTACTACCTGTTTACTATTTATGTGCCTATAGAAGACTTTTGGATTCCCTTTTATGTTAGCTGCCACTCTATTCTCCTACTCTCTCTTTGCCCCTCTTACTTCCTTTTTCACTTCTCTTCTGTACTTTCTATATTCAGCCTGGTTCTCACTTGTATTAGCAACCTGACACCTGTCACATGCCCCTTTTTTCTGCTTCATCTTACTCTATCTCTTTTGTCATCCAGGGAGCTCTGGCTTTGGTTGTCTTACATTTTCCCCCTCGTGGGAATGTATCTAAACGGTACCCAAACCATCTCCTAATTAAAGGCAACCCATTGTTCGATTACAGTGTTGCCTGCCAATCTTTGATTCCAATTTACCTAGGCCAGATCCATTCTCAATCCACTGAAATTGGCCCTCCTCCAATTAAGTATTTTTACTCTAGATTGCTCCTTGTCCTTTTCTATAACTAATCTAAACCTTATGATACTATGATCACTGTTCCCTAAATGTTCCCCCACTGACACTTGCTCCACTTGACCCACTTTATTCCCCAGATCTAGATCCAGCAATGCCTCGTTGGGCCAGAAACATACTGATCAAGAAAGTTGTCCTGAACACACTTCAGAAATTCCTCCCCCTCTTTGCCCTTTGCACTATTACTATCCCAGTCTATATTAGGATAATTGAAGTCCCTCATTATCACTACTCTATAGTTCTTGCACCTCTCTGTAATTTCCCTACAAATTTGCTCCTCTATCCTCACCACTTGTTGGTGGCCTATAGAATACACCCAGTAGTTTAGTGGTGCCTCTATATTGTTTCTTAACTCTAATCAAATAGATTCTGCCTTTGACCCTTCTCTCTCCAGCACTGTGATATTCTCCTGAATCAATACTGCCATCCCTCCACCCTCCCTCCTATTTTTCCTTCCCTATCTTTCCTGAACACCTTGTATCCAGGAATATTTAGTACCAATCCTGTCCTTTTTTGAACCAGGTCTCTGTTATCACCACTATATCATATTCCCATGTAGCTATTTGCAACTGTAGCTCACCCACCTTATTTACCACGCTTTGTGTATTTACACACATGCACTGTAAACCTATCTTAGACCATCTCGTATTCTCTCTTAGTCTGATCCCTTCTAATACTGTATTATTTCTTACTCTCTCTGTTCTTAGTGAATGGATTTGGACACCAGATAATCAACTCACAACAGCAAATTGTTTTCATGACTTCATTGGCAGCACAGCAATGTAGAGAGTGTAGTTACCCAGATCAGCAGAACAGAGATAATAGTGTCTTTGGGCCTCCCTCCTTCCTATGTCTGTTCTATTAGTCAATGGCTCCACTGCCTAATCATACCCAGCTTGTTTATGATCGATTTTCTGTCTCATCTTACTTTTAACATCCGCAAGGTCCTTTTGCTTCTTATTTTTCAGCAGTTCATTATTTTCAAGAGTTAATTACCCTCTTTATGAGTGCAGATGTTCACTCTCTACATTATCAGAATTTAAACAATCATTTCTCTCCCTGCAATGTCCTTGTTATAATCTCATTTTGAGTCACAACCTACGTTCCTCTTTATCAAGCAGAAAAATATTGCACAAGTTTTATGATCGTCCATTTGAACAATATTATCCAATTTACATGGTAGCTTTATTTTAGAAAGCCTATTTTCTCGTTATTTCATACATTAGCAGGTTTACACAAGAACGCTATTGTTGATTTGTATTCATGCCAGTTAATTTCTAATTGCTTCAAAAAAATTAGGGCAATTGTGAGATGCTGGCTTAATAAGTCAGTGGGACCCCTGTGTGAGGCCCAAATGTCTTGCTGGCAGAGTGATGAATTGGCCTCATTGGATTTTGCAAGGCCAACTCATCAATATAACCTAAATGCTGGTCCTTAAAGGCATGCTGAGGAAATTTTAAAGAGATTTAAAAAGCCACTTAAAAGGAAGTGTACGTGGATCAAAACTATTGGGGTCTTTTTAAATGCTCAGGGGTAGTGTAGCCTGATAACCTCTGGGATTACTAGTCCAGGACCAGAACTGAGAGTTCAAATCCCACCATGGCAAGTTGGGAAATTGAATTCAATAAACCTGGTAATGTGTGGGCTAGCACCAGATAAAATGACCATGAAAGCTGCTGGATTGTTGTAAAAACCCAACTGGTTCACCACTGTCCTCGAGGGAAGCGAACTTACCACTCCTACCAACATCTGGCCTACATGTGGCTCCAGTCCCACTCTACATAGTTGAATGTTAATGCTTTCAGGGCAACTAGGAAAGGGCAATAAATATGGTCATATCCTGAGAAATCAAAAAAAAATGTTTTTTGAGAAGTTTTCAGTTTTTGCGCAGGTGGGGAAGAAGTACTGTATGAGAACAACATGACAGGAAACTCACAATGAAGCCAGAAAGCAGAGTGTAATGGAAATTGACATGACACTGAACTCAAATCCTGTGTTTGATGGCTGAGGAAGTGGACAAGGAGGGTGCAAAAAGGGTGGCCCTGTATGTCAATCCAGGGCACCTCCGCAGAGGATTGGCAATGCACCATTGCTGAGAGAAGATGGCCAGACTCAGTGCTGTCTACAGGAGTTGGGAGCAGGTGTCTGAGGAGATGGCACATTATCAGGAACCTGGGCATTAAGACTATCCATGTACTACATAAATAGCTCAAGAATCCACGCAACAAAGTGTTCTATATTTACTACTCGTCCGTGTCAAACCCTTGCACAACCTTACACCTCTTTCACTCTGTCATGGAGGTATCAGTTGAGGAAGGACTGTTTGTTACAACAAGAACACCCTGATCTTTTTTTTTAATCGTTCCATGAGACCTTTAACATCCTCCTGAACTACCAGAACAGGCACACATGACCTGTTGGCCTAGAATACCAACCTGACAGTAGATTTCCAAGTAGGGTAATCAAATATAAAGTACGACCACACAAGGCCCATATGACATTCTGAAAGCCAAGGTCTAGATGCCCTCAGAACAGTTACTTCAAGAATACTAAAACTGGTAAACTGCTATCGAAAGTGTAGTTGCTGCTGCTGATTCCTTAATTTATACTTAGTTGTTAATAACACAGATCTGTTGCTATGCTTCCGCTCAGCGGTAGCACTCTTACCTCTCTGTCAGAAGGTTCAAGCCCACTCCAGATACTTCAACAAATAATCTCGGCTGACACTTAACAGTGCAGTTCTGAGGGAGTGCTGCATTGTCAGAGGTTCAGTCTTTTAGATGAGACTGGGGCCCCATCTGTCTTCTCAAGTGAATGTAAAAGATCCCATGGCACTATTGCAAGAAGACCAGGGGAGTTCTTCCAGTGCCCTTGTGAATATTTATCATTTAAACAGATTGGGCGCTAAATTGGACCGTGTAGCGCCCATTGTTTCAGCGCTACACAGCCTCTCGAACATTCAAGGTGACGTCTTGGCTGCGCACATACATTTCCAGCGTGATGTGCGCCGGACGCCATCTTGGTATAGGAGTTAGCGCATGCGCAAATACCGAACGCTGGAAGCCTGTAATGTAGGGAGAAAATGCATGCAATCAGTGTGCGATGCTGATTTAAAGTGATAAGTTCCAAAATGTTGTCTAACGCTCAACTCAACCATGCTCACCTGAATGTGTCTTAGAGTGCCTGGAGAAGCCCCCACTAGCGCTATTTAAAGGGACCATGCAGGATTAACAGGTTAGTTGCTGGATTATTGCTTCTGCTGCTGGTGGAATAGGAAGTGTTTTTTTGAAGCTTCCTACACGTACTGGGAGTTGCTACAGTACATTTGAGAGTGCTTTGGCAGGTACTGCCTTACGGTTTGGAAAGCTACATCCGTGGTTGAAAAACATTCCTGGCGATCATGGGTGGTCTGCTAGGGCTCCCGCTGAGCATTGAGCACGCAGAGAGACCACGCAGAGCAGGTCAAGCTGCGAGGAGAGGGAGGACAAGGAGGCGCAGCACGCTGAGCAGGAGGCTGTGTCCAACGAGAGCCTTCCGGCACCAATTCTCTTACCTCAACATGACCGAGGAGGATTGCATCTGACGCCTGAGTTTCACCAAGGAAGCCGTAACCGAGATCTGTCAACTGGTGCGGCCACAACTACAGCCTCAGAACAGGGCGAGGACAGCATTGCCTGTGGCTGTGAAGGTCACCGTGGTGCTGAATTTCTACGGCTCAGGATCATTTCAGGCCTCTGCTGGTGACATGTGCAACATCTTGCAGTATGCAGTGCACTGCTGCATGAGGGAGGTCACAGACGCACTCTACCACATGAGGAACAGGTTCATCTCCTGATAGAGACAAGGAGAACGAACAAGCACAGGGGTTTGCTTGCATTGCTGGCTTCCCCATGGTGCAGGGTGCCATTGCCCTGCATGTCCCACATATCAACTCGGCCGTCTTCGTCTACTGAATGTACAGCTGGTGTGCGACCACACGCATTGAATCATGGAGGTCAATGCCCCGCTACCCTGGGAGCAGTCATGATGCCTTTGTCATGCAGCAGTCCAACGTGCCAGCTATCTTTCACCCACCTTGGCAAGACAAAGGCTGGCTATTGGGTGACCAGGGCTATCCCCTCACGCCATGGCTCATGACTCTGGTCAGGAACTCACGCACATGTGCACAGCAGGCCTATAATGAGAGCCATGTTGCCACACGCAACATCATGGAGCACACCATTGACCTCCTCAAACAATGCTTCCGCTGCCTGGACCAGTCTGGAGGAGCCCCGCTCTACTGAGCGGGTGGGCAGATTTGTGGTGGTATGCTGCACAACCTCGCCATCATGAAGGAACAGCCTTTGCCACCAATGATCGGAGAAGACCCTGAGCCACAGGTGGAGGGGGAGGAGCCGGAAGAGGAAGTGGAGGAAGATGCAAGGGTGCAACAGGGACCACACGCCTTGTCTGCAAGGGCTCTCCGCGCTCGCCTGATTTGTGCCCGCTATCAATAATGTCAACTACATCCCCCAACTCACCAACAGTCCTACACTCCCCACCTTTCCGCTCCCACAAGACAATCAAATTGCTCTCCATCTGATTACACTTTGGTTTCCCCCTCAGCTCATCGTGCAAATAGAAACCACCACCAAATGCAAAATCAAAGTCACGTTTATCAAAGAATAAATGAAATTATGCAAACATAACAGAACTATTCACCCTTGCGCATTCCCTTAGTGCCTGTTGTTCGTGTGCCTTTACCTATCCTAGTGCTCCTACAAGGTGCTTCACCAGTGGTTGGAGTACGGGTGGTGGAAGGCTGCTGGCCTTCAATGGAGGAGCGTGCAGATGGCCTTGGAGGACAACCTCGAGCAGCTCTGGGCCGGGAGGGCCCAGCTTCAGACTGCATCGTCTACAGCATGGGCTGCAGCAATCTGACCTGGCTGGTTGAAAGGCAACAGCAAGGGCACTGGCGGAGTGGTAGGGGTGGGAGCAGGAAGGCTGTTGTTCTGAGGACAGCAGGTCTGACTGCCATAGTGCCACGCCCACTCTCCCGGGGCAGCGCCTCAGCAATCCCGGTGATCAGCTGGAGAACGGATTGCTGGAGTGCTGTGACGTCCTGGAAGCCCCGTTCCACAGTGGTCCCCAGACCCACGATAGCAGCTGTCTGAGCTTCCATTGCAACAGTCTGAGCAGCAACTGTAACTTGCAGACCTTTGACATCGGTTTGTGCTGCACTGGAAGCCATGACGCTGCATCATGGTGGGTTCCACAGATGTGCTGATGGAGGTGACCATCCATTCCATGTTGGAAAGGATCGGCTCCAAGCTCTGCGCAAAGCCCTGTGCCAAGTTGGAGCTGGACTCCTCCATGCCCCCTCTTATTGTGCGCAGGCTTTCCAGTGCCCCAAGCATTTGGTGGTGTTCATCCATCAGCCGTCTTCTGTAGCCTGGCCGATCGAAGTCCTCATTTGACTCCTCTGCTGCAGAACTAGTGAGTGACCTCGCCCTCCGGCGAGCTGGCAAATGCGGTATCTGTTCCCAACCCCGGTCCTGTCTCGGCTCCTGCGCACTTGTGCCCGGTGTCTCACCATGTGCAGATCCCTCCCCTAAACAACGCACAGTGTCAGCCTCTGAGCTGGTGGAAGCAAGTGTCAGATTGAGTGACGGTGTGGCTTCAATGTCCCCCCCTCCTCCTCCTCGGATGGTGCTGCCATGTGTTCCTGGGTATCTGCAATGACAAAGGGCAACAGGTTGAATTGTGGAGCGGGGAGAGGAGCAAGTAAGACGTGCGTGCTGACAGCATCTACAACACGTGAGTCAGAAAAGATTATGGGAGGAGGGAGATATGAGAAGGAGCATTAGATATGCAGAGACCCCCTTCATCAGGACCTCCAGCGGGCATGTTGTCACGGCTGCAGCGACGGCTGGCCCAGTGATCTGAAGCACTGTCTCCTCTAGGGTGGTGAGGATGTGTAGGCATCCCCATCCACCCTCGGGTCCCTCCTGCTGCCGGCTGTTATGCGTCACCTTCTCCTGCAAGACAGAGGCCAGTGTGTCAGTGAGTATCCTGCAAGCTGTGTGGGTGATGTGCCCGTCGTGGTCGAATAGCTGCCAGTGTGTGTGACCTGAGAGTGGTGGTTGTGTGGCACTGTGCGGGTGAGATGCAGAATGCCAAGTGCAGCATTGCATATGGATGGGCAGTGTTGGTGGGTGGGTGAAGGGGAGTTTGATGCCTGGAGCAGTGGTGCAGTTGGTAGGATGTGCCACTTGATACTTGCATTCACTCACCATGACCACTCATGTCAAATTATTGAACTTCATTCGGCACTGCATGTACATGGTGCCGTGCTCCTGGCTTTCACTTCCTGCGTCACAGCCTGCCAGTGCCTGTGGAGCTGCAGTCTGGAGGGTCTCCTGCAACCCTACGGGTACATATTGTCCCTCCTTTCATCTGTCCCTTCCAGCAGGGCCTCCAGTGCATCATCCGAGAAGCATGGGGCCCTCTTTCACGCCAGTCCTGCCATCCTCACGGCCATCTTTCCCTCCTCCTAGTGGACTGTGCATGTCCCATTTTAAAATGTGCAATTGCACCTTTTTTAAGGGGTGCAGGCTGCTGATGACATGCGCTGAGCACGCCCCATTTCAGGCTTCCTTATTCTCCGTGCAGCCTCTCAGCAGCAAGGTAGCGCTGGTTGCACAGAGATATCAGGGTAAGTATCAGGCAGCTCGAAATTCATGTGCTGCCTGCGTAGGGGCCATTGGGCGAGGGGTGATAGCGGACCATGCTATCCGCACCTGAAAATGGGCCCTATCAAATTTCCCCCCCCCCGCCGCCCCCCATGATCTGGTCATATCTTATTGCTGTTTATGGGATCTTGCTGTGCGCAAATTGGCTGCTGCATATCCTTACATTACAACAATGACTACTTCAAAAGTACTTCATTGGCTGCGAAGTGCTTTGGTACATCCTGTGGTTGTGAAAGGCACAATATAAATTGCAGCTCTTTCTTTATGGTAATAATTTGTCTTTTAATAAAAATAATATATAGTGGAGACAATAAATTTGTATTTTTATGTATGTGTGTGATATATATATATATATATATATATATTCTCTGCATTATTCCGTACATGAAATAATATTCCAGGCATAATTTTCACAACACTATTTCGCTCTATACAGTGGTAAGTGAGCTCACATTATTGATTTCAACAGCAACCCTATCTTTAAAGTAACCACTTGTTGCACAAAATCAGCTTTGACATGACAAGCCCGGAGCCATAAATTAATGTACAAAACACTGGGATCGTCTAATACACTGGGATCATCTAATACATTTTGTACACTGCATTTCATCAAAGTGCCAACATGTGTGCCATTATTTATCACTGTTTCCTAAGATTTTGAAAAATTTTACGACCTTTATAAAGCATCTATATTTATATCTATAGCATGAACAGAAAATAACACACAGGCAATTACATTTCTTGTCCCTTATTCAGTAAGGTCAGCTTTTGGACAAATAATCCAACCAATAAGTGACCAAATACATTTGCTTGCTTGCTTGCTTTCTTTCTTACTTTCTTGTCAATGGCCTATGGCATTGCACATAGATGCAGGACCAAGTGTAGTCCTCAATGCTATAAATTGGATAGGCCAGATTGAAGGCAATCTGGCCTTCGAGACAGAAGATCGTGGGTTCATCGGCCCACTTCAGAAACTTGAGCGCAAAAATCTAGGCTGGCACTTCGGTGCAGTACTGAAGGAGTGCGGCTTTGTCAGAGGTGCCGTCTTTCGGATGAGATGTTAAACCGAGGCCCTGTCTGCCCTCTCAGGTGGGCGCAAAATGATCCCATGGTCACTATTCTAAGAGGAACAGGGTAGTTCTCCCCGGTGTTTTGGCCAACATTTATCCTTCAACCAACAATTAAAACAGATGATTTGGTCATTCATCTCATTGCTGTTGGGAAATTCCTATTTTTGCTCAAGGTAGTGGAAAAAGTAGGCTTGTGTTAGAAGCCACTGTACAACACAATCGAACAGCTAACGTTTAATTTTCTTAAGTCTGCAGACTGGAATCTTCGCTTGTGCCTGGAGGAAAGCTTAAACTCAAAGCTGGCACTCTCCAGCAGGTGATAGCACAGCAGATTGTGACCAGAGGCTTCCTAAGATTATTCCCAATTGTTTGGAAGGGAAAACAAATTTGAAGCCAAATTTTAATGGATGTGTGATAAAAAGGACTTATTGTTAGCGTTGCTAGCTCGTCTTATGTCTCCTTAGTCTATTTTTGAGGGGGCCACGTGGGAAAGGGAGATGCTAGGGTATAGCCATTGGTGGAGAATGCGTTAAGAGCCTATTCATCTGTGTTTAACACTTCACAGAGATCTTATCCCCCCCCCTCACCCCCCAAAATGGAATAACAAACCGTAGTGAAAGGATTGGAAGAAAAAAACATTTCAACTTGCTAATGCCAATCAGACGTATAATTACGCAACATTATTTAAACGGAAGGGTAGTCTATGTCAGCGAAGATTCATAAAAGTATCAGCACGAGTCATAGAAGTGTATAGTACAGAGGATTTTTCTGTCCGTCCTCCCCTCCATTTGGATACAGCAGTCGGGTTTCTCTCTCATGGTGGAGTAGACAAAGGTGGTTTCTGTATTAGAAGGAAATCTCCTAATCTCTCCCCTCATTCTTTTATTGATGATATTCACTTTTTGCCCTCTAGTTACCAACTCACCAACCATTGTAAAAAGTTTTTCCGTTAATTTGTCCAGCCCTTCATAATTTTGAACACATCCATCAGATGTCCTCTTAACCTTCTCTGTCCGAGTGAAAAGGACTCCAGTCTCACTAGCCTCCCATCCCTGAGATCACGAGAGTAAATCTCTTCTGAAACCTCTCCATGGTCATGACATTTTTCCTCAATTAGAACACCCAAAACAATGTTTTGTATAGGTTTAGCAAAGGGGAACAGCACTCAGAGAGCAAAGAATTGGCACTGCAGGAGCCATATATCTGATCAGTGCTCTCTTTGAACGTGGCTCCTCGCTGGGAGCAAAGGATTAATGAATATTACCCCAGTGTTCACTGTTTAGGTGATACAGTCCCACATGCATCTCCTTCTCTGCATATTTGGGACTCCTCATCACAGTATTCCATCACAGCGCTCACAGGTGCTTGCAGTTCATTGTCATTGACAAGCAATTTTCTTACTTGCCTTTAGTCATTCTCTAACACTATTATGTATTCTACAACTGGATTAATGAAATTTGGGAGATTTATACCACTTACTTGGTTCATTAGCTGCTTCAGCAATGTTAAAGAATTACTATCACAGATGCATCATGATTGGTTGATATTTGTTCCTTCGCAGTTATAATGATGAAAAGGGGATTTCACACCCTTGTTTCTACATACACCAATAACTTTCAATCCCATTTCAAACGAGACATTGTCTAGTTTTTTTTTGTTAAAGAAATTCCTCTTTTCCAAGCAAATATATCTGCAACGTAGATGGATATGTATCTACAATAAATCTAGGTCGACACTCCAGTGCAGTACCGAGGGAGTGCTGCACTGTCAGAAATGCCATCTTTCGGATGAGACGTTAAGCAGAGGCCCTGTCTGCCCTCTCAGATAGACGTAAAAGATGCCATTGCATGTTTCAAAGAAGAGCAGGGGAGTTCTCCCCGGTGGCCTAGACAATATTTATCTCTCAACCAACATCACTAAGCACAGATTATCTGGTCATTATCCCATTGCTATTTGTGGGATCTTGCTGTGCACAATTTGACTGCCAACTTTCCTACATTACAACAGTGACTGCACTTCCAAAGTACTTAATTGGCTGTAAAGCACTTTAGGATGTCCTGAGGTCATAAAAAGTGCTATATAAATGCTAATTTTTTCTTCCTTTCCTGATTTATCTATTCTTCTGACAATCAAACTCTGGCACCAGGGGACCCAGACTCAACTCAGAACAGAGCAGGCAAACAGGCAGTTTAGATTTACCCACTTTACACAGAGGATGGTGAATGTGTAAAACAATTTGCCCAGGGAGACAGTGGAGAGTAAAGTGTCAACAAATTTAAGAGTGAGTTGGATAATTTTTGGGAGAAAGAAGAGATTGAGGGGTATAAAGAGTCAGAGAGAGAGATTATAGGGATCTGCCACAAGGACTGTGTTTTCTTTTACTCTTTCCAGCCTTGAGCGATGTCTTGGAATATGGCCCTCACCTTGGTTTTTCAGTAACAGAGAAATTACACTGTGTTCACCTCCACTTCAGAAGACTCTACAGAAAATCTAAAAGAGGTCCAGGCACATGAACCCACGATCTTCTGTCTCGAAGGCCAGATTGCCACCACTGAGCCAAGGCTGACACCTGCATGTAATGGAGTGATCTGATTGGTAGAATATGAAATTCTGATTTATAATGTTATCAAAAGCATTTTTGCATTCCAATAAACCTTAACTAAATTTATGAATCCATACAGTATTAAAGCTTTAAAAAATGTTGTGGCTCTTCCTGTATTGATTCAAAGTGTCTTAAAATTTGTTTTGCAGCACGATTGTGGACACTTCCCTTTTTACGAGGAATGAGAAACCATTTTAGTGGTGATGTTTTACATTGGCAAAAAAGAAAATAAATACATAAAGCAATGCCTAAAGCTTTTATTGTTTTGTTTTAAATGCTTACAAAGCAGTTCCTTTTTAAAATGTAATTGCCTTTCTCAAATAATACCTTGAAAAGGTCACTGTTTTTCTCTAAGTTTATTGATTCTTAAAACCATTTGATGGGCATTTTAAAGGGACTCTATGTTACCCTTTGGCTAACTATGTAAATTTCCCATTGATTATCAATTGGATTGCCTTGTAAAGTTTTGAAACTACTTCCAACCTAATGGCTGAAGAGATACATAGTGATGCTATTGTACCAAATTGAATCTGCATTAAGAACTCTTGGTTTGATGAATTGTGCTAACACTAACTGACTATGATTAGTCTTAAACTTTGTAAACCTTGCATAATGAGCACAGTAATTCTTTCAAAACATTTAAGGCTAAATTTTCCCTGTTGGCTTTACATACAGATTTGGGCATGGACCGATCAGTCAGTACACGCAAAAGGGGGAATTTTCACCCTATCTCCCGCGCAGTTAAAATGGCCTGGGAGTACTTACCATTTTAATTAGGCACTTTTTTTAACCACCTCGGGTACCCATCACAAGCAGGCGCGCCCTTTGGGGTTATATGATGTCATTAGGACCCCAAAGGCATTTTAATAGCCTACTGAACAGGGCGCTATTGGCAGGGAATATATGGAGGCTCTCTAAGGTAAGTCAGAAACTTTCTTTAATGACACCAGGAGGAGCAGGAGTGCCTCTGCATTGAGCTGCCTTCTCTCCCTTCCACCCACAAAATGGCCCTGATCTCTTCCCACCCCCCCCCAATCCCAATGATATGATAGTTCACTAAATCCAAGGGATAACATACTGCACACAATCAGCAATCTAAATGAAGCCAGTGCAGCATAATAATGTCTTCCTGTTAGCTCAAGGTTTCCATCATAATTGGCTGCAAATCAGCAAATTCTGTATATAATTTGGATAGATCAGACTTGAATATTATAACAGTAACTCACTGGGGAATAGTTAGAGATTTCATTGTTATAATTTCATAGACACTGAAGCAAAAAACAGCAAAAACACAGACACATTTTATTGATTATTTATCCACACTTCAGACTTTTGCAAAACTAAATGAGCCACAGAAAACTGCCCTCTGAATTACCTGAAAATGCCCCTTTTTATGAGAAACTACGCAAATCTAAGTACTTTGTATGTGGTCAAATAAGGAACAGGAGAAGTAATGGCCCAGAATTTGCTAGAGTGGGGCATCTTGTGGTGAGTGCCATGAGTTGGATTTACTTCCTCACCCTTCAGCTCGAATTAATTTTGCGCCGCAAATTGCTGGAAGTGCGAGCTGATAACGGTGCGGTGAGGGGAACAGGACATCTGGGACCTTTGGTAAAGGATGGGACCAACAGTCTATCTCCTTAACCAATGAAATTTAAAGGTGGCTGAAAGAAACCCAGCAAACGAAGGAGAAGGAAATAGGGTGAATTAGAGTCAAATCAGGTACAGAAAGAGAGGGAAAGAAAGATTGTGTATATATAGAGAGAGAGAGAAAAAAAAACAGAAAGGAAAAATAAGAAAAAAGTCTTAAAATTTATTTTACATTTTAAAAACCTTTTAGGAACAATTTACAACCTGCGGGAGTGAGGCTCCACTGTTTCAATTGCCCCTTTGCTGGGCCGAAGAGGTTGAGTGGCATGTCAGGACCATAAACCGTCATTAAAAGCGACCTTACACCTTTTAAATACTTTCTGCGGCGAGGTTTAAGTCGTTCCAAAAGCGCAAATCCAGCAATTTCTTGAAACTCGCTGCGAGATCTCGTTTTTTGCCAAGCTAACAGCGCAAATCATCCAGCAATTTGTGGCAATTCGCAATTCATGGCGTATCTCTTCCTCGCCACAAATTGCCGGATTGTTTACACACTAATAATGGCGAGTGCTATTAAACTCGCTGTTATTTTGCCAGCAAAATCTGGCTCTGTACATATTGAGCAAGTGTGCACATTTCTTCAAAAAATGAAGAAAAAACGGAAAGCAATGTGTAAGGAGATGAGGCGCTTCATGCTTATTCAAATCCAAGTAATGCAATACATAAATTAAAGACTCTTTATGCCACTGACACTTTATTAGCAGATGATCTCTTGAGGACATTACAGCAGGCATTTCCTTGTGATTTCTCAAATTAATGGGAATCAGGCATGAAAATATCATTTATCTTCCTTCCAAAGCCTGAGTAGCCTCTTGTCTCTAAAACACATTGGGCTCGATATTACCAGGGCGGTGGGTTCGCGGCGGGGGTCTATTGGGCGCGTGGGTAACGCGCCCGGTGAAATCAGTCTGCCCCGAAAACAATCTCAGGCTAATTGGATCCACTAACCTGGTCTTCCGGGTTCCCCGCTGCTGAGCTGCGCGTCGGGCGGGCTGCTCATGCGCAGTAAGGTCTGTCAGCTGGAGGAGTTCTATTTAAAGGGGTAGTCCTCCACTGACTGACTGCTGCATGAAATAGGAAAAGTTACAGCATGGAGCAGCCCAGGGGGAAGGCTGCTCCCAGGTTTAATGATGCCTCACTCCAGGTATCATTGGATGGGGTGAGGAGGAGGGGGAGGACAGAGATCTTCCCCCCGGCGGGCGGAAGGAAGTGGCCTGCCTCTGCCACCAAGAAGGCCTGGCTCGAGGTGGCAGAGGAGGTCACTTGCACCACCAACATATCGCCCACCTGCATACAGTGCAGGAGGCACTGCAATGACCTAAGTAGGTCAGCCAAAGTGAGTACACTTACTCATTCCCCTACACTCCGTCTGCCACGTCACCGCCCCCACCCCACATCTCCTTCTGCACTGCCAACACTACTCTGTCACATCACCCCTCACACCCACTCAAACCTCATCCTCATCTTACCTGCACTTACTCACCTCGCCAGTACTCATCCCGCCACTACCACTCAACCCAATCCTTATACAATCTCATGGCTCTATCTCATACTCACCCTCTCATGCATCTCTTTCACAGTCAGCCTCACTCAACCTGCCACTACCTGTGCTGCAGCCACAGGGCATGCATCACATATGTGCAGTAGGCAGCGTAAGGCAAACGTGTCGTGAGCATGAAGGGGATGCATAAGGTGTTTGAGGGTTTGTCATGGTTTTTACTTATATTTAATTTCTGAGCAACTCACATTACACATTATATTGGCACCACTACTGCCACGTCTTTGTGAATCTTGTCTGGTTTGTGCAATAATGCCCTTTCCTGAGGATCACAATGAAGACCCACACCTGATGCCACCCATTGTGTCACTGCAGAGTGGGTGTAGGTGTATTTGCTGGGCTCTTTTGTGCAGACGACTGAGAGACGTCGGCGATGTCCCCGGTGGCACCCTGGAAGGATGCGGAGGAGAAGTTGTTGAGGGCAGTGGTGACTTTGACAGCGACAGGTAGGAAGATGGTGCTCGGGCCAGCCGGGAGCAGCTCGGCATGAAGGAGGCTGCAGATGTCCACGACTACATGTCGAGTGACTCTGAGCCTCCGTGAGCACTGCTGCTCAGAGAGGTCCAGGAAGCTGAGCCTCGGTCTGTGGAACGTGTGGCGAGGGTAGTGCCCTCTGCGACGCATCTCTCTCTGCGGTTGCCCTCCCTCCTGCTGTGCAGGTGGATGTGTCACAGCACTGTGTTGTGGAGCTCCACGTGTCAGAGGTGGACGGCGTGGCTGGCGAGGCTGGTGATGCTGTTCGCCCTCCGTGGAGGTCATGACTGCAGCTACGGCGGCCCCCATCCAGAAGATGTACATCTGAGGGGGTCCACAAGGTAGGTACATGTGTCTGAACACTGGGGTAAGTGTGCAAGTTGGTGAATTTTATTGTTAGGAGGAGGGTGGTGGAGGCCAAACTTTGTCCCAAGTGACAGAGTGGCCTCCTGCAATGAGTGAGGGTCTCTCCCCCCACCTGTCAAATGGACCTTTGCAGCTGCCACAGGCTGATGGCTGCAACACGTCCATTTGAACTGGGAGTGTTTCCCCCAGTACGGGAAACAGTCCCAGTTGTTTGTAAAATCCCACCCCTCCTAAAATATCTCGTTAATCAGGTCTGTAAACGACCTGAAATACCTAAATAAATACTTTAAGTGGCACCCCGCCGGCTTTAATTGCCTGCGGGAGTCCCACATGCGAGGGGGAGGCGCGCATGTCGGCGCGTCTGTGGGAAACCCGGAAGTGAGCGGGTTGGAGCCGGGCTCCCGCCCCGGGAATCCCCGATTTTCGGAGCCCCCCCGCCAGGAACGCACCCGATAGCGGGTGCTAATATCCAGCCCCTTATCTCACTAAGTGTTGCAATGCTGCTGAAAGAGGGTCAGTTTGAAAATGACTTTTGAAGTGTTTTAGAAATGACTTTAATTTACAGAAAATTACAAACATTTTGCGAAGTCACTGAAAATTAGACTGTTCAAGAGGCCATTGGCGTAGCCTTGTGTGTTGCAGGTCACTGTGCCCAGCAAGGCTGTAGAGACAGGGGCCCATTGTTAACTTGTTTCCCCTTCTCATGGGTTTATTTTTCTTTTTTTGGTGATACTCTGGGTGTTTTTTTGGGGGAGAGAGGAGAGTAGATCTATGGTTAAACCAGAATACCTCCATACTTTGAGTTCCTTGTGGAAACTATGCATTCATCTTTCCGATTAACACATGTGTCACGTTTGGTGGGGAAGGGTTGCTTTGCACAGTCAGTGTATGTACCATCTTGCAGTGACAGTTATGCTAGCCTCTGTGCTCTGTGGGGGGAAAGATAGCAATCTCCAGTGAGTAGACCCAGCAGTCATAGGGCCAGACCTACGGAGATTGCAAGACCAGCCTTGGTCTTTGTGACCTCCATCCAAAATGGCTGGTTGTAGGAGCATAACAAAAATGTGTACAGTATTGTACCTTTTACAGCAGTTATCCTTCAGAGGAGGGTGGAATTTGTACTCTGCGCTCCTCCAATTCCAGCCTCTTGTGCATCCCCGATTTCCTTTGCTCCTCCATTGACAGACGTGCCTCCAGCTGTCTAGGCCTAAGCTCTGGAATTCCCTCCCTAAACCTCTCCACCACACTCTCTTTTAAGATGTTCCTTATAACCTACCTCTTTGACCAAGCTTTTGGTCACCTGTCCTTATATCTCTTTATGTGGCTTGATGTCAAGTTCTGACTGATGATCACTCCTGTGAAGAGCCTTGGGATGTTTTACTACGTTAAAAGTGTTATATAAATGCAAGTTGTTGTTGTGTAGTATGTGTTATGTTCAGCGTAAGTGGTTGAGTTGGCTCTCATGCATTTTATTGCATATGATAATTGTGAAAGCCTTCCTCCATCGCTCTCAGAGCAAGGATTCCGTGGTTGCCATGAGGTGAATTCCTGGTTTCGGTGTTGGTATTGGCTTTGTGATTGGGCAATTTCAAGGCCTGTGAGCATGCAGATAGCAGTTGTATTTGTGAATTTGCACCCAATTCCTTTCCTCTTTCACGGCTGATAGTGGAATCTGTGGCGGAACAGATGTCCTTGTCAGATGAAGCCCTCACGGCCACTGTGCCCAGGAGTCTGGTACAGAATGTGATGAAGCTGTAGAGTGGAGGTGGGATTGGGTTACAGCTCATTTTCTTCAGCGGTCTCATTGTGTGAGTCTCCTTTTAGATTCTGCATTCTGTGAAATCAATGATGGACTCCAGAGCTCATACCTCAAACAGGGAGGCAATGACACCAATGGAAACACAAATTACTTCGAATATGCAGAAAATTATATATTGACCATTTCTAACTCCTCCCTGAAATCATCATCTTGCTGCATCCCAGTCTCTATGCCAGGAATACATTTCTGTTTGAAAACCAATATGTTAAGCTTTGTTACTCATCACTTCATTTGACTGAGTTATTTTATTTTTGAAACTTTATTAATATTCACAATGCAATACAATTATGTGTAACTCTCTCTCATTTATCACTGTCTTGCGTTCTTACTTTGCAGATTCAATAGTGTTTTATATCGTCCGTACCACAGTACCAGGCTGGAACTGAAATCTATTCAGTTCTCTGCACATTAATTATCAGTCGAATTGCAACTGGGTATGTGCAAATATAATTTGCAGAGATATGTCAGGATGGTGTCACTCATTCCTTCTCAAGCGGGTATAAAAAAAAATCTACTCATATGGGTAAATGTTGGCTTCTCTCTTCCTAATTATGAGAATGATGAGATCAAGGTTATTCCCTCTAATTTTAGTTACAGTGGGACTTTCATTATCTACCATAATGAAGACCTTACCTCTGGTGGAGAATAGAAATTGGTGGATAATTGTAAGTTGCCAAATTTGGGTTTTTGCACCTGATTGCAGATGTATTGTACTTGTCTTCAATCCCAAGGAACAAACCGAATTTCATCTTTCTTGGGCTGCATGCCTGATTGACGTAAGATAGAATGAGATAGCAATTGTAGCGATTGTATCCTGTCCCTCACAACTCCATCAAATGGCTGTTGATGGCACAGAATGGGTCTCAGTTTTTCCTATATAACAGTTGCTGCATTTCCAAAAGCAGGGTACGATCGCATAGTGGTTATGTTACTGGACTAGCGATTCAAAGGCCTGGACTAATATTCCAGTCATGAGTTCAAATCCTGCCACAGCAGCTGGGGAATTTAAATTCAATTAACTAAATAAAAATCTGGAATAAGAAAAACTAAGTGGCCATGAAAGTACCGGATTGTTGTAAAAACCCATCTGGTTCACTAATGCCCTTTAGGGAAGAAAACCTGCTGTCCTTACCCGGTCTGGCCTGTATGTGACTCCAGACCCACAGCAATGTGGTTGATTCTTAATCGCCCTCTGAAATGGCCTAGCAAGCCACTCAGTTGTTCAAGAAGTTGGTGAGCCACCACCTTCTCAAGGGCAATTAGGGATGGGCAATAAATGCTGGCCTTACCAGCGACACCCACATCCCATGAATGAATTTTTAAAAAAATTAACTGCATGACACCCTTTTGAGATGTTTCAATGTGGACGATTGTATATAAATGAAAATATTATAAACTCTGCTGCTCATATCCTAACTTGCACCAAGTCCCCTTTACCTATTACTACTGTGCTTGTTGATCAATATTGGCTCCCTGTCCGGCAACACCTCGCTTTTAAAAAAAATTCTCATCCTTGTTTTCAAATCCCTCCATGGCCTCACCCCTCCCTACCTCTGTGACCTCCTCCAGCCCTACGACCTTCTGACATCTCTACGCTCCTCTGATTCTGGCCTCTTGCACATCCCCGATTTTAATCGCTACACCATTGGCGGCCGTACCTTCAGCTGCCTAGGTCCTTAGCTCTGGAATTCCCTCCCTAAACCTCTCCACCTCTCACCCTCTCTCTCCTCCTTTTAAGACGCTCCTTAAAACCTACCTCTTGGACCAAGCATTTGGTCACCTGTCCTAATATCTCCTTATGTGGCTCTGTGTCAAATTTTGTTTGATA
Organism: Heptranchias perlo; assembly: GCF_035084215.1. Taxonomy (NCBI): domain Eukaryota; kingdom Metazoa; phylum Chordata; class Chondrichthyes; order Hexanchiformes; family Hexanchidae; genus Heptranchias; species Heptranchias perlo. The sequence goes on along the minus strand of NC_090339.1, from coordinate 57,715,859 downwards.
ACCCTCCTGTGAAGTGCCTTGGGACGTTTTACTACATTAAAGGTGCTATATAAATGCAACTTGTTGTTGTATAGCTTCAAAGAATGTGTTGAGTATTTACTGACTGCATCAACTGAATTAGTTTTGCATATCAAACTGCAACTAAGTAATTTTTGTTATTTGTCGTATATATTAATGTGGTCCAGTTATAAAAACATATGCGCCAAAAAATAATACTAGCAGTGTCTATTTCAAGCTCATATTATAACAAGAACATTAGCATCGGGTCATAAAATAACTTGTTGCTTCAGAATCCATGGCCAAGGCTTTCTGCCCCCCCTCCATTGATTGGGGCGCATGTCCGATGGAGGCAGGAAATCTGTCCGCCACTTTAATGCCTTTCAGCCTCAGGTTCATTACCATATGTTGCCGTGGCTCATTTGGTAGCACACTCACTTCTGAGACAGAAGGTCATGGGTTTAAGTCCTATTCCAGAGATTTGAGCACATAATCCGGGCTGCCACTTCCAGTGCAGTACTGAGGGAGGTGCGGTCTTTCGGGTGAGACGTTAAACCGCGTCTGCCCTCTCAGGTGGACATAAAAGACCCCACGGCACTATTTTAAAGAAGAGCAGGGGAGTTCTCCCTGGTGTCCTAGCCAATATTTATCCCTCAACCAACATCAATAAAACAGATGATCTGGTCATTATCTCATTGCTGTTTGAGGGACCTTGCTGTGTGCACATTGGCTGCCCCATTTCCTACATTACAACAGTGAATACACTTCAAAAACGTACTTCATTGGTGGTAATGTGCTTTGGGAAGTCCTAATAAATGACCTTAGGACTTCCCAAAGCACATATTCGTACTGAACCAAAAGGCCTTATGGAATATTTTCAAATAATGATTTGAACTCAAGATCTCGAGGATGCTAGCCCAATAACACAACCACTACACAACTATACCTAAAACACGCAAGTGTATCCAAACCATTTGAGACATTGCAAACTCATTCTTTCATTTATGTATGCAAAACAAAGTCAACTTTCTTTGTCCTTCGATAACGCATTGTCTGAAAGGGTGGTGGAAGCAGATTGAATAGTAACTTTGAAAAGGGAATTGGATAAATGCCTGAAAAAGAAAAATTTGCTGGGCTATGGGGAAAGAGCAGAGGAGTGGGACTAAATGGATAGCTCTTTCAAAGAGCCAGCACAGGCACTATGGGCTGAATGGCCTCCTTCTGTGTTATATCAGTGCCTTGAACAAGTTGTGCTTAAGTAACCGAACCAGGTGCTTTAGATCTTAAGAAAGAACATGCATTTATTTAATTCCTTTCATAACCTCAGGACATCCTAAAGCGCTTTACAGCCAATTAAGTACTGCTGTAATGTAGGAAACACAGCAGCCAATTTGCACACAGCTAGATCCCACAACCAGCAATGAGATAATGACCATCTTGGACAAGATAATGATAATCTTGGAAACAACAAAAATTAGAGCTTACACATATTTGTTTTAGATAGGTAGCCCACGTGGCCAGTTTTGTTCATTGTCATATCCTTCTGTTGTGTTCCTGATTATTCCAAATCTCATAAAATGCACTGTTTTTTATCCCTTTTGGATATTTTCAGTGATAAATTACTGATGGTTTTAGAAATGATTTGGTAATTCAGTCAGACCTGTACACTGATTAATATATACAACAAAAACAGATTGCTTGGGGCAACAAACATGCTAGGCGTTGAGCAGAGAATAAAGTCGCTGAAATAAAAAAAAATGTCAAGTACTTTTGCGGAGTATGTTGGAACTAAGCTTTGCAGCCTCGTGTGACATGTTGTACAGCATTTCAGTTCTCTGCCAACATTTCACAAAATTACTGCTTGTTATTGCAGCAGTTCTAATTACTGTAGTGCATCTCCAAGAAGCAATCCCTTCTCCTTGCTACAGTCATTTGTACAAAAATAAGCTCTTGATCCAACCATCTTCTGATTATTTCCATTATGTTTTATACTGCAATTGAAATGCATCAGTTTCAATCACAGGTCACATGGGGTGACAGATTTTTCATGCAGTTTGCCTTTTGCAACGTGCCTTGAGTATGGTAGTAAGATGTAAATACACAGGTAGATGTAGCACTGGGTGCATTTACAGGTTTATGGTATACAATTGAAAGGATAAAGATCTTGAACTGCCAAGCTATAGTACCTATAAGGAAAGAGTGAATGTGGGATACTATTGAACTCAGGACTAACACGTCTATGTCTCAAAATTGTTAGTCATTTCACACTTTCTATCACCAAATAGTAACCTTTTTACCCACCAAATGACTCTATGGTCAAGGCCAGCAGACAGACACTTACAACACAGAAGCTGGCTATTTGGCCCATCATGCCAGTGCTAGCTCTCTGGAAGAGCTACTCACTTTGCCTCAATCCCCTGCCCTTTCTCCAAGTCCTTTTAAAATTTTTTCTTTATCATATATTTATCCACTTTCTTTTTAAAAGCTATTATGGATTCTGCTTCCAATACTGTTCTGGCAGGGTATGCCATGTTCTAACGACAATCTGTGTAAAGAAAAAACATTCCGAACTGCTTCCTTCATTCCGACAGTGATGATCTTAAATTTATGGTCTCCAGTGACCAATGGAAATAACCTTTCGTGATTAACCTTGTCAAACCATTCGTAATTTTGAATGCCTCTGTCAGGTGTTGAACGATTGCAGTCTATCCAGCACCAGTGAAGGGTTTACAGGGCTCATGGATATCCAGCAGTCTCTCCTGAGCCAGGTGACTTGTACCCACGAGCAAATGCACAGACTTGGGTCTGAGCCATCACAGACCGATCAATGTCAAGTCATCAACCTGTCTTGAGCATAAAGATGATTAATTTGCAGTCACTTCAACCAAAGACATTGAATATCCAAAGCATTCAGCTCCCTGATCATCAGCATGATCCCAGGTATCTCCCTGTTAGAACTGTTTCTGTAGGGGACGTACAAGGGTCACAGTCAGAAGTACCTTGGTGAGATGCAGTACAAGGATTTTACAGGGAAAAAGCAGCACACATCTGTTGTGACTTTATTCCCCAATAAAATGTATTGCCCCCTGTATTAACTCATGCCTTTTACACAACTCAGTGAGCTTATGCCTCTCTACGATGAGGTTAGTTACAGAATCTTTTCTTCTTCGTCCTAACTTCTCATTCCTTATCCGAAAAGACAAAAATATATTTGCTGCTTTCTCTCCAGGATCTTTGTGTCACTAGTATACAGTTTAGTGTGACTCACACCGCTAGATTCGTGCACAATCTACCGAGTATGTCTGAAATGAATGGGATTCTGATGGGTAAATTGAAATTTTCCTATCGGCAGCATGAAATTGTGACTGCCCTGTTAAACCCACACTTGTAATTTCAATAACTATTTACTGATTATATACAAGGGTGGTAATGTTCATGATTCACAGGGGCTGAAAGGAGAGAAAGATGATTTTTCATTCTCTTCCCTTGTGAATCATCCACATTAACACCATAGTATGAATTTTGTTAACAAAATCAAAATGTTGCCAATGCCATGACAGAAACTGCAACCTGTGTAAATGCCACCAAATTGAAACTTAGGTCAAGCTTATCAGTTTCCACATGGCAGCAAGTTGGTTCAAAACTTAAGACAATTGGAAACTTACTTCCTACAGTATTCTTTCCCCCGCCCGCCACCACAACCCCTTTCAGTTTTAGTACTGATGCCTCATGTCTGGTGAGGGCAAGAGTGACTTTGCCTATGACTTTCTGGACTACATTGTCAAATGATTATACTTTTACTAGGAAACTGAGAAGGGCAGAAGTGAAGTGGGGCTCAGTGCTGTTGCTGTGATAATGCAATATTCCATCTGTTGACAATAAAGTATTATCATAGAATCATATCATAGAATGGTTACAGCACAGAAGGAGGCCATTCAGCCCATCGAGCCCATGCCGGCTCTTTGTAAGGGTAATCCAGTTAGTCCCATTCCCCACTCTTTCCCTGAAGCCCTGCAAATCTTTTCCCTTCAAGTATTTATCCAATTTCTTTTTGAAAGCCGTGATTGAATCTGCTTCGACAACCCTTTCAGACAGCACATTCCAGATCATAACTACTCGCTGTGTTTTTGAAAAAAAGTTTTCCTCATGTCGTCTCTGGCTCTTTTGTCGGTCACCTTAAATCTGTGTCCTTTGTTTCTCGACCCTTCTGCCAATAGGAACAGTTTCTCTTTATTTACTTTATCTAAACCCTTCATGATTTTGAACACCTCTATCAAATCTCCTCTTAATCTTCACTGCTCTAAGGAGAACAACCCCAGCTTCTCCAGTCTAGCCAGAGAACTGAAGTCCCTCATCCCTGGAACCATTCTAGTAAATCTTTTCTGCTCCCTCTCGAAGGCCTTCACATCCTTCCTAAAGTGCGGTGCCCAGAATTGAACACAATACTCCAGCTGAGGCCTAAACAGTGTTTTATAAAGGTTCAACATAACTTCCTTGCTTTTGTACTATATGGGGTCGATTTTAGCACCCGCGATTGGGTGCATTCCTGGCGGGGGGCTCCGTAAATCGGGGAATTCCGGGGCGGGTCGGGAGCCCGGCTCCAACCCGCCCACTTCCGGGTTTCCCACAGACGCACTGACATGCGCGCGCAGCCCCCGCATGTGGGACTCCCGCTGGCAATTAAAGCCGACGGGGTGCCACTTAAGCTATTTATTTAGGTATTTGAGGTCATTTACAGACCTGATTAAGGAGATATTTCAGGAGGGTTGGCATTTTACAAACAACTGGGACTGTTTCCCGTACTGGGGGAAACACTTCCAGTTCAAATGGACGTGTTGCAGCCATCAGCCTGTGGCAGCTGCAAAGGTCCATTTGACAGGTGGGTGGGGGAGACCCTCACTCATTGCAGGAGGCCACTCTGTCACTTGGGACAAAGTTTGGCCTCCACCACCCTCCTAACAACAAAATTCACCAACTTGCACACTTACCCCGGTGTCCAGACACATGTACCTACCTTGCAGACCCCCTCAGATGTACATCTTCTGGATGGGGGCCGCTGTAGCTGCAGTCATGACCTCCTCGGAGGGCGAACAGCATCACCAGCCTCGCCGTCCACCTCTGACACGTGGAGCTCCACAACACAGTGCTGTGACACATCCACCTGCACAGCAGGAGGGAGGGCAACCGTAGAGAGAGATGCGTCGCAGAGGGCACTACCCTCGCCACAGGGTCCACAGACCGAGGCTCAGCTTCCTGGACCTCTCTGAGCAGCAGTGCACACGGAGGTTCAGTGTCACTCGACATGTAGTCGTGGACATCTGCAGCCTCCTTCATGCCGAGCTGCTCCCGGCTGGCCCGAGCACCATCTTCTTACCTGTCGCTGTCAAAGTCACCACTGCCCTCAACAACTTCTCCTCCGCATCCTTCCAGGGTGCCACCGGGGACATCGCCGACATCTCTCAGCCGTCTGCACAAAAGAGCCCTGCAAATACACCTACACCCACTCTGCAGTGACACAATGGGTGGCATCAGTTGTGGGTCTTCATTGTGATCCTCACGAAATGGCATTATTGCACAAACCAGACAAGATTCGCAAAGACGTGACAGTAGTGGTGCCAATATAATGTGTAATGTGAGTTGCTCAGAAATTAAATATAAGTAAAAACCATGACAAACCCTCAAACACCCTTGTGCATCCCCTTCATGCTCACGACACGTTTGCCTTACGCTGCCTACTGCACATATGTGATGCATGCCCTGTGGCTGCAGCACAGGTAGTGGCAGGTTGAGTGAGGCTGACTGTGAAAGAGATGCACGAGAGGGTGAGTATGAGATAGAGCCATGAGATTGTATGAGGATTGGGTTGAGTGGTAGTGGCGGGATGAGTACTGGCGAGGTGAGTAAGTGCAGGTAAGATGAGGATGAGGTTTGAGTGGGTGTGAGGGGTGATGTGACAGAGTAGTGTTGGCAGTGCAGAAGGAGATGTGGGGTGGGGGCGGTGATGTGGCAGACGGAGTGTAGGGGAATGAGTACGTGTACTCACTTTGGCTGACCTACTGAGGTCATTGCAGCGCCTCCTGCACTGTATGCAGGTGGGCGATATGTTGGTGGTGCAGGTAACCTCCTCTGCCACCTCGAGCCAGGCCTTCTTGGTGGCAGAGGCGGGCCGCTTCCTCCCGCCCGCCGGGGGGAAGATCTCTGTCCTCCCCTTCCTCCTCACCCCATCCAATGATACCTGGAGTGAGGCATCATTAAACCTGGGAGCAGCCTTCCCCTTGCTGTAATTTTTCCTATTTGTTGCAGCATCAGTCAGTGGAGGACTGCCCCTTTAAATAGAGCTCCTCCAGCTGACAGACCTTACTGCACATGTGCAGTCCGCCCGCCGCGCAGCTCAGCAGTGGGGAACCCGGAGCAAGAGGTAAGTGGATTCAATCAGCCTGAGATTGCACGAGGAGCAGACTGATTTCACCGGGCGCGTTACCCACACGCCCAATCGTCCCCCCGCCGCGAACCCGCCGCCATGGTAATATCGGGCCCTATGCCTCTATTTATAAAAGCCAGGATCCCGTATGCTTTTTTAACCACTTTCTTAACCTGTCTTGCCACCTTCATAGATTTGTACACATATAACCCCAGGTCTCTCTGTCCCTGCACCCCCTTTAGAATTGTACCAATTAATTTATATTGCCTCTCCTCATTATTACTGCCAATATATATCACTTTGCACTTCTCTGCGCTAAATTTCATCTGCCATGTGTCTGCCCATTCCACCCGCCTGTCTATGTCCCCTTGAAAGTCTATCACTATCCTCCTCACTGTTCACTAAACTTCCAAGTTTTGTGTCTTCAAAAAACAACTGTTCACCACTACTCTGTTTCTTGTCACTTAGCCACTTTTGTATCCATGCTGCCACTGCCCCTTTTATTCCATAGGCTTCAATTTTGCTGACAAGCCTATTATGTGGCATTTTATCAAACGCCTTTTGAAAGTCCATGTACACATCATCCACCACATCACCCTCATCAACCCTCTCTGCTACTCATCAAAAAACTCTTCACGTTAATTGAACACAATTTACCTTTAAACAAATTGCTGGCTTTCCTTTATTAATCCACACTTGTCCAAGTGACTATTAATTTTGTCCTAGATTATCGTTTCTAAAAGCTTCCCACAGAGGTTAAACTGACTGTTGCCTGGTTTATCCTTACACCCTTTTTTGAACCAGGGTGTGACATTTGCAATTCTCCAGTCCCCTGGCAACACCCCCATATCTAAGGAGGACTGAAAGATTATGGCCAGCACCTCTGCAATTTCCACCCTTACTTCCCTCAGCATCCCAGGATGCATCCCATCTGGACCAGGTGACTTATCTACTTTAAGTACAGCCAGCCTTTCTAGTACCTCCTCTTTATCAATTTTCACCCCATCCGGTATCTCAACTACCTCCTTTTACTGTGACTTTGGCATCATTTTCTTCTTTGGTAAAGACAGATGCAAAGTACTCATTTAGTACCTTAGCCATGCCCTCTGCCTCTAAGCGTAGATCTCCTTTTTGGTTCCTAATCAGCCCCACCCCTCCTCCTACTATTAGTAACTGAAAGTTAGGAAACCATTTTAATTTAAGAAATCCATCCAAGAAGACAGCACATTACACTGCCACATTGTTGTAGAGATAAAATGGTCATTCAGATTTTTTGAAAGACAGCATCAACAGAATGAATGACTTTTGCCACACAAATATAGATAATTTTCACTCTATTTTCATTGTCAGTAAAATCTATGGCCAAAGAATGAGATGAAAGGGAGTTTTAGCAGGAGAGTGCTCGGCAAGAAATCTTACTGTAGGGATATATAAATCCACTGATTGTTACATCAAAGATAAAAAGCATTAAAGCAGTGGCCAAATAAATTTTATTGAGGAATAAAATCATAATGGATGGGTGGCTGTGTGTTTCTCTAATCCTTTATTGGGGAAAGATCTAATTAATTTTAGACACACTGCTCTTTCTGAATAGTTATATAAATCTTAAATCCCTTCTGCATTACAGTGTACAGATGTTCATTTTAATGTAATATTGGGTACACTAGGACACATGGTGAAATGGATCAATATCAGTGCACAATGGATGGATTATTGATTACTTCCTTTTTGTGCTATTTCAACAACAACTTGCATTTATATAGTGCCTTTAACGTAGTGAAACATCCCAAGGCGCTTCACAGCACTGATTATCTGACAAAATTTGACACTGAACCACATAAGGAGATATTAGGACAGAAAGAGGTAAGTTTTAAGGATTGTTCTAATGGGGAAGAGAGAGTTCAAGAGGCAGAGAGGTTATGGGGTGAGAAATCCAGAGGTTAGGGCCTAGACAGTTGAAGGCACAGCCACCAACGGTGGAGTAAAGGAAATAGGGGATGCACAAAAGACCTGAATTGGAGGAGAGCAGAGACATCGGAGGGTTGTAGGGCTAGAGGGGGTTAGAGATCGGGAGGGGCGAGGATTTGAAAACAAGGATGAGAATTTTAAAATCAAGGCGTTGCCGGACCGGGAGCCAATGTAGGTCAACGAGCACAGGAGTGATGGGAGAACAGGACTTGGTGCGAGTTATTGGACGAATGCAATTTAGCCCCATGAATGGATGGCGATTGGGTTACATCCATCATAAGTTTACCATTTACAACAGTATACAAACAGTTTTAAGCATCTTAACATTCAATATCATTAAATGTTTTTCTGTCATTTTCATTCGAATGTATGGGAGCGAATCAATGAATCGGGGAAAAAACCTACTTTAAATAAATTGAAAATACAGTTCTAAATAAATGTTAAATATTAGCTTTGCTATCAAATAAATGTACATATTCTTTGTGTTCTATATGGATGTGTAAAATTATTTCAGTTTTCCATTAGGATGGAAACCTGTAGATTTGGTGTTGAGTGTTGAGTGTTTTACTTTTCAGTGTGAGGAACCACGTCAACCTCCTGATAGAGCAGTTTGTAAGGTATACAAATATCAGGGGATTTCTTAGATTCATTGCTAATATACCGTAGCTTCATCTGAATATTGTAAGTCCTGCAGTTTTAAAAGTTCTGATTTAAACAGTAGCAATGTGCACAGTTTGATAAATACCATCTTCAAAACAACAGCTTTAGATTAGTGCAAGGCACCAAGGACTGTATTTCCCCCTGTGTTCAATAGGCAATGTCATTTGTGTGTTTCTTTTCCCTCATGTTTTTACCTTGCATGCATGTTTTCATTTGTGCAAGTGTAATTCTTTGTGCCTGATTTAATTGGAGGGGATATTGTCAAAATTTTGAAGGGAATTAAATCACTCAGTTCTCCAAGAGAGGAGTATAATTTTTGTCATTTTGACGTCACATGAAAGCAACATAAATTGGATATAGAGGGCTTTGCTTTGATCCGTTGGTTGTGGAATATCTTAGCTGTCTATACTTAGCTGTTTTGGTGCTTGCAGGTAACCCTGTGTTGTAGCTTCACTAGGTTGGTAGCCTAGTCTATGGTATTTCTGATACTGCTCCTGCCGTGCCCTTCTACACTCTGCATTGAACCAGGGTTAGTCTTCCAGTTTGATGGTGATTTAGAAGGAAGGGGTGTGCCCAGGCCACCAGATTACTGATTGCAGTGATTTACTGTTCTGCTGCTGATAATGCCCCGCAGCGCCTCATGGATACCCAGTTTTGGGGTGCTAGATCTGTCCTTAGTCTGTCCCATTTAGCATGACGGAATTCCCACACTACACAATGGAGGGTGTCCTCACTGTGCAGATGATACTTTGTCTTCACAAGGACTGTGTGGTGGTTACTCCTACCGATGCTGTTGTGGACAGATGTGTCCATGACAGGTAAGTTAGTGAGGATGATATCAAGCAGCTTAGTCCTCATTTTGGTTCCCTTGTAACCTGACGTAATTGCAGTCTGACAGCTAAGTCCTTCAGTACTTGTCCAGCTCAGTTAGTGGTGGTACATCCCAACCACTCTTGGTGGTGAACATTGAAGTACCCGACCCACAGTACATTCTACAACAACAATAACTTGCATTTATGTAGCGCCTTTAACATAGTGAAACGTCCTAAGGCGCTTCACAGGAACGTTATCAGACAAAATTTGACGCCGAGCCTCACAAATTAGGATAAGTGATCAAAAGCTTGGTGAAAGAGGTAGGTTTTAAGGAGCGACTTAAGGGGGGAGAGAGAGGCGGAGAGGTTTAGTGAGGGAATTCCAGAGCTTCTATATGCTTGCTTCGCTCATTGCTTCCTCCGAGTGGCAGTTAAGGTGGTGATCAGCAGGAGGTTTTCTCGGCCATGAGAGGTAATAGGGTCCAGAGTCAGTGTCGAAGACTCTCAGGGTCACATCCCCCCCCAATTTTATACCACTGTGCCCCCACCTCTGGTGGGTCTATCCTATTGGTGAGACAAGATATTCCCAGGGACAGTGAAGAAGGAGTTAGGGTGTTAGCTGACAGTCATACTCCCAGATGCGTATCTATGTTCTTATTATTGAACCTGGTAGGAATTATTTACAACTACATGGATTTTTAGGTCATTCCAGAGGGCATAAAAAGCCATCCATGTAGTAAGGGATTGGAGTCACTGAAGAAAGGAAATTAGGGAACCATTGGCTTTTTATGACAATCCAGCACGTTCTTGTTTGTTTTTCTATCACTTGCTGACAAATCACCAGATTTCTTGAATTCAGTTCCACAATTTATCACGGTGGGATTGGGGTTCGTAACCTATGAGTTGCTAGTCTAACTTGACGCATTGTTGCTTTTTGAAATTAGATTTTAAAATTACTATTTTTAGCAGAATTTTTATCATACAAATTAAAGAAAAGCTAAAAGTGCTGCTGGAATATTTACCTGCAGTCACTGCTGAGTGGGACCCCCTTTCAAAAATCACTTTCCATCTCATTATTTTCATTTTAAAATGTTTCCAGCATTCTTTGAACCAGTTGAACAGTGACACAGTATTAAGCGCTGCATGTTGTGAATGTTCTGCTCTGTACCGACAACTGAAATCATCATAGAATCATACAGCACAGAAGGAGGTCATTCGGCCCATCGTGCCTGTGCCGGCTCTTTGAAAAGAGCTATCCAATTAGTCCCATTCCCCCGCTCTTTCCCCACAGCCCTGAAGAATTTTTGTTTTTAAGTATTTATCCAATTCCCTTTTGAAAGTTACTATTGAATCTGCTTCCACCGCCCTTTCATGATGTGGAGATGCCGGTGATGGACTGGGGTTGACAATTGTAAACAATTTCACAACACCAAGTTATAGTCCAACAAATTTATTTTAAATTCCACAAGCTTTCGGAGGCTTCCTTCCACATTCACCTGGCGAAGGAGGAAGCCTCCGAAAGCTTGTGGAATTTAAAATAAATTTGTTGGACTATAACTTGGTGTTGTGAAATTGTTTACAATTGACTACCCTTTCAGGCAGTGTATTCCAGATCACCACAATTTGCTGCTTAAAAAGTCACCTCATCTCCCCTTTGGTTGCTTTGCCAATTATCTTAAATCTGTGCCTCTGGTTACCAACCCTCCTGCCAGTAGAAACGGTTTCTCTTTATTTACTCTATTAAAACCCCTCATGATTTTGAACACCACTATTAAATCTCCCCTTAACCTTCTCTGCTCTAAGGAGAACAATCCCAGCTTCTCCAATCTCTCCACAATATACAATGAAAAATAATCAAAGTTAAGAGGCAGTTGAAATCAATCAGTATTAATGTCTGCCGATTTAAACACTGCTGAAGGATAAAAAGAGCCATTGAAATACAATATTTAATACAAAAACTGTCTCAAATGTACATAGAAGAATAAAGTATTGTTGTTCTGTTTTTTTTTCAAATTGCAATAAAATATATTTTTTAATAAGTATCATTTGTTTCATCAGTGGATTGGAGCTCTCAGTATACGATTAAATGATTTGGTTTATATAAGATCCAAAAGTGTGCTTGTCAGATGTTCTGAGGTATATTTGTGTTCTTCACTCTTAAAGTAAATGCCACAACATTTGTTGTGGGAAACCATCTCAGTTCCTCTTTAGCATGCTAAGTGTTGATTTTCTCAGGAATAACTTTTTCACTGCACTGATTTAATTATTTTTTCCAGAACGTTTTGTGAGGACAGGAAGGAGTGTTTTCACACACATGCAGCAGAATCCTATGGTTTGCAACAGCATGAGAAAAAAAACATTTTGGCTTTTTTTTTCAAAAAAGTCGTACAAATTGTAGAGTTGACAAGTCAGAAAGAAAGAAAGAACTTGCATTTATATAGCACTTTTCACAACATCAGGACATCCCAAAGAGCTTTACAGCCAATGAAGTACTTTTAAAATGTAGTCACTGTTGTAATGTAGGAATCGCGGCAGCCAATTTGAGCACAGCAAGATCCCACAAACAGCAATGTGATAATGACCAGATGATCTGTTTTAGTCATGTTGGTTGTGTGATAAATATTTTTCAGGACACCGGGAGAACTCCTCTGCTCTTATTCAAAATAGTGCCATGGGATCTTTTACGTCCACCTGAGAGGTCAGACGGGGCCTTGGTTTAACATCTCATCTGAAAGACTGCATCTACGACATTGTAGAACCTCGATTGTTCATCCCGTTCATCAGACAGATTTTACAATCGGTGGGTGATCTGTTCTGCCAGATTTTTGCCCAAATGTTTCCTGGTCATCTGGGCTTTTGTTCTAAAGTTCAATGTACCTTTTGAAATCATTAATGCCCCAGGAAAGTATCTAGTTGGGCTGGTTTTTCTGACCTTTGCCTCCAGGGAACATCCATTTTCCTTGCACAAAGGTCAGAAGAAAGGGATGGAGACCCGTTTTGGCCTGGGATTTCTTGAGCTTCCTCGGTGGGGAAGGGGGGGAGGTAACCCATTGAAGAAGGGGGTGTGTGCACTCCAACCTCTTGCCTTATGTCCCTGGGATTCCGTTTAGCACAAGAGCACCTAGTCAAATCTGATGCGATGGCCTGCCCTAGATTTCTGCCACGTGGAGGGTCAGCAGACCAACGCCAAACAGGTAAGTTGCTTAATTTGTTATTTGACAACCTACCCCTTCCCTATCCAGGAAGAATTGAGCCACTGCGAACTCTCTGGCTACCAATTGCAATCAGCAGTCAGAAGGATGGTTCTGTTTACATTTACGTTAGCTGTTATTTAGGTGCAAGGACCAGGCAGGGAGCAGGCCTGAACTAGGGTTACCCCAATCTCATGATAATGGCCTGGGATAAGAAATAGTCCTGCAGCTCCTGGGAGTGGAAAAGAACCAGGAATGGCTTCATCTCGGGCTGGAATTAATTCTACAGCACGACAATACAGCGGAATGTTGCCAGCCGGTATCATCAAAATATCCTCAAATATGTGTGAAAGAAAGGATGCTTGGAAGCCAATTGGAAGACAAAACTGTCCATTATTATGATTGACTTGCTTACTTTCAAAATCTGTTTTTTGCTCCTTGAAGCTAACTTTTCAATTGGTTGCTACGTGACGCTTTAACTCCTCAAGGACTACAGAAGGTTCCTCGTGCTTACTTTGGTGGCTTTCAAGAAAAGATTGAAGAGAAATTTTCAAAACAAGCAAGGACATGCTACATTACTGTAGTAAACGTATTACATTCCCCATTAAGTACAAATTCTGTGCATGTTAGCAAAGCAAATACTTTCAAGATCTGGTGTGTCAAAGTTCAACAGGAAAAATGTAGAAACGAAACATCTTATTTAAATTAAAATCAATGTACCACTGGGATTTAACGAGCTTGGATGTGAACTCCCATTATTTATCCAAGAAGATGTAATGCTGTACGTTCAGTTTCGATTTTGTCTGGTCGCACTTGGTTACAGAATAACACTTCAAATTTATTGTAATTATAGATGACTGACAGATTTCAGTACTCCTCACAAACAGCCGAGGCACTAATCAATAATTGTTAAATGCCCAGGGAATAAAAGGGGTTGCGTGATTTGTAGAAAAATAATAAACAAGCTTTGATTGTTGGCGTAGGTACAAAGTGGCTTTGTTACTCTTAACAAAGCACTAATCATGCAGCAGTCTAAAGTCAAACTGATTGATTGAATCTCTCAGACTGGATTATTGAGCAGTGATGACAAGAAACTCTGGCGAGCTGTGCTAATCACATGGATACATTTATTCTTGCTTCTAATAGCTGTTTGTTTTTTACTAGAAGTATTTGTTATCCGGGAGTCTATTTAAGACTTCAGTGTATTAAATGATGGGGGGAATTTTAACCTCCCACGATGGGCGGTCGAGGGTTAAAATTTCAAAAATCGGAAACCTGATCACAGCCCCGCCTCCAACACGCCCACTTTCAATTTTAATGGAAGCGGGTTGGGGGACGGGCGACGAACCTGCTCTCCAGAGGCTGAGTCGTAATTTAAATATTTAATGAGGCTGCGTGCCTCAAATTTTAGCAGGCTTTTAGATTTAACGCCTGCAGGCCTGGTTTCCCAGGGCCCGGGAAACCCGGCAGCTGAAGGGAGGCGAGACTGGCCAGATTAAGCAGGTAAGTGCCTTTCCAGCGCTGCATGTGGGCCAAGAAGAGCAGGAGTCCTCCCCCCACCGCCCCCTCCCCCCACCCCACAGCCCACCGAGCAAATCTGCTTCCGTTCCCACAATTGGCCTCCCCCCGCAACCCCCCTCCAACTGCAATCCGATCTCTTTCCCCCTCCCCCCCCCCACCTCGACTCACGATCCTCAACTCCCAGCCTTTCCAATCTCCCCACTGGCCTCCACGATCTCCTCTTTTCCAACCTCCCCGACCTCCGATCTGGCCCCCACCCCGGCCTTTCCGATCTCCCTCCTGACCTCCAATCTCCCACCCCCCCCCACCTCGGCTTTTCCGAACTCCCCCGGCCTTTCCGATCTCTCCCTCCTCTCCGCTCCCCTGCTGCAGCCTCGAGCTGCAGGCCTTCCCGTGTGGCAGTCAGACAGCCTCTCAATCCGGCTGCCGGCCGAGAAGCGGAGACAAAAAATTTAAATGAGGTCCTGCTGTTAAATCGGCAGGACCTCCCGGGTTACCTGCATTTCTGGGTTCCCAGGCTGCTACGACCCCTCCCTTTCCCTGCTCCCTCCCCGTCTCCCTGTAAATATCGGGGCCTATGTTTCTGAGTAGCATTTCCCAGACTGTTTTCATTAACTTCAAGTAACCTTTTTTTTTCTGTGTTTTGCATTAAATATTTGGAGGTCGAAAGGTTGATGTAAAGAAAAACATCCCCTACTCTGCCCCAATAACATGCCTTAATCCCCTATACTGTGCTTGTGGGAATTTTTCAATATCCCACACCAGCCACCCTTGTGACCTTTGAGTGAAACTGTCAATTCAGTATCAAAATGCCAAAATAGGGGCAGTTTGATGTGGCCCAACATTGAATAGAAATGCCCATCTGCATGGTACAAATTACTCCATGGTCAACAGAGAGAAGAGGCTTAGGATTTTATTTTGACGGAGTATTGACACCGTTGTGCCAGCCAATGGGTTGGAGGTGGGGCGGGACTTAGACCAAACGGTCTATTTTACAGCAAACAGAGTCTATTAAACACAGTCTCTATGCACTACAGCAAACAGTGTCCATTTCCTCAAGAGAGTCTATTTAAACAGAACCCGATGACCTGCAGCAATAAATAACTCCCAATAAAAGCAGGATTATTTCTCCAGCAAAATGCAGTGTGTGGAGGATAGCTACATAATACAAATTACGTGTGTAAAATCAATCCCAGTCACTTACAGCAGTGCGGTATCCAGGCGTGATTGATGGGGGAATTCCCCCATCATCTCCATTCTGCCGGGACTTGTGGTGTCGTTATATGCAGCCTTTTTGTTTAATTGCAAAATTCTAGGCTGGATTTCGGCAGAGTTCCTGGGGCAAAGGGAAAACTGCTCACTCACTGAACCTCCAGGTTAATGTCTCTCTTAAAATTTTCCAGATTTTTATTAAGCCATTTTACAGCTGCTAATCTACTTGTATTTGGTGCACAACAAACGTTAACATCTTCCTCAAAACCCAAATTAATTTTCGATAGACTCTGTCACGTCCTCCTTGTAAAACCTTTTCAATCAACAGTGAAACCAATGATCTTATTCAATGTTATCAGTATTCTTGAGCTTTTACTTTGCAGCTTTATAACAATGTCTTTATACCGTTTAGGGGTGTATAATTAACTATTATCTATATATCATTATATTAATTTGAAAGATTGAAAAGGCAGGAGTTCTCTTCTCTAGAAAAGTGAAAGCTGAGGGGTAACCTAATAGAGGTTTTTAAAATTACGAAAAGGTTTGATGGGGAAGTCCAAAACTAGGGATCATAAATATAAGCTAGTCACCAATAAATCCAATAAAGAATTCAGGAGAAAAGTTTGCAGGGCTATGGGGAGGGAGCAGGGGAATGGGACTAATTGGATAGCACTTTCAAAGAGCCGGCACAGGCACAATGGGCTGAATGGCCTCCCCCTGTGCTGTACCTTCTGTGATACTATGAGGAGAAACTTCTTTACCCAGAAAATGGTTAGAATGTGGAACTTGCTACCACATGGAGTTGTTGAGGCGAATAACATAGATGCATTTAAGGGGAAGCTAGATAATTACATGAGGGAGAAAGGAAAAGAACTCAGGACTACATGCATGCTAAACAGCGGAAGCAACATGCTATAGACAGAGCTAAGCGATTCCTCAACCAATGGATTAGATCAAAGCTCTGCAGTCCTGCCACATCCACTCGTGAATGGTGGTGGACAATTAAACAACTAACTGGAGGAGGAGGCTCTGTAAACATCCCCATCCTCAATGATGACTGAGTCCAGCACGTGAGTGCAAAAGACAAGGCTGAAGTGTTTGCAACCATTTTCAGCCAGAAGTGCCGAGTGGATGATCCATCTCGGCCTCCTGCCGATATCGCCACCAGCACAGAAGCCAGTCTTCAGCCAATTCGATTCACTCCACGTGATATCAAGAAATGGCTGAGTGCACCGGATACAGCAAAGGCTATGGGCCCTGACAACATCCCAGCTGTAGTACTGAAGACTTGTGCTCCAGAACTAGCTGCACCTCTTGCCAAGCTGTTCCAGTACAGCAACAGCACTGGCATCTACCCAACAATGTGGAAAATTGCCCAGGTATGTCCTGTCCACGAAAAGCAGGACAAATCCAATCCGGCCAATTACTGCCCCATCAGTCTACTCTCAATCATCAGCAAAGTGATGGAAGGTGTTGTCGACAGTGCTATCAAGGGGCACTTACTCACCAATAACCTGCTCACCGATGCTCAGTTTGGGTTCCACCAGGACCACTCTGCTCCAAACCTCATTACAGCCTTGGTCCAAACATGGACAAAAGAGCTGAATTCCAGAGGTGAGGTGAGAGTGACTGCCTTTGACATCAAGGCAGCATTTGACCGAGTGTGGCACCAAGGAGCCCTCGTAAAATTGAAGTCAATGGGAATCAGGGGGAAAACTCTCCAGTGGCTGGAGTCATACCTAGCACAAAGGAAGATGGTAGTGGTTGTTGGAGGCCAATCATCTCAGCCCCAGGACATTGCTGCAGGAGTTCCTCAGGGCAGTGTCCTAGGCCCAACCATCTTCAGCTGCTTCATCAATGACCTTCCCTCCATCATAAGGTTAGAAATGGGGATGTTCGCTAATGATTGCACAGTGTTCAGTTCCATTCTCAACCCCTCCAGATAATGAAGCAGTCCGAGTCCACATGCAGCAAGACCTGGACAACATCCAGGCTTGGGCTCATAAATGGCAAGTAACATTCGCGCCAGACAAGTGCCAGGCAATAACCATCTCCAAGAAGAGAGAGTCTAACCACCTCCCCTTGACATTCAACGGCATTACCATCGCCGAATCCCCCACCATCAACATCCTGGAGGTCACCATTGACCAGAAACTTAACTGGACCAGCCATATAAATACTGTGGCTACAAGAGCAGGTCAGAGGCTGGGTATTCTGCGGCGAGTGACTCACCTCCTGACTCAAAGCCTTTCCACCATCTACAAGGCACAAGTCAGGAGTGTGATGGAATACTCTCCACTTGCCTGGATGAGTGCGGCTCCAACAACACTCAAGAAGCTCGACACCGTCCAGGACAATGCAGCCCGTTGATTGGCACCCCATCCACCACCCTAAACATTCACTCCCTTCACCACAGGATGCACTGCAGCAACTCACCAAGGCTTCTTCGACAGCTCCTCCTAAACCCGCGACCTCGACCACCTGGAAGGACAAGGGCAGCAGGCACATGGGAACAACATTACTTGCACGTTCCCCTCCAAGTCACACACCATCCCGACTTGGAAATATATTGCCGTTCCTTCATTGTCGCTGGGTCAAAATCCTGGAACTCCCTTCCTAACAGCACTGTGGGAGAACCTTCACCACACGGACTGCAGTGGTTCAAGAAGGCGGCTCACCATCACCTTCTCAAGGGCAATTAGGGATGGGCAATAAATGCCGGCCTCGCCAGTGACGCCCACATCCCATGAACGAATAATAAAAAAAAAATGGGGTTAGATGAAGTAGGGAGGGAGAAGGCTGTTGTGGAGCATAATCGCCAGCATAGACCAGTTGGGCCGAATGACCTGTTTCTCTGCTGTAGACTCGATGTAACTCAATGTAAATTGTTAGGTTAATACTGCAACCTTGTTAGAAAAACAATGAATCCAATATCCAACATTTCTTTCAATGATTAAACAACAATGGGGAATTTGCATAGTAGATGTGTTGCTGAGTGAGGAGGCAGCAATTAAGTTTCTTTCCAACAATTTTTTTTCAATACTGAAACAGCCTTTTAAGCATAATGAATCAATGAAAGGCATATGCACAATAGACTTCTCTATAGATGAGTGTGGTGTTCTCCAACTTGTACATTTTATCTTCAAATTTATTTTGACTTTTATAAGTCTATTTTTCCATGCCTTTTTTACATTTTTATTTTCTGATGCTGCCTTATCATTCCTGGTCTTTCTTTTCTCATTTAATTTTTATTATTGAGTTGTCACCCAGTATGTTTAAAAGAAAACTGTGAAGTTGTGTTTCACTGAAGCAAATTATTTCCAGCGCTTTCCTTTGAGGCCACATCACAGTGATTCAATACGAACTCATTGCTCTGTGCCAAACATTGCTGATGGATGTTTTATGTAATACAGTTTACCGTATCAAGAAGATACAAAGGACTGCCAATGGTCTGCTAACTACCTTTTTTAAGTTGAAAAGCACCATCAATTAAGTTGTTCTACTTCAAAAGCAAAATGTTGCAGATGCTGGAAATCTGAAATAAAAACAGAAATTGCTGGAAATACTCAGCAAGTCAGGCAGCGTCTGTTTCTTTCTCCACAGACGCTGCCTGACTTGCTGAGTATCTCCAGCATTTTCTGTTTGTTTTTATTTCAAGTTGTTCTACTTTTTGTGCAGTCTATTGATAAGGCAAATGAAATCATCAATATCTGAAGTCAGCCAGATGGAAGTTTCTCTTTCTGTATTTTGGGTATATCTTCAGGGAAATGGAAATTTTGTGCAGCTAATTTTGTAATATAAAATGTGGCGATTGTAATCATTCTCAAAATTGCTTACCTATATATTGGCACACTAAGTGAGGAGAGTCCTCTTTTTATGCAGAGAATTATTGGAATGCGGAATGCTTTGCCACAGAGAAAAGTTGAGGTTGAACCATTGCCTCTTCTCTTAAAAGAGTAGGTAAACATTTGAAACAGAAGCTGTTTCAGTGCTATGGGGAGAGAGCAGGGTGATGGGGTTCATTTTGTATTGCTCTGTCAAAGAGTCTGAACAGACAAGGGCCAAATGGTATCCTTTTGTGCTGTACATTTATATGGTTCTATAATCAAATATAACATCTCTTTTTATCTCATAAATTTGTGGACCAAGCAATGATCAGAATAGCTATTTAATAAACTTTGGGCAGTTGTTCAAAAAAGAAACTGCATATCTTTGCCTCAACGCCATCCTCCCTACCAGCTGCTTGCAAAGGCGGAACCAGTTGGTTCACATCATCAGTGTCCTATCTGATCCCGAGCTCAGTTTCAAACCCCAGATTCTACGCATCACTAAGACTGCTTATTTCCACCTCCACACTTTCACTTCTTCAATGCACTCCTCACCAGCCTCCTATAATAACTCCAGCTCATTCAAAACTTGGTTTCCGCTTTCTGATATGTGAAGTACTTTGCGAAGTCTCATTGCATTTAAGTTGCTGTATAAATCAAAGTTCTTCTTTCCTTCTGAAACCTTTTATTCCCAGTTTTTATATTATACAGCCTCCCACCTTTTTCTTGGGTATTTGTACGTTTGTAAAAGATATTTTTTCTTTCCTTTTTATTTATCATGTTGCATTTAAAGTTCCTATTGAAGCTGTTGTTGGTGTAGCACTGCCCAGGCAAATTCCACCAACAGCACCCCCCCCTCCCCACCACTCCCCGATTTTGTCTCCAGTGACCAACAACTGGACAAAGTGGTCTTTCACCATGGCCTGGGCTTGGCTGACATCATATCATCATAGTAGGTACAGCACAGGAGGAGGCCATTTGGCCCATCGTGCCTGTACTGGCTCTTTGAAAGAGCTATCCAATTAGTCCCACTCCCCTACTCTTTCCCCATAGACCTGCAAATTTTTCCCATGTCTGACTTCAGCCACGATGTCCAAGGTGAACAGAAAAAACAGCTCATAAATATTCCTCTTTGGCCTTGACACAAATATCAGATCCCCTTTAGCATGAAAAACATATCCTAAATAACACCATTAGGTCAGAATTTTATTTAACATTTTAAATTTTTTATCACAGGTTTTATACAATTGTTTTTTCCTATCATTCTCACCTCATGGTTATTATTGGTAAATGTTCTCCCTGGTGTGTAAAGCATACACTCTGAGGAGCAACATGAAAATATTGATTTCTACGACACATCTTTCTCTCGCAATTTCTCCAAGAGCTCACACTCTCCTGTCCTTTGCTACATGATTATCATGTGATGTGGGCACTGGTGCATGCTGGGAGTTGTACTTCCACCGCAGCAGGGCTACAACTTCCATGGCCCACCCCTCTCTGTCTGTCTGTCTGTCTCTTTTTCTCTCTCTTTGTGTCTTTCTGTCTGTCTGTCCTAGCACTCATGCCCAGATGTAATTTTCAAGCCCCAGGTTGCAGACAGAAGGGAAGGTCGATGCAGAAGCTACTTGTTGTGGACATTTCTAATCATAGAATCATAGAAGTTTACAACATGGAAACAGGCCCTTCGGCCCAACATGTCCATGTCGCCCAGTTTATACCACTAAGCTAGTCCCAATTGCCTGCACTTGGCCCATATCCCTCTATACCCATCTTACCCATGTAACTGTCCAACTGCTTTTTAAAAGACAAAATTGTACCCGCCTCTACTACTGCCTCTGGCAGCTCGTTCCAGACACTCACCACCCTTTGAGTGAAAAGATTGCCCCTCTGGACCCTTTTGTATCTCTCCCCTCTCACCTTAAATCTATGTCCCCTCGTTATAGACTCCCCTACCTTTGGGAAAAGATTTTGACTATCTACCTTATCTATGCCCCTCATTATTTTATAGACTTCTATAAGATCACCCCTTAACCTCCTACTCTCCAGGGGAAAAAGTCTCAGTCTATCCAAGCTCTCCCTATAAGTCAAACCATCAAGTCCCGGTAGCATCCTAGTAAATCTTTTCTGCACTCTTTCTAGTTTAATATACCACTAAGCTAGTCCCAGTTGTCTGCACTTGGCCCATATCCCTCTATACCCATCTTACCCATGTAACTGTCTTAGAACACACTTTGCCCAACGTGGGGCACGAACCCACGCCCCTGAGATTAAGAGTCGCATGTTCTACCGACTGAGCGAGCTGAGCCATATTAAATGACCAATTTTAATGGGGGGTTGGAGTTTGGCATCATTGAGGATGGACATTGGTAGATCTGGGATAACTGCGTAGGGCGTTTTCAGGGATGTTTCTGGAATGTGTGAGGAGTCCAAGGAGGGGTCTGCTGACACGTGAGTAGTGAGATGGATGTTGAGATCTGGAAGTTTTTGATGGGTGATCCTGTATGTGGAAATAATGAGCAGGGTTCTTGGGTTTAGAAGTTGGTAAGGGGTCATGGGATGTGGGAGTATTGGGGGAGTGGTATTAGGGAGTCTAGAGTCTAGAAGCATTAAGGGGCAAAGTTGAGGGGGAAAATAGTACAATGGATTGAGGGAGTTGGCACTGAGGGGAATGTAGCTTTATGTGCTCCTGGCCCTTTTAGACACATCAACTGCTCCTTCTCAATGGTGTTCTTGTATTCTATTTGGCCCCGTTCTAGCCATCAGGATTTTATGAATGACATTGCCAGCCTTCAGCCAGTAGTTTTATCCTTGGTCGTTCAAAGCCAAAATGCGCTATTAAAGTACTTGCAGACTGTACAGCATCCAGAAAATCTTGATGGTTTGATAGCAACTGAGATAGCTATGGGCAATGAGAAAGAAGGAAGTGGGGAGGAGAGGGGAAGAGGCAGCTGTTGTACAGGAGAGGGGTATAGCCTGGGGAAGGGGTGGCAATGGGAAGAGACGGCAGAGTGGAGAGGGGGGAAAAAGACAGAGGCCTGATTTTCCTAGCTCTGTGGTACTGTATAGAACAGTGCACCTATCTTTAGAGAAGCAGCTGGGAGGTCTCGGGGGTTGGTTTCAGCAAATACCTTAAATATAACAGATAATTGTAACGGAAATAGCATAACAGGAAGTTGCCCAATCTCACCAGCAACACAGGACTATGCGGAGCAGGAAATGACCATCTTCACCCATTGGGCTGGGAGTGTGGTTATTTATCGTGGAATATGACAGTGACGAAGAGTGAGTGATGTATGAACATAGGAACAGAAGTAGGCCATTCAGCCACTCAAGCCTGTTCTGCAATTCAATTAGATCATGGTTGATCTGTATCTTAACTCCATCTACCCGCCTTGGTTCCATATCCCTTAATACCCTTGCTTAACAAAAAATCTATCAATCTCAGATTAAATTTGACCCCCAGCCTCAACAGATTTTTTGGCAAGAGAGTTCCAGATTTCCGCTACCCTTTGTGTGAAGAAATGCCCCTGAACGGCCTATCTCTAATTTTAAGGTTATTCCCCCTCGTTCAGGATCCCCCACCAGAGGAAATAGTTTCTCTCTATCTACCCTATCAAATCCTTTAATCATCTTAAACACCTCAATTAGATCACCCCTTAATCTTCTATGCTCGAGGGAATAGAAGCCTAGTCTACGCAACCTGTCTTCATAATTTAACCCTCTTAGCCCCGGTATGATTCTGGTGAATCTGTGTTGCATCCCCTCCGAGGCCGATATATCCTTCCTGAAGTGCAGTACCCAGAACTGAACGTAGTCCATATAATTTTCTCACAAACCTAAAATATATTTCTGAAGTAATATTTGTACTGTAACACCACTCACCAGCTCCTTTTGTGTGAGCTAAATAAACATGCACAGGGTTAATGAATATGTAATACATCACAGCGCCTAAGTTAATAGTTTGATGATGTCTGATTTCATCAAGGATGGTGAGGGAGTGTCACGCTGAGTAATTGTTATATCAGTGAACATCTGGAGAAGAAAACAGTCATTGCCACTTTGCTGCTTATTCTGGCATAGATAATGAGCAAGGTGCTGCAACAAATCATCATAGGAAATAAACATCAGCTATTCAATTTCAGCAATATGTTATCCATAACAGTAATCAAACACTCTCGAAAAATAATTGAAAATGCTACACCATTCTTGAATGATTGAGTTTCTCACCACACAATGGGCATATATTCTATGGAGTTTAGAAGAATGAGCGGTGATCTCTTGAAAAGGTATAAAATTCTTAGAGGGCTTGACAGGGTAGAAGCTGAGAGGTTGTTTCCCCTGGCTGGAGAGTCTTGACCTTGGGGTCATAGTCTCAAGATAAGGGGTCGGCCATTTAGGACCGAGATGAGAAAAAGTTTCTTCACTCAGAGTTGCGAATCTTTGGAATTCTCTACCCTAGAGGGCTATAGATGCTCAGTCGTTGAGTATATTCAAGACTGAGATCGATGGATATGTGCACACTAAGGGAATCAAGGTACATGGGGATAGGATGGGAAAGTGAAGTTGAAGCAGAAGATCAGCCACATTCTTATTGAATGGCGGAGCAGGCTCGAGGGGCCATATGGCCGACTCCTGCTCCTACTTCTTATGCTCTCATGTTCTCAGCTCTGTTATGGAGCAAAAGGCAACATGTGTGAGTAAGGTGCTTCTCCAGAGGTCAGAGTGCAAAGGTCAGGAGGATGAGTCAATGTCAGCAAAGGTCTGGAAGCAGGTACTTGCCTGGCCTCTGATTGATTTAGTGAATGAAGGGTGAAATTGTAACACCACAACAGTGATGATAAGTTATCAAAATAATTTAAAAACGCTGGACAACAGATTAAAATTCTTGAAGCTCCACCTGTGACATGGAGCCTGGTTTGTAGCGGGCATGGATCATGAAAACCAGGTCTTCGATCTCGTGTGACCAATTTGCAGTGCGCCCAATTTTCCGAGGCTTGATTTAGTGGGCCGCAGGCTTAATTTAGGTGGAGTATTTATACAAATCAGGTCCCCTGCCGGATGTCACAACTTCAGCTGAGACTCCATCCGTAGCATGCACCTCACCCGCGTAAAATGGGGGCCTGACCTGCTTTGTGGAGTGTTTCCTAAAGCAAGTTTACTGTTGTTTCAATTGCTGCTGAAGTCAACTTTTTTTTTGGCAGTGGGCATTTCTCTACTTGTTCACCGAATGTCCGCCTGATTCAACCTTGGACAGTAACCGGGAAGCGGATGGAATCAGTGGCTAAGGTAAGGAATTTTTGGTGGAGGTTGAAGACGATGGCTTTGGTCCCACTGTTTAACTGGAGGAAAAGTACAGCTCATCCAAAACTGGATATCAGACAAACTGTTTGACAGCACAGAAGCAGTGCAAAAGTCAGGAGGGCGTTGATGGAGCTGGGTGTCATCACTGTACATGTGGAAGCTGACCCTCATGTTTGGATGATGTCGCCAAGGGGGCAGCTTGTGGAGGAAGGGAAAGGGCTGACAATAGATCCTTGGAGTTTCTAGAAGCAATGGTGTAGGAACAGAAAGAGGAGCCATTGGTGGAGATTCTCTGGATAGTTTGTGGAACCTTGCTGTATCCAAATTGGCTGCTTCGCTTGTCAACAAAACAGCAGTGACAGCACTTAAAGTAATTCATTGGCTGTGCAGTACTTTGGGACACACCGAGGATGTGAGAGCACTATACAATTGCAAGTTGTTCTTTCTTTCTTGAGGTGGGCTAACACTGACAGTGGAGCAGGTTTCTGGTTGTACAGGTCGCATATAAGAGGGTTGTCAGGCTGGGTCTAGAATTCAAGAATGGACAGGTCAGGGCTGACAGTCAGGTCCGGGTGGCAATGGCAGCAGTACCAACCCCCATATCATCCATCTAAGCACCAGCTATTGCTTCTAACAGTAATCTCCTCATGCCTCCACATTTCATGAAAATCCTAAGGGCAAATTCTGTAGTCCTGCTCTCCCAGCCAGGAGCTTCAGATGGTCAATAGAACATCTGTAATCTGCATTCCCTTCCAGTACGGCTTCCCCTCTGTAAGCAAGGAATTGTAGGGTTAACATAGAAACAGGAGGAGGCCATTCAGCTCCTCGAGCCTGATCTGCCGTTCAATTAGATCTTGGCTGATCTGTACCTCAACTCCATTTACCTACCTTTACTCCATAATCCCTTGATAGCCTTACTTAACAAAAATCTATCTATCTCAGACTTCAAAATTTAAATTGACTCCCAGCATCCACGGCTTTTTGGGGGAGAGAGAGAGTTCCTGATTTCCGCTATCTTTTGTGTGAAAAAGTTCTTCTTGTTTATACTCGTAAATGGCCTAGCTCTAATATTAAATTTATGTGCTCTAGTTCTGGTTTCCCTCACCAAAGGAAATAATTTTTCTTTATCTACCCTATCGAATCCCTTTATCATTTTAAGACCTCTATTAAATCACCCCTCAACGTCTAAACGCAAGGGAATTCAAACTAGGTTTATGCAACTTGTTCTTGTAATTTAAACCTTTAAGCCCTTTTGTCATTCTGGTGAATCTGCCCTGTACCCCCTCCAAAACCATTATCTTTCCTGAGGTTCAGTGCCCAAAGCTGAACACAATACTCCAGATGGGATCTGACCAAGGCTCTGTACAACTGAAGCATCACTTCCTCACTTTTGAATTGCAACTTCCTTGAGATAAAGGCCAACATCCCATTAGCTTTTTTGATTAAATTTTGCATCTGTGCAATTGCTTTTAATGATTTGTATACATGGACTCCTAAATCTCTTTGTTCCTCCACAGCTCCTAGTCTCTCAATAAGAAAATATTCGATTTTGTCTTTCTCAGATCCAAAGTGGATGACCTCACACACTTCCCCACATTGAACTCAATCTGCCATCGTTTTGCCTGCTCATGTACTCTGTCTATGCCCTTTTATAACTTCCTGCTTCCATCTACACAACTTACTGTGCCTCCTGAGTTATTGTCATCTGCGAACTTGGATATACAACTCTCTACTCCTTCATCCAAGTCATTAATGTATATGGTGAAAAGCTGAGCCCCTGTACAGATCCCTGAGGAACACCACTTGTCACATCCCGCCAATCAGAATGTTCCCATTATCCCTACTCCCTGTCTCCTTTTTCACAACAGAAAGTGATTTGATGGCATCCTGTGAATTCAGTACATTTTTATTTCATTGCCGTTTGCCTTTAACAAGCCCTTTCCACAGTTGAGCAAGTCTTTCACAAACACTGAAGTTTGTTTTCCTCCAAAGTTTTTTCTGCCAGTCGTCTTTCAGCTTTTGAAGTCTGGGAGCTATAAGAACATAAGAAATAGGAGCAGGAATAGGTCATTTGGCCCCTCGAGCCTGCTCCGCCATTCAATAAGATCATGGCTGATCTTCTACCTCAACTCCACTTTTCCGCTCTATCCCCATATCCCTTGATTCCCTTAGAGTCCAAAAATCTATTGATTTCAGTCTTGAATATACTCAATGACTGAGCATCCACAGCCCTCTGGAGTAGAGAATTCCAAATATTCACGACCCTCTGAGTGAAGAATTCATCCTCATCTCAGCCCTAAATGTCCGACCTCTTATAATGAGCATACGTCGACTAGTTCTAGACTTTCCAGCCAGACATCCTCTCAGCATCTACCCTGTCAAGCCCTCTAAGAATCTTATATGTTTCAATGAGAACCTCTCATTCTTCTAAATTCCAGAGAGTGTAGACCCATTCTACTCAATCTTTCCTCATAGGACAACCCTCTCATCCCAGGAATCAATCTAGTGAACCTTTGTTACACCTCCTCTAAGGCAAGTATATCCCTTCTGAGGTAAGAAGACCAAAACTGTACACAGTACTCCAGGTGTGGTCTCACCAAAGCCCTGTACAATTGCAGCAAGACTTCCTTACTCTTATACTCCAACCCCCTTGCAATAAAGGCCAACATACCATTTGCCTTCCTAATTGCTTGCTATACCTCTATGTTACCTTTCTGTGTTTCGTGTACAAGGACACCCAAATCCCTCTGAACACCAACATTTAATAGTTTCTCATCATTTAAAAAATATTCTGTTTTTCTATTTTCCCTACTAAAGTGAATAACCTCACATTTCCCCGCATTATACTCCATCTGCCACCTTCTCGCCCACTCACTTAACCTGTCAATATCCCTTTGCAGACTCTTTGCATCCTCCTCTCAGCTTACTTTCTCACCTAGATTTGTATCGTCAGCAAACCTGGATACATTACACTCGATCCCATCATGTAAGTCATTAATATAGATTGTAAATAGCTGAGGCCCAAGCACTGATCCTTGCGGCACCCTCTAGTTACAACCTGCCAACCTGAAAATGACCAGTTTATTCCTGCTTTCTGTTTTCTGTCCGTTAACCAATCCTTTATCCATGCTAATATATATATTACCCCCAATCCCATGAGCCCTAATGTACTGAAGAGTGCTGTAAATGCATTTTGGGTCCATTTAACAACTAGATAAGATTGCTTGCCATTTCACTCAACTAACAGTTTTTTTTTAACCTTTACACCTGGAAAAAAATCTGGGCATAGTCACTTCCAAGTTACAAGTGATAAAAGCCATGCTATGTGTTCAAATCACGCTGTGTGATGCTAATAACAAATACATTGATGTGTTCATATGAAATTCCTTTGCCTGCTAGTTTTCAAAGGTGTTAACTCATTCACTTCCAATATCACACAGTGTGATTTCAATCCACTCATGTACTTTACAAGTGTTCTTTTTAAAGACTCTTGTGTACGGAATGTAATGCACTCTTTTCAAGTGGGAGATTTATTTTCCACGGTGTATTAGATAATTCGAAGCAGACTGTTAAAAGGAGCAGATGGAAAGGATGTTGGTGCATAACAAGAATAACTGTGTACCCAGACTGATTTCCTAATCTTCATCTTTTGATTCCTGTCAATCACAGAGCCAGTACTTCATGGTAAGAAGCAGATGACAGCTTCTGTGCATTATATGCAATAGTCCACATTTTTTAAAATTGTGAAACTTGGTTGGAGATCTAATGCCGATAGAGCAACAATGAGTAGGAGAAGATGAGGTTTGTCAAAGAAGTAATGGTTAGATCATCACTGCTAAGGTTCCGGGAAATATTTCAAAATGTCCGCTTGTGGGGTGTTCAAATGAATCCTTTCTCCTGCCAATTCCAGATGTTTCCAAGTATCTTTGGAGTTGCACAGGTTAAGAGCTAAAGGTTCCAGGAAAGCTAAGGTTAGCTCTAACTCCAGGATAATCATTTTTATTTGGAACATCTCAGCATTATGTAAAACAGTCTCTTGAGTACAGATCATTAGGAACAAAACAGAAGGATCTGGGGAAGACTAATGAAGTAGCCTCCTCTTTGGCCTCGAGGGGAGTTAGGTGACTTATATTTATGATATTATCATATCTTATCCCTTCCTGTGCCTTGGATGAGTTACCTCATACGGGCATAATTGGTAGCCAGCACTGCAGATAGCATCTCTTGCAGCTGCTTGACTCTTTAAAGCAAATCAAAGATTGACTTGGTGGCTTCTTTGGTGCGATCATGTCAATCTTTACAGCAGGTCGAAAAAGGCAGCTGTGGAGTGGTATGGAGGCCACTTTCTAAGTGTTGTTTCCAAAATGTATTTCACAACCTGAGGAGAGAAAGTAAGAAGAGAAGAGCTAATTTACAGTTCTTATAATGTGAGTATAAACTTTATTAATCATAGAAAAGTGAATAAAATAATTTGAATAAACAAAGAATTGAAAGAAAAGACAAGGGAAGCAGAGTACAAGTTTTAACGTTCTATTTTTATTTAAAATAATTTATTTTTGTCATATATGTAACACCTATCGGAATATTGTGACAGTGATATAACTATTCCTGACAGCTGAGAAGCTACTGTAATATGAGCATCATGATGTGTGAGCTGTAAGCTTCAAAGAAATTTCCCTGGATCTACTGGCAGTTTGAGGATCAACTTTTTCTCGGCAAGATACACCCATGTCATTGGTGATAGACTTTTCTTTTTTTTAAAAAAAGCTAAAAGCACTGGAAGTGTCAAATATTGAATGGCCTGCGGCAAAACTTATTGCCGGAGAGGACAGTAGGAACCCTCTGTCTCCAGGCATAGCCTTGTGGGAGAAAATCTAGAAAACATCAATTGGAACTGTCTTGCAATCACTCTCCTTTTCTGCAGCCACAGAACAGAAGGGCCTATTCCAGCCAGAGGATTATAGTGTCAGCCTTGGGCTGAGGTTAGGACTGCTTATATTTTCTGGACTTCAAGTTATCTAAGTAGGAATGCAATATTAACATTACATGTTGTGCTAAAAGACTAATAGTCCAGTGTTGGTTCTTAGATATGTCAGGTGGAACTGCGTGCTTTCGTGTATGAAGAGTGCTGATACGTATATTGCACAATTACACTGGTGCTGCTTGTGATTAACTTACACAGTCTGTGGTGAGTTAGAGGTAAAGAATAGTATTGAACAAGATGCTGTGGTTTTGAGCTGCAGTGCAGCCAGATGAGACAAGGTCTCATGCACAACGTACATGTCTGAATGAAATGTGTTACATAGCAATTGGCCCAGCCATAAACAAAGTTTAAAAATCTGACTCTTTTCCTTCCTGCTGCTGGTAGATTATTCAATCTTTGCTCAGCATCTCCCAGCTTGGTGCAGCTTTAATTGAGAATCTCTCACTCATCATACTAAGTATTCGTGCTCCATGCTCAGCACCATTGTACCCTCAGAGTTGACTAAGTTTCTGTGAAGCCAGGTTTATAGCTGGATAGCCCACTTCCTCCCATACTTCACTGCTACTGAGACCCTCATCCACTATTGTGTTACCTTCAGGCTTGATTTCTCCAGCCACATTGTGTGAAACTGGAGTCACATGTAAGCCAGACCAGGTAAGGGTGGCAGAATCACGTCTCTGAACGATATTAGTGAAGCAATGCATATTTTACAATAATCCAGCAGTTCTAAGGGTCAATTTCTGGTGCTAAATTTATTGAAATCATTTTCACAATTTGCCATGATGGGAGTTGAACTCACAATCTCTGGGTTATTAGCCCAGTACCACAACTGCGAGTCCACTGTATCCATTTCATCTACTATTACTACAATGGTGCCAGGGACAGGGGACTTCAGTTATGTGGAGAACTGGGATTGTTCTCCTTAGAACAGAGAAGGGTGAGGGGAGATTTGATAGAGGTGTTCAAAATCATGAACGGTTTCGATAGAGTAAATAAGGAGAAACTGTTTCGAGTGGCTGAAGGGTCGGTAACCAAAGGGCACAGATTTAAGGTGATTGGCAAAAGAGCCAGAGGCGACATGAGGAAACATCTTTTTTTATGCAGCGGATTGTAATGATCTGGAATGCGCTTCCTGAAAGGGCGGTGGAAGCAGATTCAATCGTAACTTTCAAAAGGGAACTGGATAAATACTTGAAGGGAAAATAAATTACAGGGCTATGGGGAAAGAGTAGGGGAATGGGACTAATCGGATAGCTCTTTCAAAGAGCCAGCACAGGCACGATGGGCCAAATGGCCTCCTCCTGTGATGTACCTACTATGATACTATTGCTTGTTGTGTGTTTCCCCAGCTGCCTGTTTTCTCTTCCATGAAGTGCCTTATGATGTTTATATATAATTGCAAGTTGTTGTTATTTCAGAAGGTATTCCCTTCACTATAGTTTCCATGACACAGTCAAGAGCAAGGACAATAATGATCTACAATTTTCTCATCTTGTGAATAGAAATGATGTTCACTGCTTTCCACTTAAATGAAACTGATATGAAATTGAATGCATTGTGCCCTCAATTTTGGAAACAAAAAAGCCCATGTACAATTGATTCAAATATATTTAACATCACTAATAACATACACATGAGACAGTGCCTTAAAAAACATTAATAGTTGCTTCTACAATTTGATCTTGTCTGCAAGCACTTACATTGCAAAAACATTTCATGAGCTTTAGTGAGAAAAAAAATCTCTTCTAAATTGTTCTTTAGTATGAAATGGTCTTTAACAAAATGAGCAATGGTCTGGCTGCATTTCAAAAGTATTTAATTGACTGTAAAGCACTTTGTGACATTCTGAGGTTGTGAAAAGTGCTATATAAATGCAAGTCTTTCTTTTTTCCTTTTTAAAGCAGACGGCACATCTAACATGCTAATTTTATTTTTGTTAGGCAGTTATTGCTAGCGTCACGAACCCATTATAATTGAGTTGATAACCCGCCAGTGAAAAATATTGGGTATATCTCCACTACATTACCAAGAGCTGAATGGAATAGCCGTTAAACACTTTACAGGTGGCTAGTCAGCGGAAAATATAGCTCATTGCCAGAGGTATGACAGTTTGTCAGTTTTATTCACACACTTCTAGCTTTTTAGAATACGTATTCAATACGTTCTTAGTTGCTAGTTGAACTGACAGTAGTTAAGGCTCAGACTATTACATGTCTAAAGTATAAGGGTGATGATAAAGGGGGAAAACACAAATAAAGCTGGTGTGGTACTGCTGTGATATTTAATATTTTTACACAATGAGTGGATCTCACCAAGCATTGTACAGCAGTTACTATTGAGCGATAGAAATACAGAGCAGAACAGTACCAGTGGATTGTATTATTTATATACAATAAAATTGGCAGGGTGCCTCAGCAGAGATGCAAAGAAAAAAATTGATGGAGATCTAAAATAGAAACAGAAAATGGTGAAAACACAATGGGGCCATCAATAACTGGGAAGAGAAAAAATAAGATACTTGTCTTATGTGTAAAGTATGGACGAAGACCTTGGACATAAAAGTTCTTTTATCTTTTCTGATGTTGACAGACCTGCTGAGTTTTTTAATTCATTCTCAGGTTATGGACACAGTCAAGAGCAGGGACAATAATGATCTACAATTTTCTCATCTTGTGAATAGAAATTATGTTCCCTGCTTTCCACTTAGATGAAACTGATATGAAATTGAATGCTGGTAAGGTCGGAATTTATTGCCCATTCGTGGTTACCTACGGTTGGCTATTTTCTTGAACCGCTGCAGTCCCGTGCGGTGAAGGTGCTGTAAGGTAAGGAGTTCCAGGATTTTGACCCAGCGACGATGATTAAACGGACAATATATTTCCAAGTTGGGATGGTGTGTGACTTGGAAGGAAACTTGGAGGTGATGGTGTTCCCATGCACCCGCTGCCCGTGTCCATCTAGGGGTGGAGGTCGTGGGTTCTGGAGTTGCTGCATTGCTTAGTGTAGACAGTACACTGCAGCCACGGTACGCCAGTGGTGGTTGTTTAGGTTAGTGGCTGGGGTGCCAATCAAGCGGATTGCTTTGTCCTGGATGGTGTCGAGCTTCTAGAGTGTTGCTGCAGCTGCACTTATCCTGGCAAGTGGAGAGTATTACATCACACTCCTGACCAGTGCCTTGTATGTGGTGGCGCAACTTTGGGGAGTCAGGAAGTGAACTATTTGCCACAGAATACCCAACCTCTCCTGCTGTAGAAGCCATGGCATGTATGTAGCTGGTCCATTAATTTCCAGGTCAATGGTGACCCAGGATGTTATTGGTGGGGAACTTAGTGATGGTAATGCCATTGAATGTCAAGAGGAGGAGGTTAGGCTCACTCTTATTGGAGATGGTCATTGCCTGAGACTTGGGCTGATAAGTGGAGCGAATGTTACTTGACACTTATCAGCCCAAGCCTGGATGATGTCCAGATCTTGCTGCTTGCGTGCATGGACTGCTTCTTATCTGAGGAATTGCAAATGGAGCTGAACCCTGTGCAATTATCAATGAACAGCCTCACTTCTGACCTTATGATGGAAGGAAAGTTATTGATGAAGCAGCTGAAGATAGATGGGGCTAGGACACTGCCCCAAGGAAGTCCTGCAGCAATGTCCTGGGACCAAGATGATTGGCAGTGGGATGATAGGGTGGTAATTGGCTGGGTTGCATTTGTCCTGCTTTCTGTGGACAGGACATACTTGGGAACTTTCCACGTTATCGGGTAGATGGAAGTGTTGGAGCTGTAATGGAGCAGTTTGGCTAGAGGCACGGCTAGGTTTGAAGCACAAGTCTTCAGCACTACAGCTGGAATGCACTATAACCTTTGCTTTGTCCATTGCATTCAGCCATGTCTTGATGTCACGTGAAGTGAATCGAATTGGCTAAAGACTGGCATCTGTGCTTGTGGGGATCTCATGAGGAGGTCGAGAAGGATCATCCACTCGGCATTTCTGGCTGAAGGTTGTTGCTAACGCTTCAGCCTTGTCTTTTGCACTCCCGTGCTGGGCTCTGCCATCATTGAGGATGGGGATGTTCATGGAGCCGCCTCCTCCTGTCGGTGAACAATTATCATTCGTGAACGGATGTGGCAGGGTTGCAGAGCTTTGACCTGATCCGTTGGTTGTGGGATCGCATAGCTCTGACTGTAGCATGCTGCTTTCACTGTTTTGTATGCACATAGTCCTGTGTTGTAGCTTCACCAGGTTGGTATCTTATTTTCAGGTACGCCTGGTGCTGCTCCTGGCTTGCTCCTCTACAATCCTTATTGAACCAGGGTTGGTCACCTGGCTTGATGGTGATGGGAGGAATGAGGAATATGCCAGGCCATGAGGTTACAGATTATGGTGGTCTACAATTCTGCTGCTGCTGCTGATGGCCCACAGCTCCTCATGGATGCCCAGTTTTGAGCTGCTAAATCTGTTCTTAATGTGTACCATTTTGCATGGTGGTAGTGCCACACAACACGATGGAGGGTGTCCTCAGTGTGCAGAAGGGGCTTGGTCTCCAGGAGGACTGTGCGGTGGTCACTCCTACCAATGCTGTCATAGACAGATGCATCTGCGACAGATAGACTGGTGAGGACGAGGTCAAGTAAGTTATGTCTTTGTTCTCTCACCACCTGCCGTAAGCCTCTGTTGTGCCGCTACAGCTGTGGGCTTCTGCTCCGAGTATCCAAATGGCCCTGTTCCTGGGATTTGTATCAGGGTCACAGGCAAGGCACAGCAGAAAGGATCCGTGGAATTTCCTGACCATAAATTTCCCTTAAGTTTCAATATGTGAACTCACTTTGGCGAGCAACCTTTCAGAAGATGTGAAAGGGATATTCATGAAAAAACAAAAATGGACCAGACAAAGGTCCTCAAAGGAGCGACAAAGTACAATTTTGGAAAATGAGCAGAAAATGTTTAAGTAGAAAATTGGAACTGAAAGGTTCCCTACCCTAGGCACTGCACGAAGGCAATCTTCCCCGAGAGAAATGTTACAAAACAGTTGT
Organism: Heptranchias perlo; assembly: GCF_035084215.1. Classification (NCBI taxonomy): domain Eukaryota; kingdom Metazoa; phylum Chordata; class Chondrichthyes; order Hexanchiformes; family Hexanchidae; genus Heptranchias; species Heptranchias perlo. The sequence continues at coordinate 57,680,935 of NC_090339.1, read as the reverse complement.
GTGGGCAGGCAGAGATCCCTGAGCACTCTGATTAATGCAATGATTCACACATTAATTTTTTAATGGAGCCCCAAAAGTAAAGGTATAAATTGTTTGGTAGCAATTTTCCTGTCAATGGCTCAACACAAATTGCATTACTGGACAAAAAACATAAATATTTTGCCCAAGAGCTAAATTTTTCTGTCAGTAGATTCTCTAACAGTGTATTTAGCAGTAAATATGCTGAGTAAACACTTGCGTGATGGTGTATAATGTTCCCAACCTGCACGGTGATAATTCAGCAAACACACTTCAATATTATTCAATAAGAATGAAGCCACTAACAAGCCAGTGACAAGCGGTTATGTAACTCTATATTGTTTGCTATTTAGGATAGCCTATCTCTGTAACTTCCTCCAGCCCTACAACCCTCCGAGAACTCTATATTCCTTCAATTCTTCTCTCTTGTGCATCCCCGATTTCCTTCGCCCCAGCATCGGCAGCTGTGCCTTCAGCCGTCTGAGCCCTAAGCTCTGGAATTCCCTCCCTAAACCTCTCTGTCTCTCTACCTCTCTCTCTCCTGCTTTAAGGTGCTCCTTAAAACCTACCTCTTTGACCAAGCCTGTCCTAATACCTCGTTATGCGGCTCGGTGTCAAATTTTGTCTGATAACGCTCATGTGAAGTGCCTTGGGACATTTTACTACGTTAAAGGCGCTATATAAATGCTTGTTTTTGTTTGTTTGTTTGTTTGTTGTAGGATGTTACTTTCATCAGTGTGCAAATCTAATGGAACTGAGACATCTGATAATACACATAGAACTACTGCCTATACCTCAATTAATCAGAATGGTTATTTTTTGCTGATATATCACAGACCGAAACAAAGCAGGCGATTTTAGATTTTAGGAATATGAAATCTGAATACCTTAATCTGTTTTTAAAGGGAGAAAAAAATAATCTTGTTTAAATGAATGCGTTAATGGAAAGTAAGACCAAGGGCGTTTAAAAACAACGGCAGCCAATTAGTTCTAAATCCTCACTTGATGGTTGTGAGGCACCAACTGCTGTCCATGGTGCTGATTAATAAACATATGAGCATAGGAGCAGGAGAAGGCCATTCAGCCCCTCAAGCCTGCTTCGCCATTCAATTAGATTGTGGTTGATCTCTACATCAACTCTACCTGCCTTTGCTCCCTACCTCTTGATGCCCTTACCCAACAAAAATCAATCAATTTCAGTCTTGAAAGCTCCAATTGTCCCCCAGCATCCACAGCCCTTTCTTTGGGGAGAGAATTCCAGACGTCTACTACCCTTTGTATGGAAAAGTGCTTCCTGATTTCACTCTCGAATAGCCTGGCTCTAATTTTAAGACTATGTCCTCCTTGCTCTTGATTTCCACCCCCCCCCCCCCCAACCAGAGGAAATAATCTTTCCGTATCTACCCTATCGAATCCTTTTTCCACACATTGGGCCATCCTGTCTTTCCTGACATGTGTGGATGTGGGGAAAGTGAACCTAAGTAAAGGAGAGTAGTGGGGGAATAATCAGCTAAATAACTCATTGATAGCTCGGTGTGGAATGTATACAGTTGGCAAGGAATTAACATCATCAGGTGGCTCATAATCTGATTTCCTATTTAGTGCCAATTTGCAGGTCAGTAAGGTTTAGTGAATAGCCCGTGCATACTAATTGACAGTGGCATCCCTCCAACTAAAAGCAAATCATTATTCATCAAAACTGAGTGGTAATACAGATGGGAGTCTACTGCCATTTCCACTTTACATCCTAGTTTGGCAATACCTGGTTGCACAATATGGTGAGTGCACTTGCTATGGTTCCCAAACCCTTCAATACCATGATTTGAAGACCATTACATTATTAATGGGACATGAGTAAACATATACATACATTTTTTTCCTTTTATAATTGCTTTCTTTCCATAAAATCCAGGAATTCTTTTGGATATGGGAATTCTGCGAATGTTGTACATCCACTCCATTTGAGCAGATGGGGGCCTCAGGCTGGATGCTTCCCATCAAATATCCTGATTACTATTTGTAAATCACGGACCATTCAAATATTACTGACTTATGATTCAAGGATTTCCAAAAGAACTTCAATTCAGTTTTTACAAATTGATTCATTTTGCAAAAACACGATTAAATAAAATCTTTTTGCTGTATAATTATGTCGGTATGCATAATCATACCCACAATTTCACCAAATTATTTTTAAATTATCAATGGACTTTGGTTTTGCTCTTATCCTTAAAAAAAATGTTAACCCAACACACTGACACATCCCAACAGCTGTAGTGCAGAACATCTATTTAGCAGTTTGATTAGTGTATGCATTTTAATTTAGATCTTGTCTTGTTTAAATGAATCCTTAGCCAATATTTTCAATTTTTTTTTATATAAATGCAGGATGAGACAGCTTGTAAAATATTTAGTTGTGCTGGTAATAATTAAATTGAATCATGTCCAACAGAACAGAGAATCAACATCTGGAGCATAATTTGGCTAACCCTTGCTGAATTGTAACAACAACAACAACAACAACTTGCATTACATAGCACCTTTAACGTAGTAAAACGTCCCAAGGCGCTTCACAGGAGTGTTATCAAACAATATTTGACACCGAGCCACATAAGGAGATATTAGGACAGGTGACCAAAAGCTTGGTCAAAGAGGTAGGTTTTAAAGAGTGTCTTAAAGGAGGAGGGAGCAGTTCGAGAGGCAGAGAGGTTTAGGGAGGGAATTCCAGAGCTTAGGGCCTAGGCAGCTGAAGGCATGGCCGCCAATGCTGGAGCGATTTAAAATCGGGGATGCGCAAGAGGCCAGATTTGGAGGAGCGCAGAGACCTTGGTAAGTTGTATGGCTGGAGGAGGTTACAGAGGTTACCGAGATGGATGACCTGTAACAAATGCTTGCAGTACGATGCTTAATCTCTTATCAATGACGCACAATTTAAATCCAGTCTAAACATTTACCCCTGAAAGCTGAAATTCAAGTTTCATCCAATGGTGACCTCTGGTAATTACTTCAAACATTGATTTTCAAGGTTTACTGGTTAATGACTCACAATTTACAGCATAGTGATGAGCACGGTACTAGAACAAAATAGTTATGCCAATCAAACTTGGCCCGTTTGATTGTGTCAGGCAACAGCTGATCTTAAGCTGATTTGCTTCAACTTCCTTTTAAAACTTGACCCTGGTTCAGTAAATTCAGTGGTTCAAATCTGATGTGTCAGCTTGGTTCAGTGGTAGCATTTTCACCTCTGATTCAGAAGGTTGTGGATTTAAGTCCCACTCTAAGCCATAAGCAGAGAGGGGGCAATTTTAACCTAACCCGCCCATCGGGAAACTGACGGGATCGGGTGGAACGCTGTTTTTTTCTAGCCAGCAACCTCTGCTAGAAGTGCTCATGTCCAAATGCCAGTTGAGGAGAGGATCAGATTTGGCTGTGATGCCCACAAAAAACAAATGGCCGGATAACACCCACTGCTAAGGTTCAAACAGGAAAAATGGCCATTTAGGTGAGAAACCGCACCCCAGGAAAAAGTTTTAAAACATCAGAAAATGGTAAAAAGGCAAAACATGGAGGTTACTTGAACTATTTTGCTTCCTTTTCTTCTTCTGATGTTAGGCCCACCTGTTAAATTTATTTGCAAGCCCCTAGTTTACTTATCCAAAGTACATGATTGAGATTGCTCGATACAATTCTAGCATCTATAATATATTAAAGAGTCAGTTTTCTGAGTTCATGCTCCGGGCAGGGAGCTCTGCCGGCTGATGGGAAAAATCACAGACATTCTGTCTATGAGTTGCTGTCCATTAAAAATAATGGACAGAAAATCATGGTCAGCACACCAGTGATTTCCCGATTATGCATGGTTGGTGAGCTAGATTCCATCCTGGTAGTGTAAATTTTGAAAATAATCCCTAAAGAGTCTTGTGTATACACTTTTATGTTGTTACTGTAAGGACTCCTTCCTGTAACACTCTCCTGTTGTGTTTTTTTTTCCTCCATGCTATTTCTGTCATGCGTTTTCTATTGTAACTGTCTGTCACCCGAAGCTTACTTACTTCTGGCTGAAGTCCTCCCAGCTCCCAATGTACATCTCCATGACAGGTGGCGGTGTTGTCCGCAATGCCACCCGCTTGCTGCCAGTGAAAACTGGGACCCTCTGAATGCCGTTGACCTTTTCCCACCCACTGCTCCCTCCTGTCGCCCCTACCCCGGGTCTTCCCTGGAGACCAGTGTTGCTGACTCACAGCCACTGCAAGAAAGGCCTCATTCTCAGTCATGACCCTGTGTTCTTTTAAAGTGCTCACTGCACTTTTAATAAGATAGTGCAAGTGCAGAAAGTGCTTCAAGCAACTCAAAGGCTTTCACAGGTCATAGACAAGAATGTGGTGATAGCTTTTTTCTCATGGGGACAGATTTCCAGCAACAACTTTCTTGGCACTCAGCCAGGAGCTATGACTTGCTTATTTAAAATGCAGTGCGCTTATAAAGTAATTGTCAACAGAGAGTCAGCAGTTTCAGTATATGTGCACTAAGTGCTTTAAATAATTGAAAGAGGGTTCTAGCTCAGTGCTGGGAAAGAGCCATTGTAAAATTTGCTCAGAGGGCATTCGTGGGGGGTTACAGCCTACATTTTCCTTTATCTCTTCCCCCCCAAAAAAATACTAACAGGCACCAGACTGCTCCCCCAACACAATTTCAGCCTCCCCTCCCCAATTGTTCAACACCCTACCTCTCAATCCCCAAGACCCCTCTCCCCATTTGTTTCAGAACCTCAAGCCCCTCCCTCATATTTCCCCACTGCACAACCACCTTCTGCTCCCACGTCATGTGACCCGCTCAGCAATGGTCCCCATTGCTCTCCCTCCCACAAGTCATTGCACCACCTTCCCAAATATTCCCAGAGTCCAGCACCCACCTCGCTAAACACATCATACAACTCCTATTGTAACCAGATCCCCAAAATGCCACTCCCAGTGCTCCCATATCTTGCAACCTGCTCCCCAACTGGAAACCTGCCATCCTTACCCGGTCTGGCCGATATGTGGCTCCACTCCCCCACATCATGTGGTTGACTTTTAACTGCCCTCTGAAGTGGCCCAGCAAGCCACTCATTTGCATCGAAACAGTGCAACTAGGGATGGGCAATAGATGCCGGCCTTGCCAGCGATGCCCACACCCCGAGAATGAATAAAAAAAATATGCATTGGATGAATACTGTTGATAAGTACTGCATATCCATCAGAAGTGGAAATGTCTCATTCACTCCATAAGAAAGATTTAAATCTTGGAAGTTCTACTTGTTGACTTTAACAAGTGCATTCACACCACGTTGTTGGGTACGCTGCTTTTATGCAGATGTAAATCTGTTTAGAATAAACAGATTATTGGCTGTGTAAAAATAGTGCACACAGGAATATAGTACGAACGTCACAATCAGAATTTGTGTCCTCATCTCAAAAGTGGAATTTGGCTGGCCTGCTTCTGTCACTCAGTAGAGAAGCAGAATGTGCGGATTAGTTTATCCGTGCATCATTTCCTCCTCGTCTTGTCTTTTTTTTTTGGAAAAGTATTTGCCTCTCAAAATTGCATGCAATTGTCAGCACGTGCTTGTAGACGGAAAGTTCTGTAGGGATGGTAAGTTTGAGGTGTAAATTCGACTTGAACAGTAGTGTAAAACAGGCGATGGCGTATCGACCTCCCGTTTTACACTCCACCTGATTTCCTTCTCCATTGAAGTCGATGGGCGGAGTGTAAACAGACAGCAGATTTGCAATCACCCATTTTTTGCATTCTCCCAAGACAAATTTATAGCACAATGTTCCTTTACATCTATCTGACCCTGATTGATGAACCTTTTTTGACACAGATATTGTTTAAGTCTGTCGCCTTTGTTCCACCTGAACTGTAGAAGATTTTGTTTTAAAAGGAATATCAAGGTTTTCAACTTCTGCGGCTTTGTGAATTGCTGACTGTGGAAAACAAAAACTGCAATCTTTTTATCCGTGTTTAATCCCAGTTACCATTTATTATTAAATTACATTATTGTACTTTAGTGACCAGCACAAGGATTAATTTGTCATTTCAGATGTTGATGTCGAGCGTCAGCTTGGTTCCGTCGATTGTGAATCCAAGTCCTACTCCAGCACTTGAGTGCAGAAACTATGCTGACACTACAGTATCAAAGAGGTGCTACTTTCCGGGGTTACTATCCTTTTAAAGAAGATGTTAAACCAGGATGTCTGCCTGTTCTGGTGGTACAGATACATTTATCTCGGCGTTCTGAACTTTCCCCTTAAGCAGCACCACCAAAATCAGATCAACTGGTCATCCATGTCGTTACGGTTTGTGGAATATTGCTGGGGGCAACATGGCTGCCATGGTTGCTCAAATACCATCATTGCACTTCAAATTAATTCACTGCATGAGAAGCACTTGGAGACATATCTGGCAGACTTATTGGTCTAGAATTTGCTGGAGTTGGACATTTTTCCTCATCCTTCAGCTCCAATCAATTTTGGGGCGCCAATTGCTGGAAGTGTGAGCTGCTAACAGCACTGCGAGGGCAACAGGACATCTGGGACCTTGGTGAACGACAGGACCAATAGTCTGTTGCCTTAATCAATGAAATTTAAGGATTTGAATGGCTAGCAAAGCTCTGAAGTGTCAGCTTGGACATTATTTAAACAAAGTTCATCACTGGATTACATGCAGGAAAATGTGTAGTTCCAAGTTTTTTTGCCTATGGAACAGGACACATAAACATGTGACTAAGAGCCTCCTGCCCAAGGTTCAGATTATTATTGTTTTTAATTCATGAAATTCAGGAAGTGAAGGCAGCTGTTGCCTATACACGAAAGCTATATATTTTATAGCAGTTCAAAGCATGATGTCACTTGTGGAATCAGCACAGTGATTGTTGGTTACATACAAATTAATGAGACAGCATACTTTGAGGGGAAGGGGGGTAACTCAATCCTGACAAGCTGAAAAGAATTTAGCATCAAGTTTATGCCCAGCCAGAATCCACAACCAATTAATTTAATAAATCAGTTTAATCAATTAAACAAATCTTGCTGTTTGCTTTATGTGGCATATGCAGAACGATTATCATGTAATTACTAACTGGTTTCAAAGTGGAAGGCCATTGGAAATATAAGTTACACCATTAATAAGGTCCCCTTTCGCTGTTAAATACCAGCCCTAACTTTCTGCGGCGAGATTAATTCATTTTTACAGCCCAAGTGTAGCAATTTCTTGACACTCACGGGGAGGTTGAGGGCGAGCCTCCGTTTACGCAAGGCTAACGGTGGAACGATGCAAATCGTCTAACAATTTGTAGCGATTCATAGGTCACGGGATATCTCTTCCTCGCCACAAACTGCTGCTTTTTTATGCACTAATAACGACGTGTGCCTTAAACTACAGGCATGCATGCTAAACAGCGGAAGCAACAGAGCTAAACGATTCCACAACCAACGGATCAGATCAAAGCTATGCAGTCCTGCCACATCCAGTTGTGAATGGTGGTCGACAATTAAACAACTAGCAGGAGGAGGAGGCTCTGTAAACATCCCCATCCTCAATGATGGCGGAGTCCAGCACGTGAGTGCAAAAAATAAGGCTGACACATTTGCAACCATCTTCAGCCAGAAGTGCCACGTGGATGATCCATCTCGGCTGCCTCCCAATACCCCCACCATCAAAGAAGCCAGTCTTCAGCCAATTCGATTCACTCCACGTGCTATCAAGAAACGGCTGAGTGCACCGGATACAGCAAAGGCTATGGGCCCTGACAACATCCCGGCTGTAGTGCCGAAGACTTGTGCTCCAGAACTAGCTGCGCCTCTAGCCAAGCTGTTCCAGTACAACTACAACACTGGCGTCTACCCGACAAATGTGGAAAATTGCCCAGGTATGTCCTGTCCACAAAAAGCAGGACAAATCCAATCCGGCCAATTACCGCCCCATCAGTCTACTTTCGATCATCAGCAAAGTGATGGAAGGTGTCGTCGACAGTGCTATCAAGCAGCACTTACTCACCAATAACCTGCTCACTGATGGGTTCCGCCAGGACCACTTGGCTCCAGACCTCATTACAGCCTTGGACCAAACATGGACAAAAGAGCTGAATTCCAGAGGTGAGGAGAGAGTGACTGTCCTTGATATCAAGGCAGCATTTGACCGAGTGTGGCACCAAGGAGCCCTTGTAAAATTGAAGTCTATGGGAATCAGGGGGAAAACTCTCCAGTGGCTGGAGTCACACCTAGCACAAAGGAAGATGGTAGTGGTTGTTGGAGGCCAATCATCTCAGCCCCAGGACATTGCTGCAGGAGTTCCTCAAGGCAGTGTCCTAGGCCCAACCATCTTCAGCTGCTTCATCAATGACCTTCCCTCCATCATAAGGTCAGAAATGGGGATGTTCGCTGATGATTGCACAGTGTTCAGTTCCATTCGCAACCCCTCAGATAATGAAGCAGTCCGAGCCCGCATGCAGCAAGACCTGGACAACATCCAGGCTTGGGCTGATAAGTGGCAAGTAACATTCGCGCCAGACAAGTGCCAGGCAATGACCATCTCCAACAGGAGAGAGTCTAACCACCTCCCCTAGACATTCAACGGCATTACCATCGCCGAATCCCCCACCATCAACATCCTGGGGGTCACCATTGACCAGAAACTTAACTGGACCAGCCATATAAATACTGTGGCTACAAGAGCAGGTCAGAGGCTGGGTATTCTGCGGCGAGTGACTCACCTCCTGACTCCCCAAAGCCTTTCCACCATCTACAAGGCACAAGTCAGGAGTGCGATGGAACACTCTCCACTTGCCTGGATGAGTGCAGCTCCAACAACACTCAAGAAGCTCGACACCATCCAGGACAAAGCAGCCCGCTTGATTGGCACCCCATCCACCGCCCTAAACATTCACTCCCTTCACCACCGGCTCACTGTGGCTGCAGTGTGTACCATCCACAGGATGCACTGCAGCAACTCGCCAAGGCTTCTTCGACAGCACCTCCCAAACCCACGACCTCTACCACCTAGAAGGACAAGAGTAGCAGGTACATGGGAACAACACCACCTGCACGTTCCCCTCCAAGTCACACACCATCCCGACTTGGAAATATATCGCCGTTCCTTCATCGTCGCTGGGTCAAAATCCTGGAACTCCCTTCCTAACAGCACTGTGGGAGAACCTTCACCACACGGACTGCAGCGGTTCAAGAAGGCGGCTCACCACCACCTTCTCAAGGCCAATTGGGGATGGGCAATAAATGCTGGCCTCGCCAGCGACGCCCACATCCCATGAACAAATTTTTAAAAACTCAGTTATTTTGCCAGCAAATTCTGGGCTAATAAAGCTTTCTGTAAATGCAAGTCCTTATTTATTTTATCCTCGTAAAGGAGTTCTGAAAGCTGAGGAAATGGAGATTGCTGTCGGTTTTCTTTGCCTTATGACTTTGAGTTATTCATCAAATTGTATGGTGTATCCTTTAGTCCACCTATAACCCTTCCCCCACCCCCCCAGAAAAACACATAGAACATTCAGATCCCAGCTGTACTGAGCACTTTCTTGGCCTTGTAACTATATCTCTCAAATAGGAACAAAATTGATGAAATTCCAATGATAATGTAAGAATCTAAATAGCACTGTAATTTGGATTCACATTGTTACCCCGTTCAACACTCCGGGACACAGCTATATGGCATATTACAATGAACAGTGAGTACACAGCTAACCTTTTAAAATTCAGCAAACTATTATTCATCTTCAGTCACCCTGCTGCATTCCTTTCAGAGGACTTGCATTCATGTTTCAGTCACAACTGTTATTTCACTTGGATTCCTCCAAATGGATAAGACCAGACTGATGGATGTAACACTTGCTGAAGTGGAATTCTCCAGCTTAAATGTAATGACAAACTAACAGGACCAGTTCTGCCCCACGATAAAGAACGAAAGAGAGAATTTGCATTTATATAGCACCTTTCACGACCAAAATGCTTTACAAGCATAGAAGCACTTTTGAAGTGAAGTCATTGTAGTAATGTAAGAAACACGGCAGCCAATTTGCGCACAGCAAGGTCCCACAAACAGCAATGAAATAATTGACTAGATCATCTGTTTTAGGTGTTGGTTGAGGGATAAATGTTGGCTAGGTCACCAGGAGAACTCCCCAACTCTTCTTCGAATAGTGCTTCAGGACATTTTACGTCCACCTGACAGAGGCCTTGGTTTAATATTTCATCCGAAAGACAGCACCTCCAGCATTCTCTCATCAATGTACTGAAGTGTCATCTTAGATTATTTGCTCAAATTTCTTGAGTGGGGCTTGAATCCATGACCTTCTGACTCAGAGGAGAGAATGCTACCACTGAGCCAAGAATGTTCTACATATCTTGTCTTTGTCAAGGATTTGATGGTGACATGAGAAAGTCCATGGCTCAGAGAGTCTGACAGGCTTTGAAGAAGGAAAAATGCCTATAGCTTAATTGGAGTTGAAAGCATACTTTTAAAAAATGTATAATTGGCTCTATAGGATTATTTATTGGATTCTTTCTTGTTGCCAATAGTGTACACAGAACAAAATGAGATATTGTGACTTGATTTTTCAAGCTGCGATACATTTAGATTACGGTCTGCCTAATATTCACACCTCAAGACAAGATGTGGAGATGCTGGTGATGGACTGGGGTTGACAATTGTAAACAATTTTACAACACCAAGTTATAGTCCAACAATTTTATTTGAAATTCACAAGCTTTCGGAGGCTTCCTCCTTCCTCAGGTACATTCACCTGAGGAAGGAGGAAGCCTCCGAAAGCTTGTGAATTTCAAATAAAATTGTTGGACTATAACCTCAAGACAAGGCATAGACATGCATAGTTCGGGAAGGCTTTGGAATGTATTGTTTGATTGTCCCCATTGTATTTGGATGCTGTCTTGTCTAACAGGTCTTTTGACATTGTTTGGCAAAGGTAAAAGAGTCAAGTCAACCCATTCCATCAAAACATCCTACGCAATTGACATCTTGGGGAATTAAGTTTGATTGACATCTGTATCCAAGGTCAACACACAAGTGAGGATTTTGAGAGAGGAACAGGTTGATGATTCTTTGTCGTCCCTTTGATGGACAGCTCTGCAGCATGGAGCTTCCAATTGTGGACTTACACTTGGCTGTTTATGCCGAGCTCACCAGTCAGTCTGAAGTTAGCAGAGATAAAGTGGAAGTCAGACGACTTCTTGGCAATGAATAGTCCTGTAATAAATAAAGGAACCATGTTTTAAGTGTCAATTTAATGTTAAGAGTTAGCACAAGGAATGGAAGAGTGGAACTGCTCTCTTAATTTGCCAGTATGTGGTAATTCCTCTTCACAATCCAGTAAACTTAGTGGGACATTAACTTATAATATTTATACAGCAGTAGGAAACTATGCCTCACCCTGCTGAAAAAAGAATAGAAAGAACTTGTATTTATATAGCACCTTTCATGTCCTCAGGATGTCCTGAAGTGCTTTACAGCCAATTAATTACTATTTGAAATTTAGTCACCATTGTAATGCAGTCAAACCCTTGCACACAGCAAGGTCCCATAAAGAACAGTGAGATAAATGACCAACTATCCTATTTTGGTGGTGTTGGTTGTACCACTAGAATAGGCAGACAAATACCCTGTTCTTTATCGAAAAGTGGAATATTATAGATCCACCTGAACAGGCACAATGGGCTTCTGTTTAACATTTCATCTGAATGGCGGCACCTCCAATGATGCAGGACTCACTCAGTACTGCCCTAAAATGTAGGCCTGGACTGGGGCTTGAACCCATGAATGTCTAACTCAAAGAGGAATACCACTGAGTCAAGCTGGCACTTATAAGAGACGTTTTAGTATTGTGTTTTTAAGAAATGTTCATTCTCGAGATGTGGGTGTCACCAGCAAGGTCAGCATTTATTGCCCATCCCTAGTTGCCCTTGAGAAGGTGGTGGTGAGTCACCTTGCTGAACTGCTGCAGTTCATGTGTAGGTGCTCCCACAGTACTGTGAGTTAGAGAGTTCCAGGATTTTGACCCAGTGACGATGAAGGAACGGCTGATCTGTCCAAGTCAGGATGGTGTTTGACTAGGAGGGGAACTTGGAGGTGATGATGTTCCCATGCACCTGCTGCCCTTGTTCTTCCAGGTAGTGGAGGGTTTGGGAGGTGCTGTCGAAGAAACCTTGGCGAGTTACCGCAGTGCATCCTGTAGACAGTCCACACTGCAGCCATGATTCGCCGGTGGTGAAGGGAGTGAATGTTTAGGGTGGTGGATGGGGTGCCGATCAAGCGGGCTGCTTTGTCCTGGATGGTGTCGAGCTTCTTGAGTGTTGTTGGAGCTGCACTCATCCAGGCAAGTGGAGAGTATTCCATCACACTCCTGACCTGTGCCATTAACTGCTCTTATTCTTATCAGAGCTTTAATATACTATAACGTTTTTGAAATATGCGGAATTACTATAAAAACACGTTAAAGTATTCATCTGGCCACTCTCTAGCATGACCTAATTTTTGTAGGGATATTGCAAGTACTAAGTGCTCAATCCAAGCAAGCACATTATACGCTTTTTATGAGGTGAAAGTGCTCTAACAGCAATTCATAAGCAGTTTGACTTCACAAAGCTGAATAAATAAAAAAAATAGATAGTGGGTACCAAGGAGTCTTTACGAGGCAGTCATTTCAAGGTTCAAATGAGGTCAAGAGCAAGGGCAATGGCTCAATATATCCACTGGATCACTATGTAGATAGAGAAATACATTGGTGTTTGCAGGAACTGTTTTATTACATTTTTTTCTGCCCCTTTGTTTTTTGGCAGTGACTGTCATCTAGGTGGACCTCTGCAGTCAGGATGTTCCCTGCAGTTGATATTTAATGGCACCAACACAGAATGACTGATGATTGTGATATTTCACTGAGTTTGAGTGATAATCTGTGGTTGATTACCAGAAAATAACACAGTTAATGCTTTCTATCATTTAAGTACATATTGCACTAGCCAAAAATTACAGTCCTGTAAGCATCAACTTTGTTTGTTTAAAAGCATAGACAGTATGATGCTACCTTGTCAATTCTTTCGAAGGTGATCCATTGTATGTTTTCAGGTACAATTTAAGGTGTCCAACAACATAGTGAAGGAACTAAGAATCAAAATAATTCTGATTTTCTCAAAACTAAATTTGCAGAAAAACCAGTTGAATAAGTCACAGAACCATGGAGTTAATAGCATATTACGAAAGGTCATAAGAACACAAATTTATGTGATAACCGAACCTATAATTATCATTTAAATGAGTAATCTTAAGCAGAGTTAGTCTGTTTCATTGCTGTAAGCCCTTTGGTAACCATTGGACTCGAGGGAATTAAAATGAGTTTCAAATGTTTAGTATCGAATTAGCGATTGCATATTTTACTGCACATTATTCAAAAAAGATAACCAAATCTAGATGCTCTGACTAGTTATGCATGCCAACACAAGCAACATTTTGATTAATGCTTAATATTTATTGGTATTATTCCCAGCTGCATTTGGTTGTCAGTGGTTGTTGATTAAAAATGAATTGTGCGGTTTCAAACTTTCAGCATTATATTTTATAGTTTCTAATGCCATAGGGTACTAGAAATGACTGTATAGATTAGAATAATAGTAGTAGGATTTCTACCGCAATGACAAGAAAATGTTAGATGATTGATGCGGCATTTCCAGCCTTGCTCCTTTGTGGAGCCAAGTTTTCCATAAGTAGCAATAAAATGCAACTTAGATTTGCTGTGAAATACTGAACACTGTTTCATACAGAATAAGCATATACATTCATGGAGTTTCCGATTTCATATTGGATGAGGGATGTGTAATATTCTTTCACAATAACCACACACATTCATTGAGCTCTTAATGCCTTTGCTATCTCATTCGAACAGATGTTACATTACAGTAAAATTGAAACTATGTATAAACTATTAGCAGAATCCACATTTCTGCAATTTTCCAAAATTAATTATCAAACACCATACCGAAGCATAGATAAAGCTATGAAGTGCACAAAATATTATGGGGTAGAAATTGGACCTTGCACCTGGTTTATGGATGCAATTTCAGGGACCATCGTCCCGTGTCCAAAGTAAACCTGAAAAACGTCTGACTTGATAGTGGGTCGGGATTTTTTTTCAGGTATCCCTAGTGGCCGCCTAAATCAGGCAGTAAGCCCCTTAAAACAGGCTTAATGCCTGTTTTAGGCCTTTTCTGGGAAACTGGACATGACCAAACAGAGCAGGAGCCAGAGCCTGCTCCGCTCCAGATTCCTCACTGCAGCGGCCGCCAATCGAAAAGAGAGGTTTTTTTTTTAAACAATGTTCCTGCGGAGCCAGGAGGAGCAGGAGTGCTCCCTCGACTCCACGGTATCCCGATCATCCTCCAACCTGTCACCACTCCACCCCCACTCCGGGGGTTCGAGCTACTGCCGGTGAAGCAAGTGGCCCAGAATTCAACATTGTTAAAACGGGTGAGTTGCCTGTGGAGGCGTGACAGGTGCCAAATCATGAGGCCCTCGACCCAATTTCAGGCCTATGTCACTGAGGCCCGAGGCTCAATTTCAGGCCTATGTCACTGAGGCCCGAGGCTCAATTTCAGGCCTATGTCACTGAGGCCCGAGGCTCAATTTCAGGCCTATGTCACTGAGGCCCGAGGCTCAATTTCAGGCCTATGTTAACGAGACCAGAGGCTCAATTTCAGGTCTATGTTAATGAGGCCTGACCCAATTTCGGGTCCATGTTAATGAAGCCCGTAGGCCCAATTTCAGGTCTATGTTAGTGAGGCCTGAGGCTCAATTTCAGGTCTATGTTAATGAGGCCCAAGGCCCAATTTGAGGCCTAATGCATTTTCATCTCCTATTAGTCTGTAAAATACAAATTAAAATACAAATCAGTTAACAAGCTTTTTGTTAATTAAGGCTATGACAGTGGACCTCAGACAGTGCCTTCACCTTGGGGAATTCAAGCTTTAGCACAGCTCATGGATAGGGGTCAATATCACTTATTTTTGTCAAATATTAAAATCACAAATGACACAAATGCAGTGCTGGTGCATCTCCATGGAGATTATTTCACAGCTCAAAACGTCCACTTAAGAATTGAGTCTTAATCAGCAGTGCCACTTAATCAAATGTTTTAAAAACATTTGATTATTAAAATTGATAATCGAAGGGGTGTTCAACATTATGAAGAGTTTTGACAGAGTAGATGGGGAGAAACTGTTTCCACTGGCAGGAGGGTCAATAACTAGAGGACACAGATTTAAGATAATTGGCAAAAAAAAGCCAGGGGACGAGGAGGGATGTTTTTACGCAGATGGTTGTTATGATCTGGAATGCACTCCCTGAAAGGGCGGTGGGAACATATTCAGTAGTAAGTTTCAAAAGGGAATTGGATATATACTTGAAAAGGAAAGATTTGCAGGGCTATGGGGAAAGAGTAGGGGAGTGGGACTAATTGGATAGGTCTTTCAAAGAGCCAGAAAAAGCACGATGGGCTGAATGGCCTCCTTATATGCTGTAAGATTCTATAATTAACTCTTTCTCTCTTTCTCCCCCCCCCCCCACACTATTTTTATTCATTTAGAAAACTATTGCCAAACATTACCCATAGAAATAGGGAACTGGTTTGGATTCATGACTATATTTGACAATGTGACAAAGCTTACACCAATGTACACATTTGAAGCAAGATTGTAGAAGGCACCCAAGGTTAACAATTGTATCTACTGATTTTAATCTGGCTCCCTCACATTGTTGGGCGCAGTCACTCCTCTCAGATGCTTCTTCACTATGCCACCCACGTTCTTTATATGAGAGCAAAAAAAATTCCAACGATAAGTAAACAGAAAAAAAAAGGGAGTTAAGGTTAATCATTATTGTGTGCAGTGGTTTTGTTTCTCAAAGGGGAACTGATGCAAATACTGTCACTCTGAGCAGCTGGGATTGGAAGGACAAAGGACAAAACATGTCACTTAGTGCAGTCGGAAAGCTTTTTAGAGATTGCTAAGATAAAGCTGGAGAAAGGCCACAATTGCCTGATGCGAGCCTACACCACGACCTCTGACCTTAAACTATGCAGTACTGTCAAAATGCAAAATGAAAAGTATTGATTTTTTTTTTCCCCCAGTTGTGTTAGCCCTGACTCTTTGAAATCTCCCTGACCTAAATATAGTAGCTTTCTCCTTCAGATAGATTTGTCCTAATTGATATGTTTTCTGGTTAAAGATGAAGGCCATTATTTTTTGAACTTGTGTACAAGTTACTGTGACTGCCTTATTATGCTGGCATGGCTGAAAACCGTTTACTTGGGTGGTGGGGGGGTGGGGGGGGGGGAAGAAGAGACATCATTTTGTGACAAACATAGCCACAGATAGAGCTTGGTGAAGAATTGTGCCATCTGGGAGCAGGGCTGCACAGATGCTGCCGCACAGCTTAAGTGAGGGCAATGTGGAGACAGTGTGACGGTTTGTAGTCTTATTTTGATTAACTCCTAAGGCAACACTTTAATTCACTGATTTCTACTGTTGATTGTGTGGCATCTTGGGAAAATGTGATCATCTGCAGTTGTTGACAACGTTGTTGACCCATTGCTCTTACCATACGTGTTGCCCCAAACAGCAAATTGTAGATGAAAATGTTACAGTCAAAGTGCTAAACTATTCCAAGATAAGATTTCTCAATATCCTTTTCTAAGGTCCCCTTAAGTAATTCCTGTAATTACATTTAGAAATAAATCTGTTATCTTTAATGATTTTTCAGATTCACTGGTGGCTGCATCATATCAGAATCATTATATTCCTCTTTGCATACTTGGGCACTGATAATTGACATGACAGCACTAAATAGCCACTGCCAGCTTATCCTCTTGCAATTAAGTGTACCTCAACCATGGAAAGATGCTCCAGCTTGGACCCCTTTTGAAGCCACTGTGAAATCACATTTTATATTTTTCAATCAGTTAGCCTGTAAAGAATCTGGAAAATACTAATTCCTTGAACACATCTTAAATGCCACTGTGAGGCTGAACCAGACTGTTCGCAACCTTGCCGTCCTATTTGACCCTGAGATGAGCTTCCAGCCCCATAACTGCTCCATCACCATGACCACTTACTTCCAATTCCGCAACATTGCCTATCTCTGCCCCGCGTCAGCCCACCTGCTGCTGAAACCCTCATCCATGCCTTTGTTATCTCTAGAATTTACTATTCCAATGCTCTCCCGGCTGACCTCCCATCTTCTACCCTCCATAAACTTGAGCTCATTCGAAACTCTGCTGTCTGTATCCTAACTCGCACCAAGTCCCAATCACCCAACACCCCTGTGCTCGCTGACCTACATTGGCTTCCGGTCCAGCACGGTCTCAATTTTAAAATTCTCATCCTTTCTTTCAAATCCCTTCATGGCCTCGCCCCTCCCTACTTATAAGCTCCTCCAACCTGACAACCATCTGCGACCTCTGCACTCCTCCAATTCTGGCCTCTTGCGCATTAAACGCCCCACCATTGTAGCCATGCCTTCAGCTGCCTCGGCCCTAAGCTCTGGAATTTTCTCCCTAAACCTCTCCATCTCTCTGTCCTCCAAGATGCTCCTTAAAACCTA
The DNA here is from genome assembly GCF_035084215.1 of Heptranchias perlo. NCBI lineage: Eukaryota > Metazoa > Chordata > Chondrichthyes > Hexanchiformes > Hexanchidae > Heptranchias > Heptranchias perlo. The sequence continues at coordinate 57,663,262 of NC_090339.1, read as the reverse complement.
CCTCTTTGACCAAGCTTTTGGTCACATGTCCTAATATCACCTTGTGTCTTGGTATCAAATTTTGTTTGATAATCATTCCTGTGAAGCCCCTTGGGATGTTTTACTACGTTAATGGTGCTATATAAATGCAAGTTGCTATTGTATAAATAATATTTTGTACATTTGTCAGGTCAGTTATCTGCATTGTGAAGGTCAAGGTGTTGGCCAATTTTCTTCATCCTTATTGATTAAGTGTCTGCTCACTCCATTTTAAATGTTTTTCTCTTTTTAAAAAAAATTATAATTGTCATAATTCACCAATATTAGTAAAACCTTCTTCTCCCTAATCGCATTGCACCAAAAACATCACATTTTACCAAAATATTCAACTCTACCACAGTCCACCAAAAAATCCACAAAATGCAGCCACCATGACAATTGCTCTCCCAAGAACATTCATATGAATGAGATTTATTACATAATAAAATCTTAATAAAATTACAAACTTTCCCGTAAACTTGGCTACGTGCGCATGCACGCACACACAACACAATCTACCAATTTTTAAAACACACGCTCCCCTGGCAAACAACTGGGAGAAATTTGCCTGTCACTATCCCCAGGAATAGAATTCCTAGAAGTCACCATAACTTTTTTTAAACGCAAAGGTCCTCCCAGGACCACCACACCACCTTTCCCACCTAACCCTCATCTTCAAGCATATCCTGGAGGTCCAGCTCCTTCAATTTGTCTCAGGAGTCGGTGTGCTGCCATCCCCTCCAAAACATGTGCAGGAAAGTTTTGCAGAAACAAACATTAAGGAGAGGTACAACAGCAGACTAAGAAATAGGAGAAAAGGGAACATGAAATGAAGTAAAGGAGCAGAGAAAGAAAAAGTAAAGTGAAGGAGGAAAGGACAGGGACAAGAGAAGTGAAGAAACAAAGATTTGCATTTATGTAGCATCTTATCCTGTGTCTCAGTAAATCTCAGAACATTTTTCGTACAGTTACTTTGAAATGCAGTTGTTATGTTGACACATGTGGCAAATGTTTTGCAAACAGCAATATCCCATAAATAGCAATGAGAGAAGTCACCAGTTAACTTTTTTTTAGGTGGTATTGTTTGAGGAAGGAATGTTGGCCAGGACACCAGGAGAACGCCCTGCTCTTCATCAAATAATACCACAGTATCTTTAATGTCCACCTGATCCACTAGAATAACAACATAAGAAATGGGAGCAGGAGTAGGCCATACAACCTCTTGAGCCTGCTGCACCATTCAATAAGATCATTGTAAACAATTTTACAACACCAAGTTATAGTCCAGCAATTTTATTGCTGGACTATAACTTGGTGTTGTAAAATTGTTTACAATTGTCAACCCCAGTCCATCACCGGCATCTCCACATCATCAATAAGATCATGGCTGATCTTTGACCTCAACTCCACTTTCCCGCCCGATCCTCATATCCCTTGATTCCCCTAGAGTCCAAAAAAAAAACCTATCGATCTCAGCCTTGAGAGCAGACAGGGCTCAGTTTTACGTCTCATCTGAAGGCACCTCTGACAATGCAGCATTCCTTCAGCACTGCACTGGCATATCAGCCCAGATTATGTCTTCGGGTCCTAAAGTGATGCTTTTACCTATAACCTTGTGACTCAAAGGTAAGCATGCAAGAGTGTTAAAAACTGAGCCAAGCTGACACTTGAGTAGAATTGTAAACAATTTTACAACACCAAGTTATAGTCCAGCAATTTTATTTTAAATTCACAAGCTTTCGGAGGCTACCTCCTTCCTCAGGTGAACGATGTGGAAAAAATCCACATTTTTTCCACATCGTTCACCTGAGGAAGGAGGTAGCCTCCGAAAGCTTGTGAATTTAAAATAAAATTGCTGGACTATAACTTGGTGTTGTAAAATTGTTTACAATTGTCAACCCCAGTCCATCACCGGCATCTCCACAACTTGAGTAGAAGGCATAGAAAAGAGCTATATATAGGAGCCCATCTCCAATGGATGAACTCCCAACTTTCATCAGTGCTGTAGCCCAGGGCTCAAGGAGGAAAGAGGTGCTGAAAGGAAAATGGTGAGACAATCTTTTAAGAAAAGCCTGTCTCCCTGCATGCATAGTATTTAAATGCTTAGAAAAAATGGCATGAATTGTAGTGCCTTCTAGAGCAGGAGAATTATCACAAAGAACAGAAGGTAATTTGGGATTGCACCCATAGACTAGTTGGTAAGGACTATATCCTCCAACCATCTGAAGAGAATTCTTTGTGTCAACTGCCTATGCTAGGGTAGTTGACAATTTACACTGTTCACCCATAATTTTAGGCACCATGCTATCAATCTCAGCATGATTCCTTTCACAAAGACCATTGCTAAAAGGGCTCTCAGCTGCTGTATTCATTTTTTAAAAAATTTATTCGCTCATGGGATGTGGGCGTCGCTGGCGAGGCCGGCATTTATTGCCCATCCCTAATTGCCCTTGAGAAGGTGGTGGTGAGCCGCCTTCTTGAACCGCTGTAGTCCATGTGGTGAAGGATGGGAGTTCCAGGATTTTGATCCAGCGACGATGAAGGAACGGAGATATATTTCCAAGTCAGGATGGTGTGTGACTTGGAGGGGAACGTGCAGGTGGTGTGGTTCCCATGTACCTGCTGCCCTTGGCCTTCTAGGTGGTAGAGGTCGTGGGTTTTGGAGGTGCTGCCGAAGAAGCCTTGGCGAGTTGCTGCAGTGCATCCTGTAGATGGTACACACTGCAGCCACAGTGCACAGGTGGTGAAGGGAGTGAATGTTTAGGGCGGTGGATGGGGTGCCAATCAAGCGGGCTGCTTTATCTTGGATGGTGTCGAGCTTCTTGAGTGTTGTTGGAGCTGCACTCATCCAGGCAAGTGGAGAGTATTCCATCACACTCCTGACTTGTGCCTTGTAGATGGTGGAAAGGCTTTGGGGAGTAAGGAGGTGAGTGACTCGCCACAGAATACCCAGCCTCTGACCTGCTCTTGTAGCCACAGTACTTATATGGCTGGTCCAGTTAAGTTTCTGGTCAATGGTGACCCCCAGGATGTTGATGGTGGGGGATTTGGCGATGGTAATGCCGTTGAATGTCAAGGGCAGGTGGTTAGACTCTCTCTTGTTGGAGATGGTCATTGCCTGACACTTGTCTGGCGCAAATGTTACTTGCCACTTATCAGCCCAAGCTATGACAATTATATTCATAATCTCACATGTCTCTGAACTCTGTTAGCGAATTCACCTCTTTTTATTGGTCAAAAACTTTGCTCTTGTCCCAATTCCAGTCCCTATCCATTTTTCCATAATTTAATCTAGAATAACCTTCTTCTCCTTACTATATATTAGTCTAGAAATTTTAAATCTCAGCCAGGTCAATAAAATGTAAGATGAAAACATTTCTGTCTTTGTCCCATACCTTTAGATCCATGGCAACTACCTCATTAAAGTCACATGCTAATGGAACACTCACAGTAGGATGTGGAGGCATCTGTCTATACTTTAGAGATTTCACAGTACTTAGTAATCTCTATTAGCTTTGTATATGCATCAACTACACCTGCATCTTTCAGCAGGATCTTTAAATGTTGACAAGTAGGGTGAGCAAATTCTCAAAGTTGCATAGACAATTTTTTTTCCCCCTTATCCTTATCGCCTGATGCCATTAATACTTTTAATACTTGCCTAACATGCTGATGCGAAACATCAGGTTTTATTAAGGGGATACAATAATGCTCTGACTGGGTAAACTGCAAATAAACAGATTTCCCAAAAATGATTGCCTCATTGTGTTCCATATCAAGTTTCATTTTTGCCTTTTTCATGCAAGGTTTACCAAAAAGCATAGATATCTCACTAGAGACTACATCTGTGCTTATAAAATAGCTTACTCCAGCTATCTTACATGGAATTACCACTCTTGAGTGACCTGAAGGTGTTGTCATCTCCAAACTTAAAACATGGAGAACTTTTACACTCCTTAACCTTGCGTCAATCCTTACTATTAGTGAATCAAGATAACATTTTAACCAATCTACCCCACATACAGTTGAATTACATGCACTAACACTGCACAATTAAAGGAATCTGCGACTAATACATTCATCACAGGATTAAAACTCCTTGTGACCAGTATAATCTAATCACTTTCATCGTTATCTTCATCTTCATCCTCTTCCTCAGAACTACTTTATTCAAGCGTCATTTCAAAGAACCTGCATCTTCGCTCTGCACAATTTGCCTCATAATGATATTTAGAGTCACACCTAAAGCATCTCCTGATTTTTAGCTTGGGCATTCCTGGAATTCATTCGCCCGTCACAGTCCCAATTCTGTCTTCGAATGATATAACTGGATTTGCTGTACCTGCTTTCATCACCAATCTGGCTGTCTTTAATCCTTCCGTCATATCGACACCTACGTCTGGTCTCATGAAAATTTTGAAACCTGGTCTGGCACCCTCATTTAGTATCTGGAACATTTCAAAACCTAGTTACCATTGAATCTTCCATTCTTTCTGTCACAGCGGAAGACCCCATTTGTTCCATGAGGGCTGAAGGGAATGATTGTTTCCCCAGGAATTTTTTTAAGGCTGCAGATCTATTGATCCAATAGAATCTCCTTTTCTGAGAACTGGACGCCAGTTAAGACCAGCTGCATGTCCATAAGAGACACCTGAGCACAATCTAGTAATTTAAATGCAAGTACTGATCCAGGGATTCCCAATTGGAACTTTGTCAACCTTTTGTACATTTTGTTAAAGTCCATGATATACTCTTCCATTGAATGACCATCCATTTTCTGAACTCTACCAAATGCTGACCAGGTTTCATAGGCACTTAACAGATCATCTTTCTTGCAGATTTGATCCAGAAATTCTATTAGAAAGGTGAAACCATCATTATCCAAAAGATCTGCATCCATCTCAGAAAATATCTTCTGGTTTTACTTCATTTAGGAATCAACACCACCAAGTCTATGCCTTGTTTTTTCTTTGGGAGAGCAGTAACCTATGTCCACATGTCAACCTCATTCTTCCACTGGTCATACGGTTCAGACTCTGGAGAACATTGGAGGGCAATCATACCTCAACGATTTAAACTTGCTTTCTGCCATCTTCCACAATGGCCGCTAGGCTTTCAAGTTTTGTTTTCAAGTCCAAAAAAATTGTAGTTTCCGACCTCCACCATAAGGCAGCTATTCTCTGCTACCATGTTATAAATTGAATAGCCAGGTGGTGAAGGATAGAATACTAAAGCCTAGTTTTCAATTGCGTCCAAGCCTTTATTCAGAGATCCACACTGCACCCACCCCACAGTCCAGATCAGCTCTCTTATAAATGGATACAAGAGAGTTCCCAATGGATATGCACCACCTAAATACAATTAATGCTGATTGATATAAATCACATGGATACAATTAACAACTATTGGCCCTGGAGAAGGCGCACGCGGTGTCTGCCGGTACGCTTGAGGCTTTCCGTGACTGATGGGCACCGCAGGGGCTGGAGTGCATCCTGGACCGATATAATAACATTTTAATTCAACGCTTATTTTGAGTTTTTTGGTTTTCAGCACATGAACACACCCTAACCTCCCCCCTTTCTTATAAAAGGGGGGCCTAAAACACACAAAGAAGAAAAAAAAAATAAAGAACTAAAAAAAATGAACAATCAATGGCCCTGGAGAGGGAGCACGCGGTGTCTGCCGGTACACTTGAGGCTTTCCGCGACCGGTGGGCACCGCAGGGGCTGCAGTGCAGCCTGGACCAAGATAATAAAATTATAATTTGACACTTATTTTGTTTTTTTTAAATTTACTGCACATAAACACACCCTAACCCCCCTTCTTATATAAAAAAAGAAAAAAAAATGAATCCGGGAGAAGGCAGTTAAGGAGAGGAGAGGAGAAACAACTAACAACAACAGCAGGGAAGGAGGGAGAAGAAGTAGAAAAAAAGTAACAACTATTGCTGATGTACCAATCTATAGTGCTGCCTAAACTCCATTCAGCACAGGGGAGAAAATCAGGGAGAAAGTTGACACTGGGCTACTGTTGCATGTGTCTTTGTGGTGAACTGCTAAGTGGCATTGGGGAAGTCCTGGGAGTTGCTTGTCCTACCACTGCAGCCTTGTGCACAAGAGATAATCCATCCACTAAGATCAACCACAAAGATAACTGCTTTTAACTTACTGAAAAATGCTACTGGTACAAAATTCTACTATTCAACTTTACCCTTATGCTGAAGGTTTTCATTTTTTTTTACATTGCCAATGCTAGTTGCAAATTTCCAACTCCAAGGGGTATAGACATACCTATACATTGATAATTGTTCATCAGGGTGATTGATAGGGTATCGACCTCTGAGATGGTATTTCAAATGGTGCAGAATTTCAATCAATATTTAAGTCAAAATGAATTTGGGAAAGTCTTCGGTGCATTCTTCCCATGATGTCATATTGATACGCAGGTGCCAGATTTCACTCAGCGCCAATGTCTTTCTTAATGCATTCCCATGCTTCACTCTCCATAAACTCCAAAGCTCAGGTGCCCATATCCCGTCCTGCACTGCATCCCGCTCACAATCATTCCTGTTCTCGCTGACCTACTTTGGTTCATTGTTCCCACAAAGGTTTTATTTTAAAACCCTCACTCTTATCTTCAAATCCCTCCATGACCTTGCCACCCTATCTCTGCAAGTTCCTCTAGCTTTATATCTGTTCCTGCACCCTTTGGTGCTCTGATTGTGGCCTTTTGCGCAACCCTCACCCCCCTCTTTTTATCCCCACTATTGGTGGCAGAATTTTCAGCTGTCTTGGCCCCATTCTCTGAAATGTTCTCCCTAAACGCCTCTTCCTTCAAAAACCTTCTCAAAACCTATCTTTTAGACCAAGCTTTTCATCGCCTCTCCTAACTTTCACACCTTCTCTCATTGTCCACTCCTTTATTTCTTCTGGGATTTGAGGTAGCAGCCATCATTATCACCCCGGTAGTAGGTTGTTCATGTGACCACGTTTGTTGATCGAGATCTTCTACGAGACACTGTGAGTGCACCAGCTTTAGCAGAAGACCCATAGTAATGAATAGTCACGCAATATTCTTTTGAAGATAACTCTGCAGCCTCTGTCTCTGCATGTTGCTGTTTCCAATAATACCTTCCTCTGTGATTGACTGACTGTTTCCTGGATGCTAGATGAATCAATGTGGCATATCAACAGGTTAGATCTGCAGGCAATATGGCTAGCGATTACATTACATAGAATTTACAGCACAGGAACAGGCCATTCGACCCAACTGGGCTATGCTGGTGTTTATACTCCACACAAGCCTCCTCCCACCCCTCTTCATCTAACCCTATCAGCATATCCTTCTATTCCTTTCTCCCTCATGTACTTACCATTAAATTAATTAAATTTCACATCCCATAGTTCCAATGCAAATCGGTCTTTGTAACGGCACATAAATATTATAGCCCATAGGATTTGAGCCTACTGCTTCAAAATCTCAGCTTAACAGCAAAAGTATTGATATTGCAATGTCCTACTAGGGAACATTTCAAATTTAAAATAGTTAGTTAAACATGATGTTCCACTCTGAAGAGATAAAAGATCAATGAAATGTTCCATGATGGTGAATTTAATGTACATCTTTAGGCATTTTTTGCAACCTGTATGAATGGAGTGTAAGAAAAATTATAAGATATATACAAGCTGTTCAAGAAACAGACATTAGACATGAATCCCAGAATTACATTGAGGTGGCAGCCTGCACACTTCATTTTCCTTTGAGTGTAACTGTTCCTTCATCTCCTTTGTATGGAAACCCAGATAGGAAAATCACTTTGAAGAACATTAATTCCTTGCTTTTCATTAAAACAGTGGACATGGAGGACATTTAATCCAGTTTATCTTCCCCTCCAAATTAAATAGCCTGAGGCTATGAAGAGATTTAAAAATATACTCCATGATAGATCCTGTTTTCTAACCTGTTATTCCTATTTAAGGGTGCCAATGATGGACTGGACCTGTTATTTTATTAAAAAAAACATTCCATCGTAAAAATACTTGGAGTTTGCTCCATAAAATGTTCAGCCGATGAGGTAAGTGTGATACATAGACATGTAATTCCCCCTCGTAACTACTTAAGAGGAAGTCAATAGTGTCAATCAAAATAAAGCCACTAGAGGAAGGAAATGCTTAATCTTGGCCTAATTTACTTTATTTTAATTTCTATTGCACGTCATTGGGATTTGCAGTTTAATGAGAAATGAAGGCCATATGTTGTATCGCAACGTAAATGTTTCATTTCAAGAGGTGCCTGTAGATATAAACAAATGGAGTGGGGTGCTTTAATAAGTCAAGTGTTAGTTTTCATTACTTAAAAAATAAATTTTGTCGAAGCACTGCACTAAAAATTTATCACAAAATATCTATTTCAGCATTACGTGCAAAAAAATAGAATGTAGACAGAGATTAAAAAATGAGGATTTTTGTAATATTTTAAAAGAAAATCTTAAAAAAAAACAAGGCCAACCACTACAGCTAATACTACGACAGCTCTTTAATTTTTATTTCAACTCTTTCACTTATATTCCTAAAATATTATAACGTATAACGTATATAAAAATAGGGTGGTAATAGTAGGGGACTTTAACTTTCCCAACATTGACTGGGACAGCCATAGCATTAGGGGCTTGGATGGAGAGAAATTTGTTGAGTGTATTCAGGAGGAATTTCTCATTCAGTATGTGGATGGCCCGACAAGAGAGGGGGCAAAACTTGACCTCCTCTTGGGAAATAAGGAAGGGCAGGTGACAGAAGTGTTAGTGAGGGATCACTTTGGGACCAGTGATCATAATTCCATTAGTTTTAAGATAGCTATGGAGAATGATAGGTCTGGCCCAAAAGTTAAAATTCTAAATTGGGGAAAGGCCAATTTTGATGGTATTAGACAGGAACTTTCAGAAGTTGATTGGGAGAGTCTGTTGGCAGACAAAGGGACGTCTGGTAAGTGGGAGGCTTTCAAAAGTGTGTTAACCAGGGTTCAGGGTAAGCACATTCCTTATAAAGTGAAGGGCAAGGCTGGTAGAAGTAGGGAACCTTGGATGACTCGGGAGATTGAGGCCCTAGTCAAAAAGAAGAAGGAGGCATATGACATGCATAGGCAGCTGGGATCAAATGGATCCCTTGAAGAGTATAGAGATTGCCGGAGTAGAGTTAAGAGAGAAATCAGGAGGACAAAAAGGGGACATGAGATTGCTTTGGCAGATAAGGCAAAGGAGAATCCAAAGAGCTTCTACAAATACATAAAGGGCAAAAGAGTAACGAGGGAGAAAGTAGGGCCTCTGAAGGATCAACAAGGTCATCTGTGTGCGGAACCACAAGAGATGGGTGAGATCCTGAATGAATATTTCACATCGGTATTTGCGGTTGAGAAAGGCATGGATGTTAGGGGACTTGGGGAAATAAATAGTGATGTCTTGAGGAGTGTACATATTACAGAGAGGGAGGTGCTGGAAGTCTTAACGCGCATCAAGGTAGATAAATCTCCGGGACCTGATGAAATGTACCCCAGGACGTTATGGGAGGTTAGGGAGGAAATTGCGGGTCCCCTAGCAGAGATATTTGAATCATCGACAGCTACAGGTGAGGTGCCTGAATATTGGAGGGTAGCAAATGTTGTGCCTTTGTTTAAGAAGGGCGGCAGGGAAAAGCCTGGGAACTACAGACCGGTGAGCCTGACATCTGTAGTGGGTAAGTTGTTAGAGGGTATTCTGAGGGACAGGATCTACAGGCATTTGGAGAGGCAGGGACTGATTAGGAACAGTCAGCATGGTTTTGTGAGAGGAAAATCATGTCTCACGAATTTGATTGAGTTTTTTGAAGGGGTAACCAAGAAGATAGATGAGGGCTGTGCAGTAGACGTGGTCTACATGGACTTTAGCAAAGCCTTTGACAAGGTACCGCATGGTAGGTTGTTACATAAGGTTAAATCGCACGGGATCCAAGGTGAGGTAGCCAATTGGATACAAAATTGGCTTGACGACAGAAGACAGAGGGTGGTTGTAGAGGGTTGTTTTTCAAACTGGAGGCCTGTGACCAGCGGTGTGCCTCAGGGATCGGTGCTGGGTCTGCTGTTATTTGTTATTTATATTAATGATTTGGATGAGAATTTAGGAGGCATGGTTAGTAAGTTTGCAGATGACACCAAGATTGGTGGCATTGTGGACAGTGAAGAAGGTTATCTAGGATTGCAACGGGATCTTGATAAATTGGGCCAGTGGGCCGATGAATGGCAGATGGAGTTTAATTTAGATAAACGTGAGGTGATGCATTTTGGTAGATCGAATCGGGCCAGGACCTACTCCGTTAATGGTAGGGCGTTGGGGAGAGTTATAGAACAAAGAGATCTAGGAGTACAGGTTCATAGCTCCTTGAAAGTGGAGTCACAGGTGGATAGGGTGGTGAAGAAGGCATTCGGCATGCTTGGTTTCATTGGTCAGAACATTGAATACAGGAGTTGGGATGTCTTGTTGAAGTTGTACAAGACATTAGTAAGGCCACACTTGGAATACTGTGTACAGTTCTGGTCACCCAATTATAGAAAGGATATTATTAAACTAGAAAGAGTGCAGAAAAGATTTACTAGTATGCTACCGGGACTTGATGGTTTGACTTATAGGGAGAGGTTAGATAGACTGGGACTTTTTTCCCTGGAGAGTAGGAGGTTAAGGGGTGATCTTATAGAAGTCTATAAAATAATGAGGGGCATAGATAAGGTCGATAGTCAAAATCTTTTCCCAAAGGTAGGGGAGTCTATAACGAGGGGGCATAGATTTAAGGTGAGAGGGGAGAGATACAAAAGGGTCCAGAGGGGCAATTTTTTCACTCAAAGGGTGGTGAGTGTCTGGAACGAGCTGCCAGAGGCAGTAGTGGAGGCGGGTACAATTGTGTCTTTTAAAAAGCATTTGGACAGTTACATGGGTAAGATGGGTATAGAGGGATATGGGCCAAGTGCAGGCAATTGGGACTAGCTTAGTGGTATAAACTGGGCGACATGGACATGTTGGGCCGAAGGGCCTGTTTCCATGTTGTAACTTCTATGATTCTATGTATGTCTATATGATAAAATTGTTAAGTGACTCTCAATATTCCATTGCAATTGTGCCTGTAGGTGGCACTCTGAGGTCGTGTTCTGCGGCATGGGGGAGGTTTAACGCTACGAGACTAACTAACTGCTATACATCGAGGTCTTCACACAGAATTTCAACGGGCCAGTACAAGTATGGAGCTACTCAAAATTTTAACTAAATTGTCACCTTCAAAATTGGAAATTGCGTGTTTTTTTTTAAGCACATGGGTCCTCCAGAATGAATTGCGATCAGGGCCTGTTATGTGATTATTGATCGCCGAACCTCACAATATTTTTTAAAATGCTGAACTGTGATTTTTTTTCTCTTTTAAAATAACATCATGATCTCAGAACATTAAAAAAAAATCAGGATGTTAGTTTTTACAAAGAAAACAACTTTGGAATCGAAAGAAAATTAGTACTTCGCCAGTTAAATAAAAAAGGACCTCTGGGCAGTGGAAATTAGTTTGGAAATTTCTTATTTTTATAAAAGATAATGCTTCATTCTCCCTTTTATCCGCCTTTTGAGGATCTCTGTCTAACCCCCTCCCCACCCTCTGTCACTGAGACACTCTCTGTGACCCTCCCCACAAGACATTCCACCATAGACCCCATCACTGAGGTGCTCTCTCTCCCCTTCCCCTAAGGTATTCAACCGTACCCCCCCTCACTGAGACACTGGGCCCGATTTTAGCAGGCCTGCGGGTTCCCAGCGGGTGGTCCTTCGGGAGCGTGGAAAACGCGGACGGCTAAATGAGTGCACCCACCCCCCCGCGCGACCGCGGGATAATTGATTCCATTAAGCCGTGGTTACGGGTTCTCCGCTCCCCAGCTGCGCGCCGGCGGGCTGCGCATGCGCATTAACATTATCGCAATGGAGGAGCTCCATTTAAAGGGGCAGTCCCCCAAAGCCCCTCCTGCTTCAAGCAAGAGGCATCACAGCATGGCGCACCCCAGGGGCAAGGCTGCGCCACGGTTCTCCGACCGCGCGCTGCAGCTGCTTCTGGAGGGTGTGAGGAGGAGGAGGGACACGCTGTTCCCAACAGACGGACGCAAGTGCCCTGGCTCTGTCACCAGGAAGGCATGGGCAGAGGTGGCGGCGGAGGTCAGCAGCAGGGCCAACACCCCCAGGACATGGGAGCAGTGCCGCAAGCGATTCAATGACCTCACTAGGTCTGGCAAAGTGAGTACACTAACGCACCCTCCCACAACCCGTCTCCAACATCACGCCAAACACATCACAACCCCTTCTGCACAGCCACCACAGCCCTCCCGCAGCAATCCTCACAGCCACTCACTCACCATCCTCGCCGTGCCCGCAAGTACCCACCGTCCCTGTCCCCACTCGAACACTACCACACACCCCAATCCCCATGCAATGGGATGGGCATGTGGCACAGGCATCCTCCCATCCATCTGCCCCACGCTCAACCCACCCACACCGATGCTTGAGGCGTCTCACTATGCAATCTGCACTCACTCACGCATCTGTGTTTTGCCTTGACAGGAGAAGAGATGCAAGAACGACCGAGAAAGGGCCCGCACCGGAGGGGGCCCGCCGCAAGTGCTGGAACTTACGGATGCAGAGGTGGAGGCGCTCGACATCAGCGGAACGCAACATTGCCTCTCCGTGGCGGATGGCAAGTCTGGCGCTGCAGAAACGGCCGGTAAGGGAAAGATGACACTCAACACTCATGATCGCGAGTGACCGTATCATCACCTGGCATCTGGTGCACCGCAACGTTTGTGCACATGCCTCAGTGCCCTCTGTTCTCTTGCAGGGCCGTCTGCGAGCGCTGTGTGTGAGGAGGGCGATTCCTCAGAGGACATGCCGGTCTCTGAGGGTGCATCGTCACATATGAGCCAACCATCCACCAGCGCAGAGACACGCACCTCGGTGGGTCCCCCTCGCCAATTAGTTGGGTTTGCACATGGTGATTCACCGCGCACTTGTGAGCATGAGCAGACCCTGGTGGCAGGGGCAGCCGCGGAGGGTCCGCGTCGGTGGGTGCACTCATCTCCAGGCTCTGCTCAGCCGGACCCAGATGCTGAACCCAGGGGGCCACCAGTCATAAGGAGAGTCGTCGAGGGGCACCAGCTAATTGCCAAGGTATTGGGAGAGGTGCCACGCGCATTGTCCACGATCGCGCAGGTGATGGAGGAGTCCAACTCCTGCATGCGGGCATTGGTGGCGCAGGCACAGGAGGGTATCGGCGACATAGTGTCGCGGGTAGGTGCAGGAACGTCTGCGGTGGAGAACAGGCTAGCCTCCCTCGAGCATCACGCATAGCTGAACATCGAGTCCATGCAGGCCCTGACAACGGCTGTACGGATTCAGGCTGAGCAACATTCCGCCGCCATAAACAGGCTGACGGATACACGAGGGGTGGCCTTGCAAGGCCTCACACATGCCATCCAAACTGTGGTCCAGCAGGGTGGAAGGGGTGATGTGGGCCGAGGCCACGAGAGGGATGATGGTGAACGGGGACATGGAAGCGGGGACGCTACTCAAGGTGCCCCCACGTCCCACCCGTTGCCCCCCTCTCAACCAGTACCCGCAATGATGCCTCCTCTCCAGGTGGCCGAGTCTGCCCCTGCACAGGTGCAGGAGGAGCAGTCTGTGGAGGTGCCCTCATGGGCACCGAAACCCAGGGGCCGTCCGCCCAAAGCATCTACCCGGTCAGGGCAAGAACAGGAGCAACCTGCCACTACCTCTGCTGGAGCCACAGGGGTAGCACCACGTAGGGGTTCCCACAAACGAAAGCCAAGGGCGTTATAAGCACACAGGGAATGCACCAGGGTGTCTGTTCATTTATACACTTTTTGTTTATAGTCGTTCACCATGTACACATTAAACACAATCGTTCTCACCACTCCTGCCACCTCTCGTCCATTCTTCTGCGGCTTGTGCAATAGGTGCGTTCCGTGCGGCCCATCATGAAGGCGAACACCTGCTGCCGCCCATTGGGCACACTGCTGTGGGTGCAAGAGTACTGGCGACACTCTTCTGTGGAGGGGGCTGGTATGGCCCCTCGTATGTGCAGGTAATGAGATGTGAACGCCTCAGACTGTCTGACTCTAGGAGAACCGTTGACGTATGAGTGCCTCCCTGGCCTGGCGAGCATCCCGGTGAGCCGGTGTTCGGCGCATGGGTCATACATCATCCTCTCGCGCGGCCTCCTCCTCCTCCCCCTCCTCCTCCACCTCCTCCTCCTCCTCCACCTCCTCCTCCTCATCGTCGTCCTCAATGTGGGTGGCGGGTGTGGATGGGCCCTCCTCCAGCGGCACCCCTCTCTGTTGGGCCATGTTGTGCAGGGCACAGCAGACAACTATGATTCGTCCCACTCTGAATGGCGTGTATTGCAGCGCTCCCCCAGAACGATCGAGGCACCTGAAGCGCATCTTGAGCAGCCCTATGGTCTGCTCAATTGTAGACCTGGTAGCAGTGTGGCTGTCATTGTATCGACGCTGCGGCTCGGTGATGGGGTTCCTCAGAGGTGTCATGAGCCACGTGTGCAGGGGATACCCCTTGTCGCCGAGGAGCCAGCCGTTGCCGGCGTTGGGTGCCTGCAGGATGGGCGGGACGGTGGACTCCCTGAGGACGAAGGCATCGTGGCAGCTGCCGGGGTATCTGGCGCACACGTGTAGGAATGTCTGGCGGTGGTCACAGATGAGCTGGGCGTTCATGGAGTGATACCCCTTCCTGTTGATGAACAGCCCTGGCTCATGCAGAGGTGCCCGTATTGCGATGTGGGTGCAGCTGATTACACCCTGTACCCGTGGGAAGCCAGCCATGGCATGGAATCCAACCGCCCTCTCCATCTGGCTGCGCTCGTCAATGGCGAAGTTGATGTAGTGCGAGGCCCTGTGGAACAAACCATCGGTGACCTGCCTTATGCACTTGTGTGCAGAGGACTGGCAGACCCCGGTGATATCCCCGGTGGCACCCTGGAAGGATCCGGATGCGAAGAAGTTGAGGGCAGTGGTGACTTTGACGGCGACGGGTAAGAAGATGCTGCTTGGTCCATCCGGGAGCAGCTCGTCATTAAGGAGGCTGCAGATGTCGGCGACTACCTGGCGATTGACTCTGAGCCTCCGTATGCACTGCTCCTCGGAGAGGTCCATGAAGCTGAGCCTCGGTCTGTAGACCCTGTGCGGAGGGTAGTGCCTCCTGCGACGCAGCTCTCTCTGCGGTTGCCCTCCCTCCTGCTGTGCAGGTGGGCGTGCCACAGCACCGTGTTGGGGGGCTCCACGTCGATGAGGCGGACGGTGTGGACTGCGAGTCTGCTGGGGCTGGTGATGCTGTTCGTCCTCTGAGGATGTCGAGGCGGCCCCCATCTGGCAGGTGTTGGTCTGAAGGGTTGTGCACGGTAGGTAGGTGTTTCCTCGCACTGGGGCTGCGGTTCCACGTCGGTGTTTCTTCTGGCTTGGAGGGGGGGGGGGGGGGTGGAGGGCAGGCATTGCCCTATGTGATGGAGTGGCCTCCTGCGTTGGTGAGGGGTCTCCCCCCCACTGTGGAGTGCACCTTGGCAGCTGCCACAGGCTGCTGGCTGCAACACGTCCATTTGGAGTGAGACTGTTTCCCCCAGTATGCGAAACAGTCTGAGTTGAAGGTAAAATCCCACACTTCCTAATAAGACAGCTGAATCAGGTCATTTAATGACCTCAACAAGCAAAGTAAATACACTCAAGTGGCCTCCCGCTGGCTTTAATTGCCTGCGGGATTCCCACCAGCGGGGGCTGCGTATGCAGCCCCGCACGTCAGCGCGGAACCCGGAAGTGGCCGGGATCGCGGCGCGAACCGGTTACGCACCTGGAGATCGGGATTTTCGATGCCCCCCCCGCCGAGAACGCACCCGAAACCCGGTGCTAAAATCGGGCCCACTATCTCTAACCCTCCCCCAAGACATTCTACCATAGACCCCATCACTGAGACACTCTCTCTCCCCTTCCCCAAGACATTCCACCATACCCCCCTCCCCTTCACTGAGGCAGTGTCTAAAACCCTCCTACTGAATCATTCTGCCTAACTCCTCCAGTGAGACATTTATATATCACCCCACCCCGTCCTCTTCCACTAAGATAATGTGCACTCCCCCCGCTGAGGTAATTTTACTATTCCCACTTAGAGTTAGTTTCACCCACCTCTCTCCTCATCCCTTTCCTACTATCCCCTCCTCTTCCCCCTCCTTCTCATACCCATCCATTCCCCTTCCTCATCTCCCTTTCTCCCCGCCCCTCTCTTCTTGTCACCCTTGGTCTCTCCCTCCTCCACACCCCTCATCACCCCTCCACACGTCTCATAGCCCCTTCATCCCCATCCCTTCCCACCCTCCCTTGCCCCTTCCTTCCTTCCATCTCCTTCCTCTGCCTTGATATAATTATCCCTCCACTCTCTAACCCTGCTTGACCTGAAGACAGCACTTGACTAGCCACATGCAATGTCATGAGAGATTAGCTGGTTATAATGAAAACAACAAAACAAAATGTTTGATCGTGGGTCAACAGAGCTGCCAACTGGTCCAAGCCTGTGTCATATCTACTCTTACTTTTGGTGAAGGTGTCTGAGTAAAATTGAACCACATGCTGGTGCTGATAATGACAAGGTGGCAGGTACGTCCCCCATAGAGACCATCTTGCGGGGAAAGAGCAGGGGAGTGGGACTAATTGGATAGCTCTTTCAAAGAGGCATGATGGGCCGAATGCCCTCCTTCTGTGCTGTAAGATTCTATGATTCAATGATCCAGCAGGTATAAACTCAAAATGACATTTAATTATTTTCAAGAACAAAGCTGGTGTGATTTAAGAAAAAAAACTTCACCAGTACAAGGATTCTGGTCATTGTGTACTGCGCACTGCAGACAGATTCGTAAACCAAAATATGTATTCAACCCAATAAATACCAATAAATCATTCCCATCTAAACATAAAAATTTACCATATCTGTGTAGAACATATTTGAAAGAGTGAATATTCCCGGAACATTCTATTAAAAATACCACGGTAATACGACAGCTCCTGTGACTCGATCCAATATACTTTTGGCTCTTAAATAATAAAATTAATTGTATCCTTTGTTTTGCAGCAAGCAATACTTCTTCCCTTATCAAAAGAAATCACAAAACCTCCACTTCAAACATGATGACCACTGGTTACAATCCAATGGTAGGGAAAACCAACTTAAACCAAGAATTCGCTCATATACATGAGCTGATTTTCTGTGGCATTGTCACAGACAAAATTGTGCCTCTTCTTGCAACTGACTCTTTCCACTCTCTACTTCTTTCTGTGTGATTTTGTTTGCCTTTCTCTGTCCACCTGACTTTGAAGGACGTTGCCAATCGGTCGTTGGGGATTGACCCTACAACCTTCTTGTTTAGATGTAAGAGTGCTACCAGCTGAGCGAAGCTAACACTTGAGATTACCAAAGCAAATACAATTATATCACGTATCAATAAATGCATGAAGCATAAGTCCATGGAACTGATACTGACCAGCCACAAGACACTGGTGAGTCTACACTTAGTTTAGTTTCCGCTTGTTTACGCCAGTAGTATTAGTGCAATCCGTGCAGACTTGGCCGAACCAGTGCAAAAGATCGGGGAATTTTAAAAGTAAGTCAGCTACGCCCAAAACCACTTACGTTTGTGTTTTCTGCGATCTTTTACGATTCAATTTCTCTGATTTAGGCCCCACCCACAAACTGACCACACCTCCAGGTTGAAATTGCGAGATTCCACTGATTGCCCTCGTTTGGGAAGCCTCTTCAAATTGCACTCATTTTTTTAGGCGCACAGGCACATTTTAAAAGTTTTTTCATATCAAAAAATATTTTAATTTACTAAGAAACTGACTAGTGTACACCAATGAAACTATTAAATGGTTCAGTGTAGTTTTATCCCAAGAGGAGAGATTGAGTAGAATGGGCTTATACTCTCTGGAGTTTAGAAGAATGAGAGGTCATCGAATCATAGAATCATAGAAGTTTACAACATGGAAACAGGCCCTTCGGCCCAACATGTCCATGTCGCCCAGTTTATACCACTAAGCTAGTCCCAATTGCCTGCACTTGGCCCATATCCCTCTATACCCATCTTACCCATGTAACTGTCCAAATGCTTTTTAAAAGACAAAATTGTACCCGCCTCTACTATTGCCTCTGGCAGCTCGTTCCAGACACTCACCACCCTTTGAGTGAAAAAATTGCCCCTCTGGACCCTTTTGTATCTCTCCCCTCTCACCTTAAATCTATGTCCCCTCGTTATAGACTCCCCTACCTTTGGGAAAAGATTTTGACTATCTACCTTATCTATGCCCCTCATTATTTTGTAGACTTGTACAAGATCGACCTCCTACTCTCCAGGGAAAAAAGTCCCAGTCTATCTAACCTCTCCCTATAA
This sequence comes from Heptranchias perlo, assembly GCF_035084215.1. NCBI lineage: Eukaryota > Metazoa > Chordata > Chondrichthyes > Hexanchiformes > Hexanchidae > Heptranchias > Heptranchias perlo. Next base: position 57,644,738 of record NC_090339.1, on the reverse strand, counting down.
GTCAAACCATCAAGTCCCGGTAGCATACTAGTAAATCTTTTCTGCACTCTTTCTAGTTTAATAATATCCTTTCTATAATAGGGTGACCAGAACTGTACACAGTATTCCAAGTGTGGCCTTACTAATGTCTTGTACAACTTCAACAAGACATCCCAACTCCTGTATTCAATGTTCTGACCGATGAAACCAAGCAAGCTGAATGCCTTCTTCACCACCCTATCCACCTGTGACTCCACTTTCAAGGAGCTATGAACCTGTACTCCTAGATCTCTTTGTTCTATAACTCTCCCCAACGCCCTACCATTAACGGAGTAGGTCCTGGCCCGATTCGATCTCCCAAAATGCATCACCTCACATTTATCTAAATTAAACTCCATCTGCCATTCATCGGCCCACTGGCCCAATTTATCAAGATCCCGTTGCAATCCTAGATAACCTTCTTCACTGTCCACGATGCCACCAATCTTGGTGTCATCTGCAAACTTACTAACCATGCCTCCTAAATTCTCATCCAAATCATTAATATAAATAACAAATAACAGCGGACCCAGCACCGATCCCTGAGGCACACCGCTGGTCACAGGCCTCCAATTTGAAAAACAACCCTCTACACCCACCCTCTGTCTTCTGTCGTCAAGCCAATGTTGTATCCAATTGGCTACCTCACCTTGGATCCCGTGAGATTTCACCTTATATAACAACCTACCATGCGGTACCTTGTCAAAGGCTTTGCTAAAGTCCATGTAGACCACGTCTACTGCACAGCCCTCATCTATCTTCTTGGTTACCCCTTCAAAAAACTCAATCAAATTCGTGAGACATGATTTTCCTCTCACAAAACCATGCTGACTGTTCCTAATCAGTCCCTGCCTCTCCAAATGCCTGCAGATCCTGTCCCTCAGAATACCCTCTAACAACTTACCCACTACAGATGTCAGGCTCACCGGTCTGTAGTTCCCAGGCTTTTCCCTGCCGCCCTTCTTAAACAAAGGCACAACATTTGCTACCCTCCAATATTCAGGCACCTCACCTGTAGCTGTCGATGATTCAAATATCTCTGCTAGGGGACCCGCAATTTCCTCCCTAACCTCCCATAACGTCCTGGGATACATTTCATCAGGTCCCGGAGATTTATCTACCTTGATGCGCATTAAGACTTCCAGCACCTCCCTCTCTGTAATATGTACACTCCTCAAGACATCACTATTTATTTCCCCAAGTTCCCTAACATCCATGCCTTTCTCAACCGTAAATACCGATGCGAAATATTCATTTAGGATCTCACCCATCTCTTGTGGTTCCGCACATAGATGACCTTGTTGATCCTTCAGAGGCCCTACTTTCTCCCTAGTTACTCTTTAGCCCTTTATGTATTTGTAGAAGATCTTTGGATTCTCCTTTACCTTATCTGCCAAAGCAATCTCATGTCCCCTTTTTGCCCTCCTGATTTCTCTCTTAACTCGACTCCGGCAATCTCTATACTCTTCAAGGGATCCACTTGATCTCAGCTGCCTATGCATGTCATATGCCTCCTTCTTCTTTCTGACTAGGGCCTCAATCTCCCGAGTCATCCAAGGTTCCCTACTTCTACCAGCCTTGCCCTTTACTTTATAAGGAATGTGCTTACCCTGAACCCTGGTTAACACATTTTTGAAGGACTCCCACTTACCAGACGTCCCTTTGCCTGCCAACAGACTCTCCCAATCAACTTCTGAAAGTTCCTGTCTAATACCATCAAAATTGGCCTTTCCCCAATTTAGAATTTTAACTTTTGGGCCAGACCTATCATTCTCCATTGCTATCTTAAAACTAATGGAATTATGATCACTGGTCCCAAAGTGATCCCTCACTAACACTTCTGTCACCTGCCCTTCCTTATTTCCCAAGAGGAGGTCAAGTTTTGCCCCCTCTCTAGTCGGGCCATCCACATACTGAATGAGAAATTCCTCCTGAATACACTCAACAAATTTCTCTCCATCCAAGCCCCTAATGCTATGGCTGTCCCAGTCAATGTTGGGAAAGTTAAAGTCCCCTACTATTACCACCCTATTTTTCTTGCAGCTGTCTGTAATCTCCTTACATATTTGCTCCTCAATTTCCCGTTGACTATTTGGGGGTCTGTAGTACAATCCTATCAACGTGATCTCTCCCTTCTTATTTTTCAGTTCTACCCATATCGACTCCATGGGCGAACCCTCGGATATATCCTCTCTCACTACTGCCGTGATGTTCTCCCTAATCAAGAACGCAACTCCCCCTCCTCTCTTACCTCCTGCTCTATCTTTCCTATAGCATCTGTACCCTGGAATATTTAGCTGCCAGTCCTGCCCCTCCCTTAGCCATGTTTCAGTAATAGCTATGACATCCCAGTCCCATGTACCCATCCATGCCCTGAGTTCATCTGCCTTGCCCATCAGACTTCTTGCATTGAAATAAATGCAGTTTAATCTAGACTTTCCTTGGTCTTTGCTGTGCTTTCTCAGACCATTTGTCCGGTCATGTTTTGTACACTCTCCCTTACTGCCTTTTGTTTCTGTCACCACTTTACTTCCCACTGACTTCCTGCATCGATTCCCATCCCCCTGCCACTTTAGTTTAAACCCTCCCCAACAGCACTAGCAAACACTCCCCCTAGGACATTGGTTCCAGTCCTGCCCAGATGCAGACCGTCCAATTTGTACTGGTCCCACCTCCCCCAGAACCGGTTCCAATGTCCCAGGAATTTGAATCCCTCCCTCTTGCACCATCTCTCAAGCCACGTATTCATCCAAGCTATCCTGTCATTCCTACTCTGACTAGCCCGTGGCACTGGTAACAATCCTGAGATTACTACCTTTGAGGTCCTACTTTTTAGTTTTACTCCTAACTCCCTAAATTCAGCTTGTAGGACCTCATCCCGTTTTTTGCCTATATCGTTGGTACCTATATGCACCACGACAACTGGCTGTTCACCCTCCCCCTCCAGAATGTTCTGCAGCCGCTCCGAGACATCCCTGACCCTTGCACCAGGGAGGCAACATACCATCCTGGAGTCTCGGTTGCGTCCGCAGAAACGCCTGTCTATTCCCCTTACAATCGAGTCCCCTATCACTATAGCTCTGCCACTCTTTTTCCTGCCCTCCTGTGCAGCAGAGCCAGCCACGGTGCCATGAACCTGGCCGCTGCCACTTTCCCCTGGTGAGCCATCTCCCACAACAGTATCCAAAACGGTATATCTGTTTGAGAGGGGGATGGCCACAGGGGACCCCTGCACTACCTGCCTGCACCTCTTACTCTTCCTGGTGGTCACCCATTCACTTCCTGCCTGTACTGCCTTTACCTGCGGTGTGACCAACTCGCTAAACGTGCTTTCCACGAGTTTCTCTGCATCGCGGATGCTCCACAGTGAGTCCACCCGCAGCTCCAGCTCCGAGATACGATCGGTCAGTAGCTGCAGGTGGACACACTTCCTGCACACATGGTCGGCAGGGACACTGGTAGTGTCCATGACTTCCCACATCTTGCAGGAGGGGCATATCACGGGTGCGAGGTCTGCTGCCATGATTTGCCTTAGCTTAGTTACCCCTTTTAAATAACGTTGAAATTTGAAAATGTTAACTATACCAGGGACCTAGGTTCACTAAAAAAAAAACTACCTGCTATAAAAGCTGCTTAGTTTCCCAGCTCTTAGTTTAAACCAATGTCCTAATTTAGAGAAGAAAAAAAAAGTAATACTCACCAACCAATCACTTACCTGCTGTCCTGTGACATCACTCCTTGGTTTTCTGTTGTTGTTTTTGATCCGATCAGGTCCCCCACCGCTCTGGTCTCGGGCCTCGGGCCGCCGCTCTTTTATCCCTGCTCTCGGTCTCTCTCCTCTGCTCCCGATCAGGTCCGCCGCCGCTCTGGTCTCGGGCCTCGGTCCGCCGCTCTTTTATCCCCGCTCTCGGTCTCTCTCCTCTGCTCCCGATCAGGTCCGCCGCCGCTCTGGTCTCGGGCCTCGGGCCGCCGCTCTTTATATCCCCGCTCTCGGTCTCTCTCCTCTGCTCCCGATCAGGTCCGCCGCCGCTCTGGTCTCGGGCCTCGGTCCGCCGCTCTTTTATCCCCGCTCTCGGTCTCTCTCCTCTGCTCCCGCTCAGGTCCGCCGCCGCTCTGGTCTCGGGCCTCGGTGATCTCATTGAAACATAAGATTCTGAGGGGGATCGACAGGGTAGATGCTGAGAGGTTGTTTCCCCTGTCTGGAGAGTCTAGAACCAGGAGGCAGAGTCTCAGGATAAGGGGTCGGCCATTTAAGACTGAGATGAGGAGGAATTTCTTGTGAATCTTTTGAATTCTCAACCCCAGAGGGCTGTGAATGTTCAGTTGTTTAGTATCTTGAAGGCTGAGGTAGATAGATTTTTGGATTCTATGGGAATTAGGGGATATGGGGATTGGGCGAGAAAGTGGAGTTGAGGTCGAAGATCAACCAAGATCTTATTGAATGGCGGAGCAGGCTCGAGGGGCCTGTGGCCTCCTCCTGCTCCTATTTCTTGCGTTCTTAAGTTCTTGATGTCATTTTCAGTGATTTTAAATCAGGTTACTGGCGGGTGGAGGACTGGATGCCCTTATTAAAAATGCTTATTTTTGGTGATAAACTCATTTTCAGCTGTATTAATAAAACTATGCCAGGTTACCACTCTTAAATACATCAAGGAATACTTTTTAAAGGAAAGAAAACAAAACAAACAATTATGTTCTATTAAGCTGCCCGACAGCGCTGGTTCTTGGAAGATTTTATGTTTGTAATTATGCAAATGTATTTTAGCGGATACTTGAACTGTGACCTAACCAGCGCATTTAGGGCGCAATTTCTCAATTGCGCCCAAAGCGGAAACTCTACAGTTTTGATTGCCATACTCACAAAATCACAAAGCAGCAAATGACAAAAGTTAAAAGTAGGGCAACAAGAATGATGTTAGTTTTAAAACAGTGAGTTATCACGACAGGGTAACGGAGCTAGGTATGTTCTCATTAGTTAGGGAGGAGACTAAGGGGAAATCTATTTAATATTTTAAAGTATTGAGATCTGCAATTGTTTATCTGCAAAAACAGAAGAGAATTATGCAGCAATTTTCTGCTGGAGAATCTGCAAAACAAATAAACTCAAGAGGCTATATTTTTGCTTTTCAATAAAAAAGGTTAATAGCTCTTTTTTATAGACTTTAATGACTGCCAATCAAAATGATGACTGACAGCATGTTCACTGTGACTGATTCCAAATAACTTGATTTTGTTAGTGGGAACAACAGAAAGCCAGCCAAATATGAAATGCTTATGATAATGCTTCTTTCAAGCATCTATCAAGCCATTTAATTTATAAAACTGATTAAAATGTAGTTCATCCAGCTGTGGAGTGCGGAACACTTCTCTGTTATGACACAGTGACAAAATCAAAAAAACATTTTCACCAACCAGACCAGGGAGGTGCTAATAGATTGTACCCTTGAAAGATGGGGGATGACCTTTTTGATGTAGCAGGACGGCCAACAAAGATGTAAGACAGCGTGTCAAGTTTAACCATTGTGAAAATGGGAAAAAAATAAATGAAGCAGTTTCATGACTTGTAAAAGAGCGCCAAGGATAAAATAGCAGGAAAAGACAGATATGGAGGTATATCGGCTTGAGAGGCAGTTGTAATAAGGATGTGGAAACATGCTTTGCTCACACACGGAAATAAATGAATTTAAACCTGCCCAATCACTAAACTTTGATAGCAATCGGTAGTAGTTTTTTCTCCCTTGGTCCTAGACTAGGCCAATCGCAGCACCGATTTCCCCACCATACCTGAGATCAGTTAGCTCAGCGCAGACTAGAGATTGAATCTGGGATCTTCCTGTTCCTAATGACTCAGTTACCCGCTGGACATGGCACTTGATTGAGCCATTTGGGGATCTTATAAAGCTTTGTAGATTTGGTGCATTTTGCAGACCTCACAAAGGTATCATACACTTTATTATCATTTCACACCTAGACAATAGGAAAATTGTAATAAAATGTGATTTTTCAAAAAGATACCTTGAAATTAAATTATGACCTGACATTGAAAGTTGAACATTTTTCTTGAGATATATTTCTAAGAGACAGAGATGCAATAACAGTTGCAATAAAAACTAAACTCATTATTGAGATTCAGCTGCGTGTTTTCAGTGATGCTCCGAATGCCTCCTCAATGTTCCAATAAATCTCGAGTTATAATGGAGAATTTATTAGGTAGGAAAAGACCATAGATCAGTTTGCCCACATACCCGAAGGATAGCTTGCTTTACATAACCCCTGCATTTACTACTTGACATTCAATATGTGAGAAAGTGAATGAGCAGTAAAGGTGACCTAGTCCCATTGGTGCAAGTAGAAAAATGAATCGGCTACCCAGCATTACTAGGAAGTCTGATCGGTGGCTCAGCATCCTGAGGTTAAGGGCATATCAATTTTTACAGCGCTCCTAGTTGGTGATTCCAAAAATAGCAAACCTGCCAGTTATAAGCCGAAGGGAGCTGGCCAAGTGCCTCTATGGAATTACCTAAAAACAAAAACAGAACAGAAATTGGTAATGAACAGTACTTTGAAACAAACTGGAAAAAAAATCAAAATCGGATCCATGTACATGGGAAATAAATTTGCACCCTTGGAACAATCCTGCGTGCCCTGGTCCATATCCCTTGCACTTTAACCCCACTGCATCTGAAGACGCCAATGCACAGATTCCACAGGAGATCTACTTGTATTGTATGTTTTTAAGTATTATTTAGTGTACGCAGATTCAGCATCTAGATCCAGCCATCTAAGGGCATAGTTATCACCAGCGTACAAAGTGTGTAGACCACCGGATAGTTTCATGATTCAACGACATGGGACATGGTTTGTACTTGTTCGCAAGGTTATTTGTCATCATCACAAAGGCCCCATAGGTGAATATTGGAGACATATACTCCCTGTCCACTTTGAAAGCAGTTGAGAAGCGCCCAACAATGAAGTGGCCAGTTCCATCCTGGTTGACTATCTGTAAGGATGGAGATGATATGGTGATTTGTAGGAGCATCAGACGTCCACTCTTCATGCCAGCAAGCTGGTAAGGAATCAGGAAAGGTTGATCATATTGGGTGTCTCGAAGAGAGCTGTGCTGTTGGTGGATAGAACAAATTGGAATGAATTAGCAACATGATTTTGTCAGAGTCTATTCACCAGTTTCTCTACTACATCTGATCAACAAACAACAAAGATGCAGAGGACTGGTAACCATGGGAGGGGAATAGTGTGCAATGTGCCTGACACAAGATGCGTAGTAGCATGCAGTTAAGTATCCAGCAGCTAAGTGGGCAGTGAGCGAGCCCAGACAGGAGCGCAATATTCTGAAAATGAATAGCAGAGTGTGAGAGCAGATGAACCTAAAGTGGAGGTGTTTGGTATCCAGGCAGAGACAGCAAGTTTGGCGAAAGGTTATTTTGGGTTTTGACTTTCTCAGCAGTTTTCAGTAGATGGTTTTTGAAGGTTGGTGACGCCCAAGTAAACAGAGTGGGCATTTAGAAGTTGACCATTTAGGATGATGGTGAGTTCACGAAAGGCACAAGCAATGTGCAAGTAGAAGACAGAGGACACAGTCTTTGCGGTGCTTAGGTGAAGACGTTATTTCAAGCAGTACTCTGCGTTAAGTTTCATATCATTAGTGAACGTGGCTTCCAAGGTGGACAGATCACTGCTGTTGTGACAGCTAAAAGGAAGGATGCTTATTATTAAATGAGCTTTAGCTAGGCCCGGTACCACATCAAATTGAAAACGGTCTCCGTTACTGCTCGCTGAGCAAGGTTTAGATTGCTTTTAAATGTGTAATCCTGTTGTCTAGGTTAAAACAACAGTAATCATTGACCCATAGCTATCCAAATAATGAAACTTCCGAAAGAACAATGGTTCTTTTCATAATATCATAGTAGGTAAGGTCATTCGGCCCATCATACCCGTGCCGGCTCTTTGACCGAGCGATCCAATTGGTCTCACACCCCTGCCTTTTCCCCATAACCCTGTTAATTTTTTCCCTTCAAGTATTTATCCAATTCCCCTATGAAAGTTACTGTTGAATCTGCTTCCACCGCTCTTTCAGGCAGTGCATTTTTTTCTATTTGTTCATGGGATGTGGGCGTCATTGGCAAGGCCAGCATTTATTGCCCATCCCTAATTGCCCTTGAGAAGGTGGTGGTGAGCCACCTTCTTGAACCGCTGCAGTCCGTGTGGTGAAGGTTCCCCCACATTGCTGTTAGGAAGGGAGTTCCAGGATTTTGACCCAGCGACGGTGAAGGAACGGCGATATATTTCCAAGTCGGGATGGTGTGTGACTTGGAGGGGAACGTGCAGGTGGTATTGTTCCCATGTGCCTGCTGCCCTTGTCCATCTAGGTGGTAGAGGTCGTGGGTTTTGGAGGTGCTGTCGAAGAAGCCTTGGCGAGTTGCTGCAGTGCATCCTGTGGATGGTACACACAGAAGCCACAGTGCGCAGGTGGTGAAGGGAGTGAATGTTTAGGGTGGTGGATGGGGTGCCAATCAAGTGGGCTGCTTTGTCCTGGATGGTGTCGAGCTTCTTGAGTGCTGTTGGAGCTGCACTCATCCAGGCAAGTGGAGAGTATTCCATCACACTCCTGACTTGTGCCTCGTAGATGATGGAAAGGCTTTGGGGAGTCGGGAGGTGAGTAACTCGCGGCAGAATACTCGGCCTCTGACCTGCTCTTGTAGCCACAATATTTATGTGGCTGGTCCAGTCAATGGTGACCCCCGGGATGCTGAAGGTGGGGGATTCGGCGATGGTAATGCCGTTGAATGTCAAGGGGAAGTGGTTAGACACTCTCTTGTTGGAGATGGTCATTGCCTGGTACTTGTCTGGCGCGAATGTTACTTGCCACTTATCAGCCCAAGCCTGGATGTTGTCCAGGTCTTGCTGCATGCGGGCACGGACAGCTTCATTATCTGAGGGGTTGCAAATGGAACTGAACACTGTGCAATCATCAGCGAACATCCCTATTACTGATGGATGATGAAGCAGCTGAAGATGGTTGGGCCAAGGACACTGCCCTGAGGAACTCCTGCAGCAATGTCCTGGGGCTAAGATGATTGGCCTCCAACAACCACTACCATCTTCCTTTGTGCTAGGTATGACTCCAGCCACTGGAGAGTTTTCCCCCTGATTCCCATGGACTTCAATTTTACTAGGGCTCCTTGGTGCCACTCTCGGTCAAATGCTGCCTTGATGTCAAGGGCAGTCACTCTCACCTCACCTCTGGAATTCAGCTCTTTTGTCCATGTTTGGACCAAGGCTGTAATGAGGTCTGGAGCCGAGTGGTCCTGGCGGAACCCAAACTGAGCATCGGTGAGCAGGTTATTGGTGAGTAAGTGCCGCTTGATAGCACTGTCGATGACACCTTCCATCACTTTGCTGATGATTGAGAGTAGACTGATGGGGTGGTAATTGGCCTGATTGGATTTGTCCTGCTTTTTGTGGACAGGACATACCTGGGCAATTTTCCACATTGTCTGGCAGATGCCAGTTTTGTAGCTGTACTGGAACAGTTTGACTAGAGGCACAGCTAGTTCTGGAACAGAAGTCTTCAGCACTACAGCCAGGATGTTGTCGAGGCCCATAGCTTTTGTTGTATCCAGTGCACTCAGCCGTTTCTTGATATCACATGGAGTGAATCGAATTGGCTGAAGACTGGCTTCTGTGATGGTGGCGATATCGGGAGGAGGCCAAGATGGATCATTCACTTGGCACTAAGATGGTTGCAAACACTTTAGCCTTGTCTTTTGTACTCACATGCTGGGCTCTGCCATCATTGAGGATGGGTATGTTCATGGAGCCTCCTCCTCCCGTTATTTGTTTACTTGTCCACCGCCATTCACAACTGGATGTGGCAGGACTGCAGAGCTTTGATCTGATCCTGTTGACCGGAGGTCACCAGTTACGGTTACTGGCTTAGTACAAAGAGGAGAAGAGTCAATTCTCTCTTAACTCTTAATTCACTTTATTCACGCCGTTAGATCATATACATATAGCTTATACGTCTGGTTAGATATAGGCATGCAGTTTACACCAGGTTATACAGTTTTATACCCAAACTAGGATCTAAACGCACACCCACTAGGTTTCTCTGACACTCCCTGAATGGTCACAGAATATAAAGGATAATACCCGAAAAGGAGAGCTGACGCTGGCCAGGCGTTCCGTTCTCTCTCGATGTCGTCTCTACATCCCTGACGTAGGGTCTTCCACTTCTGCGATGGTTGGTCTCCGGAGTCTTCGCTCTGCCTCCACGCCTCAGATGCTTCATTCTTATTCTGAATCTTATCTCTTCAAGCTGTGCTGTCTCTCTATTTCGTTGGTTTATGCTTTCTCGCTTTTGCCTGGGTCTTCTCCTCATTGGCTCTGTCCCAAGGACTTAGGTAGCATTACCTTATTACTCCTTTCCTAAATAAGGACTTGTGTCTTATCACATTTCCTTTGTCTTTCACAAAACTTGGTTAATTCAAACCGATTCCAGGCAGCTGAGGCCAGTAACTGAACCCAGGTTACTTTAATTCAAAAGTCGTTCCTGCCTCTGTGTATCAGCAGCCGACGTCTCAGGTTACCGCAGCCCCCAGCCAACAATCCGCTGGTTGTGGAATCACTTAGCTCTGTCTATAACATGTTGCTTCCGCTGTTTAGCATGCTTGTTGTCCTGTGTTGTAGCTTCACCAGGTTGGCACCTCATTTTTATGTACACCTGATGCTCCTCCTGGCATGCTCTTCTACACTCCTCATTGAACCAGGGGTTATCCCCTGGCTTGTTGGTAATGGTAGAGTGAGGAATATGCCGGAGCCATGAGGTTACAGATTGTGCTGGAATACAATTCTGCTGCTGCTGATGGCCCACAGCACCTCATGGATGCCCAGTTTTGAGCTGCTAGATCTGTTCTGAATCTATCCCATTTAGCACGGTGATAGTGCCACACAACACGTTGGATGGTGCCTTCAGTGTGAAGACGGGACTTCGTCTCCACAAGTACTTTGCGGTGGTCACTCCTACCAATACTGTCGTGGACAGATGCTTCTGCGACAGGTAGATTGGTGAGGACGAGGTCAAGTATGTTTTTCCCTCGTGTTGGTTTGCTCACCACCTTCTGCAGGCCCAGTCTGGCAGCTATGTCCTTGAGGACTTGGCCAGCTCGGTCAGTAGTGGTGCTACCGAGCCACTCTTGGTGATGGACATTGAAGTCCCCCATCCAGAGTACATTCTGTGCCCTTGCTACCCTCAGTGCTTCCTCCAAGTGGTGCTCAACATGGAGGAGGACTGATTCATCAGCTGAGGGAGGGTGGTAGGTGGTAATCAGCAGGAGGTTTCCTTGCCCATGTTTGGCCTGATGCCATGAGATTTCATGGGGTCCGGAGTCAATGTTGAGGCCTCCCAGGGCCACTCCCTCCTGATTGTATATCACTGTACTGCCACCTCTGGTGGGTCTGTCCTGCCGGTGGGACAGGACATACCCAGGGATGGTGATGGAAGAGTCTGGGACGTTGGCTGAAAGATATGATTCTGTGAGTATGGCTATGTCAGGCTGTTGCTTGACTAGTCTCTGGGACAGCTCTCCCAATTTTGGCACAAGTCCCCAGATGTTAGTGAGGAGGTCTTTGCAGGGTCGACTGGGCTTGGTTTGCCTTTGTCGTGTCCGGTGACTAGTGGTCCGATGCCGGGTGGTCTGTCTGGTTTTATTCTTATTATGACTTTTCGTCGTGAGATTGTACAACTGAGTTCAGATTTCAGAGGCGATTAAAAACCAACCGCATTGGGTCTGGAGTCACATATAGGCCAGACCAGGTAGGGACAGTAGTTTTTCTTCCCCAAAGGACATTAGAGAACCAGATGGGTTTTTACGACAATCCAGTAGTTTCATGACCACCATTACTGATACTAGTTTTTTTTAATTCCAGCTTTTATTTAATTAATTGAATTTAAATTCCCCAGCTGCCATTGAACTCGTGACTCTGTATTGATTAATCTCGGTCTTTGGATTATTAGTTCAGTAACATAACCACTGTGCTACCGTACCCTTTGGAACTGTTTGAATATAAAAATGAAAGTGAGAAATGTAATCCAAGTGCTGGCCTATGTTCTTCACTTTCCTATTTCACTGTGCAACTATACAAGCAGAGGACAACTTAATAAGGTTCTCTGTGCCATTCATTTCGCAACCATGTGATGCTAAGACTTTGGAAGTTTTATTGTTTTGCAACAAAAGGTATAAAACTAAGCATGTAAATGATCTAATCTACGAATCTGTTTTACTTTCTGTAATTTTACTTATGACCACAAATCAGTAGCTTTTATCCTGAGTTACATGGTCTGGCAGTATTGTGTTTTCTGTTGATTCAGAGAGATTTGGAACAAATGGTGTGTGAACTGTATCGGTTCTGGTGCATCTCCAACAGTAGAATGGTTCACTGAACACCCTGTAACAACAGTATTCTGGATATTTACTGCTTAAAGTCAAGTTTCGGTTCATATAAAGTGTGGGCTTGCCAATAGAAGCTTCATTTGTGGAATATAGAAGGTAAGTGTGTTTACAGATAAAACTTGGTCCATGTGATCTCCAAAACTGGACTGGTTTTGATCGCCTGAGGGGTGGGAGAGGAATTTTAGAGAGTATTTTTTCTCTGTGCGTCCCTGGAATTTTTCTCTGTGCTTTTGTCTCTTTTGGGAGGTCACATGGTTGTGGAGAGGGGATGGGAAGTGTCTCGTCATGATGGTCCAACCATCATGAGGTGTGGGGCAGGCCTGATGGACCAGTTGGTCTTTTCCTGCCCGTCAATTTTGTATGTTTGTAATGCATGAACAAAGAGCATTGGGAAATAGATGAATTGTAATAACTGTTAAAACACGATGATGGGATCCTGTGATCTTCACTTATCAATTTCACTGAACCTTTACAAAGAATCTGGAACAGGAGTTCTATGAGGCCATCTCATGTAAAATTACTATTGGAGCCTATGTTACCAAATATTTACTGACAAAAGCTACAAAGATTTTGGACTCTGTCCCTCCTTATTTATGAACAGTCAGACCAGAACATATATTGTGTATGTCCCATTATTGTAGTGCATTAGTATGTTGTCCTGTCTTTTTGCTTTTGTATATCATTTCATCTGCAAATAAATCTCAACAAGCAGTTTTAACCTGTACATGGTTCCTGGTGGTGAATCATTTTCTGCCTTTTACATTGAGGAGAAACTGCCATGAGCATGTCTTCTCTAGTAAGCAATTTGCCATGATTCAAGATAATAAACCTTTATTAAACCTGGGGACTATAACCTTTACATGAGGAGAATAAAGATACCAGGTTTCAGTTCATAAGGGATTCAATCTGCTTATTGAAATTGTGCTTAGCTGTGAACACAAGAAAAGTATTTGTCAAAAGTCTATCAGAGGGATCTTCACTTTTTTCAGTTGTGCAATGCCTGACCTGACCTAAGCTGCATTGATATTGAAATGTGTTCCAATTAAAGCACTGAACTTCCTAACCTTTAATGAGAAAATAAACTCCCCCACTACAAAAAATATGCAAGCACCCTTTAAATAAAAATTAACTACTCATTGCCCATAAGCCACAAATTCACATTGAGCTGGAAGTGCATACCTTATTCGTTATTTAATAGCCGTTTCAAAGTTGCTGGAAATTGGATTAAGTAAATGCAAAAAAAACCGCAAGAATTTGTTAACATACTTTTCTTCAATAGAAATAGAATGATTTTAAACAAAATCTGTAAATTGGGATTAGCAATGTGCAAAAGAAAAATATAATAAAATGTTTTATTGAGGTCGCTGGTTTAGCACTGGTTTAGCAGTGAGTGGCTGGCTTCAATTGATGCATCAGTGTAAGTGTTACAATTAACCTCAGTTATACCTGGGTAAGGATGGGGGAGGGTGGGGAGGGTGGGGGGGAAGGAAAAAGCTAATGGGGTTGCCATCCACTGACCCCTACTGGAAAGTACTTGTCTGTGGATAACTGAAGAAATTGGGTGAGGATAGGATTGAGTTCAGCTGTGATGTCCCCTGTGCTCCAGTAGCCTACCAATGCTCAATGTAGCCATGGCTCAGCAGGTAGCATGCTCACCTCTGAGTTAGAAAGTTGTGGGTTCAAGTTCCATTACAGCACAAAATATAGGCTGATGTTCCAGTGCAGAACTATAGGAGTGCGGTGCTGTCTTTTAGATAAGATGATAAACCGAGGCCCTGTCTGCTCTCTCAGGTGGACGTAAAGTTCCGATGACACTATTCGAAGAACAGCAGGGGTATTCTTCCCGGTGTCCTGGACAATATTTATCCCTCAACCAATATCACTAAAAACAGATTGTCTGGTCATTATCACATTGCTGTTTGTGGGACCGTGCTGTGCGCAAATTGGCTGCCGCATTTCCTGCATTGCAACAGTGACTACACTTCAAAAGTTTTTAATTGGCTGCAAAGTGCTTTGGGACATCCTGAGGTTGTGACAGGTGCTATATAAATGCAAGTCTTTTTCTTTTATAAGAATGACAACTTGAGTTAGGTACTAGCAGGTTGGGGGCACTCATAGAAGCAAACCCCAGCCTCCAGGAAAGGAGAGAAAATTGATACAAAATGTTTTTCTTAAACCAGCAGACATATGTGAATAGATAAATGCAGCATGTCTGTTTGAACATACATATATTTAACATTCAGTCTTCCCATAAAAACATGGAACTTTTTATTCCCAAAGGATCTGACGGTATGAAGCTCTGATAACTGCCGGTATAAATATTTCGTTCTTAGGGGGCCACTGCAAAATCAGTTTAATTAAACTCCATGAGAGTTGTAAAGACTGTGCTTAGGTGTGACCTCGGGAATTTATGGTACTCATGTTGTCACCTTTAACAGTTTTGCCACATAAAGATAAGATTGAACGGAAATCGTTTTTTTTCAATGATCTATAAGAATTTGCAGCCCGCATTCACACACCAATAATGAACACAAGTGCGTGTGTGTGAGAGAGGGCGGGGAGCAAGAGGGCATAACGAGCGAGAGAGAGAAAATTAAGGAGAAAAGAATCCTGATCTATGCGTCAAGAACGTTTATTTACCAGAATTGTGACGCGTCTTTTCCTGGAATGGCTGGGGAGATATCCAGCAGGACATCCCCAATAGTTAATAATATGATAGCTAAAATAAATATATCAAATCAGAAACGATCGAAAGGTGTTTGAAAAAATTGTTTCCTCCTTGTCTTTTGAAGGAGATGTGACGCGATAATGTCGAGCTTTCGATGTGATTTATGCGATGTCTGTACCCACTCTGAACAGGATGGGGACGCGTGCAGGCAGCGGAGTGGCAGCCAGGATGCAGTAAATCACAATAATCTGAAGAATAACCTGACACTTCGTGGTGTTGTGCGCACATATTTAAATGCCAGCTCTACACAGATATTCTGCCCTCGCTTAAAGAAATCTTTCAATTTAGGAATTCCCATAGGGGGTCTACTTTCTAGCTATGGTCATTGTTGCTGAATGCAGTTTTTGATGTTAGAGTGATGTGCTTTGATTAACCATTGATAGGCAGAAGCTCGATACTTAATATACAGTGATAAAATCGAAATTGAGCAAGCAATCCTCATATTGTCTATGTTTATCAATTATTACTGCCTGTAAACCATTTACTTTCTACTGCAGATGCAGGATTGCAGTATGTAAAACGAAAGCTTCAAAGATTAAAAACTTCATTGCATGTAGTTGATCCATTCTGTTCATGAGCCCTCCTCATCTGAGCCCACCGGCGCCTTTTTAAACCAACGCCTCCAATATGGCATTCAAATTTTACAAAGCATTTATTAATATTCTCATCTTTTGAGAATTGCATTTACCCCATGTAACATGCCTGAATATACACTTCCCGGTAATAATGCATCATTTTGTAATTAAATTTAGACTAGCCAAATAGGAAGGGAAAAATGGGGATCAAGAGGCAAATAACTGAAAATATAATTGTAATGATATAGTTCCAAGTACACAGTGAAGGACTTGCTGCAATTCATACTGAGGGAAGCTGCACTATTCCCACTAGGCGGCGTTAACGGTGTGGTGAAAAATATGGGGGAAAAGGCTGAGATTGTTTCAAAATGTATGCGTGGTGTTTTATATATTGTCTTGCATCTGCTGGCTGTTAATTACGTCGCCTCTGAATTTGAGACGAGAGGGGCAAATAAAAAAAGTATTTTAAGCAGGGTGATTGTACTCGCTTATATGGGCTCCGGACTGGTCCAAATTCAACGACAGCTGACAGCAATTGCGTGAGTTTCAGTTCAGTTCAGTGTTTGGAGCGTATCTGCGCAGAAATAGTGGGGAGTATCTGTGCGCTTTACATACTTCAGTGGTTTCACAGTGAGAAAGAGGTTGGATTATGGTCGCTGCAATACAGAATTTCACCATCATGTGAGAAATAAGACGAAACAGGCGAGAGTTAACAAAAGCGCCAAACCGCAAGGAACTGGTGGAGGGGGGAAAAAAAAAGCTTCAGCAGTTTGATTCCTGCAGTTCATCTAAGCCAAAGCTACCGTTAAGAAAAGGTTGTCAATCAGCTGAAAACTGTGCGGGGGACTAGCTGAATAGCAGTGTAGTTACGGTAGTCCCGGATACACAGAGAGAGGCTAAAACTAACCAGCTATCCGCTGATGATTAAAATTAACAAAACTGAACCAGGATTTTTTTTTTTCTTATTTCAAAAGACTGATCAATGCAACTGTTTAGATCTTTATTGATTCAAGGGATCCTCCGTGAAATTGATTATCGGTCTCGGAATGATCACCGCAACTGCCAAGGGGACAGAGCCATAAAACGGAGGATGAACTGACCCCCGAGGAATGTTCGCCGTAAATAGACAACCGCTTTCAGACCAAAGGACGCAGCAAGCTCGGCGAATCGTGGGATGAACCCCGCAAATTGACCAAACTACTAATTGGTGGACATACGCGTAAATTTTAACCAGCAACTCCTCCGCACTTGAAATTCCTCGGAAACTGGTAAGACGCCCACGTGCTTATAACCAGCATTAGCGTAACTTCACGTTAATGGTGGTTAATTAAATAAAACCTATTTATGTATGTCCTTTTTTTTTACTTGCCATAGGTACTGAATTTTTTTTAAAAAGGCTTACTTTTCCGAGAGCTGAAAGGGCATTCAATAACAAACCTCCAAACTTTAATGTCTGGATAACTAAAGTTGGCACTCTGCCCGTTCCATGTCCCTTTACGGAGGCGAAACTCTTTCCTAAAACCTTACACGATCTACTCCATGTGGACGGTTCTGGAGATCCCTAATATGCATCGTAAGCTAACGATTCTTTTGTATTTGGAAATGCCTATCTCGGTATCAGAGAGTGGGCGTAAGTTGGGCAGTATGATTATCAATCCGTATCTATCCATCCATCCAGCTCGGCTCAAACAAAAATTCTAGTTATATTTTCAAATATTAACCTGTTTAACAACGTATTTTCCAGAGTACAGTATTTCTAATTTATATGCAGGATAAGTAAGCAATGCGAAAGAATGCTGCCAACTTTATTTACTCAGCTAATAGTTATACTTTTCATGGTGTCATCCTCAGATTGAACTTTAACCAGTTTTTATTCTCTCTCTCCAAGAATAAGGATGACAATACGTTATCAATCGTGATATTTAACTATTAGGATACCTCAGTAACCGGTTAGCAAGCTTGCCTGCTCCATATTGATTTATATAGTAAAGTAGCTGTGTAGATCAGTCTGTTGGAAGCCCTATCGACTACACCAGGCTTTCGCTGTCACTTTCAGAACCAGGGCTCATCTGTAATTCTAAAACGGCAAATGGAAATGAAACAGGTTGGCAGACGTCTAAACAAGTAATTAAGCACAAGAGGGAACAATTTTTGGTTATTGCTTATTATAAAGTGGTTTTTTTTGTGTTTTGGGTATTAATTTGTACATATTATTTCCAGTAGTACAATTAAGCAAGAAGGAAATAATGCAATCAATGGTTTGACTCCGCAATAAGTCATCTCGTGGATCCCATAACCGTTACCTCAACCCCGAGCTGTCTATTATTAATAATGCTGTATTTGTAGAGCAGGAATATGTGGTCCAATGTTTTTTGTTCTCCAAAGCCATGATGTAGCTTTGACCTTAAGTAACCATAGTAATAAATCTCAAAGTGGATTGCTGAATCACTTAATTGTGATGGTGGACACATATTTGCTTTCATTAATTGTTGGAGAAATGACCTGCATGTTTTAAATGAAGTTGATGTAAAACCTACAGACGAACCAAACCTAACGGATCCTCCACAAATAATTTTCTGACCAGAAAGCGATTTGGTTTGTGTCTTCATTTCACGTTTAGGATTCTAAAAAGTTCCTGGTTTTTAGTTAAGCTGCATGAAGATTTATTCTGTGTATTGTAAGTTCAGTTTCCTATTCCGCACCCGGCATTTAATGGCTAAATTCATCTAAAGCTTTTCAGTCCAAAGTTAGAATATAAAAACTTACACCTAGTCGTTAGTCATATTGAGGATCCAATAAGCATTGTCTGTTTTTTTTAAAGATCATAATGGCTGATTATTATTGTCGCCGGTTGCCTTTTTTCTGCTATCAACCGATACACATTGTACATTTGGGCTAACAACCATTCAGACCATGAGGTGGCCACATACCTCTGATTTCAGTAAGACCGATTAAAACTTCTAACCTACGGTATCTATACACTCTTCATAACGGCTGACAGCTGTTTAAAAGGTTGTCCGGAGGAACTGCCTAATTGAGCTAGTCAATAAGAAAATAAAGACTTGATGTAAAAACGCTTTTAGTTCGGAACCAGGGATCCGAGAACGCTGACAGTACATGCAGCACATCAAATGTGTTCCTCTTCTGCCACTTACACATTTTCCCAATACATCCCTCAACGTCAAGTCGCTTAGACCAGAGTGCTATTATTTAGCGAGGATGCCAACGTGAACAATGACTCTTGGAATGATGCTGCTCCCAAACAGTACAAGGTGTATGGGGAGGGAGGGAGGACAATATACATAGTATTTCCAACACAGAAACAGGCCATTTAGCCTGGTGTTTATGCTCCAAACGAACTTCATCTAACCCTATCAGCATATTCCTTTCTCCCTTGTGTGTTTATCTAGCTTCCTCTTAAATGCATCTATGCTGGTCTTCTCAACCACTCTTTGTGGTAAAGAAATTTCTCCTGAATTCTATATTGGATTTATTGGTGACTATCTTATATTTATGGCCCCTAGTTTTGGTCTCCTGCACAAATAGAAACACCTGTTCCATGTCTACCCTATCAAACCCTTCATCATTTTAAAGACCCCTATTAGGTTACCCCTCAGCCTTCTCTTTTCCAGGGAAAAGAACCCCATCCTGTTCAGCCTTTCCTGATGAGTGTAACCTCTCAATCCTGGTCTCATCCTTGTAAATCTTTTTTTTTGCACCTTCTCCAGCGCCTCTATATCTTTTTTATAATATGGAGGTCACAACTGTACACAATATTCCAAATGTGGTCTCACCAAGGTTCTATACAGGTAAAACATAACATGTCTGCTTTTCAATTCTATCCCTCTAGAAATGAGCCCCAGTGCGTGGTATCCTTTTTTTTAATGGCCTTATTAACCTGCATGGCTACCTTTAGTGATTTGTGTATTTTTGCTCCGAGATCCCTCTGCTCCTCCATCCATTTATTGTATCATAGTAGGTACAGCACAGGAGGAGGCCATTTGGCCCATTGTGCCTGTGCCGGCTTTTTGAAAGAGCTATCCAATTAGTTCCACTCCACTGCTCTTTCCCCATTGTCCTGTTAACTTTTTCCCTTCAAGTATTTATCCAATTCCCTTTTGAAAGTTACTATTGAATCTGCTTCCACCACCCTTTCAGGCAGTGCATTCCAGATCATTGCAACTCACTGCGTAAAAAAAAATATTTCCTTGTGTCGCCTCTGGCTCTTTTGCTGATAACCTTACATTTGTGACCTCTGGTTACCGACCCTTCTGCCACTGGAAACCTTATTTACTCTATCAAAACCATTCCTGATTTTGAACACCTCTATCAAATCTCCCCTTAACCCTCTCTGTTCTAAGGAAAACAACCCCAGCTTCTCCAGTCTCTCCACATAAGTGAAGTCCCTCATCCCGGGTACCATTCTGGTAAAACTCTTTTGCAACCTCTCTAAGGCCTTGACATCCTTCCTAAAGTGCGGTGCCCAAAATTGAACACAATACTCCAGCTGAGGCCTAACCAGTGTTTTATAAAGGTTTAGCATGACTTCCTTGCTTTTGTACTCCATGCCTCTATTAATAAAGCCCAGGATCCCATATGCTATTTTAACAGCATTCTCAACTTGTCCTGCCATCTTCAAAGATTTGTGTATGTGCACCCCCAGTTCTCTCTGTTCCTGCACCCCTTTTAAAATTGTACCATTTAGTTTATATTGCCTCTCCTTATTCTTTCTACCAAAATGCATCACTTCACACTTCTCTGCGTTAAATTTCATCTTCCACCAGTCTATGTTCTCCTGAAGTCTGTTACTATCCTTCACATTGTTTACTACATTTCCGAGTTTCGTGTCATCTGCAAACTTTGAAATTATACCCTCTATACCCAAGTCCAAGTCATTAATATATATCAAAAAGAGCAGTGGTAGTAATACTGACCCCTGGGGGACGCCACTGTGTACTTCCCTCCAGTCTGAAAAACAACCGTTCACCACTATTCTCTGCTTTCTGTCCCCCAGCCAATTTTGTATCCATGTTGCTACTGTCCCTTTAATCCCATGGGCTTTAATTTTGCAAACAAGTCTATTATGTGGTACTTTATCAAATGCCTTTTGAAAGTCTATATACACAACATCAACCACAGTACCCTCATCAACCCTCTCCATTACTTCATCAAAGAACTCAATCAAGTTAGTCAAACATGATTTTCCTTTAACAAATCTGTGCTGACTTTCATTTATTAGCCCATACTTTTCCAAGTGCCAATTAATTTTGTCCCAGATTATTGTCTCTAATAGTTTCCCCACCACCGACGTTAGGCTGACTGGCCTGTAATTGTCGGGTTTATCCCTCTCCCCTTTTTTGAACAGGGTGTAACATTTGCAATCCTCCAGTCTTCCGGCACCGTCCACATATCTAAGGGGGATTGGAATATTGTGGCGCGAGCCTTCGCAATTTCTACCCTTCCCTTAGTAACCTAGGATGCATCCCATCTGGGCTGGGTGACTTTTCTACTTTGAGTATTGACAATCTTTTAAGTACCTCCTGTCCAACATCGCTACTACCTCCTCATCCTGCAACAATAGCAGCATCATCTTCTCTAGTGAGGGGTGGGGGGGAGGGAAGGAGGGATGAAGTTCTATTGTACCATGTAGGGAGAGGATAAGGAGGGGGGGAAGAGAGAGAGAGAGAGAGAGAGAGCGCGCTCTACTGTACCACATGGTTGGGGGTGGAGAGGCGGACGGATAGATTGTTGCTGAATCATGTAGATTATGTCAATTTAGACCCATTGATAATTTAAACCCATTTTCACGCATTGCTTTTGAAGTTCAGCAAAGCTTGCGGCATGCAACATTTTAATCGTTTCTTTGCACTGTTAAAAATTAAACCAGCCAGCTGCTGCCAGGTGCCTGAAATTGAACACATACAATATCAAACTAATGTCCGTGTGCAGCGCTGAGTGTCTCAATGGACACTGACTCCAGTCCCTAACGTGTAATGTCTCTGCCCGGGGGGAGTGCTAGAAATTGAGCACAGAACTGATGGGCATGCAGGCGCCTACTATGTATGGTCCAGCAAATTAGCGGGGGGCATGCCCCTCCGTCACACGCACTACTTCCAAAAAATTCGAAAGAAAATTCACAGACACGGTTGAGGAAAATGTGAAGGCTGCATCAAGAAGGGATAAATATTCTTAAATTGATTTTAAAAAAATAGGAGTTTTTATTAAAGTGCATGTTTTCCATGCAAGAACAAAAGAAAGAAAGACTTGCACTTATAAGAACATAAGAAATAGGAGCAGGAATAGGCCAATCGGCGCCTCGAGCCTGCTCCGCCATTCAATAAGATCATGGCTGATCTGATTCTAACCTCAAATCTAAATTCATGTCCAATTTCCTGCCTGCTCCCCGTAACCCCTAATTCCCTTTACTTCTAGGAAACTGTCTATTTCTGTTTTAAATTTATTTAATGATGTAGCTTCCACAGATTCCTGGGGCAGCAAATTCCACAGACCTACTACCCTCTGAGTGAAGAAGTTTCTCCTCATCTCAGTTTTGAAAGAGCAGCCCCTTATTCTAAGATTATGCCCCCTCGTTCTAGATTCACCCATCCTTGGGAACATCCTTACCGCATCCACCCGATCAAGCCCCTTCACAATCCTATGTGTTTCAATAAGATCGCCCCTCATTCTTCTGAACTCCAATGAGTAGAGTCCCAATCTACTCAACCTCTCCTCATATGTCCGCCCCCTCATCCCCGGGATTAACCGAGTGAACCTTCTTTGTACTGCCTCGAGAGCATATATAATACCTTTCACAACCTCAGGACGTCTCAAAGCGCTTTACGACCAATTAAGTGCTTTTTGAAGTGTAGTCATTGTGGCAGTCAATTTTGTGCACAGCAAGCTCCCACAAACAACAATTAAATAAATGACCAGATCATCTGTTTTTAGGTGTTGGCTCGGACACCAGTGAAAACTTCCCTGCTCATCTTTGAATAATGCCATGGGATCTTTTACATATGCCTGAGAGGGCAGATAGGCCTCTGTTGTAACGTGTCATCTGAAAGACAGCACCTCTGACAGTGCACCTCTCCTTCAGTATTGCACAGGAGTGTCAGCGTAGATTTTGCGGTTAAGTCTTTGGGGTGGGGCTTGAACCATGTCCTTCTGACTCTGTGGCGAGAGTGCTACCAACTGAGACACTGCTCACATTAAAGCTAAGAACTGATTAAACACAAAGACTAAAAATGTCTAACCATTGATCAGATATGTTAGCAATTACAGCGTTAATTAAGTTTTTTTGAGTTAACTTTTTCCTATTTGTGGGTAAACAATTTTGAAACTTTTGAGAATGTTTGCATCTAAATTGATGCTTCCTCACCTCACGCGCCCATGCATACACACACAAACCTTTCAGGTAAAAAAAATACATGTTTAGTAAATGGGTTATTGTTGTGTTATCTTTGAATAAACTTGCACACAATTTTTCCTCCAAAGCTTAGTTTTAACTCTGCTTTCATTTTCTGCTCTGAAGAAGATCAGCCAGTCTCAGAATATCTGCATGGTGCTGCTGGGCGACTCTCCAGCAGGCGTAAATAATGGCCTCCTCCTGCATTGCATGGTTATCCTGTCCCTTTTGGAATGAACTGTTTAACGCTAGTAAAAATGGCCTCTAGGGGAGGCCAAAGTATTGGTTCAAACAGGAAGTCCAAAGCTTTAATGTTATATGCAGTGGAATATCTTTATCACATTCTTTACACGTACATAAATCATTTTTGCCTATTTTCACTGAGCATAATTTTTTTTGCTTTGCCCATTAATGCATGGAAATTGAATCATGTTATTTTTTCGTTTTAAAAAGTAAAATGTTGAAGCTATTAATACAAATCCCAGATGTGTGATTTTCAATAATGATTGCATACCTGAGGCATCACCTCATGCTGAGAACAAAAGTGATCATGTTTGTCTGTCATAGGGATTGGGCTGTTTGTGCTTTAATACAAGTTCATTGTCCTGATGTGGCTGCCCCAGGTCATTTTAATTTCTTCGGTCATTGAGGATAACTGAGCAGCATCTTGTGGTAACTAAATGAAGAAGCGCTTTTTTCCGGTTGCCTATCAGAAATCACCTGGAAGAGATGGTTTCATACCAGGAAGGATAATCATTAGTTGTATTGTAAAAACATTTAAGGTTAAAACAAACTTTGGTCTGCAGTATTATCATTTCCATTAACAGTCACACCAGCAGTGATGGTTAGCAATGATATGTGCAAGTGTCTGAACACCATGTGGGGAAGCTCTACCTAATTTCATAAATATGCAGGAAAGCATCCAAGATGTGGCTCCAATTACATCACCCATGAAGAGCTTTGGAATTCCCTAAACCTCTCCGCCTCTTTACCTCTCTCTCCTCTTTTTTAAGGCGCTCCTTAAAACCTATTTCTTTGACCAAGCCTTTGGTCACCTCTCCGAATATCTCCTTCTGTGGGTTGGTGTCAAATTTTATTTGATAATCGCTCCTGTGAAGTGCCTTTGGACATTTCACTACATTGAAGGCGCTATATAAATGCAACTTGTGGTCCACACAATCTACAATGTGGTTTTAAAAAAAAAAGTGACATCAGTAGTCTTTTTATATCTATTTCCAATCCTCCCCCACATGCATTTGATGTCAATTGCATGCATCTTTTTCATTACAATTTCACATGAGTACATGTTTTATTCTCATATAAAGTACATTTGAAAAAATGCAAATCCATGTTTAGAATAAACACATAATACTTTTTTCTAAATTTTTGACCCTTTTGACTTCTTCCAAAATAAAGCTCCCAGATACCTGAATTCAATGTTCATATTTGCTGCCTCCTTTTTACAGAAGCCAGCTGGATCCTTAATTATGTGCATGCAACCAAGTTTTCCCATATTATGGAGCATCAATTATGAGGAGACCTATCCTGAACCTTTGTGCGCTATGGGAAATGGATCCTCCACTAGCTTGAGGGAGTGTAGAAGACAGCAATCTTGTGCATATGGCAATGGCCAAACACAGGAAACTTGATAAGCCTGAATATTAGCTGCAGTTCCTTTGTATATTTACTGTAATGTGCAGCAGTACCATTTATTAAAGTAATTACATAGTTTTATTTCATTGAGGATTACCGTAACAGAGCACTAAAATGAAAATATTACATTTAGCAGTATATAAATAGTTTTGCTGAATGTTAGACAAAAAAATGTGTACTTTGAAAACTATTTTGAATTATCGTGATAGGATTAAAAGTACATTGTGACTTTAACATATATTGGATTTTCTACATACGGGACACTATGTAGTGTTAGTGAGGCCAGTTTGCTTATGTGAGCAGGGGATACAGGGATATGGGACAAGGACGGGTACATGGCATAAGGACTACTGCTCACGTGAAGGATAAACACCAACACCGACTGGTTGGGCTGAATCAGTTTTCATGTTGGAATTTTTTTTCATAAAATTAAAGTGAAGATATCTCCCAAGACGTGGCGTCATGACTCTTTCCCACAAAGTATGAAGGTGCATCTTGTGATTGTACCAAAAGATTTTTTTTTTTTTGCTCATAATTAGAATGTCAATTCACAACACAACAGGAATGTAATCTAAGACTGCTTTTTAGCACTGTTTAGAGTACAGCAGGGCTTTTTGTGTCTCATGTCTCTAATCAAGGCTTCATGCAAAACGCATTGGTGATTCTTGGCCTTTCCAAGGTAGGTTATGGTGCTAACTCTTGGAATTACTCCTTGTAATTCCATTTGGCTTGGTGACTCCACATCTTTCCTGAAATGTTGGTGAGGTCTCCAAAACTGGACTGTTCCACATCGTGTTCGTACTGATAGGGATATCCTTAGATGCTGGCTTTGTCCCCATGACGTTGGTAGCTTTCAACCCTCTTCCTCAGAAAAGTTTGGGGTAGCACTCAGCACCAAGTCCTCCCTCCATCCAGTTGGGACCTACCTAAAACCCTGTTTTTAGTGGATGAAAGCTCGAATGCCCAAAGAAGCAAGCATTCTTCACTTGGGTAATTTATAATTCAATTTCTTCCCTGGGTGCTTTAAATCCTTCTCCACCTCCTTACTATGCTGTTAATGGAGCAATGCACTTTTCAGGTTCCCTTCTTCTCCACCCAGAGGAATGCAGAAGCTTGTGATTTCTCAATCAGGTTCTGAATCTTCGGAGCAGTACTGGGGGAGTGCTGCATTATTGCAGCTACAATCTTTTGGATGAGATGTTAAACAAAGTCTTAGTTTGCTTACTGCAATGGATGATAAAGATGGTGCTGTTCCAAGAAGAGCAGTTCATTCTCCCTTGTTTGTTTTTTATTCACTCGTGGGAAGTGAGTGTCGCTGGCGAGGCCGGCATTTATTGCCCATCCCTAATTGCCCTTGAGAAAGTGGTGGTGAGCCGCCTTCTTGAACTGCTGTAGCCCGTGTGGTGATGGTTCTCCCACAGTGCTGTTAGGGAGGGAGTTCCAGGATTTTGACCCAGCGTTGATGAAAGAACGGCGATATATTTCCAAGTCAGGCTGGTGTGTGACTTAGAGGGGAACGTGCAGGTTGAGGTATTCCCATGAACCTGCTGCTCTTGTCCTTCTAGGTGGTGGCGGTAAAGGGCATGGGTTTGGGAGGTGCTGTTGAAGAAGCCTTGGTGAGTTGCTGCAGTGAATCTTGTAGATTGCACACACGGTGCGCTGGTGGTGAAGGGAGTGAATGATTAGGGTGGTGGATGGGGTGCCAATCAAGTGGGCTGCTTTGACCAGGATGGTGTTGAGCTTCTTGAGTGTTGTTGGAGCTGCACTCATCCAGGCAAGTGGAGAGTATTCCATCACACTCCTGACTTGTGCCTTGTAGATGGTGGAAAGGCTTTGGGGAGTCAGGAGGTGAGTCACTCACCGCAGAATACCCAGCCTCTGACCTGCTCTTGTAGCCACAGTATTTATGTGGCTGGTCCAGTTAAGTTTCTGGTCAATGGTGACCACCCGCCCCCCATCTCATGTTGATGGTGGGAGATTCAGTGATGGTAATGCCGTTGAATGTCAAGGGAAGGTGGTTAGACTCTCTTGTTGGAGATGGTCATTGCCTGGCACTTGCAACTTATCAACCCAAGACCTTATCAGGTCTTGCTGCATGCAGGCACGGAATGCTTCATTATTTGAGGGGTTGTGAATGGAGCTGAACGCTCTGCAATCATCAGCAAACAGCCTCACTCTGACCATATGATTGAGGGAAGGGCATTGATGGAGCATTGAAGATAGTTGGGCTTAGGACTGACGATGCTCTCGAAGAAGCCTTGCCGAGTTGCTACAGTGCATCTTGTGGATGGTACGCACTGTAGAGGATAAAGAATAATCTTCAAATGCAAAGCAGCATCCACATCCCAAGATTTGCTCTTGTACCTGTATGTTTGGGATGGCTTGGAAAGTGAAGTGATTACAGTGATGACATCTATGATGTGTTGACTTCATTAACATCAAAATAGTTTAAAAAGATATCCCTTGTGAGCAAAGAGAGGGCATGAAAAAATATTAGCTCATAAGATTAAAGAAAACCCAAAGATATTTTATCAGTACGTTGAAAACAAGAGGATAGTTAAGGAAAAGGTGGGACCCATCAGAGATAAGGGTAACTTGTGTGTAGAAGCAGAGGATGTGGGTAGGGTTTTAAATGAATGTTTTGTCTCCATATTCACAAAGGAAAGGGATGATCCGGACTTAGTAGTTAAAGAGGAGAGGTGTGAAATATTGGATAAGGTAAACGTAATGAGAGAGGAAGTACTAGAGGGACTGGAATCCTTGAAAGTTGATAAGTCACCAAGGCTGGATGGATTGTTTCCTAGGCTATTGAAGGAAGCCAGGGAGGAAATAGTGGATGCTCTGAGGATCATTTTCCAATTCTTACTAGATACAGGGGAGGTACCGGAGGACTGGAAGACTGCAAACATAATACCATTATTTAAAAAGGGTACGAGGGAAAGGCTGAACAGTTATAGGCCGGTCAGTCTTACCTCGATGGTGGGCAAACTATTAGTTTATCCTGTCTCAGTATTGATTCTGTCACTTGGAAAGGCATGGTTTAATCAGGGATAGTCAGCATGGATTTGTTCAGGGAAGGTCATGCCTTACAAATCTGATTGAATTCTTTGAGGTAGTGACAAGGAGGGTGGATGTTGTCTGCATGGATTTTAGTAAGGCATTTGACAAGGTCCCACATGGCAGACTGGTCAGAAAGGTAAAAGCCCATGGGATACAGGGAAATGAGGCGAATTGGCTCAGTAACAGGAAACAAAGGGTAAAAGTCGATGGATGTCTTTGCGAATGGAAATCTGTTTTCAGTGGTGTGCCACAGGGCTCAGTGTTGGGTCCCTTGCTGTTTGTGGTATATATTAATGAATTGCACTTGAATGTAGGGGGCGTGATTGGCAAATTTGCAGATGACACAAAAATTGGCCGTGTAGTTGATAGTGAAGAGGATAGCTGTAGACTCCAAGTAGATATCAATGGGTTGGTGGAGTGGGCGGAAAAGTGGCAAATGGAGTTCAACCCATTCACTTCCTGCCTGTATACCCTTTACCTGCGAGTTGGTCACACCGCAGGTAAAGGGTATACAGGCAGGAAGTGAATGGGTGACCACCAGGAAGAGTAAGAGATGCAGGCAGGTAGTGCAGGGGTCCCCTGTGTCCATCCCCCTCTCAAACAGATATGCCACTTTGGATGCTGTTGGGGGGGATGACTTATCAGGGGAAGGCAGCAGCAGCCAACTTCCTGGCACCACGGGTAGCTCTGCTGCACAGGCTGGGAGGAAAAAGAGTGGCAGAGCTATAGTGATAGGGGACTCAATTGTAAGGGGAATAGACAGGCGTTTCTGCGGCCGCAACCGAGACTCCAGGATGGTGTGTTGCCTCCCTGGTGCAAGGATCAAGGATGTCTCGGAGTGGCTACAGAACATTTTGGAGGGGGAGGGCGAACAGCCAGCTGTCGTGGTGCACATAGGCACCAACGATATAGGTAAAAAAGGGGATGAGGTCCTAAAAGCAGAATATAGGGAGTTAGGAGGTAAATTAAAAAATAGGACCTCAAAGGTAGTAATCTCAGGATTGCTGCCAGTGCCACGTGCTAGTCAGAGTAGAAATAGGAGGATATTTCAAATGAATACGTGGCTAGAGGAATGGTGCAAGGGGGAGGGATTCAAATTCCTGGGACACTGGAAACGGTTCTGGGGGAGGTGGGACCAGTACAAACCGGACGGTCTGCACCTGGGCAGGGCCGGGACCGCTGTCCTAGGAGGAGTGTTTGCTAGTGCTGTTGGGGAGGGTTTAAACTAAAGTGGCAGGGGGTTGGGAACCTGAGCAGGGAGAGAGAGGAAAGCGTAACAGGAAGGGACAGAAGGTATGGAGTAATAGGTAAAGTGTTAAAAAAGGAAAAAGCAGGAACTAAGCGTCACAAAACAGATTTGAAAGTTCTTTATCTGAATGCACGTAGCATTCGTAATAAAATGGACGAGTTAACGGCACAAATAACTACGTATGGGTATGATCTTGTGGCCATTACAGAAACATGGCTGCAGGGTGACAACGACTGGGAATTAAATATGCCAGGGTATTTAACAATCAGGAAGGACAGGCAGGAAGGAAGGGGAGGTGGGGTGGCTATGTTAATAAAGGAAGGAATCACTGTAATACAGAGAAATGATATTGGGACAAAGCATCAAGATAATGAAACAGTTTGGGTGGAGATAAGGAATAATAAGGGAAAAAAAACATTAGTGGGCGTAGTATATAGGCCTCCTAATAGTTGCAACTCTGCTGGAAGAAGTATTAATCAGGAGATAGTCGGGGCATGTAATAAGGGAACAGCCATAATTATGGGGGATTTTAATTATCATATTAACTGGACAAATCAAATTGGGCAGAGCAGCCTTGAGGACGAGTTCATTGAGTGCATCAGGGATGGATTTCTTGAGCAGTATGTAACTCATCCTACAAGGGGGCAGGCAACCTTGGACCTGGTCCTGTGTAATGAGTCAGGATTAATTAATAATGTCCTAGTTAAGGATCCCCTTGGAACAAGCGACCACAACATGGTTGAATTCCATATCCAATTAGAGGGTGAGAAGGTTGATTCTCAAACAAGCGTACTGAGCTTGAATAAAGGAGACTATGATGGTATGAGAGCGGAATTGATTAAAGTGGACTGGGAAAATAGATTTAAGGGTAAGACGGTACATGAGCAGTGGTGTTCATTTAGGGAGTTATTTTACAACTTTCAAAATAAATATATTCTACTGAGGAAAAAAGGGTGTAAAAGAAATGACAGCCACCCGTGGCTAAGTAAAGAAATCAAGGATAGTATCCGACTAAAAACAAGGACATATAAGGTAGCCAAACTTAGTGGGAAGATAGAAGATTGGGAATTCTTCAAAAGACAGCAAAAAGTAACTAAAGGATTGATTAAGAAAGGGAAGTTAGATTATGAAAAGAAATTAGCAAAAAATATAAAAACAGATAGCAAGAGTTTCTATAGTTATATAAAAAGAAAAAGGGTGGCTAAGGCAAACATAGGTCCCTTAGAGGATGAGACCGGGAAATTAATGGTGGGAAACATGGAGATGGCAAAAATGCTGAACAAATATTTTGTTTCAGTCTTTACAGTAGAGGACACTAAGAATATCCCAACACTGGACAAACAGGGGACTCTCGGGGGGGAGGAGCTAAATACGATTAAAATCACTCAAGAGATGGTACTCAGTAAAATAATGGGACTCAAGGCGGATAAATCCCCTGGACCTGATGGCTTCCATCCTAGGGTCTTGAGGGAAGTGGCAGTAGGGATTGTGGATGCTTTGGTGATAGTTTTCCAAAATTCCCTGGACTCAGGAGAGGTCCCGGCAGATTGGAAAACTGCTAATGTAACACCGTTATTTAAAAAGGGTAGTAGGCAGAAGGCTGGAAATTATAGGCCAGTTAGCTTAACATCTGTGGTGGGTAAAATTTTGGAGTCTATTATTAAGGAGACAGTAACGGAACATTTAGATAAGCATAATTTAATAGGACAAAGTCAGCATGGCTTTATGAAGGGGAAGTCATGTCTGACAAATTTGCTTGAGTTCTTCGAGGATATAACGTATAGGGTGGATAAAGGGGAACCAGTGGACGTAGTGTATTTAGACTTCCAGAAGGCATTCGACAAGGTGCCACATAAAAGATTATTACTTAAGATAAAAAATCACGGGATTGGGGGTAATATTCTGGCATGGGTGGAGGATTGGTTATCAAACAGGAAGCAGAGAGTTGGGATAAATGGTTCATTTTCGGACTGGCAACCAGTAACCAGTGGTGTTCCACAGGGGTCGGTGCTGGGTCCCCAACTCTTTACAATCTATATTAACGATTTGGAGGAGGGGACCGAGTGCAACATATCAAAATTTGCAGATGATACAAAGATGGGAGGGAAAGTAGAGAGTGAGGAGGACATAAAAAACCTGCAAGGGGATATAGACAGGCTGGGTGAGTGGGCGGAGATTTGGCAGATGCAATATAATATTGGAAAATGTGAGGTTATGCACTTTGGCAGGAAAAATCAGAGAGCAAGTTATTTTCTTAATGGCGAGAGACTGGAAAGTACTGCAGTACAAAGGGATCTGGGGGTCCTAGTGCAAGAAAATCAAAAAGTTGGTATGCAGGTGCAGCAGGTGATCAAGAAAGCCAACGGAATGTTGGCTTTTATTGCTAGGGGGATAGAATATAAAAACAAGGAGGTATTGCTGCAGTTATATAAGGTATTGGTGAGACCGCACCTGGAATACTGCATACAGTTTTGGTCTCCATACTTAAGAAAAGACATACTTGCTCTCGAGGCAGTACAAAGAAGGTTCACTCGGTTAATCCCGGGGATGAGGGGGCGGACATATGAGGAGAGGTTGAGTAGATTGGGACTCTACTCATTGGAGTTCAGAAGAATGAGAGGCGATCTTATTGAAACATATAAGATTGTGAAGGGTCTTGATCGGGTGGATGCAGTAAGGATGTTCCCAAAGATGGGTGAAACTAGAACTAGGGGGCATAATCTTAGAATAAGGGGCTGCTCTTTCAAAACTGAGATGAGGAGAAACTTCTTCACTCAGAGGGTGGTAGGTCTGTGGAATTTGCTGCCCCAGGAAGCTGTGGAAGCTACATCATTAGATAAATTTAAAACAGAAATAGACAGTTTCCTAGAAGTAAAGGGAATTAGGGGTTATGGGGAGCGGGCAGGAAATTGGACATGAAGCTGAGTTCGGATCGGTCAATGCCCTGTGAGTGGCGGAGAGGGCCCAGGGGCTATGTGGCCGGGTCCTGCTCCGACTTCTTGTGTTCTTTAGATTTGTGGTTGGGATCAGATCAGCCATGATCTTATTGAATGGCGGAGCAGGCTCGAGGGGCCGATTGGCCTACTCCTGCTCCAATTTCTTATGTTCTTATGTTCTTATGTAATGCACTTAGGGAGAGTAAACAGTAAAAGGGAATATGCAGTAAACAGGAATATATTGAGGGGTAGAGGAAGTGAGAGACCTTGGAGTGCATGTGCACAGGTCCCTGAAGGTGTCAGTACAGGAAGATAAGGTTGTGAAGAAGGCATACGGAATGCTCTCCATTATTAGCCGAGGTTTAGAATACAAAAGCAGGGATGTAATGATGGAACTGTATAAAACGCTGGTAAGGCCACAGCTGGAGTATTGTGTGCAGTTCTGGTCACCAGATTACAGGAAGGACGTAATTGCTCTGGAGAGAGTGCAGAGAAGATTTACAAGAATGTTGCCAGGGCTTGAAAATTGCAGCTACAAGGAGAGATTGGATAGGCTGGGGTTGTTTTCCTTGGAGCAGAGGAGGGGTGATTTGATTGAGGTGTACAAAACTGAGGGGCCCAGATAGAGTAGACAGGAAGTACTTGTTTCCCCTAGCAGGGAATTCAAGAACTAGAGGACAAAGATTTAAGCTGATTGGCGGAAGGATTAGAGGGGACATGAAGAAAAACTTTTTTACCCAGAGGGTGGTGGGTGTATGGAATTCGCTGCCCGAATTGGTGGTAGAGGCAAGGACCCTCAACTCTTTTTAGGTGCAGGTCCAGGTACTTTTTAAAGTGCTGTTAGCTGCAGGGCTACGGTCCGGGTGCTGGAAGGTGGGATTAGAATGGGCACCTGGTTGTTCTTCGAGCCAACGCGGACACGATGGGCCGATTGGCCCCCTTCTGTGCTGTGTCTTTTCTATGGTTCTTGTGTACTTTCCCTTAGCAGCTGTACTAATGATTGGGGTCACTTCAGCAGTACATGGAGTCTGCTTCTGCATTAAAGATTATAATATCTATATAAATGACTCCAGAAATCTGTTGTCTAAAGACTGTAAACCCATAATTTGTAGAATAGCAGATATTAAGCTTCATAACCAAGCTTGAGTGTGAAGGTAGAGGAGTTTTAAATGCCATCTGAGCCTTGAGATGAGAGTAATGCTTTTAATTTGCTCCTCTTTGTATTTGTTGTCAACTACTGGTGAGTTTTTTTTTGTTCTAGGAAATGAGGGACATCAGAGTGGAAATTAAATGTTTGTAGTTTCACAATTGGAAATAGGGATGTGCCTTCGACAACAAATTAATTTATTCAAACAAGTGACACTGAGCAATTCGTTCACAATTGATTGATTTTCTGTGGTGACATAAAAATGAATATGATGTGAAAACAATGTGACCAGTGACCCAAAGAAATGTTGTTCGTGCTTTCTGTTGATGTTTTCAATATTGTTGTTATATAAATGGAGTAACCTCAGTGAGAAGTGTAGTTTGTGGAAGTGATGATACAACATAACACTTGAACATCAAAATATAGTAGAATCATAGAATGATACAGCACAGAAAGAAGTTCAGCCCATTGTATCTGTACTGGCTCTTTGAAAGAGCTAGCCACTTAGTCCCACTCACCTGCATTTTCCCCATAGTCCTGCAAATTTTTCCCCTTCTAAGTATTTATCCAATTCCCTTTTGAAAGTTACGATTGAATCAGCTTCCACCACCCTTTCAGGCAGTGCATTCCGGATCATAACAACTCGCTGTATAAATTTTTTTTTTTCTCGTGTCACCTGTGGTTCTTTGCCAATTACCTTAAATCTGTGTACTCTGGTTACTGACCCTTTTGCCACTGGAAACAGTTTCTCCTTATTGACTATCAAAACGCTTCATGATTTTGAACACCTCTATCAAATCTCTCCTTAACCTTCTCTGTTCTAAAGGAGAACAAACCCAGCTTCTCAAGTCTCTCCACATAACTGAAGTTCCTCATCCCTGGTACCATTTATAGTATAGCAACATTTTGCTCTTATCTTCCAATGGTTTACTGAACAGTAAGCCATAGCAATTGTTTATGCCATGCTGGGGAACTGAAGCTGTAGAGGTTCAGTCCTTCTGCTTGACAACAGTCAAATCCTACTGTTCAGTTGGCTAATAATTCCACAACCCAATACGGGAAAAATCTACTGTTACAATTTGATTCCAGTCTCCGCTACTTTGAGTCAAAACCTTGTTCTTCTAGGCCTTCGTAGGTTTCAAAAATCACTTCCCTTGCTCAAATAATAAATCTCATTTGCCACTGATGTGCTTACAGTGGCTATTTCAAACTTAAGCTGCCGGTCCTCAGTTGGGTTTAAATGTACAGAACGTTCAATCAAGCTGAATGCTTCACGGGTTAAATGGTGCTACACAGTAAAATATTTTCAAGTTTCTCTATGCTTATTTATTGGGAACAAGGTAGACTTTTACCAAGATAATTTTTGTAAAGTCTATAGCCGCAATGATTTTATATGAACAAGTTTCAAGTTTTGGGCAGCAAATCATTTTGAATGTTTCTTTTCTGTTACTTCTACAATTTTTTTTTGTGATTTATGGAACTGCTTTTCTTTCTGCATAGTTTCACCACAGTTCTTCTAGTGTTACTTATTAACCAGATGAGTACTTTTTATGTAATCTGCCCTTGTAAACTTGCACACGCTGGATGGTTAACAATGATCTTATTTGTAGTAATCTGTGTATTGGATTAAATGTAGTCTTGTAATAGGTTAATTCATTCACTTCAGAAATGTGGATGTTACACAAAATGGAGTCAGTATTATGACTGCTATCAAAGGAATGGGCTAATGCTAATTGAACCATGAAGGTTTATACAAACCTCATTCCTTACCAGGGATAGGAGACAAGCCTCCAAAACCACAGGACAGGAGATGGCTGATTTAAGGGGGACATAAATATGTTCTGTCTTGTCCTGATTGTGCGAGGTTCCTTTTTTTTTTAGCAAAGACCTGAAGCTAGGGATTAAGCGAGTGATCTGGTCTGTCTAAGAACTGGTGCTTCATCGATTTGGAGGTCATAAAGGATACGCTAGGGGGTGTGTGAGGTAATTGGCACCACAAGAGCTGAACTCTTCTAATGTGTGTCACTCAGATTGATCATTAGAATCGGGGGATGGGAGAAGTTGCTCTGGAAATTACGGCTATGTAAGATAGTGTTTCTGACACTAAAGTTCAGTCACGGCTCTCCGTCTTCAGTTCTTAATTTAGTTTTAGTTTTTTTTTGTAGTACTTTGGTACATGTGAAACAGTGTTTCTGTAAAATCTGAAAGTGCATCTCGAACAGAGAGAGAGAGAGAGAGAGAGTTACAGGAGTTAAAATTCTACACTATATCAGCCAGATTCAGGTAGATAGATACAAGTGTGTCACTTAGATGTACTAGTTCCCCTGAGATCAAGGGAGGTGAGATTTAAACCGGCTAGTTCAGATACAGCCACCAGTGCAGAAGATGAATTTACCCAGGAGCAGAGGATCCAGGAGGACCAGATGGAGGTTCATCACTTTGACATTTCAGAAAGTTAACACCATCGCCCCAGAGGAAGGTGAGGCAACCCTTACATCTGTGCCAGCTCATAAGGATGAGGTTCATACACGTCATGGGAACATTGCTAACTACAAGCAGGCAGATATTAATGCATTGAATAGACTGGCTATCTAATGCTGCTAACTTGTCGGTTATTTAAGGAATCTAATCCTAAATTAATCTCTCAATTTATATCAATCTTAGACACAGACCTCAAATGTAAATATATAATTAGCAAGCAGTTGCAACTGAATTACTGTGTTATAACTGACGTGCTTTTGTAATCTCTTATTTATTTTGGCAACTAATCAATTATTTGTATTATAAATGCTTAATTTTAGTTGCTGCTAACTATCATGTTTAATAAACAATTGTTAGATTGTGACTTCTTGTCTGCCTTCCTTAATAATTGGCAAGAAAGGGTTAATCCATTCACTCAGTAGCTTGTGCGGAACCTGATGGGAGGTTAGTAGTGTAAGTGTTAATATAATCTGAACTAATTGATGTAAGACAAATTTGGGCATCATTCACTCCTAGGCCTTACCCCCCCAGGTAGTAAACCCAAATAGTTTCTTGATGAGTTAATGTGAAGGGTTAAGGATTTGTCTGGTGTCTTTAATAAATGTTTTTGTCAGTGTATATATTCCAGAATTCTTGCAATGCGACTAAGAATGAGGAATATGGCTATGGAAGGTAATGTAAGTTGACTTCTTTCTGAACATTTACAAGAACACAAATTTGATCTACAGAAGGACTAGATTATAAATGAATGCTTGACCTGTTAAGGCAACCTTGGACGTTAAACTATTTGCTATAATTTATGGTAATACAGCTGAGCTATGATAAGTTTAAATTACACTTTGTATCTGTAATGCTTATGATTCTTACAATAACATCGCTAATGCAGACTGTAAACTAAATGCTGACATCCAGCTTAAAGCCTGCTGTAAGCCTTGTGCTGAATTAAGTTCCTGCTGTAATATCATTACTTTATCTTATGAGAATGTTTGTTGTGTTAACTTAGCTGTTGATCAAATTAATAGTTATAACATCTGCGTTTGGATTCATCTTTGATGACTATGGCATGAGGGAGTTAGATCATTTAATTTGAGTTACATTGTAGTTCTACGCTAATTGGCTTAGGGTGTAATTATTACGCTGGACTGAGGAAACTAAATTGATATCTTGGAAATTATGCACTTACATGGTAGAAATCTGATCTATTCAGTATATACGTGGGAGAAAAAAGGACAAAGATTTGCCTAAACCTCTGACATATTCAGACCTAATATCGGAAGTTCTGAGAATATATTTTGAATGCACAGGATACCATCTGCACTCATTATCTTACAATTTTGCTGAACTTTGTTCACTGGGGAAGACTCTATTTGATTTCCCGTATGCCAGTTCTGAATTTCAAAGGGAACGAGAGACAATGTGCTTCCAGCTTCTGAGTTCTTCTAGACAGAGACAGGAGACTGTGTTGGTCGATGAAACTTCAAGTATAAATTATGCTGCAGATGCTATTAGTAAGAGTGTTAATGAAGTGTTGTATCTGAAAGGACAGGAGTAGGCCATTCAGCACCTCAAGCCTGTTCTGCCATTCTTTTAGATCATGGCTGATTTTTACCTCAACTTATTTTGCTGCATATCCCTTGATACTTGTAAGCAACAAATATCTATCAATCTCGATCTAGAAAATTTCAATTGACTTGGCATCCACAGCCAGATTTCCACTACCCTTTGTGTGGGGGGGAAAAAAAGTGCTTGCTGGTTTCACTCCAAATGGCTTAGCTCTAAATTTAAGATTACATCCCATTGTTTTGGATTCCCTCACCCAGAAGAAATTAATATTTTTGTATTTTGAGTAGGTGTAAGTTAAAATCTCTGTATCCAAGTAAAGTCTGCTGCATTGAGTTTCCTCTATGGTCTACCTGTAATGAACCTGGTTTATAATTTGTAGCTCACGTCTGATGGTATGTTTATTGTTCTGTTATCCAAAGTCTAGGAGAACATGAGGCTTGTGTCAGTTCAGTGAGTTAATTAGGGTAGTGAGGGTATCTCTGACCCTTGGGCAACACTACATTGCTAGACATTAAGCATATAAGAACACATTTTGGTTCACGAGCAAGGGCTCAATTCGATAATGAGCGAGATGGTCATGTCCTAAAAATGTAACCCAGTAACGGGTGTAGAAAAAGTCTATCAGTCGCAAGTTCAGTTTCCCAGTAATTTTGCACTCGAAGGTTACATGGAATTTTTGGTTATTTGGCATATTTAGAACGGAAGGAAGTTGAAGTTGGTCCCCTGGCTGGCCTCCCACCTTGCAATCTCTGTAAACTTGAACTTATCCAAAACTCTGCTGCCTGTATCCTAACTCGCACTAAAGTCCTATTCACCCATATCCCATGTGCTCGCTGACCTACATTGGCTCTCAGTCCAGCAACGCCTCAATATTAAAATTCTCATCTTTTTGTTTTAAAATCTCTCCATGGTCTCAACCCTCCCTATCTCTGTAACCTCCTCTAATCCTACAACCCTCCGAGATCTCTGTGCTCCTCCAATTCTGGCCTCTTGCGCCTCCCCAATATTCATCGCTCCCTCGTTGGCAGCTGTGCCTTCAGCTGCCTAGGCCCTAAGCTCTGGAATTCCCTCCATAAACCTCTCCGTGTCTCTCTCTCTCTCTCTCTCTCTTTCTCCTCCTTCAAGACGCACCTTAAAACCTTTGACCAAGCTTTTGGTCACCTGTCCTAATATCTCCTTATGTGAGTTGGTATCAAATTTTGTTTGATAATTGCTCCTGTGACGTGCCTTGGGATGTTTTACTATGTTAAAGGTGCTTAATAAGTGCAAGTTGTTGGTAATTATTGGCTAAGTAATGTGCAGCACTATTTGAAAGATTCAAAGGAGTTGTGTTGGGATATTCATCTTGATCAGATTCACTTGATAGATTCACTGAATAAGACTATGATGGATGTTTTTTAGTTAGCTACATAATTATCTTAATAAGCAGAGTATGATTTGGATGTAAACAATATTGTACCTGTGCTTGATTAATTTGAAAGGGGAGGTGTTCAGTTCAGCTGAGACAGTGTGCATTTTGATTAAGCCTGTTGTTCATGTTAATCTTATAACCTGGGTGACTATAGAAAATGTGGTGTCATGAAATAACCCAATCATAGAGACCTGAGTGTAGAGTTGAGTCTATTGGTACTGAGTACCTTATTCAGAATGGAATATGATCAACTAGGCTTTCTTGAAGTTGTTTTTCTTTTAAAAAAAAATAAAGTTTGTAACTTTTTTTTTCAACATATTCAAAGACAGATAACTGAGAAAGGGGCAGTAATGGATCCTGGTCAATTGAAGAACATTACTTGTAACGAAAGATTTCGTCATCTTAACTTTGAACTAGGTGGTTGGAAACTGAATTGAATGGTTTTATTTAGTGCTCGTTTATGCAATTCAAATGCCAATCATTTGTTCTCCTATTACTGTGCTTCAACATATCTCGAGAGTTTCTCTGTCTAACTGACATCGGGTGGATGTCAAAGATCCCATGGCACTGTTTGGGGAGGAGCAGGGCGTTCTCTTGGTGTCATTCATCATGTTTGTGGGATTTTGCTGTGTAAAATGGCTCTGCACTCGCCCGTGTAATAGCGCTGCTCGTCAGAAGTGGTTCATTGGAGGCGAAGCACACTTGAGGAGGTGATAAGGTGCTATATAAATGCGAGTCCTTTTATAAGTAATTTGTTGTATATGAAGCACTTTGAGATGTTCTGGAGAGATGTGATAAGGCGCAATATGAATTCAAGTCTTCCTTTGCTCTTGCACAGTGGCTGCAGACCTGCGCTCGTGCCGCCCATAACGCAATGGTATAAACAACACTAACCCCGGATCCTTCACATCTCATCATGTTCACCCCGCCCCTCACCTCCAGTGGAAAAGCTTCTGGATTCCATTTGCTTCCTTGCGTGTCGTGGCAAATTTCAGATAGGGAGCTTGCTGTGTGGTGAATTATGGGCATTAACCTGCCTCTTACTGTGGCCTTCGCTATCCCACTCTTTTTTTGACTGGCTTTGCTTCCCATTTTGTTCCAAATGTTACTGAAATCCTAGAGCCCTAGTGGGAATGTGGAGCCTTCTGTGAACTGTTAATGACTAACTGAATCCATGGGACTAAAGCTGTGGAAGATTTTTTTTTTAATCAAGTAACCTGACTAACTTGAGAGTCTCATCCTGTGTGTTTGGACTGATGCTAACAAGAAGTGGGGGGAAAAATAGAGCCAGTTTTAATATCTGGTGTCAAAGAACCAGTGACTGATCATAATGCTTTGTTTTATTTGATAAGTTATTTTTCTCGCCATGCCGTGCAGTCTGGCTAGAAAGTTTAGTTGTCACTCTGCTTCTATGACACTGCCAGTGTTATGAGATGTGTGGAAATAGCCCAAGCACAACCGTCTGATAATTCCCGCCTGCCTGCAGTGAAGTGCGTGGCCGAGGATGTCCCCTTTCTACAGCTGCGCAGGTGACTGATGGTTTTGTGTGCAGGGTGAAGGGGGTAAAGAGTGGAAATCATGCCTGGCCTCCTAGACTGAGGCACCAACAAACCAGCAGCAGATCTCTCAGTGCTGCTGCATTCTAGCTATGGGTGGCACAGCGACGCAGTACATTGGAGTTCCAGAACGACTGGACTGTCGCGGGGTTAACAACCCAGTGCACGATTAGGCACCGGCCGAATTCCTGATGTATTATGTAGAATTGATGAGCAGAGAGAGGACATAAGAACATGAGAAATAGAAGCAGGAGTAGGCCATATGGCCCCTCGAGCCTGATGCTCCATTCAATAAGATCATGGCTGATCTTCTACCTCAACTCCACTTTCCTACCCTATCCCCACATCCCTTGATTCTCTTAGTGCCCAAATATCCATCATTCTCAATCTTGAATATACTCAATGACTGAGCATCTACAGCCTCTGGGGTAGAGAATTCCAAAGATTCACAATCCTCTGAATGAAGACATGTTTCCTCGTCTCTTGACTTGTGGGGTGCCGCAAGGATCAGTGCTTGGACCTCAGCTGTTTACAATATATATCAAAGATTTAGATGAGGGCCTATCTCTCATTAACTCATATAAGTCGTTAATATAGATTGTAAATAGCTGAGGCCCAAGCACTGATCCTTGTGGCACCCCACTCGTTACAACCTGCCAACCCGAAAATGACCCGTTTATTCCTACTCTGTTTTCTGTCCGTTAACCAATCCTCAGTCCACACTAATATATTGTCCCCAATCCCATGAGCCCTAATCTTGTGTAACAACCTTTTATGTGGCACCTTATCGAAAGCCTTTTGAAAATCCAAATATACTACATCTAATGGTTCCCCTTTATCTACCCTGCTAGTTACATCCTCAAAAAATATAGGAGTTCCCATATAGCAGGGGATAGAGGGTCCCCCATCTCTCTCTCTCTGTTTCCACTGGCAGGAGGGTTGGTTACCAGAGGACACAGATTTAAGATAATTGGCATAAGAACCAGGGGGGAGATGAGGAGAATTTTTTTTGAAGCACCGAGTTATGATCTGGAATGCACTGCCTGAAAGGATGGTGGAAGCAGATTTAATTGTAACTTTCAAAAGGGAATTGGATATAAACTTGAAAGGGAAAGATTTGCAGGGCTATGGGGAAAGAGCAGGGGAGCGGGACTAATTGGATAGCTCTTTCAAAGAGCTGGCACAGGTACGATGGGCCGAATGACTTCCTTCTGTGCTGTATGATTCTATGATTCTACCTCCTGGTGTCCAGTTGGAAGAAAGAAAGAATTTGTACTTATATAGTGCCTTTAACGACCTCAGGATGTCCCAAAGTGCTCTACGGCGAATGAAGTACTTTTTGAAGTGTAGTCACTGTTGTAATGTAAGAATTGGATTGGGGAATTAGATTGGAGCCTGTAAACAGATTATCAGCCCATCCTCCTGGTGCATGACATGGAGAGAAAATAAGAAAAAAAAACTTTTACAAAGGAAAAGTC
Source organism: Heptranchias perlo (assembly GCF_035084215.1). Lineage (NCBI taxonomy): Eukaryota > Metazoa > Chordata > Chondrichthyes > Hexanchiformes > Hexanchidae > Heptranchias > Heptranchias perlo. The sequence continues at coordinate 57,603,008 of NC_090339.1, read as the reverse complement.
CAGAGTCAAATCTTTATTTCATGATGATTTAGATATTGCCTGACTTTCCCATTGATGGTCAAACAAAACACCTGAGTAAGCTGGTCCATAGATATTTCTCTGTAAATGTTTTAAGATTTATTTAATTATTGAAAACGAATCTTTACTTTTAATACAGCGCCTGTTTAAAGGATGACCCAGAAACATTTTTTTCAAGAAAATGGAAAGGGCGAGTGGTAAGAGCTGAACCTGCTCCATGTTGCTTTTAGCTTACATCACCTCAGTGTCTCTGCTTTATGGTTTATGGGTCAAAGTGGATGAATACAGGGTTCCACTGAGGAAGGGAATGTTCCTAAGCCAATTGTTTTCTTTAATTACAGGGGAAGATGATTTATAAGCGTGTCCTTTACCTGTAACATGATCTCTTCTTTGAGGGATAAGTAAATTGAAATGGTTTCTGATGACACTAGGAATTGGGCAGAGAATTCTTGGACTAGGGTGTAACTATTATAGCTTTTCCTCTTCTCCATCCCATGCCCATTCTGCACCCCCTCCCAACACTATTCCCAGCTGATAGGATCATAATGAAATGAAATTGTGAACAAATATAATAATTTGTTACCAATATTCAGAGTATGTTAGCCTTGGCTCAGTTGGTAGCACTTTGCCTCTGAATCAATAGGTCGTGCGTTCAAGCCCCACTCCAGAGATAGAGTATATAATCCAGGCTGAAACTCCAGTGCAGTACCGAGGGAGTGCTGCACTGTCGGAGGTGCTGTCTTTCAGATGAGGCGTTAAATTGAGGCCTCATCTGCCCTCTCAGGTGGTGAATATAAAAGACTGAGGGAGTGAGACGTTAAACTGAGGCCATCTCAGGTCTCCGCAAAAGATCCCTCTGCACTATTTCGATTAAGAGATGGAAGTTCTCCCTGGTGTTCTGGCCAATGTTTATCCTTCAACCAACATCACTAAAACAGATTATCTGGTTATTTATCTCATTGGTGTTTGTGGGACCTTGCTGTGTACAAATTGGCTGATGCAATTCCCTAAATTGACAACAGTGACTACACTTCAAAAATACCTCCTTGGCGGTAAAGCACTTTGGGATGTCTTAAGGTCATGAAGGGCACTATATAAATGCACGTTAACCAGACAGAAGCAGGATTGAGTTCTTTTCTGGCCAATTAACTAGTTTTTCCTCAACTGTCAGTAATGTATTTTTTTGCTTTCTTTGCTCTTTTATATTTTGGATAATTCCGAGTAACCATTATATATTTTTTGCTTGAATATAATGCATCCACTTAGTAAAGACTTGGCACTCTCCCACAGAAGGGGAAACATCTGGTTGTGAGCCAGAAATGTGTTTAGCCTGTTCGTTTTAGGAAAGCAAGGAAGCTGCATTTGCCAATAGGAAGTCATTTAAATGTCAGCTGAAGTTTTGCAGGGAGACCATAAATTGCAAATATTTTATTTATTGTCCTGTGTTTTAAAAGAACTATGCTGCCTGTTACAGTTTGGGTTTTCTCCCAATACTCTTTGGGTTTACAGAAAGATGGCAGTTTTCAAAGGCAGGACTCCTATGAATCGAAACAAGCCAAGATCATGCGTGGAGTGAATGGATTAAGGTGCCACAGGATTAACAATGACCCTTTTTACCAAATTACTTGCCACTTATAGATGTATGGGATGCCTGCCTTGCCCTCCTGCTCAGCTTGATGGGTGACAAATGCTTCACTGATAGATGGTATACTTCAGGTTCAGTTACGACTCACGTTTATTCAGAAACAAGATAAATCGGGGGAAATAATCAGTGATGCAGTCTATAATTTACAATCATGTTCAAAATTATTTTTTGAAACCAAAATAATAAAGCCTTTCAAAATTCCTCAGAGTCCTTTTCACTGAATTTTGGATTCATGTAATGTGGTCACTTCAGCACTACTTGAGACCTGCCTCACCTCAATAGCTTGGAAATGTGGTTGCACTGAGTGAACTAAAATGATGGCCACAGCTTGCATTTACCACAGACTGAATGACCTCCTGAGCAAAGAACTGTTAATGAAGCCAGGAAACGTCACAGTTCCATACTAATAAGCACAGAGACCATTGATGGGCCAGGGATTTATACTTCAAACAGGCCTTGCAAAGGCAGTAAGTGTTTTGACGAGGCATAAATGAATTTAGCTCTGGGAACAGCTCCCTGCATTGTGCCTAATTTGGAAGTCAAAGCTCCTGACCTGTGTTCCGCAGAACCCACCCTCCCTCTCCCCAGCGCTGGCATATCATATTGTTACCAGCAAGGTTAGGCTCCCAGCATCTTAACACTGGCTAGTTCAAAGTCAGTCACATTTCCCTGTATATAATTAAAGTTATTAAAGAAAAATCATGTACGACTGCAATTTCCTGATATGCAGCATGAGAGAGCTTAGCTCCCATCACATTGCCAAATGTGCTAAGTAGAGTTAATGAGAGAGATAGGCCTGTAATCATGAACTGCAGTGGATCATTTTTTTTAATATTTTGAAAGAAAGTTTTAAAAAATAACTAACGGTTAGAAATATTCAATTGGATTGTAGGTGCTGAAAAGAAGATTGCACTTTCAAAAGTAGACTAAGTAATTTTTGTGCTTAAGAAAACGAATTATTGACAAATTCAAATTAAGCAATGTAAATAAGCAAGGGACATTCAATGCTATAAATTCAATGATAGGCGATTTGAATTAAGTATCTTTGAATTAAGAGAGGTAGACTGTATAAATGGCAGCACGATGGTAAAGGATTCTCTCTCCTCCATCAAACCTTTGCATCAACACTGTCCTCATTGGTTTAGTAATGCACCCATAGTCCACCGTAAAATTTCCATTGTGGTTTAACAAATGGTTTTAAGTTTTTTGTATATTCAAAATGCCACTTGGGCTAAGATCACTACCATCTGAACCAGACTGTCTTGAGTATTTCTAAAATGTAAACAGATTTTCAAGAGTATTTAAAAAAAAAAACATTTTTTCACTCGTTTAATGATGGTGAGGCATTAATTAACGTTGTTTACGTTTTCAACTAATTTTCATCAGCAACACAAGCCTTGGAACTAAAGCTGTGTGCTGACCCCTCCCTCTGCCCCCATCTTGCCCCCTTTCTAGTTTTGGACTGAGCACTAGATGGCAACCTTAACCTAAAATGGCAGAATTACATTGACTTAGAAAATACATTTAGATTTTTACCCACAAGATACTAGAAAGGAATGGGTTGAAAGCCCAGTGATAGCAACATTTTTTTTGGAAAATAAAAACTGGCCTCCCCATGAGAGTGTCACAGAAATAGATGGTACATTGCTTGAATTTTTACAAAAAGTTAAATCAGTAACTCTGTCCCATATCATTCATTTTCCATATGAGGCCTTCAGAATGAACAATCTCTTCCAGCAGATTAATAGTTTGCTTAACCAAGGAAAAATTAACTTCACCATACCAGCTATAGTTCCATTTTTTTTGAAAAATAAAAATGCAGAAGTATTAAAGAAAAATAATGGTAATTATGATTAAATGTTTGTCATTTCTAGTACACAAAGATAAGAGCAGCATCTTTTTCACAGATAATCCTGATACAATTTTTGATCAATTGTGCAGAGAGATGGACTCACACTCAGTCGTCCACCTGAATACTGAAAAAGCTATTGGCAGAACGGAGTCTTAGTATTTGCAGCTAACACTGAACATGCTTGAATTCAGTGGAGGATTGGCACCAGTTGATTACAAGCTGAGACGAAAGTCATTATTGACTGCTGCATTTTATTTATCCCCAAGATGGCACAAAGTATGATTCCCATTTGTGGTGGTGCTAAGTCGCCATGCATTTGTAGTATGGGCTGACACTCTAAGTTGGAAGAAGTGTGTCGTAGCTCAGTTACATGTAAAATCTCTGAATCATATCACACCCAGAAAAATCCATCAAAATAAATTGGGAATTGTAGGGAGCTATGGCAAATTATATATATATATATATATATATGAGGCCATACCAATATCCAGTGGTAGTTTGCCAAGAAGTTTAATTGAAAAGGTTAGATTTTCACCTGAGAGAAAATGTGTCTTGATCTAACTTTAATACAGAAAAATCTATTTCTCATAAACCAAAAATTAAGTGTATTTCATAAATGTCAGGCCTTTCTCCCATTCCTTATAGGATAGAGAAGATGTGATCAAGATAACAATTTCTTCTTGCAATAACATTTAATTATTGACTCCATGGATATGTCTTTTTGTTTCAAGTAAAATGGAAAGAATGTTTAATAATTTTTATATAGTTAGGCAAAAAAAAAACATTGTGAGAAGACGCCAACAATACCTGCTATGATGGGAGGGAGGAAAATCTTTCCCAAATTGTGATAACTTATGAAAAGCTGACTGTTCCCGAAATAAGTTTCAGCCACAAGAGCTGACTAGAAATTGAATAAAATCTGATGAATGGTACAAATTGTACATTCCAAAAAAAAGGCCGCTGACGTTAACAAGTGCAAGCAGCAGTCCTCACCTTCCTCAAAGCACACCCCCCACCATGGTCAACACTTTCTTCATTTCATGTTCTTCAGTGTGGACAGAAAGTAACAGCCAGTCTGTCTGTATGACAACAAATAGATATACATATTAAAATATATACACAGTGAGGACAGAAATAATTGTTTTGAGACACTCAGTTTTGACATTCAAAATTTAAAAGATTCTGGTATGCACAACTAAGATCTGCTTTGGCTTAGACTGTTTGGGAAGAAGTTAGACTCTTTCTCTCAACATACTAGAAATACATGGAAAAAAATAACAACATTTGGTGAATCTTTATCGAGCTATCTGATAATAATGCCTGAATGAGTGCAGCTTCAACAACACTCAAGAAGCTCGACACCATCCAGGACAAAGTAGCCCGTTTTGATTGGCACCCCTTCCACCACCCAAAACATTCACTCCCTTCACCACTGGTGCACCGTGGCTGCAGTGTGTACCATCCACAGGATGCACTGCAGCAACTCGCCAAGGTTCTTCGACAGCACCTCCCAAATCCCGACCTCTACCACCGAGAAGGACAAGGGCAGCAGGCACATGGGAACTCCACCACCTGCACTTTCCCCTCCAAGTCACACACCATCCCGACTTGGAAATATGTCACCGTTCCTTCATCGTCGCTGGGTCAAAATCCTGGAACTCCCTTCCTAACAGCACTGTGGGAGAACCGTCACCACATGGACTGCAGTGGTTCAAGAAGGCAGCTCACCACCACCTTCTCAAGGGCAATTAGTTGATGGGCAATAAATGCTGGCCTTGCCAGCGACGCCCACATCCCATGAACGAATTTTAAAAAAAAATAAATGCCAGGCAAATTTCAAAGGTCAATATTATTTTGACTAAGGATTTAAACATCAAACTCCCAGGTTAAAAATTGATTCAAGGTGCTGACCCAGACTTAATACACTCCAGTATGTCTCTCCACCCAGGAAATTGGTCTCAAGACGCTTGCTGGTGATGTAAAGAGGCGAAAGGATTCAAGTGTTGTGAATCTGCCTCAGGATTTTGGGGTCATAGACAAAAGTGATCACAATAGGTACATCCATCGAATTGGGCTGGATCATAAGGAAATATTAATAGTTTCACAGAGACTTCTGTTCAAAATCTGGAGATCTTGTTTGGCTGGTTTAAGATGGAGGAAATGGCAATGAAGATTTGTGTGTGTGTTTTCCAATGCTAATTTTAGTAAAGCTGCACATGTGACTTCAAGTCCGTATCCCACTTTACACTTGTGTATCTATCATTTTACATTTGAAATGCTTGCCGATATCGCTACAGCCTTACAGATTTTGTAATAATTTCTGGAGCGGGGACATTTGTGTCTCCCACGATTCAATGATTCAACTTGACACCATATTGGTTATAGAGGTTGTTCAGACTTTATTACATAAGGTAGTTCAGACTGTATTATATTACAATCTGTCAGCAGTAACTAACAATCGCTTTATCAGTGCAATAATAGATTCATATTACCCGCCTCTCGCAATTGGACAATCGGCATGCCTGGCTCATTGATGGTGATCTTCCCGTTAGTGACACAGCCTTAGACCAAGGGCCAGCATCAATCTGCTGGATCTATCTAACTATCTGTTCCTCCTCCGACTGTGTTTCTGCTGGCGAAGAGCCAGTCTCTTATACTTTATCTCAACCTGAAAAATGTGCCGCTCTGCACATAGTATTTAACAGATGTCTCCCAAATGTTGAGTTAATGATGTGTCAGTTCCTCTATCCTGTGGGAGATACCCCAATATTCACAGAAGCAGGATAAAAGTCACCAGGTCAGCTGATATCCCCCTCCCAAGGTTTACAGCTTTCCTGTTTATTCAGCTGCATGATTTTAGTTAGATGAGTCCTAAAAGTCAGAAGGGTTAGAAAGATTTAGAAAGGTTAGTATTTTTCCATTTTACCAGACTTTTAACCCCTTACTATCAAAATTCATCTTTTCCTGGATTAGCCTATTCTAAATTTATCATGTTTGATGAATTCTTAAACTCATTTATATTCTTACAATGTTTGTTTGCTCATTTTGATGTATATAGAATGTGGTTGATTCTTAATTGCCCTCTGAAATGGCCAAACAAACCACTCAGTTGTAAAATCTTACGAAGAAAGAAATCATAAGAATAAAACCGAACGGACCACCCAGCATCGGACCACTAGGCACTGGTCATGACAAAGGCAAACCAAGCCCAGTCGACCCTGCAAAGTTCTCCTCACTAACATCTGGGGACTTGTGCCAAAATTGGGAGAGCTGTCCCACAGACTAGTCAAGCAACAGCCTGACGTAGCCACAATCACAGAATCATACCTTTCAGCCAACGTCCCAGACTCTTCCATCACCATCCCTGGGTATGTCCTGTCCCACCGGCAGGACAGACTAACCAGAGGTGGCGGTACAGTGATACACAGTCAGGAGAGAGTGGCCCTGGGAGGCCTCAACATTGACTCCGGACCCCATGAAATCTCATGGCATCAGGTCAAACATGGGCAAGGAAACCTCCTGCTGATTACCACCAACTGTCCTCCCTCAGTTGATGAATCAGTCCTTCTCCATGTTGAGCACCACTTGGAGGAAGCACTGAGGGTAGCAAGGGCACAGAATGTACTCTGGGTGGGGGACTTCAATGTCCATCACCAAGAGTGGCTTGGTAGCACCACTACTGACTGAGCTGGCTGAGTCCTGAAGGACATAGCTACCAGACCGGGCTTGCGGCAGGTGGTGAGCGAACCAACATGAGGGAAAAACCTACTTGACCTCGCCCTCCCCATTCTACCTGTTGCAAATGCATCTGTCCATGACAGTATTGGTAGGAGTGACCACCGCACAGTCCTCGTGGAGATGAAGTCCCATCTTCACACTGAGGACACCATCCAACGTGTTGTGTGGCACTACCACCGTGCTAAATGGGACAGATTCAGAACAGTTCTAGCAGCTCAAAACTGGGCATCCATGAGGCACTGTGGGCCATCAGCAGCAGCAGAATTGTATTCCAGTACAATCTGTAACCTCACTCTACCATTACCAACAAGCCAAGGGATCAACCCTGGCTCAATGAGGAGTGTAGAAGAGCAAGCCAGGAGCAGCAGCAGGTGTACCACAAAATAAGATCCCAACCTGGTGAAGCTACAATTCAGGACTACATGCATGCTAAACAGTGGAAGCAACATGCTATAGACAGAGCTAAGCGATTCCACAACCAACAGATCAGATCAAAGCTCTGCAGTCCTGCCACATCCAATCATGAATGGTGGTGGACAATTAAATAACTAACAGGAGGAGGAGGCTCTGTAAACATCCCCATCCTCAATGATGGCAGAGTCCAGCATGTGAGTGCAAAAGACAAGGCTGAAGTGTTTGCAACCATCTTCAGCCAGAAGTGCCGAGTGGATGATTCATCTCTACCTCCTCCCGATATCGCCACCATCACAGAAGCCAGTCTTCAGCCAAGTCAATTCACTCCACATGATATCAAGAAATGGCTGAGTGCACTGGATACAGCAAAGGCTATGTGTGCCGACAGCATTCCAGCTGTAGTGCTGAAGACTTGTGCTCCAGAACTAGCCGCGCCTCTCGGCAAACTGTTCCAGTACAGCTACAACACTGGCATCTAACCGACAATGTGGAAAATTGCCCAGGTATGTCTTGTCCACAAAAAGCAGGACAAATCCAATCCGGCCAATTACCTCCCCATCAGCCAACTCTCAATCATCAGTCAACAGTGCCATCAAGCGGCACTTACTCACCAATAACCTGCTCACTGATGCTCAGTTTGGGTTCTGCCAGGACCACTCGTCTCCAGACCTCATTACAGCCTTGGTCCAAATATGGACAAAAGAGCTGCATTCCAGAGCAGAGGTGAGAGTGACTGCCCTTTACATCAAGGCAGCATTTGACCGAGTGTGGCACCGAGGAGCCCTAGTAAAATTGAAGTCAATGGGAATCGGGGAAAATCCTCCAGTGGCTGGAGTCATACCTAGCACAAAGGAAGATGGTAGTCGTTGTTGGAGGCCAATCATCTCAGCCCCAGGACATTGCTGCAGGAGTTCCTCAGGGCAGTGTCCTAGGCCCAACCATCTTCAGCTGCTTCATCAATGACCTTCCCTCCTTCATAAGGTCAGAAATGGGGATGTTCGCTGATGATTGCACAGTGTTCCGTTCCATTTGCAACCCCTCAGATAATGAAGCAGTCCATGCCCGCATGCAGCAAGACCTGGACAACATCCAGGCTTGAGCTGATAAGTGGCAAGTAACATTCGTGCCAGGCAATGACCATCTCCAACAAGACAGAGTCTAACCACCTCCCCTTGACATCCAATGGCATTACTTTCACTGAATCCCCCACCATCAACATCCTGGGGGTCACCATTAACCAGAAACTTAACTGGACCAGCCATATAAATATTGTGGCTGCAACAGCACGTCAGAGGCTGGGTATTCTGCGGTGAGTGACTCAACTCCTGACTCCTCAAAGCCTTTCCACCATCTACAAGGCACAAGTCAGGAGTGTGATGGAATACTCTGCACTTGCCTGGATGAGTGCAGCTCCAACAACACTCAAGAAGCTCGACACCATCCAGGACAAAGCAGCACGCTTGATTGGCACCCCATTCACCACCTTAAACATTCACTCCCTTCACCACCGGCGCACAGTGGCTGCAGTGTGTACCATCCACAGGATGCACTGCAGCAACTCGCCATGGCTTCTTCGACAGCTCCTCCAAAACCCACGACCTCTACCACCTAGAAGGACAAGAGCAGCAAGCACATGGGAACAACACCACCTGCACGTTCCCCCTCCAAGTCACACACCATCCCGACTTAGAAATATATTGCCGTTCCTTCATCGTCGCTTGGTCAAAATCCTGGAACTCCCTTCCTAACAGCACTGTGGGAGAACCTTCACCACACGGACTGCAGCGGTTCAAGAAGGCAGCTCACCACCACCTTCTCAAGTGCAATTAGTTGATGGGCAATAAATGCTGGCTTCGCCAGCGATGCCCACATCCCATGAACGAATTTTAAAAAAAATTGATGATTTTCTTGAAGCCATAAATATGACTCGACACTGACGACATAAACCATTGTTGCCATAGCGATGGAAAGGCCCTAAATGAGCTAATTTCCTGTTACTAATTAAAAAGTGTATATAGTATGCTCCACAAGTTTTAAAAAAATATTAATCTAGATTGTGTTTTCTCAAAATATGGATAGTTTTAGATGAACCTATTTTTCATATTTGTAAAATTAGTTCATGAATTTCTTTTTTGAAGTGCATACATTAACAGGTTCGCTTACCTTTGTTAACTGTTGTCTACTATGAACATAACCTTGACCTTCTTCCTTTTGTGTCTTGCATCATTTTTATTTGCCTTTTTTTACTTATTTTTGAGATCTTTCTGATTTGCTTTTTGTTCACATTTTTGATTTGTCTTAAAAGTCCACCTAATGTTTCCCTAAATGCCTTAAATTTGTAATAACATATTGCTGGCTTTCATAATTGCGCAGAGAATGAAAATCAAAAAAGATTTACCTCCTTTGATTTGAGTTGGTTTTAGATTTATATCCCTGGGTATTTGGGAGCTTCTCAACCGAAATATATTTTAACATGATAATGTATACTTTTAACTGATGCCTTAGATTTGTGCATTGGATGATAATATATTGGTCCGTATGATTTTTAAATGCAATGGGTAGCTCAGCACAGTTCTCAAATTTGCATTCCAATATCTATCCCAATCTCCTCCCTCAGGAAAATATTGTAAACAATTTTACAACACCAAGTTATAGTCCAGCAATTTTATTTTAAATTCACAAGCTTTCGGAGATTTTCTCCTTCCTCAGGCAAATGTTTCAAGAGCTCCTTGAAGCCTACGCATTTATACATATAGAACAATACATGGTGTTTACAGACTGCCCCTGCAACTGCCCGTTGCCAAGGCAATCACCGTGTTCAGACAGAGAGGTGTCACCTGCAGAACCCCCGAATACACATTCAACAAAAAAACAAACAGGGAAAAAAAACAGAGAAAAAAAACACAGAGAGAGGCAGAAACATCCGGAAGGCAGAGAGAGCCAGCAAATGACCCATTATATTAAAAACAGATAACATTTGTTCGCTGGTGGGGTAACGTGTAGCGTGACATGAACCCAAGATCCCGGTTGAGGCCGTCCTCATGGGTGCGGAACTTGGCTATCAATTTCTGCTCGACGATTTTGCGTTGTCGTGTGTCTCGAAGGCCGCCTTGGAGTACGCTTACCCGAAGGTCGGTGGATGAATGTCCATGACTGCTGAAGTGTTCCCCGACTGGGAGGGAACCCTCCTGTTTGGCAATTGTTGCGCGGTGTCCGTTCATCCGTTGTCGCAGCGTCTGCATGGTCTCGCCAATGTAACATGCTCTGGGGCATCCTTTCCTGCAACGTATGAGGTAGACAACGTTGGCCGAGTCACAGGAGTATGAACCATGCACCTGGTGGGTGGTGTCCTCTCGTGTGATGGTGGTATCTGTGTCGATGATCTGGCATGTCTTGCAGAGGTTACCGTGGCAGGGTTGTGTGGCGTCGTGGACGCTGTTCTCTTGAAAGTTAGGTAGTTTGCTGCGAACGATGGTCTGTTTGAGGTTGGGTGGCTGTTTAAAGGCGAGTAGTGGAGGTGTGGGGATGGCCATAGCGAGGTGTTCGTCGTCATTGATGACATGTTGAAGGCTGCGGAGAACATGGCGTAGTTTCTCCGCTCCGGGGAAGTACTGGACGACAAAGGGTACTCTGTTGGTTGCGTCCCGTGTTAGTCTCCTGAGGAGGTCTATGCGATTTTTTGCTGTGGCCCGTCGGAACTGTCGATCGATGAGTCGAGCGTCATATCCCGTTCTTACTAGGGCGTCTTTCAGCGTCTGTAGGTGTCCATCGCGTTCCTCCTCGTCTGAGCAGACCCTGTGTATTCGCAGGGCCTGTCCATAGGGGATGGCCTCTTTGACGTGGTTAGGGTGGAAGCTGGAAAAGTGGAGCATCGTGAGGTTGTCCGTGGGCTTGCGGTAGAGTGAGGTGCTGAGGTGCCCGTCTTTGATGGAGATTCGTGTGTCCAAGAAAGAAACTGATTCTGAGGAGTAGTCCATGGTGAGCTTGATGGTGGGATGGAACTTGTTGATGTTATCGTGTAGTCTCTTTAGTGATTCCTTGCCGTGGGTCCATAGAAAGAAAATGTCGTCGATGTATCTGGTGTATAGTGTTGGTTGGAGGTCTTGTGCAGTGAAGAAGTCCTGCTCGAACTTGTGCATGAAAATGTTGGCGTATTGGGGTGCGAATTTGGTCCCCATGGCTGTTCCGTGTGTTTGGGTAAAGAACTGGTTATCGAAGGTGAAGACATTGTGATCCAGGATGAAGCGGATGAGTTGTAGGATGGCTTCCGGAGATTGGCTGTTGTTGGTGTTGAGTATTGATGCTGTCGCAGCGATGCCGTCATCGTGGGGGATACTGGTGTATAGTGCCGAGACGTCCATCGTGGTGAGAAGTGTTCCTGGTTCAACTGGTCCGTGGGTACTGAGTTTTTGTAGGAAGTCTGTAGTGTCGCGACAGAAGCTGGGGGTTCCCTGTACGATGGGTTTCAGGATGCCCTCGATGTATCCAGAGAGGTTCTCACACAGGGTTCCGTTGCCTGATACGATGGGACGTCCGGGTGTGTTGGCTTTGTGTATCTTTGGGAGGCAGTAGAAGTCTCCCACGCGGGGATTACGTGGGATGAGAATGCGTAGGATGCTTTGAAGGTCTGGATCGAAGGTCTTGATCAGTTTGTTGAGCTGGTGGGTGTGTTCTTTGGTCGGATCTGCGGGTAACCGTCTGTAGTGTTCCTGGTTGTCCAGTTGTCGGTATGCTTCTTTGCAATAGTCTGTTCTGTTCTGTATGACTATGGCTCCTCCTTTGTCCGCTGGTTTGATGACGATGTTGCGGTTGGTCTTGAGAGCGTTGATGGCGTTGCGTTGTGCTCGGGTGACATTCTGGACTGTCTTCTGAGTGCGGCTGATGAATCTGGCATTGACGCATTTCCTGACAGCTTGAGCATACATGTCCAGCTGAGGGCAGCGACCCTCCGGAGGAGTCCAGTTTGACTCTTTCCTCTTCGGTTGCTGAAGTCTGTCGTGTCACGACAGAAGCTGGGGGTTCCCTGTACGATGGGTACAGCAACCGAAGAGGAAAGAGTCAAACTGGACTCCTCCGGAGGGTCGCTGCCCTCAGCTGGACATGTATGCTCAAGCTGTCAGGAAATGCGTCAATGCCAGATTCATCAGCCGCACTCAGAAGACAGTCCAGAATGTCACCCGAGCACAACGCAACGCCATCAACGCTCTCAAGACCAACCGCAACATCGTCATCAAACCAGCGGACAAAGGAGGAGCCATAGTCATACAGAACAGACTATTGCAAAGAAGCATACCGACAACTGGACAACCAGGAACACCACAGACGGTTACCCGCAGATCCGACCAAAGAACACACCCACCAGCTCAACAAACTGATCAAGACCTTCGATCCAGACCTTCAAAGCATCCTACGCAATCTCATCCCACGTAATCCCCGCGTGGGAGACTTCTACTGCCTCCCAAAGATACACAAAGCCAACACACCCGGACGTCCCATCGTATCAGGCAACGGAACCCTGTGTGAGAACCTCTCTGGATACATCGAGGGCATCCTGAAACCCATCGTACAGGGAACCCCCAGCTTCTGTCGCGACACTACAGACTTCCTACAAAAACTCAGTACCCACGGACCAGTTGAACCAGGAACACTTCTCACCACGATGGACGTCTCGGCACTATACACCAGTATCCCCCACGATGACGGCATCGCTGCGACAGCATCAATACTCAACACCAACAACAGCCAATCTCCGGAAGCCATCCTACAACTCATCCGCTTCATCCTGGATCACAATGTCTTCACCTTCGATAACCAGTTCTTTACCCAAACACACGGAACAGCCATGGGGACCAAATTCGCACCCCAATACGCCAACATTTTCATGCACAAGTTCGAGCAGGACTTCTTCACTGCACAAGACCTCCAACCAACACTATACACCAGATACATCGACGACATTTTCTTTCTATGGACCCACGGCAAGGAATCACTAAAGAGACTACACGATAACATCAACAAGTTCCATCCCACCATCAAGCTCACCATGGACTACTCCTCAGAATCAGTTTCTTTCTTGGACACACGAATCTCCATCAAAGACGGGCACCTCAGCACCTCACTCTACCGCAAGCCCACGGACAACCTCACGATGCTCCACTTTTCCAGCTTCCACCCTAACCACGTCAAAGAGGCCATCCCCTATGGACAGGCCCTGCGAATACACAGGGTCTGCTCAGACGAGGAGGAACGCGATGGACACCTACAGACGCTGAAAGACGCCCTAGTAAGAACGGGATATGACGCTCGACTCATCGATCGACAGTTCCGACGGGCCACAGCAAAAAATCGCATAGACCTCCTCAGGAGACTAACACGGGACGCAACCAACAGAGTACCCTTTGTCGTCCAGTACTTCCCCGGAGCGGAGAAACTACACCATGTTCTCCGCAGCCTTCAACATGTCATCAATGACGACGAACACCTCGCTATGGCCATCCCCACACCTCCACTACTAGCCTCTAAACAGCCACCCAACCTCAAACAGACCTTCGTTCGCAGCAAACTACCTAACTTTCAAGAGAACAGCGTCCACGACGCCACACAACCCTGCCACGGTAACCTCTGCAAGACATGCCAGATCATCGACACAGATACCACCATCACACGAGAGGACACCACCCACCAGGTGCATGGTTCATACTCCTGTGACTCGGCCAACGTTGTCTACCTCATACGTTGCAGGAAAGGATGCCCCAGAGCATGGTACATTGGCGAGACCATGCAGACGCTGCGACAACGGATGAACGGACACCGCGCAACAATCGCCAAACAGGAGGGTTCCCTCCCAGTCGGGGAACACTTCAGCAGTCATGGACATTCATCCACCGACCTTCGGGTAAGCGTACTCCAAGGCGGCCTTCGAGACACACGACAACGCAAAATCGTCGAGCAGAAATTGATAGCCAAGTTCCGCACCCATGAGGACGGCCTCAACCGGGATCTTGGGTTCATGTCACGCTACACGTTACCCCACCAGCGAACAAATGTTATCTGTTTTTAATATAATGGGTCATTTGCTGGCTCTCTCTGCCTTCCGGATGTTTCTGCCTCTCTCTGTTTTTTTTTTTCTCTTTTTTTTCCCTGTTTGTTTTTTTGTTGAATGTGTATTCGGGGGTTCTGCAGGTGACACCTCTCTGTCTGAACACGGTGATTGCCTTGGCAACGGGCAGTTGCAGGGGCAGTCTGTAAACACCATGTATTGTTCTATATGTATAAATGCGTAGGCTTCAAGGAGCTCTTGAAACATTTGCCTGAGGAAGGAGAAAATCTCCGAAAGCTTGTGAATTTAAAATAAAATTGCTGGACTATAACTTGGTGTTGTAAAATTGTTTACAATTGTCAACCCCAGTCCATCACCGGCATCTCCACATCAGGAAAATATTATTAGGGAGTTGCAGAACCTTTGCACCCTCTCCAGCTATGCCCACATTGGGCATAATTTTAAGCGCACGAAGTTAGTTGTGATTTTGAATGCTGTGCAGATTTACCTCTTATTCATTACTCATTTTTATCCCCAGCATTATTTTTGTGAACTGCACATTGTGCTAGCACTATTTGAGCTGCAAAAATCAGAGTTTTAAATTTTAGCTTGCTGTTCTTTTGCATTTTTGAAGCAAGTTTTGTTCAATATAACCAACTGTACAAACCTGAATTCTGTTGCAGTTGTGTAATTCTGCGTTATTTTCTAGCTCTGCTGTCACCAGCAGACCTGAATTCCGCAACGCTGTTCTGGTATGACTGAGATTGCTTTATTGCCTTTGGCACAGAGAGCATCATCTGAAGAGGTAATTTCCCTGTGCCAGCAGAGAGATAGCGTGACCAGTGGTGAACAGAAATGGCCACCGCCCATAATGCTGGGTGGTACATGCCATTGTTTTATTTGCACTGATGACCTGTAAAGATCTATCCCCGCATCTCCGCCACCCGCCCCCCCCCCCCCCCCCCCCCCGACCCCTGCATTGGCTCAAATCTTTCACCACCACCGATGTTAGGCTGACTGGCCTGTAATTGCCGGGTTTATCCCTCTCCCTTTTTTTGAACAGGGGTGTAACATTTGAAATCCTCCAGTCCTCCGGCACCATCCCCATATCTAAGGTGGATTGGAAGATTGTGGCCACAATTTCTACCCTTACTTCCCTTAGTAACCTAGGATGCATCCCATCTGGGTGACTTTTCTACTTTGAATACTGCCAACCTTGAAGTATCTTCTTTATCTATTTTTATCCTATCCAATATCGCTACAACCTCCTCCTTTTACTGCTACAATGGCAGCATCTTCTTTAGTGAAGACTGATGCAAAGTATTCATATAGTGCCTCAGCCATGCCCTCTGCCTCCACAAGAAGATCTTTTTTGTCCCTAATTGTTCCCTTCCTTCCTTTGACTACCCTTTTTATTATTTATATGTTTATTAAAGACTTCTGGGTTCCCTTTTATGTTAGCTGCTAATCTATTCTCATGCTCTCTCTTTGCCCCTTTTATTCCCTTTTTTAACTTCTGTATTCCCTCTATTCTTTCTGTATTCAGCCTGGTTCTCTCCTGTATTATGAACCTTACATTAGTCATAAGCCTCCTTTTTCATTTTAAGCTTTACATCTTTAGTCATCCAGGGAGCTCTGGCTTTGGATGCCCTTCCTTTTCCCCCTCACAGGAATGTGTACACTTAAATAATGCATTTTACTCAACATGAGAAAATAATAAACTGTGACTTTCACCGTAATGAACATTTCGAAGAAATATTCCGATGTCTTTTGGATGAGGCGTTAAGCCAAGGCTCTGTCTGTTCTCTCAGACGTAAACGATTTAATGGCACTATTTGAAGAAGAGCAGGGGAGTTTTCCTGGTGTACTGGCCAACATTTTATCCCTTAACCAACATTACTAAAACAGGTTATTTGGTCATTTATCTCATTGGTGTTTGTAGGATTTTGCGATGCCACAAAATTCACGCTGCAGTTCCCTACATTCAGACAGTAGTTCATTGGCTGTGATGAGCTTTGGAATGTCCTAATTTTGTGACTGGTGCTGGAAGCTCTTCCTTTTCATCAAGCCCTTACTATTTCTATGAAAAATGCAGCTCTCTAATTTAAAAAAAAAATCTTGCAGCTACACTTTCGGTATGTTTGCAATGCTCGGCACGGAAATATGTTCATGTGTTGCTTCGACTTTGGGGTCTTTTTTTTGGTGATTGTGGTGGGACATTGCGACAAATAGAATCTCTCTCTCTCTCGTGTGCATTTGTGTCCACCATACCTTGGGTGTCATACTTGAATTGCAAAATATATTACACTTGCGCCTGATTAGCTCAAATGTCCATATTTGTAAAACAAGCTACAACTGAGAGGTCAGGATTATACTGATGAGCAAGTAGCAATAAAAATTTCCACTGAAGAACTGCCAACAAGGTGTGACAACTGTGAACTAAGAATCAGCAGTCAACAAACATCCACCAGTAAAAACTGGAAAGAAGAAACAAGAGGTTAGAACTAGTAGGGAAGACTGAACAGGCTGGGGCTCTTTCCTCTAGAAAAGAGAAGGCTAAGGGGGTGACCTAATGGAGCTCTTTAAGATAATGAAAGGGTTTTATTAGTTAGACGTAGAGAAGTTTCCACTTGTGGGGGAATACAAAACTAGAGGTCACAAATATAAGATAGTCACTAATAAATCCAATGAAGAATTCAGGAGAAATTTCTTTACACAGAGTGGTTGGAATGTGGAACTTGCTACTACAAGGAGTAGTTGAGGCAAATAGCATAGATGCATTTAAGGGGAAGCTAGATAAGCACATGAAGGAGAAAGGAATAAAAGGCTATGCAGATCGGGTTAGGTGAAGTGGGGTGGGAGGAGGCTCGTGTGGAGCATAAACACAGACTAGTTGGGCCGAATGGCCTGGTTCTGAGCTGTAAATTCTCTAAGACAACCAATTAAATCACTCAAAATATATCTTGAATATCCATTCAACTACCATCCAATTTTCTCACAAAGCTAAAGGACATAGTTCTAAAAGTAAGGTATCTGACCTGATTTAAAAGAAAATGAGTAAGCTGTACGAGATAGTTGCGTTTCATGTGTTTGAAATGTCTCCAACAACATTCACTGTTGGAGGCCTGTTCCTCTCTGAGAAGCCTGGGGCTGGATGAAATAAACAACTCAACCAGGGGCAGTGCATAACTCCAAGAACCTCTCTGCCCCTGGTCATTACCTGAGTGCTGTTTGTGGGACCTTACGGTGTGCCAATTGGCTGCTGCGTTTCCTACATTACAACAGTGACTACACTTTTACAACCAGTGAAGTATTTTTAAGCGCTTTGGGATGTCCTGAGGCCGTGAAAGGCGCTGTATAAATGCAAGCCTTTCTGTCTTTCTTTATATGTGTTGTAATACACAATAGTGCAAACATGCAACATGTTATGCAGGATCTTTCCTCAGTAGTTGCAATTGCAGTCACAGTCCCTTGAACACCTCCACCTGCCTCAATCCCTGGAGTTTGCCACTCCCAAGATATTGCCCCTGCTCCATCATTGGGTTGTACCCAATCCCTTAGAGACCCCTGTTATTTGTGATCTTGCCTCCATCAGAGTGTAAAACATTGACCTATTCCCCCCCACGGTAAAACTTCCCAAGAGCTGGTTATATCATCTCTCATTTGCAACAGGACAGTTTCCTGGGTGTCTCATTGTGAAGTTTCCTTGCTTCAACTCTGGCCTCTTCCCTCTGCATCCCCACTCAAATTTACAGTTCACCTAACTGCTGTGCTCCTGGGATACGTGTTGCATTTACTGCCCAGCTTGTAACCCCACTGAAGCAAGCTCCGGTTCATCTCCTGGGCTACCCATGAGAAATATCATAGTAGATCTTGTCAGAGATTCCAAGTAATGAACATCAGTTTACTTCTGCCGATGTTTAGAAAACCATAGTTTGGCTACTTTCCCTTTTCCTGATGTAACTCCACCGAACATAATAAATACTTGGGCTTTTGTGACAAAATTGGTAAATAATTGATGTAGTTTTGGGGACTATGACAAGTACATTAGATCCAGTGTTTTTTTTATCTTTGAGATATGGGTTTAATACTGCACAGACTGATACTTTTATTGACGGAGAGGGCTGTTAAAATGAAACTAACTTCATTTTTCTGACTCTCATTTCACAGTGGGAAATAATATGGTAGAGTTGAGTAATCACATTGCGAGGAACTGCCAAATAAATTACATTGAAAATAGAGGTGCAAATGACATGCAGGTGCATTAGAGGTATGCATTTGTCAAGTAGGGTTGGAACAGTGAAGTGGAAACTCATTGTTAATTTTGCATTTTAAAAGTTTTCAAACAGCCTAGTGGGGATCCTGGAAATAACTTGCATTAGTATTAACTTAATTTTATAATGTTGAGTGTTTACCCTAACAGATTAACAAATAATCAGATAACTTTTTCAAAAAAAACCTCAGTACTTTGCTTGGCACTTTCATCAGTTAAGTTTCCCAATGTTTTTGGTCAATGAGCCTGCGGCTCTGGGTGATAAATTTGTTTTATGTTTGAGAAATTTGAACATGTCTGTCTTAAGTTTGACATTGTACGTCTGGATTTTGCATGCCTGGCTTTTGGACATCAGTTAATGACTTTGTTGTAATTGGCCAGCTGAATACTTTTAAGGAAGTCATCAACTCCAGATATATCACCAGAATTGACTGCTGGGGTGGGGGGGGGGTCACTATCATCCAATGGCTCATCTACTATGCCATCTCCAAGGGTTTTACCCAATCCCTTAGAGATCACTGTTATTTGTGATCTTGCCTCCATCAGAGAGTGCAAAACATTGACCTATTCCCCCCACAGTAAAACTTCCCAAGAGCTGGTTCTAGCATCTCTCATTTGCAACAGGACAGTTTCCTGAGTGTCTCATTGTGAAGTTTCCTTGCTAGAACCGTTGAAGTTTACAGTACAGTTGGAGTCCATTTGGCCCATCGAATCCAAGCCAACTTTTTGTTAGACTAATCCAAAGCTGATCCCGCTGCCCCGCGCTCTTTATAGCCCTGTATTTTCTTCTTTTATCCAAATATTTATCCAAAATTTCTCTGGCCTCATTCCATGCGGCAATAATCCTATGAGTAAAGACATTTCTTCTATCCCTCTCCTCACTCTTTTAGTGATTGTTTACAATTGATGATTCCTCACCAACCAGAGGAAATAGTCTTTTCCTATTAACTTTAGTAAAATGCTTCCTAATTTTAAAAACCTCTGTTATTAGCCTTTGTCTACTCGAATGGAAATAGTCCCTGTGTCTTTCCGCACCCCTGGCATCATCCTGGTGAATCTACACTGTACACTCTCTATTGCTTCATTATCTTTTCTATAATGGGGCACCCAAAACTGCACACACAACTCCAAATATGGCCTAACCAATCTTTTGTATAAATTCATCACTAGTCCTTTACATTTGTACTCTATGCCCTATCTCAGGTACATATTTTGAGAAAGTAGTTACAGATTTTGGAAATTGTGTGAAGTTTGTATATTAACAGACCCACATTTTGCATAGCAAATTCAATTTGAAATCCCTGTCAAATTTTCTCCAATGCAAAGGAAAATTGCTCGTATAAGAGGCAATTGTATTCCAAAAAATGGTTTTTGTACGTCACAAACAGCTGTGCAACCCACTATTTCTGAACACTTATCTTTAAAACATTTTTGAAAATAATACTTTGGGGGGGAAAAGTTCGATGAGATTTTATTGCCACCAAGTGGGATGGGAGAACTTTAGCATTCGTAATTAGGTCCTACCATATGAATAATGGAAGCAAAATAACTGAGAATGGCTTCATGTAGTTTGACCAAATGGTTATGAATAGATTTCCTGTCGCATTATTTCATTTAATTTTTGGGTGTACTCTGGTTTCAACGAAACTGAAAAAAGCATAAATCCCAAATGAAATTCTAATAAATTAAAGGAAGGGAATTTGTTGTAATTGCCTTTGTTTTCTGTAGTAAGCTGAGAAATCTTTTATTTGCTCTATTCAATAAATAATAGAACTCTAAGACTCTAGCTTTGAGTAAAGTCCAACAGTTGAAGCATTTCATTGTTATTGCTAAAACTTAACCTTTTTATATTAAAAAAAATTGTGAAGTTTTGAACCAGTGCATTTTTGAACTTTTGTGTCAAAATATTGTCACGCTAAATAATTCTACATGATAAAGCTTGAACTTTAAGGAATTTTGTTATTCTTAAGAGTTATGTAAAAACTTGTTTGTATTTCAGCTACCGAAGAAACCAAAACATGAAAATTCAGATCCCTTTGCTGGCTCTTATTTATTTCTCAATCAGTGAAAGTTTGAAGACTGTTTCTAAAAGAAATTTAGGTAAGTCACTAAGTCTGGTTTTATATACTCCTGTTATCCAATTTTATCTGTATCGTACTTTATAATTGGGATGGAAGAATCTTTTCATATTCCCACTTTCTATGGCTTTTAAAATCTGGACACCTTCTTCTGGTATGGCTTGTTATGACAGTTTATCAATCCATTGTCATCTGGAAGTGCTTTAGTCAGCTAAAAGAAGTGTTATTTTGCTCAACTGTTTTGCAATGCAATTTACAAGTTATATTCTGTCAAGTTCTGCTACAATTCCTAATTGTAAAGCAAGTTCATATCTTAATTGGAGTTTTATTAACTGTCTTGAAAAGTGGTTAACGCTGTTCCGAAAGAGATCAGACCGAAACTGACTTATTTTAACAGTCTTTGGTAATGTAGTCAAGGGTCATGACCGTTTTATAGCTTCAGCTGTTCTCTGCTCTTCCAGTACATTCTTTACTTTGTAATTTTGTACCAGTGATGATATGAACTTAAAGTTGGTCATAGATATTAAATCAACGTGATCAGTGTATACATGACAGCTACCTTTTGAGTTCTATGTGTATGAAGGAATTACTATTTTGTCCACAGATTTTGCAGAATATCTATTGTGTGCAGAAACATTAAGCTTCTGCAGAATGGGATTAACAAAAGTTTTGATAATCAGGAGGACAGTTTAATGGTGGCATGAATTTTAATGAATTTGTAGTCTTGGATTATTTAAGAATTTAAGGAAAAAAATGGATCTTTTAATCTAAAAGGGTTCCCTCGCAAATTAAGATTTTAGTTGCTAAAATGAATTACATATCCTGTCCAAAGAAAGAATGGAGGTTTGGGATCTTTGACTTGTTCACAAAATTAAATGCTTAGTTTGTGAGTATTGTAAACTCTTATATATTTTGTTTCTGATAAAATCTATTGCTTTTGAGCCTTTTCTTCAACAAAAACCTTTACTGAAGTCTTGTGATTAGAAGGTTATGCTGATAGGGTTAGGTGAAGAGGGGTGAAAGGAGACTTGTTTGGAGCATAAAGGCTTGCATAGACCAGTTGGGCTGAAAGGCCTGTTTCTGTGCTGTAAATTCTATATAAATATGGGAAATAATAACAATATAATGTTTGTTTAAAAAAAATTGAGATTATGCAGTTTCATAACTATTACAGCCTGACATTTCTGATTGTATAATCAACAAGGAGATCAGGTATTTGCATCTGTTTAGCCTTCCAATAAGCACGAATAATAGTCCTCTCCCTGATCTTTATAACAGAAGAGTTCATGTTTGTGCAGCTTTGGATTTAAGTGATTGGAGCCATCAAATCTTTGGGTTTGTGTTTTGAAAGCTCCATTGATTTCAGTAATTTTATCAGTCCTTGGGGTATCTATAGATCATTTCATTATCTATGGCTCAGTCAAGCACCATTGATCATTTGGTGTAATCAGCAAGAGGGGCAATCCCATAACGATCCATTGAAATAAACTGTGTTATGTTAAAATGCAGAAATTGCTGTTTTTAAACATCATTGAGTATATTTCTTTCCTGCCTTAACCCGTTGCCCATAAACAAGTTGCGCATTGTGTAATTAGACTAATTTTCAACCAAAATAAAAATGCTCTGGGTGTAGTTTAACCATATTAATTGGCTCTTCTGATGATGCTTTTGACACCAGCTATTGAGATTAACTAAGGAATCAATTTGAAATAGTTTACCTGCAAAAGATGTGCACTTAACTCTGCCTTAATTTTTCTCTACTTGTGCACGATTTTTTCTTGGTAAACGAATGAAGCCAGTTTGTTTAGTCTGTGAAAAAACAATTTCAGTTTCATTTATTTCAGTAGCTTATAATCTCTCTTTCAATTGCCTGAAATCCTACTCAAACGCATTGAGATTGACAATTGTGCATATCTCACTTGAAATGATATGTATTTTTCCTTTTACTAATGCAATACGTTTAGTGTGTAGAGTTTTATTATAAAGGGGAGAATTTTTTTTTTTAAAGTTGCTGTTGTAACTTTTGATTTTAAAAACTTTAAGCATGATAATGTATTTGGGAACTTGATTGACTTGACTTAATTTTCAATTGTGCTCGGACCTAAATAATGTGGGATGTATTTACAATACAACTTCAGCATTGGTGCAAGTTAGAAACAAAGTTGGAATGTAAATCTGGATTCCAGGCCTGATCTGACTTCAGAACAAAGTGTTGTGAGAATCTCTGGAGGATGGAGTTGGGCCTTGACTAGGGATTTACACTACCACTTCTGTGTTGGTGTGAAACGTAAATGGTTTTTCCTACCGATACTCAAAGTTGTAGTTTAAATGCTCCATTAATAAGGGATAAGGCAGTTATCTCATATCCTGATTGGGCTTTTCCCATAGATGGTAACTGGGACTTTCTGCCTCTGCACCCATCAGCCTGAGATTTTCTGCTCATTTAAGACGAATGGCCAAAAAATGTGCATGCTTGCCTGCGGAGAAGTAGAAAATCCTGGTCCAGATGTTCTCTCTTAATTTTGTGTATGTTACAAATGTAGATGCAAATAAACTTTAGTTTTCCTCGTATTTTCATTCAAACATGCAGGATTGTTTTTCACTTTTAAGGCTATGTCGCACATTTAGAACATTCGCCCATCTACTGCCATTGTTTCCCTCTTTTCACCTCTTCATTTGCCTTTCTACTTTTCTTTTGGTTTTGTGGTCTTTGTTTTCTTCCTCTGTAGCTGCTTCTTTAGATTTGTCCTGCTGTACTCATTTCTCTTTTCTCTTTTTGTTTGCCCTCTCCTGGTGGCTCCTTCCTTCCTTCGTTTTTCTTTGCTTTTCACTCCATCCGTCCTTGCCTATGCTTTCTCTCGCCAGCAAGTCCCCGTCTTGGCGGCATGGTAGGACTGTGCATTTAGAGCATCAGTGTGCAACACAGCAAGTTGGAGCACTGATTTGCTCTGTTGAGCTTTTAACTTCTCGTGCCTCCCTCCACGAGGAAGGAGGACAAGATTGGGGCTCAGGTGGTTACCATGTTATGTGATCTTGTGTACACCAATCTTGTGTATCTGCTTCATGTTCAGCTAGAAGTAGCATTGGTGGAGGCCTGGGAGCAAGTACCTGACTATACTCCTGCTTGCAGTGGGTGAGTGTTATAATGAGAACAGAGCAAGTAGAAGAAAAAAAAAACAAAGTGAACGTCGACACCATGGTGTCGGCCAATGAGTTGGAGGCGGGGCAGGACTTACAGCAAACAGAGTCTATTTAAACAGCGCACTGCAGCAAACGGTTTATTTACTCCAGCAAAATGCAGTGAGTGGAGGATAGTTACATAATACAAATTCTGTGCGTAAAATCAATCCCAGACACTTACAGCAGTGCAGTCTCCAGGCGTGATTGACGGGGGAATTACCCAATCATCTCCATTCTGGCCAGGACTTGTGGTGCCACGATATGCAGCCAAAAAGAAAAAAGAAAAATCAAACACAAAGCTACATTGCTCTCTTTTTTTCATCTATACAATATTTTTAGGATGTTTCTAAGACAGTTGATAGTCTGTTTAGAGGTTTGAAGTATGTGAGTGTGTGTTTGTATTTTGACATGAAGCAAGAGGCAGAACCATGAAAGTTAGCAAAATTGCAAACTGAGATGTTGGCTATAATTCCCACGGGATGCTACACAAGCTGTGATCTTGGAGGGAAATAGCAGACTGGTATTTGTGGTGATTTGAGCAGCATCACATGATTACAAGTGTTCCCACGATGGTAAAGTCAACAGCTTTTTGAACTTAACTAAATATAGGAGGCTTTGGGGCTGTCCATGGCACACTAGGTATTTAAGTAAATCCATGCTGAGAAACCTTGTCACTGCCACAGCTGAACCAGAAAATGTTCTTTTTAAGCAAGGTGATTGACAATACAGGTGGCAGACCAA
Organism: Heptranchias perlo; assembly: GCF_035084215.1. Lineage (NCBI taxonomy): Eukaryota > Metazoa > Chordata > Chondrichthyes > Hexanchiformes > Hexanchidae > Heptranchias > Heptranchias perlo. The sequence goes on along the minus strand of NC_090339.1, from coordinate 57,578,030 downwards.
GTAACATGCTGTAGGATGTTCATAACTAGGGAAGGGGGAGAAGCAACCACCTCATGATATTTCTGATCCGCAGAGTGAAATTCCACTACTAGCATTAGCCGGGTCTCTATCCTCAATATTCTCAATGTATTTTAACTCCGAATGTTGCCTCTGCATCGGCATCTTTGAGTGTACTGTCAAGACCTTTCATGTAGAAATAATGCAGAAACGCAAGTCTTTATTCAACACGCTTTAGTAATCTGAGCAAACGGACTCTTGTGCAATTCAACCAACCATCGATGACTCCATTCGAACATATGGTTGCCTGTGTTCATTCTGCAATGTTATAGCAAACTTTGATGAATAACAGTAATGCAACAGTAGCTAGCACACACACTATCTGCACAACGGCAATTGTGTTCATTGCTCATTATATTGCTCGGGATGAGCAAATGGCCTGCAAATCACTTCTCCCAATGGGATCACCACAGATCCATCTGGCCAAACTCTGCCCAGTTTTCCTGCAATACACTTTGCAAGAAAGATATTTATAGCAGTGAAATAGTGGTTTAATCAGAAAGGCAATTGATTTTATTGAAATTAAGCTCTGATATACATACAAGCATTTATGTACAGTTAATTAATGTACAAAGCTACATTTTGCAGATATAGTTTTAAAAAAAAAACGCTCTAGGGATTTAAGATGATGGATTGAGTTAAATGACTCAATCCCTTGAGTCTGCACCTGAATGTTCAGTGGTTTAAGGTTTCACAGATCCATGATCACACCTAATTACTGGTATACTTCGAGATAACAAGAGAAAGATATGCAATAGCAAGAGAGAGATTTAAGATAATGATGGAACAGGTCTGCCTATCAGTCTGGTGAATTAAGAGTTCTTTGAGCAACTAATCAGTCTGCACTAAACCCCTGTTTGGGGACGGCAGGAACTTATTAGCTGAACACAAATGTGATGGTCTATAGTTCACCGTGTTTAGGATATTGCTTCTTAAAATATCCTAGGCTGAGATAAAAGGTTATGAAATTATCCAATGAATGAAAGTAGCTTTTCAAATTGCATTAAATCATGACCACTCAAATAGAACATTAATTCATTGCTGAAAGGAATGTACAGTGGAACTAACTGGTGAGACCAACTGTAAAATTCTGTTTCTAAAATAAATGCTTCAGGATTGAATCAGTGCACAATTAATGCTTCCCTGAGTGAACAACATGACTAATAAATATGCATATTTAAAAATAAATTGTGCACACCTCCTGTCTAAATTCCTACGTCCATATTTATAATAGAAATGGCCTATGTAAACTTATCACTGTAATTACATCCTCCAGCCATTGGTGGTGCTGTACACATCAGTTTTACATCTCCCATCTCCTCAGTTGATACTGCAGAGACACTCTTGTATTACAACAAACTATACTTCTCTGCTTCCCAAATTGTGGTAAGTTTTTTGTTATTTAACTATAATATCAAATCAAAGCATTATGTAAATTTAAGGACAAAATGTATTACTTTAAAATGGGAACAGAATTATATTTGTCCACCCTTTAATCCTGCTTCAGCTGTAGGACTACACTTGGTCTTGATTCTTGTGTGCGCAACACCAGAGGAGATTGACTAGTATTTATAGTGTAGTGTGTACAGTTATATGTGGGCAAGCCGGGAATCCTACCCTTTTTGTATCTGGCCACCAAATTGATTTGTGTTCTTTACATTGCACCTTAGAAGTGTGCAGAATCATTTAACGTCTGTAAATATTCTATTGGAAAGATGAAGTGATCCAGCATGGATCTGTGACCAGTATTCAAAATAAAAGGCAAGTAACATTTTGGGACCATGCAACAGGAGCCTTACCACTCTTAATTTTCTGGAAGGGAATGTTTCTGTATACATTTTATTTATTTAATTTCCTGTAATTCTAAGAATAATATAACACCTCCCAGTAAAGGTAGAATAAGAACATTAGTAGGCCATTCAGCCCCTCAAGCCTATTCCTCTATTTAATTAGATCATGGCTTATCTGTACCTCAACTCCATTTACTCGCCTTTGATCCATACCCCTTGATACCCTTACCTAATAAAAATCTATGGATCTCAGTCTGGAAAGCTTCAATTGATCCAGCATCCACAGGCTTTTTTGGGAGAGAGTTCCACATTTCAACTACCCTTTGTGTGGAAAAATGCTTCCTGATTTCACTCCTAAATGGCCTAGCTCTAATTTTAAGATTGTGCCCTGTTATTCTGGATTTTCCCCACCAGAAGAAATGGCTTCTGTATCTACTCTATCAAAATCTTTTAATCATTTTAAGCACTTCAATTAGATTACCCCTCAACCTTCTAAAATCAATAGAATACAACCCAAGTTTATGCAACCTGTCTTCATAATTTAAGTCCTTCTATCATTTTGATAAATCTGTGCTGTACCCCCTTCAAGGCCAATATATCCTTCCTAAGGTGCAGTGCCTAGAACTGAACGCAATGCTCCAGATGGGGTGTGACCAAGGCACTGTAAACTGAAGCAGGACTTCCTCCTCTTTGTATTCCAACCCTCTAGAGATAAAGGACATTAGCCTTTTTGAATACTTTTTGGACTTGTGCACTAACTTTTAGTGATTTGTGTTCTTGGACACCCAAATCTTTATTTGCTCCTGCACAGTATTTAGTCTCTTGTTTAGAAAATATTCCGATTTGTCTTTCTTGGATCCAAAGTGAATTGCCTCATACTTCCATTTGTGTTATTATAGAAAATATTATTGGAAATAATGATACTCCATACTAGATGAGAGGTTTTCCTTTGCATCAATATCCATCTCAAATAACCTAACCAACTGGATAGAATCTAATTCCTTCATCTTCAAGTCAGTGTTTCTTGAATAAAAACAGCCCCAACTCCTTGAGCTTATCCTGATAATTACCTTCTCCAGTTCCTCAATATCCAAAGCTTGACATGTTTTGTTGCATCATTCTAGCAATACAAGCTAAAACCCAATTTACTTTTCCAATGGCCTTGTCACACTGCTTGTGGAACATTTTAATGATTCATGATCAACGACATCCAGGTACCTCTCTTGATCAGTAACTTTCAGTTGGGAGCTTCTGCATGGTATCAATGTGCCTGGAGTTTTCAAAAGCCAAATGTATAATACTGCACTTCCCACATGGGCACATGTTCTCCTGACTTACCTAAATTGGTCTACAATCTATTGATTTGGACTAAATTTCCAACCCCTGTACACAATTTTGTGTCTTCTGTAAATATATGAATGGTTTCATTAATGCTGTTGTGCACATTATTTACTGAGGATAATCAACAATTGTCCCAACACACAGCTCTGTGGGATTCCACCTGTGGCTTGACACCATACAGTTCTATTCCATTGGTGATGATCCTTTGCCTATGAGATTGCACCCAATTGCCTATTCTACACAACATCTACCTATGATATAATCTTTTCTATTGGCTGTCTATATGGAATTTTATCAAAGACTTTCTGGAAATCAGGATACAATCTCTATCATTTTGCCATCATCTATAAATGTGGTTATTTTCTCAAAAAACTCAATCAGGTTAGTAAGACTGGACATTCATTTCCTTAAGCCATGGCTGAAATTTTGTAATAACTGCTGAAATCTCCAGGTGATCATAAATTACATCCCTAATACTTTCCACTGTCTTTTCTGCAAACGGTATCAAACTAACAGGCCTGTAATATCCAGGGTCCAATTTCTCCCCCTTAAAGAAAGAACTTGCATTTATATAGCACCTTTCATGACCCTGACTTCTCAAAGTGCTTTTGAAGTGTAATCACTGTTGTAATGTAAGAAATGCAGCAGCCAATTTGCCCACAAACAGCAATGAGATAATGACCAGATAATCTGTTTTAGTGATGTTGGATGAGGTATGAATATTGGCCAGGACACTGGGGAGAACTCCACTGCTCCTCTTTGAATAGTGCCGAGGGATCTTTTATATGCACCTGAGTGGGCAGACGGGCCCTCGGTTTAACATCTCATCCAAAAGACGGCACCTCCCTCAGTACTGCACTGGAGCGTCAGCCTAGATTTTGTGCTCCCATCTCTGGAGTGGGGCTGGAACTCATAACCTTCTGGCTCTGAGGTGAGAGTGCTACCACTGAATCATGGCTGACACCTTAAATATTGGGACTGCATGAGCCTCCTCCTAGTCCACTGGAAATAGCCCAGATTTCAAAGAACTATTAAATGTATGAGTTAGTGGCTCACATAATACATCTTTCATTACCTTTAACACTCTGGGACGAATGGTATCTAATCCAGCAGCACAATCGGCTTTGATTCTCGCTCAGACCGTTTATGTAGTTAGTTCTACTGAATCAATTTTAACAGCATCTCTGGCACCTTAGCATCACCTTCAACAGTGAAAGCTGATGCAAAGTATCTATTTAACACTTTGGCCCTAACCTGATAGTCATACCTACCCTGTTCTGCTAAATCTCTCAAAGAACTGATGCTCTCTTTAATATTTTTCTGACATCCGACATAACTGAAAAAAGTCCTTCCCATTTTTATGTCCGCCGTCACTTTTTCCAATGCCTTTTTAGATGCAACTTTCTATGTGTAGACAATGTTTCATTTAAAGTAGTTTTACTGTATTTTATTAAAGGTGCAGGAAAAGCATTCTTTGTGGACAAAGATTTACTGTACTAAAGCAGTCTGGGTCATGATAGCTTGGTTGGAAAAGGGAATGGAGAAGGTAACATGGGGAAGGCTGACAAAAGTGTCTAAAATTTATGAATAGAATTGTAATTGATAGAAGTTACAATTTATTAACAAACAGATCAAAATAAAATAAGATCAGGGAAGGAAGCTGAAGAACACCTTCATAAAGAAGAAAATGTTAGCAGGAGTACTTTCTAAACAAAATGTTTTCCACATGCATTATTTAAGTTTTTGCCTCCCCATGGAAAACCTATCGTTTCAGATGTAATATCACGTTAGTGTTGGTGCCAAACTTCTAATCTCTGCAAAATCAGCAGCATTATATTACACAATTGGCATCAGGACACTGCAAAATATCACCCACAATGATGGCCAATGCAGTATAATTGTTGCATGAATTTATATAACTCCTATCACTCTGTTCATCTACAAATTAACAAATACATTCACATATTTTTCATCAAAGTTGAATGATTCTGGCAAAGTGCCACAAATACATCCTCTTTCATTAAAGCAAACCAATATTATCCTATTATGATATAGACTTTCAATGTGACCCAAAATAATGATTGCTGCAATACCTTTTGTTAAATGTGAGGTTGATTACACTTAGGATTGTTCATTTGATATGAAAAACCTGGTGAAATGTGTGATGCTCATAAAAATACACATTTATAAATTGGATTTTGGACTGCCTCACAATGATCTAACTCCAGTTTAGTTGGTGACAGCCAAATCATTTTTTGAACTTGAAGTTGATGTAACCATTTAAAATATTAACTTCTCTATTTCAGAAAAGCACTTAATGCATGAACAATGATTTTGAAGTATGACAAATTGGTGAAGAATCTGTGTAATGTAAGTAGCAATCAGTCTACCAGATGGTTGAAAATTAAGACAGCACAGAACAATGGACAGCAGTAATGGAAGCAATAAACAGCACCTCCCCATCTCTACAAGCAGCAATTGGGTCAAATTTTGGATAATTTTGTACTATTGACTTGCATGCACTGAAATGGGTTAAAGACTATTCAGTTTCATTTTACTGTAGACCTCATAGAATTATACAGTCATCATAGTGTTGAGACATTCCAACCATTCACTTAGTCTGAAATCAAACCCAGGACCCAAATGGAAAACATTGTTCTAACTATATCACCAAGTCAACTAGTTTTCTGTTTCTAAATTGCAGCAAATCTTTTTGTGTGCACAGTTCATGTTTTGTGTCACAGTTCAATAGATCACAGCTCTGTGCATTTCCTAACACATCTGTTAAAATTTCAAGCAAACTGGTTAAGGACTCTTTAAAATAGCGCATAAATGAATTGAACTCAATTGCATTACACAGTACATGAAAAATAAAGCCCAAGGTAATTTAAGCATACATATCGAACTGTGACATTTATGCAAGTCCATTATTGTGCATCCCCTTAAAAAAAAATGTTCATTCCTTAGAATATTCAAGTTGAGTTTCCGCAAACTGGGACTGCAACAGTCTACCATCATCCCATCATTGGGATGAACATTCCTTCTTCCTGCTTGGCACGCTGCTGGACCAGGCTCAGTAACTTTCCCACTGGTAGTTCACCAGGATCGCTGTAAAATCCCTTCAACATGACCCTCTTCTTCTGGTGTCGTTTAGCACTTAGTTGGGAACAGCAAATGGCAAAGCTCCAAAGGCAACAGAAGTCCAGAAACTCCACTGCCAAATCATTCCTGAGAGCGCTCTAGTACAAATCCTAGCTGTAAACTAAAATGGCAGTCCAGCTGGTAAGGAAACAGGTTATAAAAAGACTGTAAAAGATGCTCCTGCTTAGTTTCAGCTCCGTACCACAGCCTTGCAGTGCTCCCTGATGTTTTCTGACAGACTCTCTTTATCCCCACATTCTCTGACTGTCCGCTGGCCTCACGATTATTTAATCAGGCATCCAAGCTGGCCCAGATTTCCTGACTTCTAGGTCACTCTAAACTCTAACCTTAAGCAAGTCTCCGAACCACCAAGCTTGATCCTGGGCACGCTTACTTCTGAAATGGACCCTGGTCCTTCTGGCTTCCATCCTCAAGGCAGTATTTAAAGGACTTTTATAGCAGTTGTGTCCTATGGAACTCTGGGTCAAAGTCTCCAAACACATCCCGTGTGATTGCAGTTTCAGAGCACTCTTTCTCCTCATCCTCCTTGACCAGTCCATGCCTTGAATGATCATTCCATCTTCCTACACTGGCTCTCTTTCATGGTTTAGCATCACCAAGAGCTCTCAATCTCTGTCCTAATTTATTCAGCACAAGTTCTCCACTGGTTTCTTTTCCCCTGCCTGCGTAACCATTTCTGGTGTGCCACTGGGGTTCCATCCTTTGTCCCCCCACCCCCATCTTCCCTATATGTATCCCTCAGCAACATCATTCATAAAGCTACTCTTACTTTCTGCCGTTATCCATAGTTCTTTGTTACTAACGGACCCATCATCTGTGCAATTAATTTACCACATTGGAACATTGACTATTTTTCATAAAGGAAAAAGAGGGACGTGTGTTTAGAATTCAGAAATAGCCAATGACAAAGAATGAATTGCAGATGTGTTGGAGCTCCCTTGTTAGTTTTGATGCGATGCCACATGTAGTGAGCGAGGATCAAATATTCTATTTCTGATAAATTTCAGTTTACACTTTTAATAATGTCTGAAATGCTGTGACCCAAGAATTTACAACCCTCAGCAGTACCTTAAGCACAAAATGTTGAATTGAAGACATGATTATTTGGGATACTTGTGCATTCAGATAGAGAGGTTACTCTAATTGCATGCTAATCTATTTCTCTGATCATAGAGCTGTAAGAACTGAAAAATATGCAAAGCAAGCCCATATTAGCATATCAAAGAAGCCTTCAAAAATTCTAATCTAATTTATATTTTACTGTTTAAATTTTTTTGAGGCATTGATTACATCAGTATGTTACTGAATGACAACTTGTTCAAATTGATCAGAGAAAGTATGCGCAATGTAAATTTTCAATATTCACATGGATCATTGATGTTTGAAGAAACCAGTGTACAAGCTATCAATATAATCTTTTGTCTGAGTGAAGGAAAGCAACAGAGTTGCAAGTACATAACATATCTTTTCTGTTGGCTAATTATATTAACGCAGAAGTATTGCTGATTTCTTAGTTAAAGACCTTGAGTTCAGTTACCCTCTTCAGGATTAAAAGTGGACCAATGCACAAATTGGAGGATGGATTATACAGGATTAAAATTGGAACACAATTATTACGGTTTCATTGTTGATCCTTTCACTTTTTTTTATTCGTTCATAGGATGTGGGCGACACGGGAAGGCCAGCATTTATTGCCCATCCCTAATTGCCCTTGAGAAGGTGGTGGTGAGCCGCCTTCTTGAACCGCTGCAGTCCGTATGGTGAAGGTTCTCCCACAGTGCTGTTAGGTAGGGAATTCCAGGATTTTGACCCAGCGACAATGAAGGAACGGCAATATATTTCCAAGTCGGAATGGTGTGTGACTTGGAAGGGAATGTGCAGGTGGTATTGTTCCCAAGTGCCTGCGGCCCTTGTCCTTCTAGGTGGTAGAGGTTGCGGGTTTGGGAGGTGCTGTCGAAGAAGCCTTGGCAAGTTGCTGCAGTGCACCTGTAGATGGTACACACTGAGGCCACGGTGCGCCGTTGGTGAAGGGAGTGACTGTTTAGGGTGGTAGATGGGGTGCCAATCAAGTGGGCTGCTTATCTTGGATGGTGTCAAGCTTCTTGAGTGTTGTTGGAGCTGCACTCATCCAGGCAAGTGGAGGGTATTCCATCACACTCCTGACTTGTGCCTTGTAGATGGTGGAAAGGCTTTAGGGAGTCAGGAGATGAGTCACTCGCCGCAGAATTTCCAGTCTCTGACCTGCTCTTGTCACCACAGTATTTATGTGGCTGGTCCAGTTAAGTTTCTAGTCAATGGTGACCTCCAGAATGTTGATGGTGGGGGATTCGGTGATGGTAATACCGTTGAATGTCATGGGGAGATGGTTAGACTCTCTCTTGTTGGAGATGGTCATTGCCTGGCACTTGTCTGATGCGAATGTTACTTGCCACTTTTCAGCCCAAGCCTGGATGTTGTCCAGGTCTTTCTGCATGTGGGCATGGACTGCTTCATTATCTGAGAGGTTGTGAATGGAACTGAACACTGTGCAATCATTGGCGAACATCCCCATTTCTGACCTTATGATGGAGGGAATGATGAAGCTGCTGAAGATGGTTGGGCCTAGGACACTGCCCTGAGGAACTCCTGCAGCAATGTCCTGGGGCTGAGACGATTGGCCTCCAACAACCACTACCATCTTCGTTTATGCTAGGTATGACTCCAGCCACTGGAGAGTTTTCTCCCTGATTCCCATTGCTTCAATTTTACAAGGGCTCCTTGGTGTCACACTTGGTCAAATGCTGCCTTGATGTCAAAGGCAGTCACTCTCACCTCACCTCTGGAATCCAGCTCTTTTTGTCCATGTTTGGACCAAGGTTGTAATGAGGTTTGGAGCAGAGTGGTCCTGGCGGAACCCAAACTGATGACTATATGACTAAGAAATAACAATCTATCACAATATTAGGAATATCCATATTACCAAAGACACACCTTATTGCTTAAGGCAGATGGATAAATCTTGTGTACAAGTTTCTCTTGAGACTAAAGTGATTGCAATTTTATTAAATAAGACTTGCACTTGGATTCAGATATCCTTGGTAATGTGGATACATCCATTAATTTTAAGAAGTGATGGTTTAACAGTACAGGCAGCTGGTTGACAGCATTTTAGTGCATTCTCCATTAATTCGGTTCAGTTTTAAAGGTTTCGGCTTAATATTGTTTCAATTATACAATCGATATGTGGTCTGTAAAGTAGAACACAGTTTTGTATTCTCGAGCACTTAAGCTCCATTGTTTACAACATTCAGCTGTTCCAAAATTTATGATGATCAATTTTTTTGGTAACTTTCTCTATTTAGATTTCTGCGCCATTTCCCTGCTACCCAACATTCCCCATCTGAGAGAATTGGAGTCCAGTGGCTACCTGGTTTCTAACCATACAGCTGTGTAACTAACTAATCAAAATTGGGCTTCAGTGAACAAGAGGGAAGCAAATTGCTCTCCAATTTCCCCTCACTTCAAACTTTTAATTCATCTACTCTGTACTTCCCCTGGACAGCCTGGCCCTGATCCGAATTCTTACTGTCAGGCACTGCAGCAATAGATTTGTATTTTGGTAAAGATTTGGACTGCGGTACATCAGCACACCGGCATAGACCTGTTGGGCCGAATAGCCTATTTTTGCGCTGTAAATTCTATGTAATTCTATATTAAGATGAAGAATGCAACCAACAAAAATAAAACCACTCCCGAATTAGGATGCTATAATTCACACTCTAACTCTTTGGCCCAATTTCAGTGGTGAAAAAGCAGCGACTATGCTCATAGTTACTAGCATTGTAGTCAAATGTCTTTTCTTTCCTTGCTCTCTTTCAAATGAGACAATGGGCTCAATTTTAAAAGGGTGCCGGGATGGCAGCGGGGAGGGGTGGTCAATGGGCACCCGACAAACCTGAATTTAAAGAAACACTTACCTTTCCCCATGCAATCGTGAGGTAATTGATGCTCATTAATCTTGTTTCTGTGTGACAGGTTGGCTGCTGACAGGAGCTACAGCGCTGAGATTTTGGGGTGGGGGGGGGGTCAGTGGGGAGAAAGAGAGAGAGACATCATCGGGCGCTGGAACACAAATTGGGGGGGGTGGGAAGGATAAAGATCGGAGGGGGGGAACAATGATCAGCGGGGGACACAAAGATGGGGGGGGACATCGGGGGAGTGGGACATCAGAGCGGGGGGTGCAGATGATGTTGTTTGAAAGGTAGGTTTATTTATTTTTTTAACTTTGTGAAATGTTGTCTTATTTAATTTATTTTTGCCTGATCCGGCAACCGGTTTCACCAGGCGTGAATCGGAAGCAGTGGGAAAGCCGCCCAGGTAAGTTGAAAATCGTTGCAACTACCTACTATAACAAATAATGTACGTTAAGTACCTCAATGAGGTACATTTGCTTCTTTAAATATTGTCTTGCCGGCGGGACTTCCAGATTCCAGAACCCCGCGTGCACACAGATGCGTCTGCGTGAGACGGGGAAGTCGGCGGGTTGGAGCAGGGTTCCTTACCCGCTCCAGAGTTTACTGATTATTTTTTTTCCCCTGCCCCCAACGCACCCCCCCCTCCCCCGCATGAAAATCAAGCCCGAAGATTGAGCTATAGGGCTGTTTCATATTCGGCTCTGCTGTTGATATCTTCTTGGGTTCAGTGGGTCAGTCGCTCCCATTAGCGGACTAGCACATTTCTTTTTTAGGACTTGCACCCACGACCTTCTGACTCCGAGGCGAGAGGGCTACCAACTGAGCCACAGCTGACACTAAAGGGAAAGAGATGAATATCGAACATTCTGAAGTTATTTTAACTTCTTACATTAAAACCAAGTACAGGACCTTTATGCAGTTGCTAATAATTGTATCTGATTAAACGAATATTTTTATAGCACACTTATTGAAGTAACACTGCAGATCTGTTTTACAAGTACTGGTTGATAAATTAATTCTGTAAATTATTGACATGTTTGACTACCATGATGTACCAGAGTGATTGGATATGGATTTGTGTTTTTCATTTCCCAGATGTGGACTTAAGGAGGTACGTTAATTCTTGGCCATTCTCATGCGTAATCTAGTGGTTAGTTAGACATTGATAGCCACAGTGAATTGGGAAAAATTGAACTTGCTTGCCATCTTATCCGTTGCATGGTGCATTGGGATCCTCGATAAAGGGGAAGAGATGAATATCCAGTATATCGAAATTACTTTGACTTCATGCATTAAAACCAAATAAACTTAAAACATCTTAATACGAACACGGAATTCAGTATGTTTGTATATTTACAGGTCATAGAATCATAGAACATTTACGGCATACATTCATCCCATCGTGCCCGCGCTGGTCATACTTTGACACTAAAACAAATACTAAATTACAGTAATTTAGCGCCTCAAATTCAGGAGTAGCTTTATTAACATGACTTAAACTCTAAACTACATCAAGAAAGGCATAAAATATAACTATATAATTTAAATAAAATGCACCATTTACTTTTGCTTGCCATAGCTTTTCTACACTTCATTCTATTTTCTTTCCAATTCTCTGAACTATTTTAACATCTTTAACCTTTTTAATTTTACTATTTTCCCTCTACCAAAATTATCTTTTGTAGACCAATTTTCTTGTCTTTGTAAAAATCAACTTTAAAGCATTTAACCTTTGTAACATTCTGTAAGGTCCTAGCTCCCTCATTGATTTTGGATGTGGGCACAACTTTAAAGAAAATAAGTAGGGCTTAGGCTAAAAAATTGTGCCAGCAGCACTTTTTGTAGATAATTAAAAGCCCAAATAGCAAACATCGACACAATTGTATCCTAGAAGTTGAAGCCACAAGCTCTGCTCCTTTGCTATCGATTGCATTCCCTTCCCTGGTTACTGTCTCAGACTGTTAGCAACCTCGACGTCCTATTTGACCCTGAATTGAGTTTCCGACCCCATATCCTCTCCATCGCCAAGACCTCCAAAGTCATCTGCGGCATGTTAACAGCATAAAATACTTCTAATGTATAAAACACACTTCAGGGGCAAAATTACCATATAATTGCAGTGTGCAAAAATTGTGCAGTGTTGTTGAGTAATTTTGTCATTTCAAGTTAATGCAGTTTTCCAGCGGTACAGTGCATAAAATTATTCTGTGGCCTTCTCACTTTACAGATACATTACTGCTTTTGTCTGGTTTAGCTTTTAAACTGCTCATGAAAAATTGCACAATTATTCACTTAACTTGAATTTTGCAGATTTCACACACTAAAGCATTGGACCCACTGAGCGAGCACATTGCATGGAAAGGCAATTGAGCAGTCATGGAACTACTCATGAAATCTTGTTCTTTGTTGACTTTAACAAAGAAAGAGATCAAAGGACAATGATTTAAGAACACGTTGAATTCAATGAATGTTGTGTGTCTGTTTGCAATGTATTACTGTTGCTGGCCTCCTTTGGTGTGTCTTTTAATGCACCATTTTCTGACTTGTGAGCTTCTTTTATTAATTAAGGGAGCTGGATAGAGTGGGTGGCCCAGAGGTAATATTTTGGGAATATGATGGCTGGCTTACATCATCTTTATTGTCATCTCGAAGAACATGCACTGTGTGCAAGCCAGCAAGCTTCCAGAGGGTGGGTCTCCCATCACTGGTTCAGAGGTTAGTGGCGGCATGAGAATAGTGTCAACCTGGGAGTCAGCTGCCCATCCCTGTGCTGCTGCATGCATCCCCCTCCCACAGGGTAATTCTTTATGGCACTGATCTGGTCTATCCCAGAGCACTGCAACGCCACAAGGGCTCGGAACCTTTTTGTCATATTGCCTGGAATTTGCCTCCTAATATGTTGAAGCCTGCCATTATTGAACCCTGGAATTAGATTCCAATGCCTCAATAGCGTCAATGGGAATGTTCATGAGAGGTGTTCTGACAGTGTGAGGTCTTCACAACCATTGCCAAGTGGGTAATGGTAGAGTGTAGTGCAGACAACTGTATCATCGTAGCAGGGATCACATTGCCAATGTTTGTTGAAATAAGCTTCCCCCCCAAGGAAGCCACACCACCTGTCAACATATCGCGCACACATTCCAATTACTGGCATACACTTTCACACTCATGCATTATCTTTCTTTTGATCGCTATCTCTGTGAGATCTGATTGCCAAAGCAGCATTGTGGGCCTGTGGCTGAGTGGGAGCTACCTTTTTTTTTGGTCCCTTGGCCCCGTGTCTTTCTGTGAAGAAAACAGATGGTTCATTATTGGTGTTACAGTCAGGTTATATTAAATGCTACAGCACTGCCAAAATAAAATATGCATTTGTGCTGTATCACTGTGCGTCCCTAGACAATGATAAACCGTGGCCAAAATTACATAAAGTTGTGTTAAGCGATGGCTCAGTTTTGGCCTCCTGCTTCATCTTCACTTAAACCCTCTAAAACTTCCCCATCAAAGGTATTCAGCATTGCCTCATTATGAGGATTAAGGTCATCGTACTCGTAATTACAACCTCCAGTGTGCATCCCTAGGAATAGCAAAGGAAGCATTGATAGTACAGTGAGTACATAACTGCTGCAGTACTTTTTCCATAAACTGGCTAACTGAACTCTAATACCAGATTCATACATATATTCTCACCACTTCTTGGTGTCAGCAACTACACTGTGCAGCTAATCATTACCCATGGGGCGTAAAACAAAAAGTAAAGGTAAGCATGAGGACAGTCAAGTGGTAGTTGTGAATGATTCTATCATTAGAGGAAGAGACAGCTTTCTGATGGGGGTTGCTGAAGGATGAACAGCCTCCAGACTCTGTGTAAGGGACACAACTGAGCAGGTGGGATATAAAGCAAAATCTGGAAAAGGAGGGAGACAGTTGACATTAGGCCGTTTTTATTTTATGAAACTGGTGCGTTTGCCTCCATCTAATCAGCTGCACTTGTGCAGATAAACTGATAAAATGCTCAACCTAGCTTTTTCCAACAGCAATGGAGAGACCCAGTGTTTCGTGAGCCTGGTGACTTTCCACCATCTCTGCCGCTGGCAGTTGCCTGTTGGGAGAATAGCACCAGGTGGAAATGCAAAGGGGGAAGAGCAGTTCCTGTAGGCCGCTATAGCAAGTCCTCAACTAGTGGATAATGTATTGATGGCCTAGGGTATTCCTTATTTCCTGTTGATTCTTGGAACTGGACGAATAGTCAAGCAAAGACGGTCACGCTCACTCACGGTAGTTTTGTTAGTCAAAAGTAATTGTTTAATGATATAATTCATACGAGCATGAAGCAAAATCAAACCATACATATGACTTTCCTTTATAAAATCCCATTATACACTTAATAATTCACAACATTATTATGTAATGACTTAACAATTCATCCACACATCAGGCAAATCATGTAATGTATACAACCTTTAAACCAAAGCTTTTACTCATCAAGGCCGCTCCGAAATGATCAGCTTCTTTTGTCTCGAGGTCCTTTTCTTACATAATGTTCAACTGCAGTGTACGTTCCTTGTGACTGCTGTGTGGTGGAGACTGTTCTTCTCTCAAAGTCTTTTTGTATTGCTTTTACCAATAGGATTGTGGAATGCCATTCTTTTTGTCCAATCGCTCCCTGTTGCTATGCCTCAATCATTAACATACCGCAATGATTGACAATTTAGGCATTGATCATGTGACTGGAGACCCTTTGATGTAGAAAAGACCATTTGCTCGAACCATGGAATGTAAAAGGCCCCTTTACTGTCCCTGTTTATGGCCTTTCATGTAGATTGTCCCTATACACGGACATCCTTAATGGTCCTGACGACTCCAATTTTGATTGCTTCACTAGTTTCAAAACCATTACTTATACCATTTGACCATATGCTGGATGCAAAACTATTTGATGTTTTACAAATCAGAGTTCTTTGAACAGATTACCAGTTAGGAATGAAAGGCCTATGCTTTTTTCACACCTATCACTGCTTGCCCGATCCGAAGCATTTGATGTATGCCCTTGTTACCTTTTCTTGCATTACTCCCTGTTGTATTGAAAAGCTTGTGTTTCCAAAAGCCTGACAACCCTCTCAGCTCAATATTATCCATATGGCTTATTCATTTAATAATCTAGATATCTATCTGCAGTACAATGTTTATGATCCTGAAACTCATACTTCTCCAATGCCATCAGCGTCACTGAAGGAAAACAAGATTTGTGAGAACACAATTCCCAAACTTTACTGCATTTTCAGGTTTTCAAGTGCCTTTGTTTAAAAGGGGTACAATTAACCTTTCCTTCAAATGTCTTTAGTTAAAGAGGTTTTGAACCCCACAATGGTTTAGTGAATTGAATTGAAAGGAAGACGACAAAGCAGTGAACTGTCCTGAATATACACCACAAGTTTTTATAAAGACCTAAGGTAAAATTTATTTTCCTGACTCTGGCACCTGTGAAGCACATATAAATTTTAATGCAATCTGCAATTGGAAATGGCGAGACTTTAGGCCACAGAGCTGCGTTTGTGTATATAGTTGTTCATAGATGTATTGTAGTGGTTATTGTTTAAAAATGACCTTTGTTACATGATTTTGATGTCAGTGTTTTTCGGTTAGGTGCACTGGAGGAAGATTTAGATTCATTATGAGGGGGCTTAATGCTAATGATGGCATGAATATTAATAATTTGTGATTGTTGCAATTTTATTTCACAAGAACAGCTGATTGCATTTATATAGTGCCTTTAACATCCATAACATCCCAAGACGCTTCACCGTAGCGTAATCAGACAAAAATAAAAGTTGAAACCGAGCCAAAGAAGGAGATATAAGGACAGGTGACCAAAAGCTTGGTCAAAGAGGTAGGTTTTGAGGGGCATCTTGAAGGAGGAGAGCGAAGAGACAGAGAGCTTTAGGGAGGAAATTCCAGGGCTTAGGGCCTTTACAGCTGAAGGCACGTCCTCCAATGGTGGGTCTGTAACAGAAGACTGGTGATGGTACATTTCTGGTTTTAAAATCAGTTTAAAAAAAAAATTACTGTTAGAAACTTACAAAGATTGTCCAAGTGACATTGAATAAATATTTTTGAGAGAGAGTTAAAAGAATTTGTATCTTTTCCATGAAATATTTTTTTCAAAATGATCTTCATATTGTTCATTAAATTATCTCAACAAATAAAATTTTCAGCTTCTGAACACATTTGTTGCATTGGAAGCTGTTTCAGTGCCTGATTTATAAGTAAATCAAAAATGTAGCTTTAGAATGAGGTATGCATAAAAAAAAATAATTCCAGCTTATGTTGTATTGTGCTTGAACATGCCACATTTTCTAATCAAACCCTATAGAAGCAGCAAGATATTTTGATTACATTTTCTGTGTATTCTTTGCAGTAGGGAATATAAATTCATCCACACATCTCATTATTCTGAGTTTTATTATTTTTTCTAGTGGTAGGATTTCTAATGGATTTGCATATCAGGTGTCAAGGTTTTGTCGTAAGAGGGTGGCGTTGAGGGAAAATTTAATTTTCATGAGTTAGCTCTGTATTTGTGCTAGCCTTAATGGTTGTGGGAAAAGATCATCGCAGCTGAGTGCATATTGATTAGTTAATTTAGTGAAACTGATTCTGAAGTTACTTTGGCTGAAATTGCTACTAACATGTCCTACTTAATTATTAATTTAGATTTAATTAATGTGCAAGAAAACTGTTTGGAGGCTTCTGCACCATGTAACAGCCTATTTCTGTGTAGTTCTTATGAGGCTTATGTTCCCATGTGCTTATTGGATTGTTTACTTTTGGACTTGAGCCAATTTGCCAACATTATAAACCATAGGATCATTTGTTAAAATTAATTCAAATTCAGTCGCATTTCTCTCCTCTTGTGGTGTTCCTGGATTTGGCCCTTAACTTCATCAGGTGGTACCACCAAAAAGGTAAGTTTCTGAAAACCAATTTCTTACCTGAATGTGGAGCCAGGAGGAGCAAGAGTACTCCTCCCAGCTCCATAGCAGCCCGAAGGCCATTACCAGCACCTGCTCGACCCCCTCCTGATTGCCTCCCCAAGAACTACCTGAGGGCCTGAAATTGATGTCAGCTCCACTGGCGAGCTGCCTGGGGATGCATAGCAGGCATCTGCAGCTCGACTTTCTAATTTAAAGGCCAAAAAAGGCATATAAATCTTTATATTTCTGCTATTTGTGTTCGATGAAAATGAAGGAAAGTGCAAGATTGACCTTACAAACTTCAAAAAGTGGCCAATGCCTTTGTGTGGTGCGGGCTGCTCCATACTGTTAATGAAAGTTAGTAAGATGCTGCCATCCATGGAGTGAAGGTTTGAACTTCAGCTTTGCACACTCAAACCTAAAGCCAAAATCTGTGTAAGTGAATAGAATTTGAAACATTCTTAACATAAGAAGGAACAGGAGTAGACCATTCAGCCCCTCAAGCCTGTTCTGCCATTCAATTAGATCAGGGCTGAATCTTAATTCCATCTACCTGCCTTGGTTTTGTATCCCTTAATACCCTTGACTAACAAAAAATCTATCAATCTGAGTTTTGAAATTTTCAGTTGACCCCAGCCTCAATGGCTTTTTGAGGGAGAGTTCTGGATTTCCACTACCCTTTGTGCGAAGAAGTGCTTCCTGATATCACTCCTGAATGGCCTAGCTCTAATTTTAAGTTTGTTCTGGACCCCCTTGTTCTGGACTCCCCCACCAGAGGAAATAGCTTCTCTCTATCTACCCTAAGTCAATTAAAAATTGGTGGCTAAAAATGTATATATCTGTATTACATAATAACCCAACTTATTGTGTTCTCCAGCCTCTCAAGGAGGTGAATGAAGGGGGACCCTATAGTGATGTACAAACTCCTGTGTGCAATAGAGAAGAAAAATCCAGAGCACTTTCAAGTTCAGCTAAGTAGGACTGGGTTGGGGGGAGGGGGCAAGAGAGAGGCAGTGTACAAACAGTTGAAAGGTAAGTTCACAACTGATGTCAGGAAAAGCTTCTTCATACAAAGAGTAATCAATACCTGGAATTGTTTTAAGATGGTGGGGATACAAACACTGGAATCGTTCAAGAGGCAGTTAGATGCTGTGATGGGAAGATAAGCTGGATGGAGCCAAATGGTCTTCCTCTTCAATACTTACCTTAATGATCTGTATTCTTCATTTTGGAGTTTTACTCTTTTTTTAAACCAGGACATAACTAGTTCCATTCAAGTATTTTGATGTGGCTTGGGCAAAATTGTATAACATAATGCAAATAAACAGTTGCACAAAACCTCCTGAGAATTTTATTAGGTATTGTAGAACCCTCATGATTTTTTTTTTATTTGTTCACGGGATGTGGGCGTCGCTGGCAAGGCCGGCATTTATTGCCCATCCCTAATTGCCCTCGAGAATTTGTGCATTGTTCTATGTTTTGTTTTGTCCTATCTGAGGAGAGAAGAACATACCCTTGGTGGTTTAATGAGGATGTGTCCATTGCTTGGAGCATTACATATGTTCAAAATTTTGAGCACTCCCTAGCATTGAGTAAACCCAAACACTTTTTCCTGCTAGGTTTTCAAATCCGAAACAAAGAGATGTCACTGTTTTTCAAGCAGTTTTCACTGTTGTATGGCAGACTTACAGCAGTATGAGTGGGGTTGGGGCAAAGTCAAAGTTCAGTCATGGTGTTTATCACAAATGTGCACAGCAACATGGGTATAAATCAGGAGCACACTTTTCTTAAAGACAGAATAATGGATGCTTGTGAGTGATTTCTAAACACCAGTCTTATCAGTGAATGCATATGCTACACTAAACTACAAGAAAGAAACTACAGCCATTCACAAACATCACATGAACCTCCAGATGAGATTTCAGCCTTGAATTGAGCCCTACATGTGTCATTTTTAAGTAGTAGATCTCCTGTAATGCCACTTATGGATAATCCCAGTCTTGCTGCGGTTGTGTGTTAATTTTCTGTCTGGTTGTAGTGTGACGCAGATTGCTGTTGTACATTTTGGGCACTATAGCTCCACAGGTGAAAACTCTCTCCTACAAACCAACTTTGTCCACAGCAGCTGGAAATCCCCAGGATCTAAGATCCAGGTGAAATTTCCAGTTTTCCCAGACTCCAGACAGAAGGGCTGATCTTTTCAGGAGAAACTCCTTGTTGGCATTTCTAATATTAAAGACTCTATTCTATAGGCAACTTTTCAAAGATTTTATGTTTTTGAAGAATTGTATATATTTCTGTTACTTAGAAATTCTATTCTAGTTGTAAACACTCGTTGACTGAAGAAGGAAAATGATGACTGAAAGCAACAGGAAGAAATTATTTGTGATTTTATTGGTCAATTAATGAATGGTGACTTTGGCAAAAATGCAAACTATCAAATCCCTCACTTTTTCTTCCCTGTTACTTGTTCCTCGCACAATTTGCTGTTTTTGACTTGTTTCACAGTCAATTGAATCTTTGTTAACTTACTGAAATAGCCACTTATCTATTAACACTTGTGGCACACACCAACTCCAACAAAGTGAGCCTGACCACCTCCCTTGACATTCAGTGGCATTACCATCACCGAGTCTCCCGCCATCCACATCCTGGGAGTCGCCATTTACCAGGAACTCAACTGGAACAGCCACATAAATGTCATGGCTACTAGCGCAGGTCAAGAGCTGGGTATTCTGCGGCGAGTGGCTCACTTTCTAACCTCTGACAGTCGCCAGATACTTCTTTAGCAGCACCTTGCACAACAACGACCTCCACCACATAAAAGGACAAGGTCAGCAGGTTCATGGGAACACCACCACCTTAAAGTTCCCCTCCATCCCGACTTAGACATGTATCGGCCGCTCCTTCATTGTCGCTGGATGAAAATCCTGGAACTCCCTACCTAACAGCTCCTGTGGGAGCTCCTTCACCATATGGACTAAGGCGGCTCACCACCACCACCTTCTCAAAGGCAACTAGGGATGGGCAATTAATGCCAGCATCGCCTACATCCAGAGAATGAGTAAAAGGAAACAATGAACTCCACAGACATGTGACCCTTTGGAACTATGATACCTGTGAAAAGTGCGACACGGTTCTATTCCATTTTCACTCTTTGCCAGCGGTGGATGTTATGGATAACAGAGGACCGCATCCTAATGGTTAAGAAACTGCATAAGTTGCCATAATTGTGACATTGTGTTACCACCGCACGATCGTGTGTTCTGTACTGATCACTTTTTTTTGGCATGTCAAAAACAAATTTTGGCATGGCCAACAAGCTAGGGAGGAAGATCACTTAGATTGACGGATACAGGAGAAATCCTGTGACTGAGCGAGCCGTAGGGCCAAAGATACGCAAATATACTGTTAGCTTGAGGTAACAAGAGAAAACTTGGATTTTGTTTGTTAGAATAATAAATTTAAGGACGATACTGGTAGCAGGGGAGACATTTTTAATTTTGTGGATCCTGATATTGAATTTGTGGAGTGTGCCTGTCTGCACTGCTAAGTGACCAATTTTTTGTGTTGGTACAGATGCAGTGTATTATTTTTAGAGCCATGTTTCTTGCAGTCTAGGACAATTATTAAATGCAATTATTATCTTTTAGTTTGTATAAACAAAATGAGCCAACGGTGCAGTTGTTTACTTCAGATTACGTCTGTGTGTGTGTGTTTTTCGCTTGATGATTTTTCCCTCAGTTTGAAGAAAGAATTAATGATGGCCAACCTCCAAATACAATATAGACTAATATCCTGATTAGCTGGCACTTAGCTGATTGCATTAAAAAAAACATTTTACATAGAAGAATTATGAAATTTAATTAACTACCAATGAGATGGGGGATAGAGACCTAGTCAAAGAGTAAACAAAAATTTCTGTGATTGATTAAACATATATTTAAAATTCTGAGCACATGTTTGCCTAAAAAAGTTCAGCACAATGGCAAGACTTCACAAATGCTTTCAAATTTAGTATTTAAAAATGCATGATTTAATGCTGCTACAAGTCCAAGTCGATTGTTTTTGGATGTCTGGTGCAGTGGCTGCTTTAATTGTAGCTCAGTATTAAAAGACGGCAGCCAGTTGGGAATAACTTCATCCATTTGACATTCGTCTGCGTGCTACTTTTGGAGAAGGGTTAACTCATTTCAGGTAGATTGAACTTCTGCCAAAATAGAGGACACCAGAATGTCATAGAAATATGTTAAGAATTGGTTTGCTGATATCGGGAGCAATAATTCTTAGGCTATAGTGTTAAGATGTTGAACTCCAAAGTTGTTCTGCACTGCAAATTGTATTTCTTAGTATGTTAATTGAAGGTATTGCTTTAATTGAGAGAGTGATTATATGCTCCATTAATGTGGAAAATGCATAATCTTGAAATTTTCAGATTTCACTTTTAAAAGCCGTTTGTGTTGTATTAGAATAGAATTTCTTGTCAAAGGAAGAAACTCCCCACTCCATGGTCTTATTTGTTCAGAGGCCTTCAGCATACAGACTTAATTAGGGGAACCAAAAATATCCGTAATGTCGTGCCGTCCACCTGTGTGTGTAATCAACAGTCAGAGCAGCAAGCAATGATGAATTTGGCAATTATTGGTCAACATAGTCGCAACCAAGCAATAGGAGCTTGCAATAAAGCACAAGTCAAAAGCGGCTCTCACCTGAACTGGTGGTCAGTTTCATCAAACCCAGCAAGTCAAGTCAAATCCTATCTGTGCACAAGTGATAGTCCAGCAAACCAGGGCTGTAAGAGATAGTATTTGTAGGTGCTGACTTAGAGAACTCTGGGAGGCACCTGTACCACATTGGTCCAATCAGAGAATGATTACTGCACAGAAGGAGGCCATTCGGCCCGTCGAGTCCATGCCGGGTTTCTGCAAGAGCAATCCAGCTAGTCCCACTCCCCTGTCCTATCCTTGTAGCCCTGCAATTTTTTTTCCCTTCAAGCACTTATCCAGTTCCCTTTTGAAAGCCACAGTTGGATCTGCCTCCACCACCCCCTCAGGCAATGCATTCCAGATCACAACTCGCTGTGTTTTTAAAAAAAGAGATTTTTCCTCATGTCGCCTTTGGTTCTTTTGCCAATCACCTTAAATCTATGTCCTCTGGTTCTTGACCCCTCCGCCAATGGGAACAGTTTCTCTCTATCTACTCTGTCCAGACCCTTCATGATTTTGAATACCTCTATCCAATCTCCTCGCAATCCTCTCTGCTCCTAAGGAGAACGACCCCAGCTTCTCCAGTCCATGCACGTAACTGAAGTCCCTCGTCCCTGGAATCATTCTAGTAAATCTGTCCTGCACCCTCTCTAAGGCCTTCACATCCTTCCTAAAGTGTGGTGCCCAGAACTGGACACAATACTCCAGTTGTGGCCGAGCCAGTGTTTTATAAAGGTTCATCATAACCTCCTTGCTTTTGCACTCTATGCTTCTATTTATAAAGCCCAGGATCCTGTACGCTTTCTTAACCGCTTTCTCAATCTGCCCTGCCACCTTCAACGATTTGTGTACATATATCCCCAGATCTCTCTGATCCAGCACCCCTTTTAGAATTGTACCCTTTAATTTATATTGCCTCTCCTCACTTTTCGGTAGGAAGAACATCACTTCAACTTTTCTGCGTTGAATTTCATCTGCCACGTGTCCGCCCGTTCCACCAGCCTGTCTATGTCCTCTTGAAGTCTATCACTATCCTCCTCACTGTTCATGACCCTTCCAAGTTTTGTGTCATATGCAAATTTTGAAATTATGCCCTGTACACCCAAGACCAAGTCATTAATATATATCAAGAGAAGCAGTGGTCCTAGTACCGACCCCTGGGGAACACCACTGTACACCTCTCTCCAGTCTGAAAAACAACTGTTCACCATTACTCTCTGTTTCCTGTTAATTAGCCAATTTCGTATCCTTGCTGCTACTGCCTCTTTTATTCCATGGCCTTAAACTTTGATGACAAACCTTTCGTGGCACTTTATCAAATGCCTTTTGAAAGTCCATATACGCCACATCAACCGCATTGCCCTTATCGACCCGCTCTGTTACCTCATCAAAAAACTCAATCAAGTTGATTAATCATGATTTGCCTTTAACAAATCCATGCTGGCTCTCCTTTATTAATCCACACTTGTCCAAGTGACTGTTAATTTTGTCCCGGATTATTGTTTCTAAAAGTTTCCCCACTACCAAGGTTAAACTGACTGGCCTGTAGTTGCTGGGTTTATCCTTACACCATTTTTTGAACAAAGATGTAACATTTGCAATTCTCCAATCCTCTGGCACCACCCCCATATTTAAGGATGATTGGAAGATTATGGCCAGTACCTCCACAATTTCCACCCTTGCTTCCCTCAGCAACCTAGGATGCATCCCATCTGGACTGGGTGACCTGTCTACTTGAAGTACAGCTAGCTTTTCTAGTGCCTCCTCTTTATCAATTTTTAGCCCATCCAGTATCTCAATTACTTCACTTACTGTGATTTTGGCAGCAACTTCTTCCATGGTATTGACCGATGCAAAGTACTCATTTAGAACATCAGCCATGCCCTCTGCCTCCATGCATAAATCTCCTAATTGGTCCCACCCCTCCTCTTACAACCCGTTTACTGTTTACATGCCTGTAGAAGACTTTTGGATTCTCTTTTATGTTAGCCGTCATTCTATTCGCATACTGTCTCTTTGCCCCTCTTATTTCCTTTTTCGCCTCCCCTCTGTACTTTCTGTATTCAGCCTGGTTCTCACTTGTATTATCAACCTGACATCCAGGGAGTTCTGGCTTTAGTTGCCCTATCTTTCTCCCTCGTGGGAATGTATCTAGACTGTACCCAAACCATCTCCTCTTCAAAGGCCACCCATTGTTCAATTTCAGTTTTACCTGCCAATCTTTGATTCCAATTTACCCAGGCCAGATCCGTTCTCATCCCATTGAAATTGGCCCTCCTCCAATTGAGTATTTTTACTTTAGAGTGGTCCTTGTCCTTTGCCATAGCTAATCTAAACTTTGATACTATGATCACTGTTCACTAAATGTTCCTCCACTGACACTTGCTCCACTTGGCCCATCTCATTTCCCAGAACCAGATCCAGCAATGCCTCCTTCCTCATTGGGCCGGAAACATACTGATCAAGAAAGTTCTCCTGACACACTTCAAAACTTCCTTCCCTTCTTTGCCCCTTACGTTATTACTATCCCAGTCTATATTGGGATAGTTGAAGTCCCCCATTATCACTACTCTGATTCTTGCCCATCTCTGTAATTTCCCTGCAAATTTGCTCCTCTATATCCTACCCGCTAGTTGGTGGCCTATAGAATGCCCCCAGTAATGTAATGGCACCTTTATTGTTTCTTAACTCTAGCCAAACAGGTTCTGTCCTTGACCCCTCCAGTACTGCAATATTCTCCTTAATCAATACTGCCACCCTCCCTCATTTCTTTCCTTCCCTATCTTTCCTGGACATCTTGTGTCTAGAAATATTTAGTACCTAATTTGCCCTTTTTTGAGCCAGGTCTCCGTTATCGCCACTACATCATATTCCCATGTGGCTAATTGCGCCTGCAGCTCACCAACCTTGTTTACCACGCTTCGTGCATTCACATACATGCACTGTAAACCTATCTTAGACCTTCTTGTATTCTCTCTTTGTCTGATCCCATCTAATAACATCTAATATCACCCTTTTTTGTTGCATGCAGCCCAGCCACCCCCATGTGCAGCAACATTCAGGACAATTGTTTGCTTTGCTTTACTGGGTATGGTTTGGGTTGCAGATTAGTTTGGATGTGTATACTGAGGGAATGTAAACATTGGTATAGAGAGGGAAAACTGAGGCAGCGAATAAATGAAAGACAAAATCATGAATCTGTAATCCTGGGTACCCTTGCAAATATTGGCACACTCCTCACTGAGGTGTTGACTCATTATTAATTCAGGCACAATAGTTAGGTGTTTCATCAAAGTGGAGAAGGAGAAGTGGCTGGGAATAGTTAAAGAAAGAAAAAAAGAACTAGCATTTATATAGCGCCTTCAATGACCTCAGGATGTCTGATAGCACTTCAGAACCTATGAAGTTCTTTTGAATTGCAGTCACTGTTGAAATGTAGGAGACGCAGCAGCCAATTTGCGAACAGCAAACTCCCATAAACAGCAATGTGATAATTACTAGATAATCTGTTTTAGTGATGTTGGTTGAGGGATAAATATTGGCCAGGACATCAGGGTGAACCCCAATGCTCCTCTTTGAATAATGGCCATGGGATCATTTGCGTCCACCTGAGAGGGCAGACGGGGCCTTGGTTTAACGTCTCATCTGAAAGACGACACCTTCGACAGTGCAGCGCTCCCTCAGTACTGCACTGGAGTGTCGGCCTGGATATTGTGCTCAAATCTCTGGCGTGGGCCTTGAACCCAGAACCTTCTGACTCAGAGGCGAGAGTGCTACCAACTGAGCCATTACTGACACCGATGGGAGTTACAGGAAGTGATTTTCAACAACTGTGCTTGTGTGTACAGAATTGCCATCAAATCCGTCCTGCTTTGTAAAGAGGGAAGATTTCACCATACTAGGAGTTGCTATATAACCTCTGTTACAACAACAACTTGCGTTTATATAGCTCCTTTAACGTAGAAAAATTTCCCAAGGCGTTTATCAGACAAAATTTGACACCGAGCCACATGAGATATTAGGACAGGTGACCAAAAGCTAGGTCAAAGAGGTAGATTTTAAGGAGAATCTTAAGGAAGGAGAGAGAGGCCGAGAGATTTAGGGAGAGAATTCCAGTATTTGGGGCCTAGGCAGCTGACTGCATGGTCACCAATAGTGGGGCGAAGAAAATCGGGGATGCGCAAGCGGCCAGAATAGGAAGAATGCAGAGTTCCTGGAGGGTTGTAGGGCTGGAGGAGTTTGCGGAGATAGGGAATGGCAAGGCCATGCAGGGATTTGAAAGCCAGGATGACTATTTTAAATTTGTAGTATTCGTGGACGAAGAGCCAATGTAGGTCAGCGAGCACAGGGGTGATGGGAGATGGGCGAAGGTGGAAGTAGGCGGTCTTTTTGATGGAGAGCATACGGGGTTGGAAGTTCAGCTCAGAGCCAAATAGGACATGCAGGTAGTGAACAGTCTGGTTGAGCCTCAGACAGTGGCGAGGGAGACAGTGGAATCAGTGGCTAAGGATCGAATTTTCTGGTAGGGGCCAAAGACAATGGCTTCGGTCTTCCCAATATTTAATTGGAGGAGATTTCTGCACATCCAATACTGGATGTCAGACAAGCAGAGTGACAAATCATAGGTAATGGAGGGGTCGAGAAAGGTGGTGGTGAGGTAGAGCTGGGTATCGTCAGTGCAGAATCTACCATTGTATTTTTGGATGATACAGTTGAGGGGCAGCATGGAGATGAGAAATAGGAGCGCCACATGATCAGCTGCCAGGGGACTCAAATTCTCAGGGCTGCAGGTCAAATGGACGACCACTCGATCCTGTGGACCTCCTATTTTGCTTTTCATTCTTAAATATGCACCTTGACTGTAATCTAGATCTGTCGCCCTATTGAGTAAATTGGACATATTTATTCTTCCATTTCTAATTAAAAGTGGCTGGTGTGCTAATCCGTCAGCCTCTAAGTGCAAGCAGTTAGTTCGAGGCATTTAATGAAAGCATTCTACTTCATAGGTAAATTTCTGTTTGAAAGGTCTTGATCTGTAGCCAGCGTTTGTGGCCAATTTGAATTTTTAGACCTGATTGTTAGAGGCAGTAATTTTCCAGTCAAAATACTTATTGGTTATAACTTTGGAAAGTTCCACATCACCGTGTGTATTTTGTTCCAGAGGGATTTTATGTCCAATATTTCTGTGTAGGATCGCATTTGTTCTAAGATGTCAGTGGGTGGCTGGGGACCAACAGAAGAAGCAGTACTGTAACTGACAATTAAATTGCATTGCCTCTACATTAGAAGTTCAACATATCAAAACTCAAAGACTTTTTCTGGAACCATTTGAAAGAGAAGGAAAGGTTGGGCAGAATATTTTGTAGATAGTCTTTCCAAGTCACAACGCCTTTCAAATAAAAAGTACACAACAATATCTATCTTCTAATGGAAATATATTTTTAGCCCCTCCCCAAAAACAGCAATGACCTTTTAGGGAAGGAAACCTGCTGTCCTTACCCGGTCTGGCCTATATGTGACTCCTGACCCACAGAAATGTGGTTAATTCTTAATTGCCCTCTGAAATGGCCTAGCAAGCCACTCAGTTGTAAAATCTTGCTTAAAAAAAAGTCATAAGAATAAAATCGGATGGACCACTAGGCACCGGACACGACAAAGGCAAACCAAGCCCGGTCGACCCTGCAAAGCCCTCCTCACTAACATCTGGGGACTTGTGCCAAAATTGGGAGAGTTGCCGCACAGACTAGTCAAGCAACAGCCTGACATGGCCATACTCACAGAATCATACCTTTCAGCCAACATCCCAGACTCTTCCATCACCATCCCTGGGTATGTCCTGTCCCACGGGCAGGACAGACCCACCAGAAGTGGCGGTACAGTGATATACAGTCAGGAGGGAGTGGCCCTGGGAGCCGTTAACATTGACTCCGGACCCCATGAAATCTCATGGCATCAGGTCAAACATGGGCAAGGAAACCTCCTGCTGATTACTACCTACCGCCCTCCCTCAGCTGATGAATCAGTCCTCCTCCATGTTGAACGCCGCTTGGAGGAAGCACTGAGGGTAGCAAGGGCACAGAATGTACTCTGGGTGGGGGACTTCAAAGTCCATCACCAAGAATGGCTCGGTAGCACCACTACTGACCGAGCTGGCCGAGTCCTGAAGGAGATAGCTGCCAGACTGGGCCTGCGGCAGGTGGTGAGCAAACCAACACGAGGGAAAAACTTACTTGACCTCGTCCTCACCAATCTACCTGTCACAAATGCATCTGTCCATGATAGTATTGGTAGGAGTGACCACCTAACAGTCCTCATGGAGACGAAGTCCCGTCTTCTTACTGAGGACACCATCCAACGTGTTGTGTGGCACTACCACCCTGCTAAATGGGATAGATTCAGAACAGATCTAGCAGCTCAAAACTGGGCATCCATGAGGCGCTGTGGGCCATCAGCAGCAGCAGAATTGTATTCCAGCACAATCTGTAACCTCATGGCCTGGCATATTCCTCACTACCATTACCAACAAGCCAGAGGATCAACCCTGGTTCAATGAGAAGTGTAGAAGAGCATGCCAGGAGCAGCACCAGGCGTACCTAAAAATGAGGTGCCATCCTGGTGAAGCTACAACTCAGGACTACATGCATGCTAAACAGTGGAAGCTATAGACAGAGCTAAGCGATTCCACAACCAACAGATCAGATCAAAGCTCTGCAGTCCTGCCACATCCAGTCATGAATGGTGGTGAACAATTAAACAACTAATGGGGGGAGGAGGAGGCTCTGTAAACATCCCCATCCTCAATGATGGCGGAGTCCAGCACGTGAGTGCAAAAGACAAGGCTGAAGCATTTGCAACCATCCAGTGGATGATCCATCTCAGTCTCCTCCCGATATTGCCACCATCACAGAAGCCAGTCTTCAGCCAATTCGATTCACTCTACGTGATATTAAGAAACGGCTGAGTGCACTGGATACAGCAAAGGCTATGGGCCCCGACAACATCCCGGCTGTAGTGCTGAAGACTTTTGCTCCAGAACTAGCTGCGCCTCTAGCCAAGCTGTTGCAGTACAGTTATAACACTGGCGTCTCACTGACAATGTGGAAAATTGCCCAGGTATGTCCTGTCCACAAAAAGCAGGACAAATCCAATCCGGCCAATTACCGCCCCATCAGTCTACTCTCAATCATCAGCAAAGTGATGGAAGGTGTCGTCGACAGTGCTATCAAGTGGCACTGACTCACCAATAACCTGCTCACCAATGCTCAGTTTGGGTTCCGCCAGGACCACTCAGCTCCAGACCTCATTACAGCCTTGGTCCAAACATGGACAAAAGAGCTGAATTCCAGAGGTGAGGTGAGAGTGACTGTCCTTGACATCAAGGCAGCATTTGACCGAGTGTGGCACAAAGGAACCCGAGTAAAATTGAAGTCAATGGGAATCAGGGGGAAAACTCTCCAGTAGCTGGAGTCATACCTCGCACAAGGAAGATGGTAGTGGTTGTTGGAGGTCAGTCTTCTCAGCCCCATGACATTGCTGCAGGAGTTCCTCAGGGCAGTGTCCTAGGCCCAACCATCTTCAGCTGCTTCATCAATGACCTTCCCTCCATCATAAGGTCAGAAATGGGGATGTTCGCTGACAATTGCAGTGTTCAGTTCCATTCGCAACCCCTCGGATAATGAAGCAGTCCGAGCCCGTATGCAGCAAGACCTGGACAACATCCAAGCTTGGGCTGATAAGTGGCAAGTAACATTCGTGCCAGGCAATGAACATCTCCAACAAGAGAGTGTCTAACCACCTCCCCTTGACATTCAACGGCATTACCATCGCCGAATCCCCCACCATCAACATCCTGGGGGTCACCATTAACCAGAAATTTAACTGGACCAACCATATAAGTACTGTGGCTACAAGAGCAGGTCAGAGGCTGGGTGTTCTGCGGTGAGTGACTCACCTCCTGACTCCCCAAAGCCTTTCCACCATCTACAAGGCACAAGTCAGGAGTGTGATAGAATACTCTCCACTTGCCTGGATGAGTGCAGCTCCAACAACACCCCATCCAAGACAAAGCAGCCCGCTTGATTGGCGCCCCATCTACCACCCTAAACATTCACTCCCTTCACCACCGGCGCACTGTGGCTGCAGTGTGTACCATCCACAGGATGCACTGCAGCAACTCGCCAAGGCTTCTTCGACAGCACCTCCCGAACCCGCGACCTCTACCACCTAGAAGGACAAGAGCAGCAGGTACATGGGAACAACACCACCTGCACGTTCCCCTCCAAGTCACACACCATCCCGACTTGGAAATATATCGCCGTTCCTTCATCGTCGCTAGGTCAAAATCCTGGAACTCCCTTCCTAACGGCACTGTGGGAGAACCTTCACCACACTGACTGCAGCGGTTCAAGAAGGCGGCTCACCACCACCTTCTGTAGGGCAATTAGGGATGGGCAATAAATGTCAGCCTCGCCAGCGACGCCCACATCCCATGAATGAATTTTAAAAAATAACATTAACTTTTAAATTGACCATACGTTTTACGGCACTCTCTTTTCATTTAGAAGATTCAGATTTCATCAATATGGGCATTAAAACCGTTAACTCTGTTTCTTTCTCCACAGAGGCTGCCTGACTTGCTGAAGATTTTCCAGCTTTTTCTGTTTTTATTTCAGATTTCCAGCATCCGCAGTTTTTTGATTTTGATTTAGATTCCAGGCGTGTCCAGGATGTGCCCTGGAGCAGTTTGAGTTGGAGTTGGTGCATCAAATATACTGGCGACTAATTTCTACCTCAGAAAAAAGACCATTAGCTAAGGTGTGCGGCAGTACCCAGCCAGTCGTGGAATTTTCTCACCCCCGCCCCCCCCCCCCCATTGGTTTTAGATGCTCCAGTTCAGCTTGGAGGCTTGTCCGAAGCACTGGCTTCCAGTGACACCAAAGGAGTTATTCAGGAGCGCACTTAGATTGCCAACGTATACGTCATTTGGAATGGCTTAACAGCAGAGCATAGACTGTAAATGTCAAGTCTCCGCAATGCTGAAATTACCTGACACAAATGAAAGCATTTACTTGCAGGTACCATTCATCATTTTCAAGTATATATCTTTTGAGAGCAAGAAGAGGAGATACATTGTGCAAAAGCTGCTTCTTTAGCCATTCTTTCTTTCTCAGCTGCCTTCAAACAGAGAGATAATATGTTCGGTATTGTCAGTACCACCATCTCATATTACATTATATCTTGCAAAGTCATTTCTTCTGTTGCTGCTCCTGTGCCGAGTCAGCAAAATTTAAATTGTTCTTTATTGCTTTGTCTTGTGCTCCCATAGCTGGTGCTGCTTATCCAGCAATAATAATATAACCCTTTTAACCCTCTCGGCAGCATAAACATAGACTGAGACTGGGTTAGATTGAAGTTCAGATATGAATACAGGCACAGTCACAGTGAATCAATCCCCTCTGAATACTCTATTACGCTTGAAATACATAACTTAGTGTATGATCCTGGCTTCACATTGACCCAACATTTGGCTACACTTACATCAAACACTAACCAGATGAGTCCCACTGCTCGACGTAGCTGCAATACAAAGTAAGAAGCCGCATCTTTTTTTCCCCCCCCTCCCCCCCCATTCAACACTGCTCTCTTTCTCTCTGCCTTGATATGCTTCTGGCCTGTGAGTTGACTACTGTAAAGGGGGAAGAATGAGCTGTATGTGAATACTTTTATAATCTGCCAAGCTGCTCTTGAGGGGATATCATTTATTGCTGTGGTGGTGTCAGCAGTGTTCAATGATGTCCAACTTTTGCAGCTTTGGAGGGTCACCAGATCATTTTAAATTGGAGGTATAGAATGTTTCCCCTGCTCCTTGGCCATCACCTGATTTTAATTAGTCCTCTTTTCCACTCCCCGTCCCTGCACTGTTATGTACTCTTTCCCATCCTCCCTGCCCCATTCACTTTCATAGCATATCTTCAATTCAGCACTGCATCTTGTGTTTCTTGAGCATAACTGAGAGAGACGGTGCCCCAAACTATGACCAGCTACTCCAAATCACCTCAACTAATTCTACTTTTTAAATTTTCCAGCACCATGTGTAATAACTTCTCTCCTTTCACTGTCTTCCTGCACCCATGTGTCAAATATCTTGTGTCCTCATTGGTTCAACTTCTCACGACTGTGTACCCAGCAAAATATTTCTCAATTGTTGTATTCCTAGTGGTGGTAGTTTTCCTGAAATATAGGATTGTTTCGTTGGCCCGAAGAATAGTAACTCACCTATTTTACCTTTTTATCTTAATGTAGATGTTGCAGCCTGTACCATTAATTTGCTCATTGGTGTCAGCCATGGCTAAGTTGTTACCACTCTCGCCTGATTCAGAGGGTTATGGGTTCAAGTCCCACATTTGAGACTTGAGCACAAAAATCTAGGTTGACACTCTTTTTAGTGCAGTACTGAGGGAGTGCTGCACTGTCGGAGATACCATCTTTCAGATGAGACGCTAAATCGAGCACCGCCTGCCCTCTTAGGTGGACGTAAATGATCCCATGGCACTAGTTTGAAGAACAGCAGAGGAGTTCCCCCGGTTGTCCTGGCCAATATTCATCCCTCAATCAAAATCATTTAAAAAAAAAAACAGATTATCTGGCCATTGTCTCATTCCTGTTTGTGGGATCTTACTGTGTACAAATTGGCTGCCGCGTTTCCTATATTACAACAGTGACTACACTTCAAAAGTATGCCAATGGCTGCAAAGCAATTCAGGTCATCCTGAGGTCGTGTAAGGTGCTATATAAATGAAAGTCTTTCTTTCTTCACTGCTACCTTTCTATCCAAGATCAGCTTTTTAAAATTTTAGTATTATTGATTTTTCGATAACATTAGGAATAACAGTAGTTTGAAGTAAAAAAAAAACTTCATGACCAGAATCGGTTTTGATTTATCCTGAAATTCTTATCTACAATTTCTCAGATTTCGACATTTCAAATAAGTACTTGAAGCAAGCCCAAACTGGGCTTATTTTTAAAGAAGATGACACTGAGCCAAGCAGCTATAAACCCCTTAATAACTGGTAAAATGATGGAAATGATTCTAAGGGGTAGGTTGGAGAATACCTGTCGAGTAATGGCTTAAGAAGTCACCAATCTGGATTTAGAAGGGGAAAATCCTGCCTGGTGGACCCTCCTTGGCTATCTCTTGCAAGATGTTGCAGTTAAAGTAGATCATCAAACTCCCAATGGCATATTTTATTTGGATATTCATGAAGCTTTCAACAATATCCTGCATGAAAGACTCTGAATTAAACTAAAAATCACCAGAATCCAGGGTGGAATACAAGACTGAATAATAAGTTGGTTTCTGAGAGTGGGGGCTATAATTTTGGACTTGAGTTGCATTGTCGCAGGGATCAGTTCTTGCATTGGTGTTGCTTGTAATTTGTATTAATGACTTGTATATTGAAACTAATTGCAAGATTATTAAATTGGCTGATAATAAATCAGAGAGATCTGTGGAGACTGAGGATTGTTGGAGGCCAATCATCTCCGCCTCAGGACATTGCTGCAGGAGTTCCTCAGGGCAGTGTCCTAGGCCCAACCATCTTCAGCTGCTTCATCAATGACCTTCCCTCCATCATAAGGTCAGAAATGGGAATGTTCGCTGATGATTGCTCAGTGTTCGGTTCCATTCGCAATCCCTCAGATAATGAAGCAGTCCGAGCCCGCATGCAGCAAGACCTGGACAACATCCAGGCTTTGGCTGATAAGTGGCAAGTAACATTCACGCCAGACAAGAGCCAGGCGATGACCATCTCCAACAAGAGAGAGTCTAACGACCTCCCCTTGACATTCAATGGCATTACCATCGCCAAATCCCCCACCATCAACATCCTGGGGGTCACCATTGATCAGAAACTTAACTGGACCAGTCACATAAATACTATGGCTACAAGAGCAGGTCAGAGGCTGGGTATTCTGTGGTGAGTGACTCATCTCCTGACTCCCCAAAGCCTTTCCACCATCTACAAGGCACAAGTCAGGAGTGTGATGGAATACTCTCCACTTGCCTGGATGAGTGCAGCTCCAACAACACGCAAGAAGCTCGACACCATCCGAGACAAAGCAGCCTGCTTGATTGGCACCCCATCCACCACCCTAAACATTCACTCCCTTCACCACCGGCGCACTGTGGCTGCAGTGTGTACCACAGGATGCACTGCAGCAACTCACCAAGGCTTCTTCGACAGCACCTCCCAAACCCGCGACCTCTACCACCTAGAAGGACAAGGGCAGCAGGCACATGGGAACAACACCACCTGCACATTCCCCTCCAAGTCACACACCATCCCGACTTGGAAATATATCTCTCTTCCTTCATCGTCGCTGGGTCAAAACCCTGGAAATCCCTACCTAACAGCACTGTGGGAGAACCTTCACCACATGGACTGCAGCAGTTCAAGAAGGTGGCTCTCCACCACCTTCTCGAGGGCAATTAGGGATGGGCAATAAATGCTGGCCTTGCCAGTGACACACACATCCCAAGAACGAATTTAAAAAAAAAAGCCAAGGATTTAGACTAACTATGCATCTGGGCAGAGACGGGGCAAATCATATTCTTTACTGGTAAATTACAAGTATTGGACATGGATTGAAAAGTGTGCAACAAAAGTATGCAATGAAATGGGATTGAATTGGGAGCCTTGGAAAGATACCTGGGAATGTAATGGTATCTTCGATACTTTCAATGTCTGGACAGTGTGGTGAAGCAATTTTTTAAAAAAAAAAGTAAGAGCAAATAAAATTTTGGGATGCATGGCCAGAACAGTTAAGTACAAGTCTCCAGAGGTTATGCTTGGTCTTTACAATGTACCAGTCATAGAATCATACAGCACAGAAGGAGGCCATTCGGCCCATCGTGTCTGTGCTGGCTCTTTGAAAGAGCTAGCCAACTAGTCCTACTCCCCTGCTCTTTTCCCATAGCCCTGCAAATTTTTCCATTTCAAGTTTTTATCCAATTCCCTTTTAAAAGTTACTATTGAATTTGCTTCCACCACACTTTCAGGCAGTGCATTCCAGATCGTTATAACTCACTGCGTAAAGATTTATTTCCTTACATCGCCCCTGGTTCTTTTGCCAATTACTTTAAATCTGTGTCCTCTGGTTACCGACCCTTCAGCCACTGAAAACAGTTTCTCCTTATTGACTCTTATCAAAACCGTTCCCAATTTTGAACGCCTCTATCAAGTCTCCCCTTAACTTTTTCTGTTCTAAGGAGAACAACCCCAGCTTCTCCAGTCTCTCCACATAACTGAAGTCCCTCATCCCTGGTACCATTCCAGTAAATCTCCTCCGCATCCTCTCCTTGACATCTTTCCTAAAGTGTGGTGCCCAAACTTGGACACACTACTCCAACTGGGGTCTAACCAGTATTTTATAAAAGTTTTTAGCATAACAGTCAGACCATGCTTGGATTTTTAAAATTCAATTTCAGTTACCACACCACAAAAAGCATCTATAAATGTTGGTAATGGTGCAGAGAAGAGTATCAGGATTGATCCCAATTGTAAAGGATTTCAGGAAAGATAGAAGAAGCTTGAATTCTACATTCTGGAAGTAAGGCACTAAGTGGGGGTCAGGGAGATATGGGCTGGGAGCGACCATAGGCATAAGTGTTATACTTAAGATACATATTTCAAATTAAATTGAGAAAGTGGGATATGAAGAGGTAAATTTGAAGCTGATACTAGAAAGGGTAATAGTTGAAAAAATCTGCTGGGTGTGGTAGGAGAAGAAAAGGGATTGGAGACTACCATAATCTTGTTTGATTCTTTCATGGAATTATTTAGGCATTAGATGGCTGAACTTCCATTGGCTAAATGGTCATTACTCATTCTCAAATTTTCTTATGTTCTCTAAAGTATACCTTTCTTTATCACACCTGCATCTCTTGGATAACTTGGAGTTAGGTAAGATTGGTGGAGTTTTCCGAGGCCCTGGGCCATTGGTGTGGTCTTGCATACGATTTTTCACTCGATGCAACGTACTTGCAATCTTCCGATAAGCAGCCCGCTGTATGCAAAGCCCGGGGGTTTGAAAAATCTTGGCCACTCTCTATGAATTTCATTTGGGGGTGATTTCTGGGGGTATATTTGTGCTTATAACATGGGCTTGTTGCCTGAATCTCCTCAGGCCCTCTATTTATACTCTTGCTCATAACTCCAATTCTCTCAGCTTCTGTTGTGCCATGTGCCCTCGGTAACCCAAAAATTGAATTTCACGTTGCAGACAGTAGCTTTTCACTCCTTTTCCCCTCATTTTCCTTCCTTGGGTTTTAGAGCTTGACCATCTCCCTATCTATCAGTTACATTACTTGGAAAACTATCCCTTCAGAAGAGCACTAATATTGCAAAATATTGGCCCATAAATATATCTGTTACCTGATTAACCATTCTTTCCCTAGAGATTTTTTTGTTGTCAGTGTCTTGCTATCCATGTGCATGTAGAGATTCCTCGTGATTAAAAACATCACATCCTCCTCAATTTGCAACCAGTCCACAATTGCAGCCTTCTGAGAGAGTGCCCCCAGGACGTGAATGTCAAACCTGCTGTCATTTGCTCGGTACTGGTTGAGATGGGAGTCTCAGAACAGGGCTGTAAATTGTGCTCGAGGGCCTGAATCAGCATCGAAAAGGGATGATCTCTTGTCGGCTCAGTGGCAGCAAACCAGCTCAGACCTCTAGAATCCAACCTGGTAGGGCTTCGAGGCTGCATTTTGATCATTGCAACAAAAAGGTAGCTTCTCTCCAGGAAGAGAAATTCTGTACCACTTTTTCTCCTGCGTTTCTGGGCAAATAATCCCCTCCCCATCCATGTATAGTTCCTCATTTGTATAAAATGAGTGCCTTAACTTCTTTCTCCTCCACTGTCTTTACCATTTTAATGCATAATCAATGAGTTCATCCTTTAACAGCCTACTTCCCACAGCATACTTAGGGTTTTCACTAACCCTCAATTCCTTTTGTGATTTGTCTTCAGCATTGTCAGAAATTTCAGGTATTCTTGTCATAACTTATTCATATGCCCTCATGTTTGTATGCATTGCCATAAGAACATAAGAACATAAGAAATAGGAGCAGGAGTAGGCCAATCGGCCCTTCGAGCCTACTCCGCCATTCAATAAGATCATGGCTGATCTGATCCTAACCTCAAATCTAAATTCATGTCCAATTTCCTGCCCGCTCCCCGTAACCCCTAATTCCCTTTACTTCTAGGATAATGGGTGTAAGTGAGCCTGTACTGGTACATTATCTGATAGTCTGATGGTGAGGAATGTTATTCTATCTGTGCATCCAGGGCTACCTTAGCAAGGTTTTGAGAACCTATAATAATGAGGCTGTGATATTGCACCCGACCGATTTCAAATGACAGGGTTTCTCGGCCTTCATTCACTTGGTACAATGACTTTACAGGTTGCAGTTCTTTCCCTGTAAACCTCCGTTTAATGAATCTTGCCAGTGAATGACAGGACATTCAGTAATATCTTAGTGCAGACAATTCATTGCTGCTCCTTCCATTTATCATCACCTCCTCTGGGCCAAGTTGAGCAAGTGTCACTGGGGGGAGCATTTAGGGAGCAGCGATCATAGTATCATAAGGTTTAGAATAGCTATGGAAAAGGACAGGGACTATGCTAAAGTAAAGGTACTCAATTGGAGGAGGGCCAATTTCAGTGGGATGAGAACAGATCTGGGCTGGGCAAATTGGAATCAAAGATGGGTGGCCTTTAAGGAGGAGATGGTTCGGGTACAGTCTCGATACATCCCCATGAGTGATAAAGGTACAGCAACTAAAGCCAGAGCTCCCTGGATGACAAAAGAGATAGAGAGTAAGATGAAGCAGAAAAAAGGGGAGTATGACAGATTCAAGTTGATAATACAAGTGATAATACAGGCTGAATATAGAAAGGGCTGAGATCCAGGCTGAATACAAAGGGGATGGCTGAGGTACCAAATGAGTACTTCGCATCAGTCTTTACCAAGGAGGAAGTTGCTGCCAAAATCTCAGTAAATGAAGTTAAAACTTGAAGTGGGTTAAAAGTTGATAGAGGAGGTACTAGAAAGGCTAGCTGTACTTAAAGTAGATAAGTCACCCAGTCCGGATGGGATGCATCTGAGGTTGCTGAGGGAAGTAAGGGTGGAAATTGGGGAGGTACTGGCCATAATCTTCCAAACATCCTTAGATACAGGGGTGTGCCAGAGGACTAGAGAATTGAAATGTTACACCTTTGTTCAAAAAAGGGTGTTAAGATAAACCCAGCAACTATAGGCCAATCAGTTTAACCTCAGTGGTGGGGAAACTTTTGGAAATGATAATCTGGGACAGAACTAACAGTCACTTGGACGAGTGTGGATTGATTAGGGAAAGCCAGCATGGATTTGTAAAAGGCAAATCATGTTTAACTAACCTGATGGAGTTTTTTGATGAGGTGACGATGAGGGCAATGCAGTTGATGTGATGTATACGGACTTTCAGAAAGTGTTTGTTAAAGTGCCGCATGGTAGGCTTGTCATCAAGATTGCAGCCCATGTAATAAAGGGGGCATTAGCAACATGGGTACAGAATTGGTTAAGTGACAGGAAACAGAGAGTAGTGGTGAACAGTTGTTTTTTGGACTGGAGGGAGGTGTACAGTGGTGTTCCCCAAGGGGTTGGTGCTGGGACCGCTGCTTTTCTTGATATATGTTAATGATGCGGACTTGGGTGTGCAGGGCACGATTTCAAAATTTGCTAATGACGCAAACTTGGAAGAGTAGTAAACAGTGAGGTGGATAGTGATAGACTTCAAGAGGATATAGACAGGCTGGTGGCATGGGCGGACACACGGCAGATGAAATTTAACACAGAAAAATACGAAGTGATACATTTTGGTAGGAAGAACGAGGAGAGGCAATATAATCTAGAGGGCACAACTCTAAAAGGGATACGGGAACAGAGAGATCTGGGGGTACATGTACAAATCGTTGAAGGTAGCGGAGGTTGAGAAAGCGGTTAAAAAAGCATACGGGATCCTGGGCTTTATAAATAGAGGTATGGAGTACAAAAGTACGGAAGTCATGATGAAACTTTATAAAACATTGGTTTGGCCACAACTGGAGTATTGTGTCCAATTCTAGGCACCGCACTTTAGGAAAGATGTGAAGGTCTTACAGAGGGTGCAGTAGAGATTTACTAGAATGATTGATTCCAGGGATGAGGGGCTTCAGTTATGTGGATGGACTGGAGAAGCTGGGGTTGTTCTCCTTGGAACAGAGACGGTTGCGAGGAGATTTGATAGAGGTATTCAAAATCATGAAGGATCTGGACAGAGTAGTTAGAGAGAAACTGCTCCCATTGGCAGAAGGGTCAAGAACCAGAGGGCATAGATTTAAGGTGATTGGCAAAAGAATCATAGGTGACATGAGGAAAAACTTTTTTACACAGCGAGTGGTTGGGATCTGGAATGCACTGCCTGAGGGAGTGGTAGAGGCAGATTCAATCATGGCCTTCAAAAGGGAACTGGATAAGTGGGACTAGCTGGATTGCTCTTGCATAGAGCTGGTGCAGACTCGATGGGCTCACTGGCCTCCTTCCTTGCTGTAACCTTTCTATGATTCTATGTCCTAGTCGTGCATCACAATGCACACTCTGCCTTTGTTGCTTTATTTATTCAGCTTTCTTATACACATTAATAGGCCTTCATCCAAATGTGAACAATAGAGGGAAGGATAAGAGAGACCACTGGACAGTTTCCTGTTTGTGTGGCATTGTGGTTACTTTCCACCCTTGCTGTACATAGGAATTTGTTCAGGAAGGGTACCTTAGTTCATTTTTCTCCTATCATTTGCAACAGTTCATTCTATTGTCTGAATGCTGAGAAAAAAAAAAGTCTTTTATTGTCATATTTCTATTATTGTTCTATTGGTTATAAATGTTTTTTGCCAGATCTTAGTTTATTTATTTTAAGTTTTTTGTTTCCAAGTTTTTGACTTTGCACACTGACCTTAGCTTCTAGTTTCAGAAAACATTTAGTTGAAAGGGCGGTGGAAGCAGATGCAATAGTAACTTTCAAAAGGGGATTGGATAAATACTTGAAGGGGAAAATTCGCCAGGCTATGGGGAAAGAGCAGGGGACTGGGACTAATTGACTAGCTCTTTCAAAGAGCCAGCACAGGCACAATGGGCTGAATGGCCTCCTTCTGTTCTGTATGATTCTAGTTACTTTGTGTCCACCTTGACTATGTGATCGTAGTAGAATCTTGAATTTGGCCAATGCTGGCAACTGGTATAATGACCTGCATGTCTTGCCTTTGATCTTTTCTAGTGACTGACACCAACAAAATGTATTTGCTATCGTTGATCGATGTTGCATAACTTCTGGAGTTGGGCAGTAGAGCTTGTCAAGAATATTAATATCAGTGAAAAATTTAGGATGAGATAATGTAACAGAATTATCCCTAGAAAGAGATCTTGGGGTCCATCTCGTTGCAAAAGCTGAGCAGATAATGGTTAGTTTACTCTGTTAAGATCGTAGGATATCACTTAACTAATATTAACCCAATACAGACCAGCTATCCGTAAAGTTTTACAAAAAGGTATCTCGAGAACAGAGCAGGCAGAAACAGAGAAATTTTCCTTTTCTTTTTCTTTTTTTTATACATAGGAAACATAGAAACAGGAGTAGGCCGTTCAGCCCCTCGTGCCTGCTCTGCCATTTGATAAGATCATGGCTGATCTGTGATCTAACTCCATATACCTGCCTTTGGCCCATATCCCTTAATACCTTTGGTTGCCAAAAAGCTATCTATCTCGGATTTAAATTTAGCAATTGAGCTAGTATCAATTGCCGTTTGCGGAAGAGTTCCAAACTTCTACAGCCCTTTGTGTGTAGAAATATTTTCTAATCTCGCTCCTGAAAGGTCTGGCTCTAATTTTTAGACTGTGCCCCCTACTCCTAGAATCCCCAACCAGCGGAAATAGTTTCTCTCTATCCACCCTATCCGTTCCCCTTAATATCTTAAACTTCGATCAGATCACCCCTTAACCTTCGAAACTCCAGAGAATACAACCCCAATTTGTGTAATCTCTCCTCCTAACTTAACCCTTGAAGTCCGGGTATCATTCCAGTAAACCTACGCTGCACTCCCTCCAAGGCCAATATGTCCTTCCGAAGGTGCGGTGCCCAGAACTGCTCTCAGTACTCCAGGTGCGGTCTAACCAGGGTTTTGTATAGCTGCAGTATAACTTCTGCCCCCTTGTACTCTAGTCCTCTAGATATAAAGGCCAACATTCCATTTGCCTTCTTGATTATTTTCTGCACCTGTTCATGACACTTCAATGATTTATGTACCTGAACCCCTAAGTCCCTTTGGACATCCACTGTTTTTAACTTTTCACCATTTTAAAAAGTACCCTGTTCTATCCTTTCTTGATCCAAAGTGGATGACCTCACATTTGTCTACATTGAATTCCATTTGCCACAATTTTGCCCATTCACATAATCTATCAATATCGCTTTGTAATTTTATGTTTTCATCTACATTGCTTACAATGCCACCAATCTTTGTGTCATTGGCAAACTCAGATATGAGACTTTCTATGCCTTCATCTAAGTCGTTAATAAATATTGTGAATAATTCAGGCCCCAAGACAGATCCCTGTGGGACTCCACTAGTCACATCCTGCCAATGTGAATACTTACCCATTATCCCTACTCTGTCGCCTTTCGCTCAGCCAATTTCCTAACCAAGTCCGTACTTTTCCCTCGATTCCATGGGCTTCTATCTTAGCTAACAGTCTCTTATGTGGGACCTCATCAAATGCCTTCTGGAAGTCCATATAAATAACACCCATTGACATTCCCCTATCCACTACTTTAGTCACCTCTTCAAAAAATTCAATCAGGTTTGTCAGGCACGACCTACCTTACACAAATCCATGCTGGCTCTCCCTGATTAACTGAAAATTCTCGAGGTGTTCAGTCACCCTATCCTTAATTATAGACTCCAGCATTTTCCCCACAACAGATGATAGGCTAACTGGTCTATAATTCCCCAGTTTCCCTCTGTCTCTCCTTTCTTAAAAAGTGGAGTGACATGTGCAATTTTCCAATCTAGAGGTTATATATACATTACCCATTCGATTACAAACATATGTTTCATTAGTTAATAAACGGAGAATTTTGTGGTAGAACTGGTTGAATCAGAAGTGAAGTCTTCTTTCTTCTTTGTCCATAGGTCTCTCTGCAAGCTATTTTAACCTTGTATAGACCGGTTGTCTGTCAAGTTTTCGAAAACGGATTCTGGTTTAATCGGAAATAAAGTATTTTTTCTTTGTTGCTTTCTCCCCTCAGGCTGGGGCATAATCTTCAGAGGTTTCTTCCTTCAGTAGGCCCGGAACTTGGCTGCTCTCCAGTTGGATGGTTAGCTCCATTTATGTCCCATTTGTTTGTTGCAAAGTTCTGCCAACCAAGACAGTCTTATCTGCTCTTCCTTGGGGCAGACGTATAGGCTCCAGCTATCAGAGTTTTGACAATGGGACTCGGCTCAGTTCAGACATTCGTAAAATGAACCACCCCACTTTCTTCTTAGTCTTTCTCAAGGTTTGTTTTTAATCGAATCCAGTGTTAATTAGTTTTTCTTTTTAAGCTTGTTTCGAAAAAGCTTTTTGTTTGGTTAGAGTTACCGGTTTTACGAATTCTTGTCATTAGGGTTACAAAATACAACTCCATTTCACATCATGAGGCATTGCGGACGTGAGAAAGCATGGAACAAGAAAAGACCATTCAGCCCATCAAACCTGTTCCCTCCACCAACCATTTTCAAATTATCCTCTCTTGGACCTTATTCCAACATTAATGCCTTGAACAGTTCTGCTTAAATACTTCCTGATCCCCAAGAAGAATTTTATTTTTAAAAGTA
The DNA here is from genome assembly GCF_035084215.1 of Heptranchias perlo. Classification (NCBI taxonomy): domain Eukaryota; kingdom Metazoa; phylum Chordata; class Chondrichthyes; order Hexanchiformes; family Hexanchidae; genus Heptranchias; species Heptranchias perlo. The sequence continues at coordinate 57,535,103 of NC_090339.1, read as the reverse complement.
GATTCTCACCGTTCTCGTAGCTCTACAGTTGAATACTATTTTGCTGCTTTGTCGATCAGTGGTTTACAAATGGGGCACCACAGATCCTTAAGGAAGTCCGTCTTAAGAGGTCTGACAGGCCATAGCGCTGACGTCACTGATCAATTTTTCCAAAATACCAACTGAGAGCCCAAAAATTTGAATGGATTCACTGCATGCTGCATGTATGCACACGAATATTGAACATAGGAACAAGAGTAGGCCATTCAGCCCCTCCACCATTCAATCAGATCATGGCTGATCTGCACCTCAAATTAATTCACTCACATTTGATCCCTATCCCTTGATACCTTTACCTAACAAAAATCTATCAATCTCAGTCTTGAAAATTTCAATTGACCCAGCACCCACAGCCTTTTGGAGGAGAGTTCCAGATTTCCACTACCCTTTGTGTGACGAAGTACTACCTGACATCAGCCCTGGACGGCCGAGCTCCAATTTTAAGCTTATGCCCCCTTACAATCAAGCTGATTATTGTTTCCTGAGTAAGTACTGACAGGATCGTCAGCAGAAGAGATGGAATCATCCCCTGCACTGATGAAACTCATTTTGACAGATCAATCAAGTGAAAGCATTGAAGGATGGAGATGCCAATGAACTGTATTCATTTCCCTCATTGAGGATAAAATTCTGGATGTTGGGGAAAATTAAGGAGAGGGGTGAGAAAATGGGACAATATAGTGTTACTTCTGAAATATATGCACTTCACAAACTTTTATTTAAAATGATTTGGAATAATGTTAAAAATAGGCAGAGTGAAGACATCGTTGATCACATTTTAGACATGAAGTTTAACAGCATATCTGGCAATGCTTCAATTGTGCTATGATTGGTTTGATTTAGCCAGCTGACACAATTAGACATGGAAAGTGCATTTTGGATTTTTGTCTTTCCTACACTGACAGGTGTTAGTTAACTGTTTTTGAGAAGAGAAGACATGAGAGCCAGTCACTTTGCCTTGTAACATAGCAAGTTGCCCTCCATTATTGTGCAGTGCAAATGGAATTGGTGTACTGCAAGAAGAGTGTTGATTTTTAACCGACCTGACAAAAGGATTTGATAAATTGTTCTACTTTGCCCAACCAGTTTCTTTGCAATACAATGAAGAATTAAGTTGTCATTGGGAGCTATCTCTCAAATTATCTACACCTTGAACTAATGGCCTTTAATTCCTTGATATGTGTCGGACTTGATAATATTTGCTTCCATTTTAGTTTCTATGGAAATCACATATTGCCTGCATCAAGAACTGGTTGTATTGTTTCAATGAATTTGTTGCTTGTGCTCAGAATATGACTGATAATTTTGATTTTTCTCATCTTTCAAAAATGCGTATTTTATATTTGTGGAATTGGTCATTGTTTGCGGCATATGCTTGTTAGCTATGGCAGGTAACAGCAACATTAATAGTAAGCATGATATGTATGAAAGAAAGAACTTGGATATATGTAGCAACTAAGTGCTTCACAGCCAATGATATTACTTTTGAAGAATAGTTACCAATGTAGGCAAACACGGCAGCCAATTTGTGCGCATGGTCCCACAAACAGCAAATGAGATGTATGACCAGTTAATCTGTCTTTGGTGTTGGTTGAAGGAGGAAAGGACTTCCTGCTCCTCTTCATATGGTGCCATTGGATCTCTTATTAACTTGCATACTCAAGAATCTCCTGTGGGGCTGCTGATGGAGAGTTGGAATGCTAGGATACGATGGCGTTGCAGGACTGGGGGCCAACATAGGAACAGGGGTAGCCCATTCAGCCCTGCAAGTCTGTTCCGCCATTCAATTAGATTATGGCTGATCTGTATCTTAACTCCATCTACCTTGGTTCCGTAACCCTTAATACTCTTGCCTAACAAAAACCTATCAATTTCAGTTTTGATATTTTCAGTTGATCCCCAGCCTCAACAGCTTTTTGGAGGAAGAAAGTTCCAGATTTCAACGACCCTTCATGTGACTAAGTGCTTCCTGACATCACCCCTGAACGGCCTGGCTCTAATTTTAAGGTTATGCCTCATTGTTATGGACTCCCCCACCAAAGGAAACAGTTTCTCTCTATCTACCCCATCAAATCATTTAATCATCTTAAACACCTCAATTAGATCATCTCCTTAATCTTCTACACTCAAGGGAATACAAGCCGAGTCTATGCAACCTGTCTTCATTATTTAACCCTTTTAGCCCCGGTATCAATCTGGTGAATCTGCGCTGCACCCCCTCCAAGGCCAATATATCCTTCCTGAGATGCTGTGCCCAGAACTGACTGCAATACTCCAGATGGGGTCTAACCAGAGCTCTGTACAGCTGTAACATAACTTCCACCCCTTTGTATTCCAGCCATCTTGCGATAAAGGCCAACATTCATTTAAATTATTTTTGTACCTGCCCACTAGCTTTTAGTGATTTCTGTCCTTGGTAGTATCTTTCGGGGTGAAATTATATTGTAGCAACTTCTTAGCACTGAGCTGGAAACTGGTGCTTTAGTTATTTAAGGTGTTTAGTGTGCTTCTACTGTAATTGCAACTGTATGTCAACCAAAACACCATTCCTGCCTCAGGACGGGGAATACTACTGGTAGATATCGGCCCTTCATTCCTAGAAGGTTATTCACTTTGGTAGGAAGAATAGAAAAACAAAATATTTTTAAAATGGTGACAAACTATTAAATGTTGATGTTCAGAGAGACTTGGGTGTCCTGGTACAAGGAACGCAAAAAGTTAGCATGCAGATACAGCAAGCAATTAGGAAAGCCAATGGCATGTTGGCCTTTACTGCAAGGGGGTTAGAGTACAAGAGTAAAGAAGTCTTACTACAATTGCACAGGGCTTTGGTGAGAACTCACCTGGAGTACTGCGGACAGTTTTGGTCTCCTTATCTAAGGAAGGATATGCTTGCCTTAGAAGCAGTGCAACAAAGGTTCATTAGATTAATTCCTGGGATGAGAGGTTGAGTAGAATAGGCCAATACTCTCCAGAGTTTAGAAGAATGAGAGGTGATCTCATTGAAACATATAAGGTTCTGAGGGGGCTCGACAGGGTAGATACTGAGAGGTTGATTACCCTGGCTGGAGAGTCTAGAACTAGAGGGCATAGGCACAGGATAAGGAGTCGTCCATTTAAGACTGGGATCAGGAGGCATTTCTTCACTCACAGGGTTGTGAATCTTTGGAATTCTCTACCCCAGAGGACTGTGGATGCTGAGTCTTTGATTATATTCAGGGGTGAGATAGATAGATTTTTGGACTGTAGGGGAATCAAGGGAAATGGGGATCAGAAAGGAAAGTGGAGTTGAGATTTAAGATCAGCCATGATCTGATTGAATGGCGAAGCAGGCTCAAGGAGCTATATGGCCTACTCCTGCTCCTATTTCTTATGTTCTCATGTAAAGGCCCTATTATTGTGATTCTGGCCATTAATACGCATTTAATTTCTCAAAGGTGTCGACTGCACTTTTACTATCTTAATAAAGTAAGTGCTTTAAATAATTCCTGGATGACTGCTGGGAACACAACAGACAATGATACCAGGACTACCACCCATCGATAATGGATACAGATGAATAAGGAAATTCCAAATGGCTAATCTATGCAGAGTCTCAGAGGGTCATCGCTGCAAAGTGAAGCACTAAATATTCAAAGAATGATTGACCAAGGAGAAGTAAAATGTGCACAGGCATTCATTATGCACTGGTACTACTATGAATGATACTGGCATGTTCTTGCATCAAACGAAACACAGCTTATTTAATGAATACAATTTAAGTACTTGTTCTATCTATGATATTTAGATAAATCAGCATTGACTTTTCCATTACCAGTTTTGCTGGTCTTCCCCTCAAATATCAGCTCCCACTCTGCGGTGGACATAAGATAGAACTGGATTCCAGATCTTTATCTCTCCTCATCTTCCTTCACCATCCCATGCCTTTTCATAGGGCTATTGTTCATCTTTCTGCCATGGCTCCTTATGGTTTGCCTTTGTAGCACCCTCCTCTCCATTTACTGTCTGACCCAATGTACTGAACACATGTCCTCCATTGACTTTTTCCCTCCTGCCTGATTTTGTTCACAAAGTCCTTGGACCTGCTATTCTGGAACTTTGTATCCCACAGCGTACATGCTGAGGACTTTGTACTGTGACATTATGGGCCATAGAATACTAGATGGGATTAATGCCAGCCTTTCTTTAAAATTGGGTGCCCATCCACTGTAATGCAGAAAGGAAGAGCAGAAAATTACAACTAAAATTCAATGTCCAATGCACTTGCAAACATTAATAATTGTGAATCAGAAAACCATGTTTCTGTTGTAACCAGGAAACTGCAATTGAAAAATGAATCCCTGTGAACATTTTACTTCTCCTTGGTCAACCATACTTTGAATATTTAGTGCTTCACTTTGCAGTGATGACCCTCTGAGAGTCTGCATAGATTAGCAATTTGGAATTTCCTTATCCATCTGTATCCATTATTATCAATTCTACCGTATTCCCTTTTGAGCACAGTGGTGCAGTAATAGACCTAGCCTGGAAGTGACTGATTACCTTGTTTTGTTGACCTTTCTGGGCTTCAATTCGGAGCTGTCAGCATTCAAATAGAATTTTTCAAAGGAGCGACACAGACATTTGTTAAATAATTCAGTTATTCAGAACGTTCATTTTGCTATATTAAGCTATGTACAGGAATGAATATTTTTACCAAATGTGTGGGAGAAAAAAAAGTTGCTTCAGGTTAGGTTTATCCGCACTTGTGCACAGAGGTTAAATCTATGCCAGCACAATGATCAGTAAGATTGAAAACGTTATGTGATGAAGGGATGATGCAGCTCATTGGAGCACTAATGTGCTGTCTCACAGAGTGATAAAGCCAATGGTTCACACCCATAATTTCTCACATGGTGAGTTCCCCATTTTGGCCAAATTATTTGGGGACACTCTTCCCAGAGGAAGGAAAAATTGAAGGGGTGAGTCACCACGAGCTAGTCTCTATTCCCTCCCAGCTATCTGCACTTTGTCTGGAGTGCTCTCTTTAAAGAAATCTTGCTTTAAATCAAATCTATATTCTATTATTATTTGGTGACGTGTGTTGATATTTTAAGTTCATTGTTTTTTTTTTCTAAGCCAGGCCATTTGCCATTCTTATACCAGTAGTCACTATCACCGTACATTTAATATAGGCTGCATAAAATGACACCACAAGTCCTGGCCAGAATGGAGATGATTGAATAATTCCCCCGTCAATCACTCCTGGAGACCCGCACTGCTCTGCTGTAAGTGACTGGGATTGATTTTGCGCACATAATTTGTATTATCCTCCACTCTCTGAATTTTGCTGAAGAAATAATTCTGCTTTTATCAGGAGACTTTGCTGTAGTTTCAGTCATGAGTTCTGTTTGCTGTAGTGCATAGAGACTCTGAGTAAATAGACTCTGTTTGCTGTAAAATAGACTCTATTTGCTGTAAGTCCCGTCCGCCTCCAACTCAATGGTGTCAATACTCACTCCATATATTAAAAGTGATTGCTCATGACACCATTGCACCAACCATGGACAGAAACAGAGTGCTGATACAATGAAGCTCACGCTACAACCAGAAGTAATGGGCCGGAACTTGCTCTGACCAGCGTGGCAAGGCTGTCCACACATCCTGCATACAAACACTACGAGAAAACTTACCTCGTAGCGGTCTCAGACCTCCACTTGTTCCCGTTTCAATTTTTTTTTAAGTTCAGCGCTGTGATTTCAGCACAGGTTCATTCGGAACCGATAGACTGTGGGACTGGAAGACACGCCCACAGAATCTGTCAAGAAGAGAAATCCCGCCCACAAACAGGCAAGTAGAAATCATTCCTTCAGAGTTAACTTCTGTACGTCAGTTTAAATAAAAATCTAACTTATTATAAAAAGCCAAACAATGCTTTAATATAATGAAACTTACAGAAGTTAAAAGTAATTTAAATTTTTTTTAAAAATCAAAATATTGAAAAAAGAGTAATATGATATTCCACATTATTAAAATTTAATCTTTTGTTGATTCGCAGTAATTAATAATCATTGCGCTTTTAAAAAGTAGTGTAGGGCTGGTATTATCCAGCCTTCCTTTTGGTTCCAGCTGGGCAGATGGGTAAGTTTACAAATGTTTAATGATTTTATTGATTGTAGTGTAGGTAGCCCTTTTTAATTCGGACCTGTCAAACCGCCAGCAAACCAATGGGAGCAAGTTCGCGATTTCCTGGTTTTAGTGCGCATTCGTGAACTTGCTCCCTGTCTTCGCCGGCGGAGAGGGAGGACTCCATTGATGAAGGGTATCCTCGGGTGAGCAATTTATGCCCCATTATCAAACAGATCTGTGGGATCTCAAAGCAGTGCTCAAGATGTCTCAACAAAATCCGGGGCGTATCTTCCAATATAACTGTTCCTTCCCAGGGTTTCAAGACTAATTGTGATCTGCACGCCCCATAACTTCTCCCTGCAAAATGAAAGCAAAATACTGTGGATGCTGGAAATCTGAAATAAAATCAGAAAATGCTGGAGAACACTCAGCTGGTTAGGCAGCCTTTGTGGAGAGAGGAATAGAGTTAGGTTAATTTCAGGTCGATGACCTTTCATCGGAACTGGAAGGTGTTCGAGATGAACAGTTTCTTAAGCAAGGACAGAGCCAGTGAAAAGAGGGGAAGGAAAGAACAAAATGACCTCAGCATCAGGTCAATAAGTGAAATGATGAAGCTGTGGTAGAGCTACAGGGTAAAAATTTTGATAAGGAGTTTGAGGCAAAACCAGCGATGCGGCAAAGAACGACCGAAATTAATACGAGATGCTTTCAAACAAGTGCCATAATTACACCATTTCTGTTACGAACTACATCTACAAATGTTGCCCAAACCATCGCGTTGATGCTGCATTTTACCATTACTATATGTTATCTTGTGTGGGAGTGTTGCTTTGTTCTCAGGTTCAGTGTCTCATGTCATCCTATAGGTGAGCCCTTATTCGTTATCACCTGAAGGACACTCAATACATGAGATCCAAGAGGGCAGATAGGAGAATAACTGGAAGGAGACCCGGATTGACGGCTAGAGTTTTGGGAGTCTGGGGGAGACTTAGCCTTGTGCGAAAGGGGAAGCAGCAGAAGCTGTTAAATGGATGGTCTGGACATTAGTGACAAAGAGGTCCATTAGCTTCTCTCACTTGTTGGAGGTGAAAGGGGATTAACGTGACTATTAGCAATGGAATGAAGAAGTTGGGGGTTATTTTGATTTCCAGGATGATCCTGGGGTAGTGGGTGGTTTTGGCAGAGGAGTGTGAGGTTCTGTAGCACTTGATGTGGTTCAGCCAGATCTGTTGATGGATGGCTTAAACCAATGTGTGCCAGGTATGCTGAAGTCTGTGCCCCTTGGACTTGAGGGAGTGAAGATGGGGGCAATACAAGGGGGAGCAACCAGGTTGGGAGAGAGGAAAGGCTTTTCTGGCAACTAGGGCATAAAACGTGGAGGTGAGAGAGCGTTTAAGCAAATCGACAATTGCAGAAGTATTGTGGCAAATGGAAGGCCAAAGGTTAGGCAGTTGGGAGTTTGAAATTGCAGTTGTGAATGACTTTGAGGAGAGATTTTTTCCAGTGGCAAACACAGAAGGAAGTGGGGTTGGAAGGGACTAGGGGGATATGGGTAGTAAAGGATATAAGGAAACGGCTTTGTCAGTGATCAAAACCTTGGGAGTAGAGAGGCCTCAAAAAAGAGTTTAAAACAAACAAGAAAGCCAGCTATTTATTGTTTTTTTTGAGCTTGATAACCTGGCTTCCCCTCAAGTATGGATTCAAGCTTCACTCCAGAGACTTGAGCACAAAATTTAGGCTGATGCTTCAGTGCAGTTCTGAGGGAGTGCTGCACTGTCAGAAATGCCGCCTTTCAGATGAGACGTTAAACCGAGGCCCCATGACTACACTTCAAAAGTACTTCAATGGCTGTAAAGTGCTTTGGGACGTCCTGAGGTCATGTAAGGTGCTATATAATTGCAAGTCTGTCTTTCTAAATGCAGCAAACCAAGGGGTTACAAGCAACTATGGAAACTTCCCCCAGAAATTGATCTCAACATGTACCTATTCCACTCCTCCCACAGAGAATGTTGAGCAGTGCACATTAAGGGATAGGTCTGATCAAATACAGCTGCATCATAGGAAATTAATATCACAGCTATTCGCTGGACCCCAAACCACCTATTAGTAATGGTATAGGAGATCAGCCAATAACTGAGCTATGAATGGTGGAGATTTTGTTTTCTTCTGGACATTTATACATTTTGATACATTTAGGTAAAAGTTCTGAGCTAGCGGTGTTCGTAGTGCTGAGACAGATTGATGTTTATGCCAGGACCAGTGTGGACATTTTATGAGGCATTTTCATGATGAGCTTGGAGTGTCTGTCAGCCAGGCCAGGACTGTAGCGAATGTCCAGCTGTTCAGGTATTGGTCACGGAGGACTCAGCAATAGGAAAATCCTTCCATGGCAGTGCTAAGCTAACAGCAGCTTTAGCAAGAACTATGAATTTGCCTCGATTTTAAAATTCTCATCCTTATTTTCAAATCCCTCCATGGCTTCTCTACCTCTCTCTTGCTTCTTCAAGACGTTCCTTAAAAGAGTCATTTAAGGAGAAGCTAGATAAACACATGAGGGGGAAAGGAATTGAAAGATATGCTGATAGGGTTAGATGAAGTAGGGAGGGAGGAGGCTCGTGTGGAGCATAAACACTGGCATGGACCTGTTGGGCCAAATAGCCTGTTTCTGTGCTGTGCATTCTATGTAAAACCTACCCCTTTGACCAAGCTTTTTGTCACCTATCCTAATATCTCATGTGGCTTGGTGTCAACTTTTGCTTGGTAACGGTCCTGTGAAGCGCCTTGGGTCGTTTTACTATGTTAAAGGCACTGTATAAATGCAAGTTGTTGAAAGTAAAAGGAAGAGAATATTCTGAAGAACTGGACATGGCTTGTGGGGGGGGGGGGAGGAGGAGGAGTGCAGTAGGGGGGGAGGAGGAAGGAAGCTTTTTAGGATGAGTGCAGGGAAGAATAAACAAATTAAGTGTTTGCATCTTCAGCAAACACAGCAAATTCATTGTAAATATAAAGCTAATAAAATTCATGCCTTCACAAACTTCCATGTGTAATCCATCGCAGTACAAATGGAACCGTGATTGCATGGGGGAAGAAAATTGATTCGGAGACACGGTTTAATATTTAATTTCATGAACTTTACAGCAAAATCTACTCTTGGCATTACTCAACCCTAATAATGAGTTCAGCCAGCACTCCATTTTTCATTTGGACTAATTATGTTCACCAGAAAATGTATTGAGTTTTGCAAGAGAACCGAATCAGGGAATGAATTAATGAATGCCTTGAAAATGCACAGCACAATCGGATGCACCAACTTCCATTAGAGGCTACCGCTGAAAATGACCTCTGTTAACAGACTGCAATAGTTTGAGATCTTGAATAGCTATAATTGCAAAGTAGGTGAACAGAGTTCACTGTCTGAAAGGATTTGGAGGTCATCAAACTACATGTTGCAAGGTATGGCACAGTTAAAAACAACTTGGATTGTAATTAAATTGGAACATATTTACTCCAATTGTAGCTACAACTAAACCAGGGCTGTGGAAAGTAGGAATTAAATGAGGCAACTGAGCCATAACAAATGGGAAGGTACAAATTTCACTTTGAATTGAGAATGACAGTGGGTGGTGTAACAAGTTAAAGGCAACATTTTTTTCACAGCTAGCTATAATTGATAGAAATTGTATTGTAAACAACACAAAACTGACACAACATAGTTTCAGTTACGCTAGGAGATCTCCCATAGCATCCCATTGGGGTAGTCCATGGCTTTGATTTCTGATATTCACCATGGCCCATCTCTGAGTTTCTGTAAAGACACTTGCCCTCTGCTGCCATTGCACTTAAAACTCCAGAGTTCCCGTTGCTTCAGAGGATTGCACATTGAATCGGGCCTGCAAACCTTTATCCCATTCTGCGTGCACTCAAATTCAATCTGGCGGTTTGCAATCTTGGTATCCTGCTAAGACCCTGAGCTTAGCTTTAAACTCTACATCTAGACTGTCATCAAGACAGCCTACTTCCACTCCATAATATCATCTTCCTCTATCCCTTTCTCACCTCTCAGCTGCTGAAACCATCATTGATGCTTTTGCGACATCCAGCTCTCTTTTTCCAATGACCTCTTTATTAAACTTCACCTCAGGCAGAACTCTGCTGCCCACAATCTACCCTGTACTTCTATTTCCCCTTAATCGCCTCCCAATCCCTCAGTGCAACAACTTCAAAATCCTCATGCTTGTCCCCAGATCTCTCCTTAGCCTTATTCCTGTCTACTTTTAAAGCATCCACTAGCACCATTTGTCTGCTCACATCCTCCACTGTGCAACTCTGATCTACCGTGCCTTCACTCTTCCCTACAGTCCACTATCAGTGGTATAGTATTTAGCTATCTTTCTCCCGTACTTTGAAACTCTCTCCCCAAACCTCTCCACCTTGTTTCATCTTTCCCCACCTTCAAAATTTTCTACAATCAAATCTTTGGTTGTGCCTTTGGTCATCTCCCTTAATTTCTGTCCTCTGCTTGGGTTCAACATCAGATATGGAATGCCCTGGGATGTTTTGCTACATTGAGACATTATCTGAAGAAGTTGCCAGTGCTTCACGTGTTAATAAAGTGGGTTGATAGCACCTTAGGCTTCAAGCTTTAATGATTTAATTTCACATACTTAAAAAAAAATTAATCCAGGTTTATCACTTCAATTGGTCATTCTTGAAGTGGTTAATAGAGAACAGCTTCCCCATGGGGCATAAATGGAGAACTTTTTTTTATTTAAAGCTCATTATTTTCACATCAGCTGCCTAATCTCTGTTGTGAAAGTAAACCAGAGGATGGTCATCAAGGGGATTGAAACCTGCTGTTGCTGTTTGATACAGAAAGCAGTAATCATTATGCTAGAGATTTAGGCTCATGATATGTGTTACAAAATTGCTGTAATTAAGAGTAAACAAGGCTTGGCGTTCAGTAAAAGGGATTGATTTTCCAAACTAAACTTGAAAATGGGGGAGTAAAAAAATCTAAGCGTGCTTATAAATGGGTTTGGTCTGACAGCTTTGTCGTTACACATGCTCTATAGTTTTGCAATTAATTGCAATCTGTTTCTGAGCTATAAACCACAAAATTGGACCACAGCGCAGCTTTATGCTGATAAAAAAAAAATCATTCATCAACATTAAGGCTTTTTGTATGAACAGTTCAAACGTACGAGTTCTGCTGCTGTATTTCTTGCAGGCACATTTTCCCATCGCTCTGGAGGTGCATTCAATGTGAAGTGGTTTCACTTTGTACCGACGGTAGAGATATAACGTAAATGCAAAGCTTGGCCTAGCACCGGAATGAAGCTGTGTGACACCTCGTGGAGAAGCGAACTTTGCTTTGGAATCAGGTCGGGACTTTGCACCCAATTTACACTCCCAGGTTTAGCATCGTGCCAAGTAGAGTGTGAATTCACCATTGGGCTGGAGACTGTTAATGGCAGAAACATGTAGGCGATTCTTTGGAAAGTTACTTTATTCAATTAATTCAACAATATTATATAATTTTATGTATCCTTACAGTTAATTGTTATCTGTGTGTAGCATTTTGAATCGTTAGTAATTTCAGACATTGAGACCAAGAAAGGCCAAAAAATCTAATTTTGGCATCCTCTTTTTGTTTTAAAAAAGGAAAAAAATGCAAATTGTTGTAAAGACAATAACATCCAGTTGTTAAAACAGAGTCCAATAAATTCTTCCGAAAGGGAATTAGATGGCTGCTTGAAAAAGCAATGACAAAAGGTCTGGGGGAGTGAGCGGGAGAGTGGAATTGGGCGATGTGGCTCCTCCTGGCACAGTTTTAAAAGAACATAAATAGGAGCAGCAGTAGGCCATATGGCCCCTCAAGCCTGCTCTGCCATTCAATAAGATCATGGCTGATCTTCTACCTCAACTCCACTTTCCCACCCGATGCCCATATCCCTTGATTCCCTTAGTGTTGAAATATCCATCGATATCAGTTTTGAACATTTCCACATCGTTCACCTGAGGAAGGAGGTAGCCTCCGAAAGCTTGTGAATTTAAAATAAAATTGCTGGACTATAACTTGGTGTTGTAAAATTGTTTACAGTTTTGAATATACTCAACGACTGGGCATCCACTGCCCTCTGGGGTAGAGAATTCCAAAAATTCACAACTGAGTGAAGAAATATTTCCTCATCTCAGTCCTAAATGGCCAACCCCTAATCCTGAGACTATAACCCCTAGTTCTGGACTCTCCAGCCAGGGGGAAACAGTCTCCCAGCATCAATCTTGTCAAGCCCACTAAGAATTTTATGCGTTTCAATGAGATCACCTCTCATTCTTCCAAACTCCAGAGAATTATAGGTCCATTCTACTCAAAGGATGAATGACTTGTTTTTGTAATGTTAGATTTTGTCGGGTTGATTTTAATTTCCATGTGCTATCACGGCAAAGTGAGCAGCGCGTCTATCCAGATGTGGCAGCAGGCGGGCTCAGCTGATTTTACCGGCTGGGCCTCATTAGCACGCCACTTGCCAACTTCCCGATCAAAGCAGCTGGGAAGTTGGCTGGAAGTGTCCCCCGGGGACCTAGGGGTACAGTCTCTGCCACAGGGTAAGTGATCCGGGAGGGAGTCCTGATTGGGGGAGGCGGGGAGGAAGCCCGGGGTAGGGGAGGCTCAAGATTTCCTTGTGGGGCCCAGAGGAGCACTCTTGCTCCTCTTGACCCACAGGGAAACTAAAAAGAAAATTAATTAATTTACTTCGCTGGGCCTCTTTTTGCTGCAGTCCCTGGCATGTTTTGCCTGGTGGGGAAGCCATCACTGCCGCCCCACTCGGGTCTCAGGTTAAAATGGCAGGGAAGGCCCCAATTACATCACCGTAACCTGATCTGTACATTTAAAGAAGGCACTGCAGGCTTGGGGAGAGCGTTCCTGGTGCCTACAATTTAAAACTGTAGTCGGCCAGATTGGGGCGGGAAAGGAGAGGTTAAGTCCCCATCTCATTTAATTAACCCACCCCCCCCCACACACACACAGTCTGGTTTCTGGCAGGCAGCGGGAGAGGAGGGATTTGAAATTGAGCCCTGTTAATCTATGATTCAGTTCCTCAAATGTATCCTGTCAAACCTTATCCGGGTTACAGCCATAATACCAGTAACAATAACAGTTAAATACATGAACAAACCAAAATAACATCTTTGAGAGGTAATGGGGATAGCAGAGGGGGAAACAGTAAAAGGCAACTGGAGAAAAAAGAATTGAATGAAGACAGATTGACCAAACAGGGGGTGGCCTCTGTGGTGGAGGAACTGGTACTAATCCCCTAATTTCTTATAAGAGAAATGAGGCCTGGGAGGAGGTGTCTAGGTGGTTGAGTGCAAGCTTTAGGATTCCAGTGAACTGGTTTGAGGCCCATGAGTGGCATTAAAATGTCTGTAGTTGACTGGAAAGCAATCACCTTAAGTCCCTCGGTAGCTGAAGAACCTTTCTGAAGACAGCAAATGCATGTTGCGGCTTTGCAGGCTTGACAGCTTGGAAGAGATTGATGTTATAGAGGTGGGAGTTTCCAGAGGTGTCTGGTGTGTGCCTTCACAGAATTTCCATATGCACCTTGTGAGAAAATTGGACTGTTAGTTGCTAATATAAAATTAAAAACAAGTATGAATGACTATCTTTGTTTAATTCCATGACCTTCTGTCAACAGAAGTTATTTTTGCTACTGATGTGGTTATGGAGGTGTTGCATTACACATCAAATTTATATCAAAAGTTGTTGAAAAACCACAGAGACTAGCATCTTGACAGACCCGTCATTACTTAACCTAGTATGGTGAGGCACAGATGACAATACTAAGTGTCCAATCTGCAAAAAAAAAAGCAAATGCTAGTGAGTGTACAGCTTAAGAAAAATACATGTCAAGACAGTCTCGTTCAATACATTTCGCAATCACAAGAAAGGAGGCTGAGTTTTGTCAAGCTTCTACAATTGATATTTTTCCCAAGAGGAGGCCAACGCTATTAACTTAACCTGATGAGGGTGAGACAGGAGTCATAGAGCTGTACATTCTGGATCTGAGGGATCCTTCATTTTAGTCATTAAAACAAGGGCATCGCACAACATAAGAACATAAGAACATAAGAAATTGGAGCAGGAGTAGGCCAATCGGCCCCTCGAGCCTGCTCCGCCATTCAATAAGATCATGGCTGATCTGATCCCAACCACAAATCTAAAGAACACAAGAAGTCGGAGCAGGACCCGGCCACATAGCCCCTGGGCCCTCTCCGCCACCCACAGGGCATTGACCGATCCGAACTCAGCTTCATGTCCAATTTCCTGCCCGCTCCCCATAACCCCTAATTCCCTTTACTTCTAGGAAACTGTCTATTTCTGTTTTAAATTTATCTAATGATGTAGCTTCCACAGCTTCCTGGGGCAGCATATTCCAGAGACCTACCACCCTCTGAGTGAAGAAGTTTCTCCTCATCTCAGTTTTGAAAGAGCAGCCCCTTATTCTAAGATTATGCCCCCTAGTTCTAGTTTCACCCATCTTTGGGAACATCCTTACTGCATCCACCCGATCAAGACCTTCACAATCTTATATGTTTCAATAAGATCGCCTCTCATTCTTCTGAACTCCAATGAGTAGAGTCCCAATCTACTCAACCTCTCCTCATATGTCCGCCCCCTCATCCCCGGGATTAACCGAGTGAACCTTCTTTGTACTGCCTCGAGAGCAAGTATGTCTTTTCTTAAGTATGGAGACCAAAACTGTATGCAGTATTCCAGGTGCGGTCTCACCAATACCTTATATAACTGCAGCAATACCTCCTTGTTTTTATATTCTATCCCCCTAGCAATAAAAGCCAACATTCCGTTGGCTTTCTTGATCACCTGCTGCACCTGCATACCAACTTTTTGATTTTCTTGCACTAGGACCCCCAGATCCCTTTGTACTGCAGTACTTTCCAGTCTCTCGCCAATAAGAAAATAACTTGCTCTCTGATTTTTCCTGCCAAAGTGCATAACCTCACATTTTCCAATATTATATTGCATCTGCCAAATCTCCGCCCACTCACCCAGCCTGTCTATATCCCCTTGCAGGTTTTTTATGTCCTCCTCACTCTCTACTTTCCCTCCCATCTTTGTATCATCTGCAAATTTTGATATGTTGCACTCGGTCCCCTCCTCCAAATCGTTAATATAGATTGTAAAGAGTTGGGGACCCAGCACCGACCCCTGTGGAACACCACTGGTTACTGGTTGCCAGTCCGAAAATGAACCATTTATCCCAACTCTCTGCTTCCTGTTTGATAACCAATCCTCCACCCATGCCAGAATATTACCCCCAATCCCGTGATTTTTTATCTTAAGTAATAATCTTTTATGTGGCACCTTGTCGAATGCCTTCTGGAAGTCTAAATACACTACGTCCACTGGTTCCCCTTTATCCACCCTATACGTTATATCCTCGAAGAACTCAAGCAAATTTGTCAGACATGACTTCCCCTTCATGAAGCCATGCTGACTTTGTCCTATTAAATTATGCTTATCTAAATGTTCCGTTACTGTCTCCTTAATAATAGACTCCAAAATTTTACCCACCACAGATGTTAAGCTAACTGGCCTATAATTTCCAGCCTTCTGCCTACTACCCTTTTTAAATAACGGTGTTACATTAGCAGTTTTCCAATCTGCCGGGACCTCTCCTGAGTCCAGGGAATTTTGGAAAACTATCACCAAAGCATCCACAATCCCTACTGCCACTTCCCTCAAGACCCTAGGATGGAAGCCATCAGGTCCAGGGGATTTATCCGCCTTGAGTCCCATTATTTTACTGAGTACCATCTCCTGAGTGATTTTAATCGTATTTAGCTCCTCCCCCCCTGAGAGTCCCCTGTTTGTCCAGTGTTGGGATATTCTTAGTGTCCTCTACTGTAAAGACTGAAACAAAATATTTGTTCAGCATTTTTGCCATCTCCATGTTTCCCACCATTAATTTCCCGGTCTCATCCTCTAAGGGACCTATGTTTGCCTTAGCCACCCTTTTTCTTTTTATATAACTATAGAAACTCTTGCTATCTGTTTTTATATTTTTTGCTAATTTCTTTTCATAATCTAACTTCCCTTTCTTAATCAATCCTTTAGTTACTTTTTGCTGTCTTTTGAATAATTCCCAATCTTCTATCCTCCCACTAAGTTTGGCTACCTTATATGTCCTTGTTTTTAGTCGGATACTATCCTTGATTTCTTTACTTAGCCACGGGTGGCTGTCATTTCTTTTACACCCTTTTTTCCTCAGTGGAATATATTTATTTTGAAAGTTGTAAAATAACTCCTTAAATGAACACCACTGCTCATGTACCGTCTTACCCTTTAATCTATTTTCCCAGTCCACTTTAATCAATTCCGCTCTCATACCATCATAGTCTCCTTTATTCAAGCTCAGTACGCTTGTTTGAGAATCAACCTTCTCACCCTCTAATTGGATATGGAATTCAACCATGTTGTGGTCGCTCGTTCCAAGGGGATCCTTAACTAGGACATTATTAATTAATCCTGACTCATTACACAGGACCAGGTCCAAGGTTGCCTGCCCCCTTGTAGGATCAGTTACATACTGCTCAAGAAATCCATCCCTGATGCACTCAATGAACTCGTCCTCAAGGCTGCTCTGCCCAATTTGATTTGTCCAGTTAATACGATAATTAAAATCCCCCATAATTATGGCTGTTCCCTTATTACATGCCCCGACTATCTCCTGATTAATACTTCTTCCAGCAGAGTTGCAACTATTAGGAGGCCTATATACTACGCCCACTAATGTTTTTTTTCCCTTATTATTCCTTATCTCCACCCAAACTGTTTCATTATCTTGATGCTTTGTCCCAATATCATTTCTCTGTATTACAGTGATTCCTTCCTTTATTAACATAGCCACCCCACCTCCCCTTCCTTCCTGCCTGTCCTTCCTGATTGTTAAATACCCTGGCATATTTAATTCCCAGTCGTTGTCACCCTGCAGCCATGTTTCTGTAATGGCCACAAGATCATACCCATACGTAGTTATTTGTGCCGTTAACTCGTCCATTTTATTACGAATGCTACGTGCATTCAGATAAAGAACTTTCAAATCTGTTTTGTGACGCTTAGTTCCTGCTTTTTCCTTTTTTAACACTTTACCTATTACTCCATACCTTCTGTCCCTTCCTGTTACGCTTTCCTCTCTCTCCCTGCTCAGGTTCCCAACCCCCTGCCACTTTAGTTTAAACCCTCCCCAACAGCACTAGCAAACACTCCTCCTAGGACAGCGGTCCCGGCCCTGCCCAGGTGCAGACCGTCCGGTTTGTACTGGTCCCACCTCCCCCAGAACCGTTTCCAGTGTCCCAGGAATTTGAATCCCTCCCCCTTGCACCATTCCTCTAGCCACGTATTCATTTGAAATATCCTCCTATTTCTACTCTGACTAGCACGTGGCACTGGCAGCAATCCTGAGATTACTACCTTTGAGGTCCTATTTTTTAATTTACCTCCTAACTCCCTATATTCTGCTTTTAGGACCTCATCCCCTTTTTTACCTATATCGTTGGTGCCTATGTGCACCACGACAGCTGGCTGTTCGCCCTCCCCCTCCAAAATGTTCTGTAGCCGCTCCGAGACATCCTTGATCCTTGCACCAGGGAGGCAACACACCATCCTGGAGTCTCGGTTGCGGCCGCAGAAACGCCTGTCTATTCCCCTTACAATTGAGTCCCCTATCACTATAGCTCTGCCACTCTTTTTCCTCCCAGCCTGTGCAGCAGAGCTACCCGTGGTGCCAGGAAGTTGGCTGCTGCTGCCTTCCCCTGATAAGTCATCCCCCCCAACAGCATCCAAAGTGGCATATCTGTTTGAGAAGGGGATGGACACAGGGGACCCCTGCACTACCTGCCTGCATCTCTTACTCTTCCTGGTGGTCACCCATTCACTTCCTGCCTGTATACCCTTTACCTGCGGTGTGACCAACTCGCTAAACGTGCTATCCACGAGTTTCTCTGCATCGCGGATGCTCCACAGTGAGTCCACCCGCAGCTCCAGCTCCGAGATACGATCGGTCAGTAGCTGCAGGTGGACACACTTCCCGCACACATGGTCGGCAGGGACACTGGTAGTGTCCATGACTTCCCACATCTTGCAGGAGGAGCATATCACGGGTGCGAGGTCTGCTGCCATGACTTGCCTTAGCTGAGTTACCCCTTTTAAATTACGTTGAAATTAGAAAATGTTAACTATACTAGGGACCTAGGTTCACTAAAAAAAAACACTATCTGCTATAAAACCTGCAGATCTTCCCTTTCTTATTACTTTACTTACAGTAAAATGGTAGAAATACTCACCTGAACCTACTCACCAATCAGCTGCCTCCCCTGTGCCGCGTCACTTTCTGACTGGTGACGTCACCCCGAACTGCCGCTGGTCTCAGAGTCTCGCTCTCAGAGTAAGCTCTGGTCTCGCTCTCTCCGCGCTGTTTATATCCCCGCTCTGGTCTCGCTCTCTCCCGCCGCTCACCGCTCTCAGGTCCACTACCGCTCTGCAAGAAAAGCAAGGCAAAGCAGCACCTCCTTCCCCCACTTCACCTAACTCCCACACGTACCGAACTCTCAGCACACTGTGTAATATTCGCACACCGTCGCACAAGAACGCAGGAGGAGATGAAATGCGAAAAGGTCATTTGGCTTATTAAAGCCGTTTCTTCCCCAGACCATGTGGAATCTATACTTTTCATAGACTCCACCCTGCTCATTTATTCAACTGAAGAAAAGTTCTGCAAAACATTTATTCATCTCTCTATCCCTACTCTTCAATCCTGGCCTGCAGCACTTCGCAGATAATAGAACCAAATACCCCGATAGCCATCTCAGCACCAAATTCTTTGTGCCACGTGGAGTGTTTCTTAATTTATCCTAATCTCTAGACCCTCCAATCCTGTTCCCAAGCAAATATTTATCCAGCTCTTGTGCTTCACGGCTATTGAGTGCTCATGCTATTGCTGCAGGGATAGTGTAAAGTGAGGAGCATGTTATTTTTATTCCAGATAAAATCGATGCATGAATTGTAAGTTTTGGAATAAATTTTAAATTTGGAATATTAAATAACCCTACATGCCATCATTTATTTATTTCCGGTTAACAATCTCCAAAGTAAATAACATTTTTAGAGCAAGTAATATTCAGCTGCACTCAAATGAGCAATAAACCCTTCACTTCACCAACTGAATGGTGGCGAAAGATGAAAATATTTTGGAAGATTGATTTGCTGAGAGCAAGGTTGCAGGTACTATGGTTTTATATATAAGGTAGGTACTGCATAGAGTGATCAGGGCCACAGAGATCTCCTGGACTAGCGTCGATTGGTTAAGGGGGTTGGAGAGGAATTTGCCAGATTTTATTTTTCCCAAATTGGCTTGGGTTTTTATCTGGTTTTTCGCCTCTCCCAGGAGATCACGTGGTTTCGGATGGAGTGTGGAGTATATATATCGTGATACACAAAGTATCACAACTGTGTGGGAGAGGCTGGATGGACCAGATGGTCTTTTCCTGTCTGGCATTGTTCGTATGTTTGTATATTTACATTAAATCGTTGTGCAGCGACAAGTTTAGTGTCTTAATGATCAGATCACGGGAGACTGAATCAATGCACTTCAGTCATTGCATTATTTAGCTTCCTCAGGATTGAAAAATTTGTCAGTGTTTGTTGACCATAATGAGTGCTTGCATTAACATGGTGTCAACAAATCATGGAGACTTGTCTTTCAGTTGGAGGTTGTTCAGCAGTAAGTATCAGTCTTCAGGTTTCCTGGCTTCATTATTCACTGTTTTGCAAAATTAAGAACAGGCTCCATTTATCGACAGAACTGTTACATTGAAAAATAAGTCAATGAGACAGCAGAAACATGTAAATGGCTAGAATAACGATTTATCTTATTTTGCCGACTTTTCAAGCTAATGGATGAAGAAACCAACATTATGGACTTCATGCAAATGAGTTTAATGAAGCTTGTTCTGCTCCTCAGACTACATTTCTGGCAGCGCTATGCAGATAGCACCTTCTTACAAAGCACTTGCCAATCTGTGGAAGCTTTTGTTTCTGTCGATTTGTTGTTTGGGGAATCCTTAGGTAATCGTTCTGTCAAATGTGGGAAAATATGTTCTCATCCTTGGGTTCCAACCCTCCATGGCCTCGCGCCTCCCCCCCCCCCTCCCCCCAAAAAAAACCTATCTCTGTAACCTTCTCCAGCCCTACAACCCTCTGAGATCTCTGCATTCCTTCAATTCTGGCCTCTTGCACATTACTG
The DNA here is from genome assembly GCF_035084215.1 of Heptranchias perlo. NCBI lineage: Eukaryota > Metazoa > Chordata > Chondrichthyes > Hexanchiformes > Hexanchidae > Heptranchias > Heptranchias perlo. Next base: position 57,514,632 of record NC_090339.1, on the reverse strand, counting down.
ATTTTCATCACTCCACCATTGGCAGCTGTGCCTTCAGCTGCCTAGTGCCTAAGGTCTGAAATTCCCTCCCGAAACCTCTCCGCCTCTTTAACTCTCTCCCCTTCTTTATTTACTCCTTAAAACCTATCTCTTTGACCAAGCTTTTGGTAGCATTTCCTAATATCTCTTCATGTGGCTCTGTGTCAAATTTTGTTTGTTGATTGCTCCTGTGATGTGCCTTGGAACATTTTTACGACGTTAAAAGCGCTATATAAATGCAAGTTGTTGTTGTTATAGGACCCTGAATATCAAATTCAGGAGCAATTGGGTGGAGCTTGCGCTCCACCTAGTCGCACCAAATTTTGAGCGACCTAACCAATGCTCCTTAAAGGGACCATGGCGGCTGCTCAAGAATTTTGCAGTTTGATATTTTTGTGGGCGCAGGAGTGCTCCTCCTAGGCCCACAAAGAAACTCCGGCCTGCTGCCGGCACTTTTAAGGCCACCCCTGGATTGCTACCACCCCCACCACCCCCTTCCCCACCCCCCCTCCTCCCCCCCTCCTCCCCCCAACCCTGACCTGACCTGTTGCCCGACTCCACTTGAGGGTCAATGGGCATCCCGCCCTACCCGGCATGGGAAATATTAATATCCTGTTGGTATAAGATTAAGGGTGCTTTTCAAATGGAACAAAGCAGGGCTTTGCTCTGCAACCGATTGCACACTACCTGGTCAGGGGACGCTGAATGTGGACAGGGTCTTGGAGAGTGATGGACTGTCTCATTTCAGGAATAACATTCCTCGCCTTGAAAGGGACAAAAAGAAAATCTATCGACCTACTGAAAAGGATTACAATCGACGTCAGCATCACTTTGATTCCCTCCCGCTGTGTATTTCTTAATTTTAAATGACGAGAGTTGATGTCGTCAATGAGAGAGTGCAGCGCAAGTATGAGGAAGCTACGTGGTCTGAGGAAATACGAAGAAAGACTCGGAAAAATTGGGGCTTTTTTCACTAGACCAACGCAGATTACAGGGCGATATGATAGAAATGTTGAAAATTATTAATGGATGGGACAGGGTAGATGGAACGAGACTGTTTCCAGTAATCAAGGGGTTCAGAGTGAGGGACCAAAGATACAAGATTAAACATAACAGATTTAGGGCAGAGGACAACAGAAACTTTTTCTCACACACAAAGTTGTGAGGCTGTGGAATTCACTTCCAGGGTTGAGGCAGAAACGACATCAGCATTCAAGATTAGATTGGATAGGTGGATAAAGCAAAAGGGATAAGGAGACATGGGAACAAGGTGGGTGAATGTGATTTAGAATTATTTGCTCAAGTGGAGGATAAAGAATGGCACAGACTAGTTTGGCCAAATAGCTTGTTTCCATGTAGTAACTTCTATGTATTTCTACCAAGGATGGCTTAGAGATGTTACCAAGCCCAACAATATGAGGGAACTGAATTAACATGTACACAGCTATTGACCCCCTAGGGTACTGTTAGTACGATTCAATGAGTGCTCCAAGTCAATTCTGCTGATGATGTTACTGAATGCATCATCAGGAATAAAAAAAAAATCAGCGGTATCAAGTTGATCAAAAATATCAGTAACCGTTTCATTTTTAAATGAATGTTATTTTTCCATTTAAAATGTTTTTCAGGTTATAGTACGACAGGGGCTACATGCCACATTACAGATTGCAGATACATGCATTGAGTGCTTTATCTAGTTATGCAGTTCTGCACAATTGAATGGGATTGTTTGATGGAGAATGTCTTTTTTATAAGAAAAAGCTACTCAAACCTTTTACCCATGCTGAGTTTTATTTTGTCTTTTCTGACCGTCGTGCTCAGAATTTTTTTTTAATCCACAGATCTTTTATCTTCTTGAGAAAATTCAACCATCCCAAGAGGACCTGCTGAGTATAACTAACCCTCGGGCAACATGCGTTACTCTGGGGTCATTGTTTTTGTTCCGTTACCAGCCTTTAAATCTATGTAGAAATGTGAATATGCTGCCAGGGATCTCTATTGAATTTGTATATGTATTATTAATTCTGACTTTTTTTAACATCTAAATACAAGTTAATAGCCAAATAAATTCCTCCCTGTTGGTTGATGCCTTTGTCTGCTGCACCCAGCTTACCTTTTTATGGCAGCTGTGTGCCTTTAGTGTCACCTGCTACTGTGTCCAGGTTTACAGACTCCATTAAATATCCACTGACTGCTCTTAAAGAAATGGCTTACACCTTAGAAACATATACCTTTCTTGCTTTGACCGATTTGATTAAAGCTATTCGTTTAAACAGGATTAAGAACCTGCACTTGGAAATTGATACCGCAAGGCAGTGAGGATGTAAACGAAAGGGAAAAAGTTCACTTAACTAACAAAATCTGACCCCTGAGATTATAGTACTACATTTGTTTTGTCAGAATGTACACTGGCCACAATTGCAACTTGCCTTGATTATCCTCTAATCATTAATCCTTCATTGTGGACATCCTTAATAATCTGGACCATCGATGCCCATACTGGGAATTGAAAATATTTTTTGTTAGTTTATGCCCCTTTTTAAAAAAAAAGTGGGGGGGTTAAGTATAAATGTGTTCCTCTACTGATGACACTGGGGCCACCCATGTCATCTCAATAGATCAATTATAAAACCAATTAAATAATTTTATTATCAGTATATTGTGCACTCCAGTCCCTGCAGTGCCCACCAGTCGTGGAAAGCCTCGAGTGCATGGGCAGACACTGCATGCTCCTTCTCCAGGGCCACCCAGGCACGGAGAATGCTGCAGAAGAGAGACAGACAGTCGGAGCGACCGCCTCCACAGGCCGCATCTAGCCTGGACCTGTAAATGGTCACCTGGGCCAGGCCCAGGAGCAGCGCCAGGAGGAGATCGTCTGACTTGCCCACCGCCCCCCTCCTCGCTGGGTGGACAAAGATCAGGAGCGTGGGACTGAAGTGCAGCCAGAACTTGAGAAGCAGTCCCTTCAAATAGTGAAACGGGGGCTGCACCCTCTCACACTCAGTATAAACATGGAACGTGGACTCGTCCAGGCCGCAAAAATTATAGACCGCCTGGGAGTCCATCCACACTGTGAATTGGTGTCTGGTAAAATAGTTTGCAAACCTGAATGATACCATCTGATGAAGTTCAAAACATATATTTTTTATTTCCCTTAAATAAAGCTAGCTAAGGTCCCTTTGGTTAAGGCACTGTTTAGTTGAGCCAAATAGAGCAGCAAGGCCCCAGATTCAATCTCCTGTCTACGCTCAGTTAACTGCTCTCAACCGGGCAACAAATGAGTTGGTACAATTGTCCTGTGGAACAGGGGATTGGAAAATAGTCCTAGATTCCTCATCATTGTCCAGTGACCCTTGCTGGAAAGTAAATATTAGGTGAGGACAAAGTCAGGTTCAGCTGAGAAGCCCCTCGTCTGTCATGCAGTTGAATAGTCAGTCAACATTACCTGTCTAGGTTTACGCATGAAGAACGTTCACTTCAAGGAGATAGTGATGCCTGTGACACCGCACTTCAGCAAGAGGCCAACCCTTTCAGGAAACTGAGAGAGACAATTGGTGAAGAAAATTGGTCCCTAATGACAATTATAAGGTTCTCAAGCTTCTCTGTCACAGTTTATAATGTCATTTGAACCCTTCATTCAGATTGTGTTGTAATTACGACCAGTTGCCTGCCCACTGTTATTTATGTAATATTCATCTTTTTGTACTTTAATCATTAATTGTGGAAATAACTGGCAAAACATTCCTGAGAACTATGTGCTGTAAGAAGAGTGATTTCAGTGCAAAAAGGTTGCAAACATTGTAACGTAACCAGCAGAATGTATTTCAGCTATTCACTTTTGTGTATGTCTTGGGTTTTATCAAAAAAGATCAAGTCCAAACATATGTGGGTTATTTAGTCCGATGCAAAATATCTCCAGGCAGTTTTGTATTTTGGTTCTTTATTTAATCGAGGTGTTCAAAATCATTAAGGGTTTTGATTGAGTAAATAAGGAGAAACTGTTTCCAGTGGCAGAAGGGTTGGTAACCAGAGGACACAGATTTAAGGTAATTGGCAAAAGAACCAGAGACGAGATGAGGCGAAATTTTTTTACGCACTGAGTTGTTATGATCTGGAATGCACTGCCTGAAAGGGTGGTGGAAGCAGATTCAAAAGTAACTTTCAAAAGGAAATTGGATAAATACTTGAAGGGGGAAAAATTTGCAGGTCTATGGGGAAAGGGCAGGGGAGTGGGACTAATTGGATAGCTCTTTCAAAGAGCCGGCAGAGGCACAATGGGCCAAATGGCTTCCTTCTGTGCTGTATCATTCGATGATTCATTCTATAATTCTTCCCTGGTAACCAAGACAAAAGCATGCTTTCGAACATACAACTGATGTGAAACCAACCTTCAAATCAAAATACTCTATCTAAATTAATGTGAAATAAATAATAGATGTTCTCTTTCTTAGGCATGGGGGAACTTTGCTTTCATCACAAATGTTGCTTTAGGATAAATTGAGTTTATACAGAAAAGGCAGTAACTTTTTTTCTAGTTAGTAAAAATAACGCAAGAAAAGAAATGAGTTAAAATCATCTTCACTTCAAAGTTATTTCTAATTATAACTGATTGTCTTCAAATTGTCAGTTTGTTTTTGTTTGTGGTTTCCTTATTTGTTTCACTAGCATGGATATCTTGTGTTTTGCTGTTACATATCTTGGTAAAAGCGCAAGGATTTTATTTTACAGCGTATTATAAACCAATGGAAGATTTATATTTTTTTATTAAGATGCATGTTCTTTTGAAAACCACAATTATATTTTGCAGCAAAATACTCAGGGTGCAGGTGTGCATCTTGGAACACACCTATCAGTTTCATGCAAAGTTGTACAATCACATTTATAATAGTAAAACTCCATAGCAGTGAGGCAAAATTGAGGATGGGCAAGATACAAATGTTAATGGTGGTGTTCAAACAGAAAAGCTTAGAAATAAAAAAAAAATCTACATGAAAAACTTGCTTTCAGGATTTCAATATCTGAATAAACAGCTCAAGCAACACTTTTACACTACATTAGGACATTGGAACCCCATCGATTTGTTGCCTTGCTCTATCTTGCAAACCATTTGTTCTCTATCAAATATACATTGCTTTTTCTTCCCCAAACTATTACTTTGTGAATAATTTAATATATTTTTGCAACAGTTTTAAAGTGGATGGGTATAACTTTTTGGAAGTTTGTGCTGATGCTAAGGGATGCCCTTTTGAGAGAGGGCAAATGAACAATGGAGCTAGGTCCAGGAGCAGGATCAACTCATTTGGTGCATGGTCACACACAACTATGACTGAGGGATTCTAAAATGTGATAGATTTCCACTGATTTATGCTCATTAAACTTCTACTTGAATTTTGTGATTACAATTTAGTGCCTTCTGAACTACTGTTTTAGTTTAATAGCACACTGCAGAACATGTGTTATCTTTGATTTAGCTGGAGAAATTATGAACTGCGTAATAGAGGTTATTGGAACAGATGTGAGTAAATTGATCTGAGGTTTAACTTTTGCTTGTGATTTGAAGAGAACCAGTCAAAAAGTTAATTGAACTTTAAGGTTCTGGCCCCATCCCATCTCGGGACCCCATTGCCTAGCTATAAAAGTTGAGAAAGTTGATCTTGTTTGACTTGAAAAAGACAAGATTTTGAGATGATCTTACTAAAGTTTTCTAGATTCTGATTGGATTGGCAAAATTGATCCAAGTTGTCCACCACAATGAAGGGGACAAATATCCGGGGTTTTGAGTTTGAAAATTCAGAAGTTATGAGCAAGAAGGAAAACCAAGTTTTAAAAAAAAAATTCAGCTGCGTAATAGAGCTAAGTCAAATGACCTTTTCCCTATTCCAGCAAATTCTTATGGAAAAAAAAAACAAGACGTGCCTAAATACAAAATTCCTGCTAACTCAAGTCTGTACTCCTGTTAATTTAATACATCCTTAACCTAGCTTTGAACTCCTAGCTCTTTCCCTCCTCCCCTTCCCATCTGTTCCCCAAATTAGTTCAGGCTATAGTGTAGTCAAATGCAGATCCTGTGGGCACAGCTTCCTTATGTAGATGCTCCAGGTCCTTGATGACGTACCTTTTATTTCAAGTGGATGCTTCGATCCCTGGTGAACATTGACAGCTTCTACAAATAAAAGCTTAGGGCACTGGAAGATGCTGATTGCTTCCCCAGAGTGACCCTCCAGGCTTTGCGTGAGGCTGATTGCTTCCCGAGACGTACACTGCAAACCCCAGATGGTGTTTCTCCAAACAGATGCTTCTGGTCCTGGGCAGCATTGACTATCTCCCTGGAAGGATGGTTCAGTGCTAACCTAATTAGGATGGCTGCACTCCACCTACCATTTGCTTTACAGGAATAAATCAGCAATAATAAAATAATTTAGTTTTGCAAAATAAGTAAAATGATGAAGGATTTGATTGCTTTTCTTGACAATTTTTGGGAGAGAGTCATAGCTAAACTGTTGATTGTAAATGTTTTTTTTTCTCCACTAGTCAAGCTGAGCAAAATCAACTTCACTCATGTCCCTTTGCTCCATGACAGCGCTGATTTCAACATTGGATTGATTTGACAGCCGCCATGGAAAACTATTTTCATTATGACCTTTTAAGAACTACAGCAGCAATAGGCATTTTTAATTTGAAATCTTTTAATTGACCCAGAGAGTGGTGTTATGAAAAAATGTCCTGTAGTTTGATAGATTTACGTTTGGTAAACGTTGGGTTTAGAGGGAGACTTTTTTTGTCTTTAGGATTGAAATGTACATGTATCTTGACTCTGAGAAAAGATTGTTTCAATTTTAAAAACTTTGAGCAAAAATGGGATGCTTATATTGCACGTTATCCTAGAAGTAGATATAAATATTTTAAAAATCAGGTAGGATTAAGAAAAAGCGGTATATTCTATAGGTATGCCAAAACTAATTTCTTTAATACCAACTGGGAAGGATTGTCAGTAAGTTCCACTACTGCTGAGACGTTGTTGTGAACAGCACCTTTTTTATTGGTAATCAGAGCTACCCAGGTAATCACTGTTGAAACAGAGACATTGAGCAGTATAATGTCTGTAAGAAACACTTACAAACTGCCAGCTGGTGGGGTAACTCTCCACTAATCACTCTCAAATACAAGCAATGTCATTGCACCATCTAAAATGTGTTCAGGTGGGAGAAAAGAAAGTCTTCAGTTAAGAGTGCTTTGGCACACAAGGATGCTAAAAAGCTCTTCTATAGTTCAGAACCTACTCAACTAACCAGACTTCAATTGCAGGGGTCGAAAACCTGGGTTCCTCTTAGATTCCAGAATGTCCTATCCCATCCGCTGATCCAATTATTTCAACACTTAAGTTTCATTTTTTTAAACAGTGTTTCACTTGGTGGAACTGCGTGATTCATGTGTTTATTTTTGTGTGGCTGTTAATTTAGTTAATTTAGAAATGGTGAGTTTATTTTTACTTTGTAAATATAAGACATGTCAAAATCCCACGTCATAAACCTTTTATCATTGTCCTTGAGTAGACTTGAAATATGAATGATTGATTGATTGGTTTATTACTCTCACTAAAATCCACGTTGTTGAAGTGAATTCCCTGCTATGCTGTGGCAATATTAGTCTAATTAGGCTACTTTGACATCTGTGTTGAACATAATACTTGGAATAAAATATAATTAATAAAGTTCCTATATTACACAAGATGCGTGCAGCATCTATTTTAATATTAACCTGGATGTTTCATATCGTAAAAGTGACAAAATATTTTTTCTCCAATGCCAAAGTGTGAGGGCAGAAAATTCAATAAAGTATTATTTAAATCTGCAAGAGCTCATAATTACTAAGATCACTGTTGAGCACTGCAAACATTTCATTACCTGAAGTCAATTAAAATAAAACATTATTAGATATATTAATGTTTTCAGTTCGGATCATGGTTTGCTATGTTATGTCACAGTTACCAAGCTGGAGTGTAGACAAAACAGAAACAGTGGGCCCGATATTAGGAGGGAGGCGGGTTGCCAGCGGGGGGTCGACTGGGCGCGCGGGTAACCCGCCCAGTAAAATTGGTGGGTGCCCCACACGATCGTAAGTAAATTGAAGCCACTTCTGGGTTTCGCGCTGGAAAGCTGCGCAGCAGGCGGACTGCGCACCTGCATCATAGGCTGTCAGCTGGAGGAGCCCTATTTAAAGGGGCAGTCCTCCACTGACTGACGCTGCAGAAAGGAGCTAAAATTACAGCATGGAGCAGCCCAGGGGGAAGGCTGCTCCCAGGTTTAATGATGCCTCACTCCAGGTCCTACTGGATGGGGTGAGGAGGAGGGGGAGGACAGAGATTTTCCCCGCCCCCCCCACGGCGGGCAGGAGGAAGTGGCCTGCCTCTGCCACCAAGAAGGCCTGGCTCAAGGTGGCAGAGGAGGTCACCAGCACCACCAACATATCACGCATCTGCATACAGTGCAGGAGGCGCTTCAATGACCTAAGTTGGTCAGCCGAAGAGAGCACACTTACTCATTCCCCTACACTCCGTCTGCCACATCACTGCCCCCACCCCACATCTCCTTCTGCACTGCCAACACTACTCTATCACATCACTCCTCACACCCACTCAAAGCTCATCCTCATCTTACCTGCACTTACTCACCTCGCCAGTACTCATCCCGCCACTACCACTCAACCCAATCCTCATACAATCTCATGGCTCTATCTCATACTCACCCTGTCATGCATCTCTTTCACGGCCAGCCTCACTCAACCTGCCATTACCTGTGCTGCAGCCACAGGGCATGCATCACATATGGGTAGTAGGAAGCGTAAGGCAAAGTGTCGTGAGCATGAAGGGGATGCACAAGGGTGTTTGAGGGTTTGTCATGGTTTTTACTTATATTCGATTTCTGATCAACTCACATTACATATTATATTGTCACCACTACTGCCACGTCTTGGCCATTCTTGACTGGCTTGTGCAACAATGCCCTTTCATGAGGTTCTCCATGAACACCCTTGATGCCACCCATTGTGTCACCCTCCAGTGGGTGTATGTGTAGTTGCACGACTACTTTGTGCAGGTGCCTGTTGCACAGCACTGTGTTGTGTAGCTCCATGTGGCGGAGGTGGAAGGCGTGCCTGGCGAGGCTGGTGATGTTGCTCATCCTCCAATGGAGTGATGAATGCAGCAATGGAACCCCCCCCACCATCCTGATGGTGTGAATGTGAGGGGGTCTGCAAAGTAGGTAAATGTGTTTGGACAGCAGAGTTTAGGGTTTGATTTAATAATTTGGAGTGTGGAGACAACAGTGTGGCAGGCAAAACTTTGTCTGAGGTGACAGAGTGCCCTGCTGCAATGAATGAGGGTTTACCACCTGTTAAATGGACCTCTGCAGCTGCCACTGGCTGCTGGCTGCAACACGTCTGTTTAAACAGGGAGTGTTTCTCCCAGCATGGGAAACACGCTCTGGGTAGTCCAAAATCTCAATCCTCCTAAAATCTCCAACTAATGATGTCTTTAAACGACCTCAAGTACCCAGATAATGATCTTAAGTGGAATCCCGCCGGCTTTGATTGCCGGTCAGAGTCCCACATGCGAATCGGTGCGCGTGCAGCCCTCACGTCATTGGGGAACCCGGAAGTGGGAGCTGGGCTCCTGACCCGCTCCGGGAATCCCCAATTTTAGGAGCCCCCCTCCCGCCATGAACGCACCCGCTCGGCCATCCGAAAATTGACCCCAGTGCCTCTTCAAAGATATGGTGAAGGAAAGATAATCTGGTAAAACAGCATGTCAAAAAGAGAAAGTAATTTTCATCCTGGGCAGTTAACAACTGCATTTTTATTATGTTTCGGATATTTTTGTCTCATTTTTCAGAGGAAATATAATACAGTAGGGCTGTAAATTGGTCTTAAAGGCCATCAAAACTGACCAATTAGTTAGTCCTAAAAATATGGCATATACACAGCGAGTGGTTAGGATCTGGAATGCACTAACGAGGGGGTGATGGAGGCAGATTCAATCATGGCCTTCAAAAGGGAACTGGATAAGTACTTGAAAGGAAAAAATTTGCAGGGCTACAGGGATAGGACGGGGGAGTGGGACTCGCTGGATTGCTCTTGCATGGAGCCGGCGCGGACTCGATGGGCCGAATGGCCTCCTTCCGTGCTGTAAACTTTCTATGATTCTATGATATTATAGTCTCTAGATTAATATAATACGATCTGAAATTTGTTGTAACTTTGTTTTCCGAGGATTGTTTTGGAATTTGGGTGCCAGAGTCACCTCTTCCTGTGCTAATTTACAGAACAGTTCGCTAGTGTATCATCCAGAAGTTACCATCAGGTGTTCGTTAACAAAACATTAAAACCACCTCCAGTGCTTGGGTTTATTAATAGCTCTTCAAAATTCCATCTGACTCCTACACCGAACCTCATTTGTTTTGCAACGTGTGACAACCAAACTTGGGAACCATCATTTAACCTTTCCTCCGGTATCTGAGCATCATCTTCACTGTAAGTAGCCCTGTTTTAGGGAGAAAAATAGCTAAGTAATGCATGTTACGCAGGATTGCAATGCAAGTTCTACAGCAATCACCAGCAAGGCATTGCTATCTTCACCTTGTCATCCAGCAAAGCGGGAGATGCATATTAACAAATATTAACAAATATTCAATGTGGATCAGCCCATAGATTTTAATAGCCAACAGCATAGTTGTTTACCTAGCCCAGAATAATTGTCTACAGCGATAATGGGGGTAATTTTAACTCTGAAGAACGGATGGGCTGGGGGCAGGCGGGTCGTCAAAATTGTCGATTTTAGCAGCGGGACCGCAACCCGGCTCCAACGTGTCCACTTCCGGGTTTAACCCAGGCGCGCATTCAAAACCCGCTTAAAGCCAGCGGGCGGATTGTTAAAGGGGCATTGTACCTCATTGAAATAGTTGTGGTACTTCAATTTTTTGTTGGTTCTAATTCTGAAACTAATTTAGCTTCACCTGCACGGGTTTCCCGGGACTTGTGAATCTCGTCCGTTGAGAGGAGGCGAGAAGGTTCGCATCCATGAGGTAAGTGCCTTTACTGCACTGCTTGTGGGCCAGGAGGAGCAGGAATGATCTCTCCAAGGCCAACAAGCTCACCTCCCACGATTGGACCCTCCCGATCGTCTGACCACCGCCCCCCCCCACCCAATGTCAGAACTTCTCCCCACCGTGATGGCCGAGACCCCCCCCCTCCCTACATCTGACTCTTTTGATGACTCGATCACCCCCCGGCCCCTGATCTTCCCCATGAACCCCCCACCCCCCCGCCCCCCCAAGTCCCCACCTCCAACACCCCCCTCCCAATGTCCTCCACGGCATCAGACCCGACCCACCCCTTCATGTCCTCCTTGGTGCAGAATCTCTCCTCCGCACCCCCCACCCCTTCCCTTCTCCCCGATTCCCGGCTCCTTTCCTGGATGTTGTTCGGGAAACCTGGAAGCAAAAGTAATCACTTTCAATTGAGTCGCGATTGTAGATTCCAACACTCAACTCACTTCCGGGTTCCCCCGTGGACATATACCCACCCGCTCAGTCCCGGCTCCAGGACAAACCATGCCCAGTGCATCTGGAGCACACCATATGGATGTCCTGGTCCTTACTATGACACCAAGGCCTCCTATGTGTTTCCTTTGGAGAAACAGGAATAATTAGTTGGAGTAACCTATTTTCCCTTTTTGTCTGGTTGGAAAATACTCTGTAAACTGTCTTAAGATTTGAGTGTAATTAAAAATTATATGGCTCATGTAATCAATCTATAATCCTCACTAACCATTACTGCATAATCAGTAAAATTAGTTTTAATATTGCAGACAAAATAACATAGAAATAGTTCAACAATAGTAATTGATATTAATTGGATGCCAAAATGGGAGGACTAAAGATTGTTCTGCATGAATGAATTTACATCGGCCGATTGAACTTTCTCATTCATAATTATCTTGTGAATTATTATGAGAAATAAATGTAGTGGTTTGAAAATGTTCATATGCTTCTGTCAATAACACATCACACTCTCTTCAGTTCTATGAAGAAATAGTGGGCTATAAATTGGGCCACGTAGCACCTGTTTTTGTAGGTGCTATGCAGCCTCCTAAGGTCCCAAAATGGTGTCCGGAATGCACACGCTACCAGCGTGACGTTTGCCGGACGCCATCTTGGTAAAGGCATTTGCGCACACGCATATAACGAAAGCTGGCAGCATGTAAAGTAAGGAGAATATGCGTTAGAACAGTGTGCAACGCTGATTTAAAGGGATGGATACGATTTTGGAACTCAACGCGCTGTCTTAACCTCGCACAGCTGAACAGGTCGGAAATGGCCTGGAGGAACCCCACCAGCACTATTTAAAGGGATCTTGCAGGTGTTGCAGTTTAGTTGCTGGATTATTGCTTCTGGCTGCTGGTACAATGGACGTGTTTGTCGAAGTTTCCTATACTCCGAGAGAGTTGCAATAATATAGAGCGAGTGGTCTAGCAGGTCCTGCATTACTGTTGGTGACATTTAAAACAGTGCGCTGAACAAAATTTCTGGCAACCATGGGTGGTCTGCTAGGGCTCCCGCTGGGCATTGAACACATCTTGGAGCATGCAGTGAGGCCACGCGGAGCAGGTCAAGCTGTGAGGAGAGGGAGGAGGAGGAAGAGGGGGCACAGGGCAATGAGCAGGAGGCCCTACCCAATGAGGGCCTTCAGGGACCAATTCTCTTACCTCAACCTGAGCAAAGATCAGTGCATCCGACGGCTGCAGTTCACAAAAGAGGTCGTGATGGAGATATGTCAACTGCTGCAGCCACAACTGAAACCTCCGAGCAGGGCAAGGGCAGCATTGCCTGTGGCTGTGAAGGTAACCGTGGCGCTGAACATTTACTGCTCTGGATCCTTTCAAGCCGTTGCTGGCGATATGTGTAACATCTCGCAGTTTGCAGCGCACTGCTGCATTAGGGAGGTCACTGAGGCTCTGTACGAGCTGCGCAACAGATTCATAACGTTCCCTCTTGACAGAGAGCAGCAGAATGAATGAGTACGAGGGTGTGCTCACATTGCAGGCTTCCCCATGGCGTAGGATGCCATTGATGGACACATTTACCATGCATTCTCCACATCTCAAGCCGGCCATCTTCACGAACAGAAAGGGGTTCCACTCCCTCAATGTGCAGCTGGTGTGCGGCCACATGCAGCGCATCATTGCAGGTCAATGCTCGCTATCCTGGCAGCAGTCATGACGCCTTCATGATGCGGCAGTCCAACGTCCCACCTATCTTTCAACCAACACGGCAAGTCAAAGGCTGGGTGACGAGGGCTGTCCCCTCATGAGCTGGCTCGTGACTCCGGCCAGGAATGCACGCACACCGACAGAGCAGGCCTGCATGGAGAGCCATGCAGCCAAAGGAAACGTCAGCGAGCACACCATAGGCATCTTAAAGCAATGCTTCCACTGCCTGGACCGTTCTGGTGGAGCCCTGCAGTACTCGGCTGAGTGGGTGTCAAAATTCATCATTGTATGCTGCGTACTGCACCACCTCGTCCTTATGAGAGGACAGGCCTAGCAACTGCCTATCCGGCAAGATCCTGAGCTAGAGGAAGAGGCGGAGGAGGAAGTAGAGGAAGAGGCAAGGAGTTAACAAAGTGCATGGGCCCTGTCTGCCAGTCTGTCCCCTGACTGACTCCTCCCAAGTCACCAACAATCCTAAACTCCTCACCTTTCCTCTCCCACATGACCACCCAATCGTGCTCCTTCTGATTATACATTGCTTCCTCCAACAGCTCATCGCATGAATAAAACCCGCCACTAACTGATTTCAAATAGAAATTTATAAACCAACACATGAAATCATGTATACAAAATTACACTATTCACCCTTGTGCATTCCCTTAGTGCATGTCATTCATGTGCCTTTTCCTATCCTAGTGCTCCTTCGAGGTGCATCCCCAATGGCTCGAGCATGGGTGGTGGAAGGATGCTGACCTTCAATGGAGGAGCGTGCAGATGGCCGTGGAGGACGACCTCGAGCAGCTGTGGGCTGGGAGGGCCCGGCTTCAGACTGCACCATCTCTGCATAGGCTGCAGCAATCTGGCCTGGCTGGCTCACAGGCAACAGCAAGGACACTGGTGGAGTGGCAGGGTTGGGAGCAGGAATGCTGTCATCCTGAGAGGATAGAAGGTCCGACTGCCATGGCGCCACTGCCACTCGCACAGGGCAACGCCTCAGCAATCCTGGTGATCTGCTGGAGAACAGATTACTGCACTGCTGTGACGTCCTGGAAGCCCCGTTCCACAGTGGAACCCAGAGCCATGGTAGCAGCAGTCTGAGCTCCAAATGAAGAATGCAGACCTTGGACGGCATCGGTTTGTCCTACAATGGAAGCTGAGACATCGGTCATCAGACATTGTATCATGGTGGGTTCCACAGGTGTGCTGATGGAGGTGACCACCCCTTTCATGTGAGGAAGGATGGGCTCCAAGCTCTGCGGATAGCACTATACCAAGATGGAGCTGGACTCCTCTATGCCCCTTGACATTGTGCGCAGGCTTTCAAGTGCACCAAGCATTTGGTTGTGTACGCCCATCAGCCTCCTTCTGCAGCCTGGCCTATTGAAATCATAATCCTCAGCAGCAGAACCAGTGTGCGATCTCGCCCTCCGGCGAGCTGGCACCTGTTGGAGACGTTCCCCCACCCCCTGTCCCCTGCACACTTGTGCCCGGTGTCTCGCCACGTGCAGATCCCTCCTCTAACCTGGTCTCTGAAGGACGAGTCATGTCCGTATCTGAGCTGGTGGATGCAAGTGTCAGATCAAGTGACGGTGTGGCTTCATTGTCACTGTCTTCATCCTCCTCATCCTCAGACGGTGCCGGCTCCAGTTCTTGGGTATCTGCAAAGACAAAGGGAGATGGATTGAGTTGTGGAGCGTGGAGAGGCACAAGTAAGACGTGGGTGCTGACGCCATCTGCAGCACGTGAGTCAGAAAAGATTATGGGATGAGGGATACGTGGGAAACAAGAAGGAGAATTAGGTAAGCAGAGACCCCCATCGTTGGGACCTCCAGCGCCGTCAGTGGCTATAGCTGCAGCAATGGCCCGCCCAGTGATCTTCAGCACTGTCCCCTCCATAGGGGCGAGGACATGAGGGCATGCCTGTCCTCCGTCCGTTCTTTCCTGCTGCTGGCTGTTATGTGCCACCTTCTCCTGCAAGAAAGAGGGAAGTGGGTCAGTGAGTGTCCTGCAAGATGTTTTAGGTGATGTGCCTGTCATGGTTGAATAGCTGCCAGTGTGTGTGACCTGTGAGCTGTGGGTGTGCAGATTGCAAGAGGTGTACCATGTGAGGTTGAGATGCAGCGTTGTGTACAGATGAGAAGCGTTTGTTGGTGGGTGGGTGACGGGGTAGGGGGGGGTCTCGTGTGTGGAGCAGTGGTGCAGTTGGTAGGATGTGCCACTTGACACTTGCGTTCATTCACCTTCACTCACCCTGCGGATATAGGATGGCCCTCTGTGAGTCCACCTCCTCCAGCAAGGCCTCCAATGAGTCATCGTAGTACCTCGGTGCACGCTCTCTTGCCGGTCCGGCCATTCCACTTGTCTTCCTCCACCGATTGCATTGACAATGCACCTCCCCTTTAAGAGGGTGCAGGCTGCCTTTAAGTGAGTCGTGCTGGCCACGCCCCGTATCAGGCCCCCTGCTGGTGCGGGCAGCCACTCAACAGCGCAGGTTGCACTGGCTGTACGAAGGAATCAGGAAAATGACCAGGCAGCATGAATCTCAATTAAGCGAATGGGCAAAAATTTGGCAGATGGAATATAATGTGGGAAAATGTGAAGTCATCCACTTTGGGAGGAAAAATAAAAAAGCAAAATGTTATTTGAATGGAGAAACACTACAAAATGCTGCGGTACAGAGGGATCTGGGTGTCCTCGTACATGAAACACAAAAAGTCAACATACAGGTGCAGCAGGTAATCCAGAAGGCAAACAGAATATTGGCCTTTATTTCTAGGGGGCTGGAGTATAAAAGCAGGGAAGTCATGCTACAACTGTACAGGGTGCTGGTGAGACCACACCTGGAGTACTGCGTACAGTTCTGATGCCCTTATTTAAGGAAGGACATACTTGCATTGGAGGCAGTTCAGAGAAGGTTCACTAGGTTGATTCCGGGTATGGAAGGGTTGTCATATGAGGAAAGATTGAACAGGTGGGTCTATACTCATTGGAGTTTAGAAGATTGAGGAGATCTTATTGAAACATACAAGATTCTGAAGGGACTCGATAGGGTAGATGCTGAGAGGATGTTACCCCTCATGGGGGAATCTAAAATTAGGGGGCATAGTCTCAGAATAAGGGGTCGCCCGTTTAAGATGGAAATGAGGAGGAATTTCTTCTCCCAGAGGGTCGTGAATCTTTGGAATTCTTTACCCCAAAAAGCTGTGGAGGCTGAGTCATTGAATACATTCAAGGCCGAGTTAGACAAATTTTTGATCAGCAAGGGAGTCAAAGGGTGGGAAAGTGGAGTTGTGGTAAAAAAAATTAGATCAGCCATGATCTCATTAAATGGCGGAGCAGGCTCAAGGGGCCGAATGGCCTACTCCTGCTCCTACCTCTTATGGTCTTATGGTCATCTGTTGCCTGCGTCTTAACCATCGGGCGCGGGTTAATCGCGCACCGCGACCCCAGTGCCCAGATTCGGGGATTATCGAATTTAACCCCCAGTGAATTTAGTTTCATTTACCAGTATTTGAAAGAGGATAGATTAAAAGGAAAAATAACCACATTCATAAATTGTGCCGCTTCTACTTTGCGAAAATACAATCTAAATTCTGCTACCATAATAGTGGAAAGTAATTGTAATTGGACCTAGGGAGTGATTCATACCAATTTCACACTCTTAAATCTCTGATATCTTTTGCAAAAGTACAATTTTGCAATCTTGAATTTCTTGAGCAAATCCAATTTTAAAAAAAAGTTAAAACAATCATTCTGCCATCATTTCATATTTTTAACAAATATTCAGAATGAAAACAATGCATGGTAGGAAAAGATTTGTCCATACGTGAAGGACGGTCTTACAATGGTGGACATCTCCATGTATGTACAAACATACGAATTAAGAGCAGGAGTAGGCCATTCGGCCCCTCGAGCCTGCTCGGCCATTTGATAAGATCATGGCTGATCTGATTGTGACCTCAACCCTACTTTCCTGTCTACCTACTATAACCTTTGACTCCCTTGTTAATCAGGAATCTATCTAACTCGGCCTTAAAAATATTCAATGATCCTTCCTCCACTGCTCTCTGGGGAAGGGAGTTCCACAGACTCTGGACCTTCTGAGAGAAAAAAATTCTCCTCCTCTCCTTAAATGGGAGACCCCTTATTTTTAAACTGTGGCCCCTAGTTCTAGTCTCTCCCACAAGGGGAAACATCCTCTCAGCATCTACCCTTTCTAGTCCCCTCAGGATCTTATATGTTTCAATAAGATCACCTCTCATTCTTCTAAACTCCAGTGTATACAGGCCCAACTTGTCCAACCTTTCCTCATAAGATAAGCCCTTCATCCCAGGAATCAGTCGAGTGAACCTTCTCTGAACTGCCTCCAAAGCAATTATGTCCTTTCTTAAATAAGGAGACCAAAACTGCACACAGTATTCTAGATGTGGTCTCACCAATGCCCTGTACAACTGTAGCAAAACATCTCTACTTTTATATTCCATTCCTCTTGCAATAATTGACAGCATTCCATTTGCCTTCCTAATCACTTGCTGTACCTGCAAACTAACTTTTTGTGATTCATGTACCAGGACACCCAGACCCCTCTGTACCTCAGAGTTCTGCAATCTCTCTCCATTTAAATAATATACTGCTTTGCTATTCCTCCTGCCAAAGTGGACAAGTTCACATTTTCCCACATTATACTCCATCTGCCAAATTTTTGCCCACTCACTTAACCTATCTATATCCCTTTGCAGACTGCTTACATCCTCTTGACATCTTACTTTCCTGGTGTATCTTATCCCGGACTGTGTCCAATACAATGAGATGGGGAGCACAGATAATGAGGGATTTAAGATGGAGGTCTTTCGTCAGACCGCAATTTTAACCCAACTCGCCCATCGGGGAACTGATGGGATCGGGTGCAGTGCTGGTTTTACACATTGACTTCAATGGAGAGTAAAATTGGGTGGGGTTTAAAACCACCTGCTCCCGTCAGTTTCCCGACAAGTGGGTTATGTTAAAATTACACCCTCCCACCACCCATAAACTTTCCTTTTCTACAGACGTTGATAAGCCTGCTTTGTATTTCCAACATTTTCTGTTCCTGTTTCAGATTATTAAGAAGAATTGGTCACATTTTCAGGTTTATATAATTTTAACTTCAATAATTGGAGCTTCTATTGCTCTCTAACCTGCTCTGCAGGATAACTCTGTACTTCAAACAGATGACTGCAGTCAGAGACTTGGGGACACAATAATGTTAAAATTTACTCCTGCATATTAATTTGCTAATGAGTTGAAGTGTAGCCCGAGGCTGGTCATTTAGAAGTAATGTGTGTTTAACCCCAACAGTGCGCGTTCCAGCTGGTCTAGTCATTCTTAAATCTGTTAATTAGACCAAACACAGCTCCAAGGCTGACGATCTCAAATTATAACTGGTAGTATTTAATAAATTTACTGTTGCAACCTGGATCAAACTGGTTTGGTAGAATATCTGTGCAGTTGTCTCTGGTGATATATTTTTGTTTTATGACCAATTAATGAGTTAAGAAAGTTGTCAAAAATCAATATCCACTACCTGAGGTATAGCATTTGCCATTAACTTTACCATAATCATTATTAACTATCTTGTCATCTTGAATTTGACCAGTATATCTCAGCATAGTTTGCTCTGAAGCAGAAATAAATATGAGCTGTTGTAAATATATACATAATGCATATGTCAGCTGTGGCTCAGTTGGTAGCACACTTGCCTATGGGTCAGAAGGTTGTAGGTTCAAGTCCCACTCCAGAGACTTGAGCGCATAATCCAGGTTGGTACTCCTGTGCAGTACTGAAGGAGCACTGCACTGTCAGAGGTGCTGTCTTTTGGATGAGATGTTAAACCGACGCCTTCTCAGGTTGGACCTAAAAGATCCTGTGGCACTATTCGAAGAAGTGTAGTGAATATCTAAGAGGTTTAATTTTCTTTTGTCAAACTCCGTCGTGTGCTATTTTAACGCAGTTGCCAATCTGTTTAAAGTAAATAGGATAATTACTTTTAAAATAACACAAAGGAATTTTCCATGAGCAAGAATACCAGTGCTTCACAAGGGGAAATTAAACTCCTTATAGTTAGTCCTGTCTCCCTTCCTGAAATAGCTTATCAGTTGTAGCTTGAACAAAAGATTCAAATAGCTAAGATCTAAACTGAAAAGTAATGAAATTACTTTTCAGTTATTAAAATCAAAAAAGGGGTTGACTTATTTTGCATAGATTGTAGCATAGATGCACTTTAGGGGAAACTAGATATGTACATGAGGGAGAAAGGAATAGAAGGATATTCTGATAGGATTAGATGAAGCAGGGTGGGAGAAGGCTCGTGTAGAGCATAAACACCGGCAATGACCAGTTGGGCTGTATGGCCTGTTTCTGTGCTGTAAATTCTATGTAATTCTATGCTTTGTGTTTTCATCAGATAGTAGTCTTTATTTTGTTGTCTGCTGAAGACTATTATGTGCTAACTTGAAGTAAAAATGTGCTTTTTCATATATTGACTCTTCAGTCATTCAGGTCTGATGTTTTGTTAATACTTGCATTGTCTGGTTCCTTCCTTACCCACACTGTGAAGGTGCAGTGTCTGTGTGTGATAAAGCCCTTTCACACTGACTCTACAGTTAATGTAAATAGAGTCTGGATCTGGTGTCAGGGCCCGCCTGACACACAACAAAGTGGATTGAGACTCTGGAGTCAGACTGGACCTTCGCAAACAATTTATACTCCCAAGTTTAGCACTCATGCAAAGCAGTTTTGCTTCACAAGATCCCTAGACTTATGGAATATGAAAGCAATGCAAGATACAAATCTTCCATTAATGACCGACTGAATTAATGAGAAAAATATTACAGTAATTTTATTTTTGGTAAATAACATTTTTGGCGAATTAAAAAATGGACAAATCAAGGAGAAGAGTAGTTTAACCATCCAGTGTGTAAACATTTAATCCACTTTATGGTTCAGAGATCAAAGCTATAGCCAGGGATTACACAACATGGCATTTTTGAAAGATTACATTGATAATTGATAAAACCTTAAATGTATTCCAAGTAGTATTTCTATTACTTTCAACTATTCTGAGAGATTTTAAGTGGTTGTAAGGAAATAACTATGTTCAATAAGATTCCTTTAAGGTCCATTGTCATTATCTAAATGCAGAATCAATATTTGTTCAGTACTCACAATATGAATTCTAATGACAGCACAGTGGTAAGGTTGTCAATGCAGTGATTACTCCCCAAATATACTGACACGAAAAATCAATAACTAGTTTTTTTTTCAGCCAGTGGCAGTTTTCTTTTGTATCATGAGCATAATTGGTTCTCCCATAAATATTTCAAACACAATAATGCTTTGTTCTTCTATCAGTATCAAACCATTGCGTTAAGTTTTAAACTGTATATTTAGAGAAAAAAAACATTGTCCTTTCCATTTAACATGCCTATAAAGGGAGTGCCTCGGTGATCCAAGGCAATACTAACAGAGTCCTTATTTAGTGATGTGCCTCTGGAGAGGGTTACTAATCTGGTCAGGGGTATCTGTGTATATATGTGTGTGTGTGTGTGTGTGTGTGTGTTTTTATGTTGCGGATGAGTTTTCAGACTTGCAACCTCAGAATTTCAAATAATGGGCCTGGTGGGTGAACAAGGTGACAACTCTCATTAGACTGCCAGGAATCGGTTGGAAGCATCCCCACTGGACCATGACTGATAAGACGCATACTCCCTTTCCCTCTGATTAGACCGACAGGGAATACAAACGCACACAAGCAGAGTGGAAAGAAACATCCACAAATCAAAGTGTATCACAAATGGATACAAATCGCTGCACTAGTTCGGGGGAAAAAAAAACTTAACACATCGCTTTGTAGGAGCTGTCACTCTCTGGCTTAGACAACTGCTGATTTCGGAGGTTCAGTAGCTTTTGATCCCACAGACGTTTTGCTGTGCATTTTGGGACCCTTAGCTTGATTATTAGCCTCAAGCCTTGGTGTTGTAATCAAGCTGTAACTCCCAGCAGGCTTCACTACAGCATAAAGTAAGTTAGGTCACACAGAAAGTCTGAGGTGACTTTTGTTTTCCCTGAAGTGAAGACAATTTATTTTAATAAGTTTTTAACCTTGTGAAGTTTTTTTTCCATTTCCATTTTATTGTCGGATCTTGCATCAAAAATATTCACTAATGGAGACATATGGATTGGCTTAGTCTTTGTTACTAATTATGGTTTCAGAGGCACACTCCTTTGTTCTGCTGTGCAGTTTTCAATAACCTTGACCGGTTTCAAACAAATGATGGAGATGTGGAAGATATATAATGGAAAGCAATTCAATATTAAGCAGAACGGTATTGTCACCGTAACTTATGGCAATGTTCACTTATATTGCCCATGTCACAAGTGATTTATTTTTCCTAAATTAATGACTTATCTGTTACTTTTCCAAAATGTAACATTTTGAGTTGCATGTACAGATTTCTTCAAACAGCTTCAAGACTAACACAGCCCCCAATGGCTGTGCTTTTGACAAGTTGGAGGATACACTAGTTTATAAAAGTAGGGATCTTATGCAGTGTGACACACAATTTATCCTCCAGGCCATTGATTTACTAAATTAGTGAAATTCTGCTTTTATTATTTGGTGTTCTGGGATTTTCACTGGTGACTTTTGAGGAACAAATTCCACTATTCTGGTCATTTCTCCGTGAAAGCTGTGAATCAGTGATTTATTATATGTTGCTTCAGCAATGGGTTTAATTTTAATCTCTGCTTGAACAGCTCAAAATGTATAGGTAGATGTTGCAGATGGGTGGTAGATTCATGGGGATTACCTGTTGTATGGATGGCGTTATCATACTGTCATAGTAGGTACTGCACAGAAAGAGGCCATTCGGCCCATCATGCCTGTGCCGGCTCTTTGAAAGAGCTATCCAATTAGTCCCATTCCCCTGCTCTTTCCCCATAGCCCTGTAAATATTTTGCCTTCAAGTATTTATCTAATTCCCTTTTGAAAGTTACTATTGAATCTGCTTCCACCACCCTTTCAGGCAGTGCATTCCAGACCATAACAACTCGCTGCATAAAAAAATGTTTCCTCATGTCGCCTCTGGCTCTTTTGCCGATCACCTTATAATGTGTGTCCCCTGGTTACCGACCCTTCTGCCACTGGAAACAGTTTCTCCTTATTTACTCTGTCAAAACCGTTCATGATTTTGAACACCTATCAAATATCCCCTTAACCTTCTCTCTTCAAAGGAGAACAGCCCCAGCTTCTGAGGCCACATAACTGAAGTCCCTCATCCCTGGTACCATTCCAGTAAATCTCTTCTGCACCCTCTCTGAGGCCTTGACATTCTTCCTGAAGTATGGTGCCCAGAAATGAGAACAATACTCCAGCTGAGGCCTAACCAGTGTTTTATAAAGGTTTAGCATAACTTCCTTGCCTTTGTACTCTATGCCTCTATTAATGAAGTGGAGATGTCGGTGATGGACTGGGGTTGACAATTGTAAACAATTTTACAACACCAAGTTATAGTCCAGCAATTTTATTTTAAATTCACAAGCTTTCGGAGGCTTCCTCCTTCGTCAGGTGAACGATGTGATATTTTCACATCGTTCACCTGAGGAAGGAGGAAGCCTCCGAAAGCTTGTGAATTTAAAATAAAATTGCTGGACTATAACTTGGTGTTGTAAAATTGTTTACAATCTATTAATGAAGCCCAGGATTCCATATGCTTTTTTTAACAGCCTTCTCAACTTGTCCTGCCACCTTCAAAGATTTGTGTATGTGCAATTTGAGTTGAGCAACAGCTATGAAGAACTCTTGTGGTATTGGGGATGGCAGTTCTGTGGATGGCGAACTTGCAATTTCATGGTACGTGGACTGTGCAGTTTGATTTAATGGATGATTCTTGGCGTTTGGGAGGGGGGAATGCAGATTTTGGCAGCAGTGAGGGAGATCGCAGGGTTTGATGGCTGTCATGGTTTGGATTGTTTAGATCACTTTTTTCCAAAGAAATAATTTGAGGGGGAGAAAAGTTGCTTTTACTTTTTAATGTTGGGTTTTTAAAGCAAAGTGTATTGTCACAATTTTTTTTTAAAAGGGTATCTAGATGAAGTCTTATTTCTGACGTTTAGGATCTGGAGGAAGGTAGTAAGGAAGCCATAGGTTGCAGGCAACTAAAATTACTGAAGATGTGAGTGATGTACTTTTATTAGAATGGTACCTGGGATGCAGGACTTCAGTTATGTGGAGAGCCTTGAGAAGCTGGGATTGTTTTCCTTAGACCAGAGAAGGTTAAGGGGATATTTGATAGAGGTGTTCAAAATCATGAAGGTTTTTGACAGAGTAAATAAGGAGAAACTGTTTCCAGTGGCAGAAGGGTCGGTAACCTGAGGACTCAGATTTAAGGCAATTCCCAAAAGAAACAGAGGCGAGATGAGGAGAATTTTTTTTATGCAACAACGACAACAACTGGCATTTATATAATGCCTTTAATGTAGTAAAACATCCCAAGGTGCTTTTACTGGAGTGATTATCAAACAAAATTTGACACTGGGCCACATAAGGAGACATTAGGACTGGTGACCAAAAGCTTGGTCAAAGAGGTAGGTTTTAACTAACGTCTTAAAGGTGAAGAGAGAGGCGGAGAGGTTTAGGGAGGGAATTTCCGAACTTAGGGCCTAGGCACAGCCGCCAATGAGGGAGTGATTAAAATCGGGGATTCGCAAGAGGCCAGAATTGGAGGAGCGCAGAGATCTCGGAGGGTTGTAGGGCTGGAGGAGGTTACAGAGATAAGGAGGGGCGAGGCCAGGGAGGGAGATGAAAATGCAACGAGTTGTAATGATCTGGAATGCGCTGCCTGAAAGGGCGGTGGAAGCAAATTCAATAATAACTTTCAAAAGGGAATTGGATAAATACTTGAAGGGAAAAAATTTGCAGGGCTATGGGAAATGGCAGTGGAGTAGAAGTAATTGGATAGCTGTTTCAAAGAGCCGGCACAGGCATGATGGGCCGAATGGCCTCCTTCTGTGCTGTATGATTCTATATCTGTATTGGAAGAATGGTCATTCAGGTCTATGAGCAGTGGAAGGGTGTTGGTTGGTCATGGTGGGAGCAAAAAGGTGTTGGGATATCACAGAATTGGGGAATGGGGTTCTTAAATGTCTTACTGGCAAGCTGTTGTGGGATCTGGGTGTTATCCACCTGCTCCCTAATGTGGCTTAAAGCCTGTTCCACATCGTAGCAAGGAATGCGGGTTTTTTTTCGTTGCAGAGTACAGGGGGGAAATGACTGGTGGTCAAGGTGGGGGTGAGGGGTGGGAGATGGGGGAATGTGGTGCTGCCCCAGGGAAGATGGGGAAATGCTGGTGCAGTGCAACGGGAGAAGTGGCAGGAAGAAGCGAAGCGTGGGAAACAGTGGAGACCATCAAAGAACAGACTGGATTTTTTTACAGGCCTGATGCAGGTGGCATTGTGAAATGGAGCACTGAGGAATCAGTGGTAGTTCAATGTGAAGAGTAGATGTTTAAGTGCGTTACAAAAGTGTTGGAGGAAAGAAGTGTGATACTTTTCGGAAGTGTGCTGGTAACAAGGCTTCTGATATTTTCGATAGATTATTTTCCTGCTGCAGTTGCATTGACCAATATAGTTTGTTATTCAATGTATTGTCCAGCCCCAAACCACGTCTACAGCCCACCAGATTTATTTCAGTCGTTTATGGTAATTATCCAGCTGAAATGGCAGAATGTTTAAAAAATCATAATTTTCTGCTCTATTGCTGGCAATAATTGTTCTGCAATCAGCTAGCAGAGTGTGTAGAAAGCAGTTTTATTCCAGTTCCCCCTCTTCATCCTCCGATGTGAATGGCTTCCCTATTTGCTTGGTACTCCTTCTAGATGTCTGCTGCTAACTTATAAAATGTATCCATTCTTCCCGAGTGAGCTCGAGTGATGGGCAGCCTTGTTACTAGATTTTCAGCATCTGGTCAGGAGTCAAATTCTGGCAGTTTTGAGTGACCTAAGTTGGGAATCCAACAGGGAGCAGCAGCTTCCTTCTTTGTCACTAACTTCCTTCTTTGTCATTGGTCGAGCTACTAGTAGGGAACAGAATCCAACATTTGACACAATTGAGCACAAATTCTAGGCTGACACTCCACTGCAGTATTGGGGGAGTGCTGCACTGTCGGAGGTACCGTCTTTCAGATGAGACATTAAACTAAAGCCCCATCTGCCCTCTCAGGTGGATGTAAAAGATCCCATGGCACTATTTCGAAGAAGAGCAGGGGAGTTCTCCCTGGTGTCCTGGCCAATATTTATCCCTCAACCAACATCAACAAAACAGATTATCTGATCATTATCTCATTGCTGTTTATGGGAGCTTGCTGTGCACAAATTAGCTGCTGTATTTCCTACAATTCAACAGTGACTACCCTTCAAAAAAAGTACTTCATTGGCTGTAAAGCGCTTTGGGACATCCTGAGGTCATGAAAGTTGCTATATAAATGCAAGGCTTACTTTTGTTTTTGTTTTTCTCATAACACATGATAGGTAAGGGGGCTTGTCTGGGAAGGCTGCCCCTTGAATTTGAGGAGCATTTTCCTCTATTCAATGGGCTCAATTTTAGGAGGCAATTGCGGGTGCGTTGGGGGGCGGAGGGGCTCCAAAAATCGCGGAAATCCTGTTAGGGTTCGGAAGCCAGATCCAACCCGCTGACTTCCGAGTTTCCCAGGGACCCACCTGTGTGCGCATGGGTGACCCCAAAACCGAAGTCCCACCGGCAATTAAAGCCAGCGGGATGACAGTTAATGAGCCAAATGTACCTCATTGAGGTACTTAAGGCATTTTACCTGTGACAGATTAAATACTTAGAAAGATTTTTAACTTACCTGGGTGGCTTGCCCACTGCTTCTGGTTCACGCCTGGTGAAACCAAGCTTGAAGGGCTGGATCAGGGAACAAGAAACTAAATAAATTAAATTAAAAAAAACTATAGACGAAAGTGAAAACACAAAATCAACTTACCTTTTGCACCCTGCTCCAATGTGTCCCTCTCATGTCCTCCCAATGTCCCACTCTTCAAATCTCGATGTCCCACTCTTAAACCCCCCCCCCCCCCATGTCCTCCTGATCTTCCCCTCATTCCCCCCCACCCCCGGTCTTCCAATCCAGGTCTGTTTTCCAGGTCAAAGTGTTTGATAACCAAAGAAAGAGGAGCTTTAGGTAGCTCCCTTACTATGCTTTGAGTCAATAGGATATATTTTCCAGAAATTAAGTATTCTACTCCTTTATATTTTCTTGACCCTAGACGGATGAAAGGACAGTGCCTTACCCTCAATCTAAGGCATTTGAACAAGTTCATCCTGAAGGAGCAAGCGATAGTAACTTAATCTCAGATCATGCAAAGAACATGAGAAATTAGTATAATTGGAAAACATGTGATTTTAATTGAAGCATAAGGCCATTACGAAGTACTTGAGGTTTAATATATAAGTTACCAACACAGTTCACCTAACTTCAGCATATGGCATTTGCAAACTGGTTGTTTGTAATAGCAGCCTTCCATCATCTTGCAGCATCAAAAACTTCAGGCTAGAAATTGGGCCGTGTAGTGCCCATTTTTCAAGCACCATGCGGCCTCCGAAGGTCCCAAAGTGGCACCCAGAGTGCACGTGCATGCTTCTAGCGTGACGTGCGCCGGACGCCATCTTGGTAAAGGTGTTTGTGCACACGCAGATAACGAACGCCTGCATCATGTAAAGTAAGGAGAATATGTATTAGATTAGTGGGCAACGCTGATTTAAAGGGATAGATACCATGTTCGCACTTAACGCTTCGGCCAATGCATTGCCTTAACCACGACCAGCAGAACATGTCTGAGACGGCATGGAGGACCCCAGCCAGCGCTATTTAAAGGGACCATGCAGGGATTTACAGGTTAGTTGCTGGATTATTGCTTCTGGATGTTTTTGCATTTGTACCTGTTTTTGGAGGTCTTCTCTACTTGAATACTATGACGAGGGGACATAGCCTAAAATTTAGAGCCAGGATTTGCAGCAGTGAAGTTAAGAAACACTTCTACACGCAAAGAGTGGTAGAAGTTTGGAACGCTCTTCTGCAAACGGCAGTTTGATGCTAGCTCAATTGTTAATTTTAAATCTGAGATTGATTTGATTTTTGTTAACCAGTGGTATTAAGGGATATGGGGCTGGCATATGGAGTTAGGTCACAGAGCAACCATGATCTCATTGAATGGCGGAACAGGCTCAAGGGGCCAAATGCCACTTGTCACTTGCTGCCTCCTGTTATGCACCAACTTCCCCTGCAAGAAAGTGAGACGTCTGTTGATTGTCCTGCAGGATATTTGGGTGAAGTGCCTGTCATGGTTGAGTAGCTGCCAGTGTATGTGACCGGTGAGTTGTGGGTGTGTGGCTTGCAACAGTGGTAATGTGTGAGGGTGAGAGGAAGCATCTGATTGGAAGAGTTGAGTACTGATTGAAAGAGTTTGTTGGTAGGTGGGTGATGGGGGGGTGTAGTGCGTGGAGCAGTGGATGCGGCTAGTGGTGCAGTTGGTAAGAGACGCCACTAGACAGTTGACCTCACTCACCTTGACCACTCCTATCAAAGCATCCAACTTTTTCCTGCACTGTATCCATGTTCATGGTGCCATGCGCCTGGCATTGACTTCGTCCCCTACTGCCTCCCACTGCCTCTTGAGCATATGTCTGGAGGGCCTCTTGCCCCCTGTGGGTATAGGATGTCCCTCCTTCTGTCCACCTCTAGCACCAAGGCCTCTAGCGCATCATCAGAGAACCTTGGTGCGCGCTCTCTCACAGGCCTGGTACAAACTCAGATCGGCAGATTGGTGAGGTCTGGTGTGCAGATTGGAGGATGTGGGATTTAGTAGTGCGCAACTTTTATTCAATGTTTTAACATAACTCAACAGTTTGTAAACATAGGGACGGGACCTGCATCTGTGTTTTACGTGTCCGATGTCTGATCTCCATTCAGACTCCATGCAGACCCATACCTTATTTTTTTTTAAAAAGAGGTGCAGGCTGCCTTTAAGAGGCGCGAGCCACTCATGCGATATCTGGGCGCCCCCCTGCTGGTGAGAAGTCACTGAACAACACAGCTAGGCCTGGCTGCTCATGTTAGAATCAGGTAAGTGAGCAGGCAGCACAAATCTCACGTGACCCCTACGCCCGGATTCGGGAGTTATCGAATTTATCCTTATTCTTAGTCAAGTGACTGACACATCCAACAGGATATATCTCTGATGAGAAAAGACTCTCTTTCTTCAAATGTATCAGTCATTTGCCAAAAGAGTCAGATTCTCTTTGAATAGGTCAGATTCCAAACTGTACAGAACTCAGTGGATCTCAGATTAGAGGGTATAAGATTTACAACTGTATGAGTATAAGAAGAGTAAAGGAAGATAGGCTAAATGAAACTGATGGAAAAAGAAAGCAAAAGCAATAAAGAACAGCTAATGGACTTTATTAATAATATTATACAGTCAATATTAGTATGGAAACCATCTGTCAATCTCTCCAGGGCTATATTACCCACATAGCCATTGTCCTCCGTCCTCTCCATTCTCTGCAGAATGCAAAACAAATTCAGGCTGTCATCTGTCCAATTATTAAGGACCGTCAGGGAAACTGTAGGTAACTCCATTGTAATTAACAAATGAGATTACTCAAGTTTTGAAGCTCCTACAAATAATTTCATAAACCTTATTCAATGTAGGCATCTTCCTATTAGTTTATTGTTCAAAGGTTCCGAAATGAATTTATTGTATTATATCACTATGTTTGGCAATAATGGTAATATTAAAAAAAACAGATTGGTTATATTACTGAATACGTATGTGTATTTTTTGGTAATAATTAAATGTCACTTTTTGATGATGCCAAGAGTAGTAGGGACAACATCCCTTCCCATGGCTTTTGAAATAGGCTGTTGCTAATTTTGGTACATCCCAGAGTAATTTCAAGTGTTACAGGTTACAGTGAATAGCTTGGAGTGATTATAAAGCAAGGAAATAATTGGTTTCAGTTAATGCCATAAATCACTAGAACAAAGTTAGAGCCTTTTCTTCTTTTCATCTGACTCGCAGCATGAGATTATTTGATGATCAATCTAAAGGTGGCTGTCATTTCTAACAGTAAATACTGTCAATATTCTGACATTGTTTTATTACTTGGAATATGATTTTGCATTGGATGATATAGCTGAACAAGTACGGACTCTCAGTGCATGGCCATTATACTGAAACATTAATAATTGTGATATAGTTACTTCAAGTTTAATGAACAAGAATTTGCAATTAATTACCAGAAGATGTTGTAACCAGAAATACATTGTTTAAACAATGTAATTGATCAATTCAGCCGTTCCTTCTAATTGCAAAGTATTGTTTTTCTGGAAGCTATTTTTTTTTCCCTCATTAGGCTTCCCTTGTGCTTGATTTCCAGACCAAAAATATAAACAGGTGATCTCTGTCAATGCTGCTTCTGAACCGAATAATGGGATGTCGATGAGAGCAGTGCAGGTTGATTTTATCCAGGCCCGGAAACCACCACACATCTTTTGTGACACTTTTATCCGTGGGCTGAGATGAGGAACTTTAATTGTTGTTAATTGAGGGCAGAACTTGGGTCCTATAATTGATGGTGCAGTGCAGTAATACATCAATGCATTGAATCAGTTACAATGAGCAATTTTAGGTAATCAGGACCATGTGATTCTTTGCCATGGTTCTGGACATATTTCAGCTGAATACAAATGGTTATTGTGCTGTATTGTAACTAGACAGATTGTGAACATCACACTATTGAGGCTATTCAAAATGATTTTGTCAATTTTCAACACTCATTAAAACATTCATTTTATGTTCATAGAATGTTCTTTCTGCTTTTCACAAACCAATCAAGTTAATTTCATTGGAGGTATAATATGTTAGATGATTACAATTGCTCCTTCCGATGAACACCATAATGACTTAGAGACCAAATAAATGTTGGCCTGATATGCAAATTAACTGCAGGCCTTTGCTTTGGATTATTTTTAGCTGTGCATTGGTAGAATTGCAAAGTTATGAAACCGTAATTAACAAATTTCACAATATGCTTATCAGTATGTTAATTTGCATGGTTAAAATGATTATTTCTTTTGTTCCAGTGAATACATCAACCATTGCTTTGTATTTCCATAAGTTTCTAATATTATGAGTAGTTTCTATTCCTGTTATGGAAAAATAGAACAGGGGAACATAGAAACAGGAGTTGGACATTCAGCCTCTCAAGCCTGATCTGCCATTCTATTAAAGCATGGCTAATCTCGATCACACCTCCATTTACCCATTTTTGATCCATATCCCTTGGTACCCTTACCTAACAAAATATTGTCAATCTCTGTCTTGAAAATGTGAATTGACCTGAAGCATCCACAGCCTTTTGGGGGAAGAGTTCCGGATTTCCACTACCCTTTGCATGAAAAAATGCTTTCTGATATCACTCCTAAATGGCCGAGCTCTAATTTTAAGATTATGCCCTCTTATTCTGGATTCTCCCACAAGAGGAAATAGTTTCTTTGTATTGAATCCCTTTATTGTTTTAAGCATCTCGATTAGATCACCCCTCAACCTTCTAAACTCAAGGAAATACAAGCCCAGTTATGTAACCGATCCTCATAATTTAACCCTTTAAGCCCTGGCATCGTTCTGGTGAATCTGCGCAATGTACTGACTCTTTAAATATAATTTCCTACAGATTAAGTTTGCAGTTTATATATTGGTCATATGATACTCTATTATTCATAAATTCCAATTATTGCATTCTGTTTACAGCCTTGATGCCCTTCAATGGCCCCATTTCTTGGCTTCCCAGTAATAAAACAAAATGTCTACCTCCTTATCCTACCATTTTGACACTCAACCCTCCAATCACCAATGTTGTTGGTGTCTGATGGTTAAATGTCAGTTTCTGCTTCATTCTTTTTCCCCACACAGTGAGACCATTTCTAACTTCTTGCCATATTCTGTGGGTGATGGACATGATACTTTTGTATTCTAACCAGTAGTTCTTACACCGTGATTGACACTTCTAAGCTGAGACATGCATTATTGGAGTGGATTCTGATCACATCTGGACTAGGTATTGGTTGATGTCTTATGGGGGTTAAGAGGCTTGTTAAGGTGCTGAACTGTGATAATTTCATCTCTGGTTTGTGGAATTCATGGACTGTAGGTATGATAAAACAGCAAAACACCTGCATGTTTAACTCGTCTTTCCCAAACAATTTCTCCCGTGAAAGCCATAATGGCCAAGTTTAGTGGATAAATGCACCCCACAGTGTGGCACTCAGTCTAATACGGACCAGAAGATTCTCGGATCGGTTCTGGTCTGTGCTGCATTAGCTGATTTTAGCAGGGCAATAAATGGAATGCTACAATTGTTCTGGGCTGGGTGGGGAAGGTGGGTGGGAAGAATTAGCCATAGTTCCCGTTCCTGACCGGTGCCTAGTAAACTCTGCTGAAAAGTCAACTTTTATGGGCCCCACGCAATCAAAATGCAAATTGCAAAAAGAGGAATAAAATGATCAAATTCCTTAAGTTTTTTTCCACCATACTATTGCTTTTAGCGTCCCCTTTTTGAGATCACCAGATGTACTGAGCTGTGAGGGAATGAGAATTCTCATTCGTGTTTTCACTCCCTCCATGGCCTCGCCCCTCCCTCTCTGTAACCTCTCACAACCCTCCAAATCTCTGCGCTCCTCCAATTTTTGCCTCTTGCGCAGTCCCAATTTTAATCGCTCCACCATTGGTGGCCATGTCTTCAACCGCCTAGGCTCTAAGCTCTGGAATTCCCTCCCTAAACTCTCCGCCTCACTCCACCTCTCTTGCTGCTTTCTTCTCCTTTAAAACCTATCTCTTCAAGCTTTTGGTCATCTGACCTAATATCTCCTGATGTAGCTCGGTGTCAAATTTTGTTTGATAACGCTCCTGTGAAGCGCCTTGGGACATTTTACTATGTTAAAGATGTTATATAAATGCAAGTTGTTGTTGTGACATATTTAGAATTTATTTCTCAATTGGAGCAGATTTTGTGGCCACTTGAAACTCTATTTTCCCAGAGATCCAATTCCTCCTCAATTTCCGCACGTAGAATATATGGATACTTAATACCCTGGTCATGAGCATGATATGAATATGAGCTCCAAATCAAATTATGTTTTGTTTGTGCTCTTTCAGAATTTGATGACCTGAGTTTGATGGAAGAGTTTTAGAATTAACTTGAAATGAGGTGAAGTATTTTTTTTTTAAGCCCATGTTACAGTGCACAATCGGAATTTTTCCTGTTAACATTAAGATTAAAGCAATGCATCATCTTTTGAAAGTCCCTCCACAGCTGTGTGTAGCTGGACTACGTTTTTCACTTCAAACTCACGCTGCACATAAAACAAGTCAAGAAAAAGAAAATGAAATTTAACAGCTGTTTGTTTTCTGTGAACAATCTAATTCATTTCTCACCAGAGAGTAGGGCCTGATTTTAACTTGGAGCCCGGAGGGGGATTTTACAGATGGGAAAACCGTAGGTAAGGGTTTCCTGCAGATCCTACCAAACTTAACGTTAAGACCTGTTTTAAGGGACGGGTTGGACATCGGAGGTTGGGGTGGGGGAGGTGTTGGACATCGCAGGTAAGGAGAGGAGTCGGACATTGGGTGGTGGGGGGGGTTGGCTGATCGCGGGGCTCCGACCTCGGCAGGTAAGCTTAATGAGCCGCGGGGAAGCACTCCTGCTCCTCCAGGCCCATAAACAGTGCAATAAAAGCACTTAATTCAGTCCCATCCCGCCTCCTTTTACCTGCCGTGATTCTAGCAGCCTGGGAAACCCGTGCTGGAGGCATTAAATTCAAAGGCATCTTAAATTCAATTTAAAAGCACCTACTTAATACCTCATAATCACATTAATTGCTCCGTTAACTACCCGCCCGCCTGAAATAATTAAGGTCGGGCCTCTGACGAGTAGGTTACTCCCACGCACCCAAACGTGCCTCCCTTAAACCCGGAAGTGGTTTTTTTGTGAATTATCAAATTCATTTCTCACCAGACAGTCGGTTCTGGAAGTTGAAGCCGGGTTATAGTCACACTCCAAAGATCAAATATTTTAACTACCCACCCGCCCCCAACCACTCAGTTCTTGGGGGTTAAAATTCCTCCCGTCTTCCCATAGATACTCAAGTGCTATCATGGACTGGGAGCAATCAAGAGGCTCATCCAATCATAATGTCCATTGCCACTCTTGCTTCTTTCATACAGCGTAAAGCAGTTACCATTGGCGATATTAGCAGACAAATGCTGAATGTGTTTGTGGGACATTCCTCCTTCTCCTACTTTGAGACGTGTTAAACCATTTTAAGTAAATGGGTTAATGCATTATTTAATGTAACAGACAGAGGAATGTCATATAAACATGCTAAGGTGTTAACTAATATTGTAATTTCTACTCTTGAGTTAGCCGTAGTTCAGTTGGTAGCACTCTTGCCTCTGAGTCAGCGGGTTGTGGGTTCAGGTCCCAATCCAGAGACGTGAGCACAAAATCCAGGCTGACACTCCAGTGCAGTGCTGTCGGAAGTGCTGTCTTTCAGATGAGATGTTAAACCGAGGACCTATCTGCCCTTTAAGGTGGATGTAAAAGATCCCAAGGCATTATTTCGAAGAAGAACAGGGGAGTTCTCCCAGTTG
Source organism: Heptranchias perlo (assembly GCF_035084215.1). Lineage (NCBI taxonomy): Eukaryota > Metazoa > Chordata > Chondrichthyes > Hexanchiformes > Hexanchidae > Heptranchias > Heptranchias perlo. The sequence goes on along the minus strand of NC_090339.1, from coordinate 57,480,588 downwards.
CCCTGGCCAATATTTATTCCTCAATCAACACCACTAAAACAGATTATGTTGTCATTATCACATTGTTGTTTGTGGGACCTTGCTGTGCACAAATTGGCTGCTGCGTTTCCTACATTACAACAGTGACTACACGTCAAAAAGTCCATTATTAGCTGTAAAGTGCTTTGGGACATCCTAAGGTTGTGAAAGGCACATTATAAATGCTAGTCTTTTTCTTGATGTGGAGATGCCGGTGATGGACTGGGGTTGACAAATGTAAACAATCTTACAACACCAATTTATAGTCCAACAATTTTATTTGAAAATCACAAGCTTTCGGAGGCTTCCTCCTTCGTCAGGTGAATGTCAGGAAATCCTTGAACCTTTTGCATTTATATTCAGAGAACAATACCTGGTGATTACAGATGTTCATTCCAACTGCCCGTTGTCAAGGCAATCAAAGTGTTCAGACAGAGAGGTGTTACTTACAGGACCACCGAATATACAAACGGCCAGAACACAAAACAGAGAGAGAGAGGAAGAAACATCCGAAAGGAAGAGAAAGACTGAAAATGACCCGTTGAATTAAAAACAGATAACTTTTATTCGCTGGTGGGGTTACGTGTAGCGCGACATGAACCCAAGATCACGGTTGAGGCCGTCCTCATGGGTGCGGAACTTGGCTATCAATTTCTGCTCGACGATTCTGCGTTGGCGTGTGTCTCAAAGGCCGCCTTGGAGAATGCTTACCCAAAGATCGGTGGCTGAATGTCCTTGACTGCTGAAGTGTTCCCCGACTGGGAGGGAACCCTCCTGTCTGGCGATTGTTGCGCGGTGTCCGTTCATCCGTTGTCGCAGTGTCTGCATGGTCTCGCCAATGTACCATGCTCCGGGGCATCCTTTCCTGCAACGTATGAGGTAGACAATGTTGGCCGAGTCACAGGAGTATGAACCATGTACCTGGTGGGTGGTGTCCTCTCGTGTGATGGTGGTATCTGTGTCGATGATCTGGCATGTCTTGCAGAGTGGTGTCGTGGACGCTGTTCTCCTGAAAGCTGGGTAATTTGCTGCGAACGATAGTCTGTTTGAGGTTGGGTGGCTGTTTAAAGGCGAGTAGTGGAGGTGTGGGGATGGCCTTAGCGAGGTGCTCGTCGTCATCGATGACATGTTGAAGGCTGCGGAGAACCTGGCGTCGTTTCTCCGCTCCGGGGAAGTACTGGACGACAAAGGGTACTCTGTTGGTTGCGTCCCGTGTTAGTCTTCTGAGGAGGTCTATGCGATTTTTCGCTGTGGCCCGTCGGAACTGTCGATCGACGAGTCGAGCGTCATATCCCGTTCTTACGAGGGCGTCTTTCAGCGTCTGTAGGTGTCCATCGCATTCCTCCTCGTCTGAGCAGATCCGGTGTATTCGCAGGGCCTGTCCATAGGGGATGGCCTCTTTGACGTGGTTAGGGTGGAAGCTGGAAAAATGGAGCATCGTGAGGTTGTCCGTGGGCTTGCGGTAGAGTGAGGTGCTGAGGTGCCCGTCTTTGATGGAGATTCGTGTGTCCAAGAAAGAAACCGATTCTGAGGAGTAGTCCATGGTGAGCTTGATGGTGGGATGGAACTTGTTGATGTTATCGTGTAGTCTCTTCAGTGATTCTTCGCCGTGGGTCCATAGAAAGAAAATGTCGTCGATGTATCTGGTATATAGCGTTGGTTGGAGGTCCTGTGCAGTGAAGAAGTCCTGCTCGAACTTGTGTATGAAAATGTTGGCGTATTGGGGTGCGAATTTGGTCCCCATGGCTGTTCCGTGTGTTTGGGTAAAGAACTGGTTATCGAAGGTGAATACATTGTGATCCAGGATGAAGCGGATGAGTTGTAGGATGGCGTCTGGAGATTGGCTGTTGTTGGTGTTGAGTATTGATGCTGTCGCCGCGATGCCGTCATCGTGGGGGATACTGGTGTAGAGTGCCGAGACGTCCATCGTGGTGAGAAGTGTTCCTGGTTCAACTGGTCCGTGGGTGCTGAGTTTTTGTAGGAAGTGTGTAGTGTCGCGACAGAAGCTGGGGGTTCCCTGTACGATGGGTTTCAGGATGCCCTCGATGTATCCAGAGAGGTTCTCACACAGGGTTCCGTTGCCTGATACGGTAGGACGTCCGGGTGTGTTGGCTTTGTGTATCTTTGGGAGGCAGTAGAAGTCTCCCACGTGGGGAGTACGTGGGATGAGAGCACGTAGGATGCTTCGAAGGTCTGGATCGAAGGTCTTGATCAGTTTGTTGAGCTGGTGGGTGTGTTCTTTGGTCGGATCTGCGGGTAACCGTCTGTATTGTTCCTGGTTGTCCAGTTGTCGGTATGCTTCTTTGCAATAGTCCGTTCTGTTCTGTATGACGATGGCTCCTCCTTTGTCCGCTGGTTTGATGACGATGTTGCGGTTGGTCTTGAGAGCGTTGATGGCGTTGCGTTGTGCTCTGGTGACATTCTGGACTGTCTTGTGAGTGTGGCTGATGAATCTGGCATTGACGCATTTCCTGACAGCTTGAGCATACATGTCAATCTTAGGGCAGCGACCCTCCGGAGGAGTCCAGTTTGACTCTTCTTCGGTTGCTGTACCGCGGATCCCTCTGTCTGCTGTTCCGGATCGTTGATTGTCTCATTGGGTTCGCTGCTGAAATCTTGGGATTTGTCGAAGAATTCCCGGAGCCTCATTCTCCTGATGAATTCCTCTGTGTCCGCCGCGAGACCAATGGGGTCCATTTTGGTGGTGGGGCAGAAATTGAGCCCTCGGCTGAGAACTTCGATTTCGTCTGGTTGGAGGGTGTGGTCGGACAAATTGACGATAGACTTCCCTGTGGTTGCAACCGTGGTACCAGGGGAAGCTTGGTTGATGCTGGTGGTGATGCCGAGTTTCTCAAGCTTCCTTCTCTTGGTTTTCATGTCGGCAGTGTAGTTCCGTTGCCTCGTCTGTTTGGCGGTGTCTCGTAGCTGGTCTGCTGTGTCCTGAGTACAGGTTGAGAGTATGGACTCTATCTTGGTTTCGAGGTTGCGGCGTCTGCTGTAGAGTTGGTGTACGAGATGGTTGCGGAGTGTGCGAACACGGGACGCAACCAACAGAGTACCCTTCGTCGTCCAGTACTTCGTCCAGATAGTCTTTTTCTTATAAATGCACGGTTGCTGTTATAGTGCAGTGCATTTTTTTTTTATATATACTGTTCAAGTTATAGAACTAAACAGTAAAAGTAATGTGTCGTCCACTGTTTATTTCTTCCCCCAAACACTATCTCCAATTCTGAACTTAAAATTCCAGCTCAGATGAAGTCTGCAATAATTTCTAAGGGCAAAACGTGGTGGAAGAGAGAGAGAGGGAGGCTATTTCAGGTAGAGGTTGAGGAATGGCTGAAAGATTGAAATCAGTAAGAGAAGAACCAATTGAAGAAACAAACACTGGAATAAGCTGAACTAGATTAGGTAGAGCAAGAGAAATATCCAACTGGAATTTGAAAGCCACTTGACGGATTGTTTCCTTGTTTCAAATAACGTCTCCAAGTATGGTTTGAGTTTATTTGAATTTTGAGCTTAAAAAAAAAACTTCCTGAAAGAAAAGGAGACGTTTTAGTTGTTTAAAACCACCCAGCAGTCAGAGGTATATAAACATCATGGTCCCAAATTTCCTTGTGATTCCATCCAACCTGTTGAATGCCTGACATCCAGAACAGGGCCTAGCTGGTGGGTTGGCATCATCTGCAAGTGCAGTGAATGGTTCTAGCTTCTCTGCCCCGAGCCCCCTAGATACTGGCAAGATGCCTGCGTGATGTTGGCATCCAACTCCAGGGAGTGCCATATGTGGGGAATACCGGGGGTGATGCAGGCCCAGAATGGAAAACTCGAGGATCACAGGCAGCTAGATTTATATTGGGCCATTTTTTTTTAACAAAAAGGGTGTTGATTTCCACCCTTCAAACAATTTTAAGCCGGGAGCTGCAGACTTTCGACTGTAAGTAGCTTTTAAGTGTTGTATTTTGCAATTCCAAGTGGACATTGAAGATGTACCTATGCTGGCATAGGTGCCCACATTTTTGCTATGTAAATGACCTGACGCTGGAAACTCTGATCAGGCTCTCCTCCTACTGCACGTGCATCTCGCTCTGCCATGGTTATAGTGGCAGTGTGGGATTGAGGAATTTTGGGGGCCCACGTGCTCAGAGAAGGAAGTAGACTTTTTTAAAAATAAAGCTTGAGACAGGCTACCGACAGGAGTTATTGAATTGGCTACCAAATTTGTATGTTTCTCTTGATGTCCAGGCTGGAATTGCTCCCTCAAACAACACCACCAAAAACACATCAACTGGTCATTTATCTCATTGATGTAGGCTACATTTTTCTACAAGGCAACAAGTACTGCTGTTTGAAGTCATTCATTGCATGCAAAGTGCTTTTTGAGACATTTTTGAGAGATGTGAGAAAGCATTACATAAATTCATAACTTTTCAAGTGAATATAAAAAAAAAAGTAGTAATCAGTACATTGTTACCTCAGCCAATAGCACTCAGTCAAACAAAACAAAACTGAAGAGACTGGGCACCAAGGGGAATTGCATGCCGACTAATGGTGAATTAAAATTGTGCAATTAGTAGGTAGCTCAGTCACAGGACTGCAAGTGAGGAATTTGCTTGGCTTCCAGCCTACAAGAGTAACTGCTTTTCTGGAGAGCATTATGATTGACGCTGTGATCCATTATTCAAACATTTCACCTGATTGCAGATGACATGCCAAAGTCTTAAAATGTTTTTCTACATCTTTTGCAACTGGTATATTAATTTAAGTTTGCAAAGATTCTGGCCTCAGAATGAAGTACAACTGGAACATATCTGCTCCTAATTTAATTAACTAGGTCTCCAGCCATTGTTTCAGTGCCTTAATAGGGTATAATGAAAGCTTCAATCAATTTATTTCAATAATCACTGCAAACAAGAAACAAGCGATTTCCTTTCTCTGATAAAGTGCATGGCCATCATTTACAAGAGGTTATTCCTAAATCAATCTAGATCACTGTAATTTATTCAGTTGAAACTAGATTCCACAGCTTCATTTCTTTTCTACCCTTTGCAAATCCTTTTACTCACATGTTAACCCTTCTCCCCGCAGTTGTACTGTCTCGTTGATAAAACCAAACCCTTAGTTTAGGAATAAGCCATTCACATCAGAAGATCCCTAGTTCAGTTCCCGGTCTGTGCTGCATTAGCTGATCTTGGATAGGGTAGCAGGTAGAATGCTACAATACACCCCTGTACCCCCTTTGACAGGGAGGGGAAATATTGTCCGCGGTTCCTCCTCGTGATTGCTCCATGTGAGGACTAATCACTTGGATGAGACTAATCACTGGTAGATTTTTTTTCTTAAAATATACTTTATTCATAAAATTTGCAGCATTACATACAATACAGTTGTCATATCACATTCCAAACATACACAATACAGATTATACAATTTGCAGGTTACATCAAGTACAGTTCAATGAATACATTGTACATAATTACAGTTCATGACACTCTAGGGTGTCTCATTGCATTACACTTAATAAAGATTATTGATAATAGATTCATTGCAGGTACATTACAGGTACATTACATCAATTTGAATTTTACATTCTGCCCAGGGGGAGATTTCCCTGATTGCAGCCCCTCTGTATACAATGGCGGGAAGGCTCTAAATGGTTGCCTTCCCCCACAGGGCTTTTGCGGCGGCCGCACCTAGCTTCAGTGCGTCCCTGAGCACGTAGTCCTGGGCCTTGGAATGTGCCAGTCTGCCACACTCGGTCGAGGACAGCTCCATGCACTGGAAGACCAGCAGGTTTCGGGCAGACCAAAGGGCGACTTTCACCAAGTTGATGGTCTTCCAGCAGCAGTTGATGTCCATCTCTGTGTGCGTCCCCGGGAACAGCCTGTAGAGCACAGAGTCCTGTGTTACGGAACTGCTCGGGACGAACCTGGACAGATACCACTGCATCTCTCTCCAGACCTTCCTTGCAAAGGCACATTCTAGAAGGAGATGGGTGACGGTCTCGTCTCCACCGCAGCCTCCTCGGGGACAGCGCGCGGTGGCGCTGAGAGTCCGGGAGTGCATGAAGGATCTGACGGGAAGGGCCCTTCTCACCACCAGCCAAGCTAGGTCTTGGTGCTTGTTTGAAAGCTCTGGCAATGAGGCGTTCTGCCAAATGACATTGACAGTCTGCTCGGGGAACCAACTGACAGGATCCATCATCTCCTTTTCCCGCAGAGTCTCGAGGACGTTACATGCGGACCACTTACTGATTGCCTTGTGGTCGAAGGTGTTTTTTTGCATAAACTTTTCGACGAAGGACCAGGAGAAGGCCTTTGACAGAATATCCCACACGTACATGATGGACGTGCTCTCCAAAATGGGGTTTGGGGAGGGAATCCGCAATTGGATCCAACTGCTCTACACAACATCAGTAGCGCCGTTTCAATCAATGGGTGGGAATCAGAAAGCTTTCTGATCAAATCTGGAGTCAGGCAGGGCTGTCCTCTCTCCTCTGTCTTGCTCGTGTGCTGCATCGAACCCTTTGCCGAGTCCATCAGGAGGGATGCGGGCATAAAGAGGGGTGACGATCCCAGGCAGCGGAGGCACTCAGGTCAAGGCCTCCCCGTACATGGACGACGTCGCCGTCTTTTGCTCGGATCAGCTGTCGGTTCACAGATTGATGAGCATCTGTGACCAGTTCGAACTGGCCTCAGGGGCCAGGGTAAATCGTACCACGAGCGAGGCCATGTTCTTTGGGAACTGGACCGACCGATCCTTTGTCCCCTTCACAGTCAGGTCAGATTACCTGAAGGTGCTGGGGATCTGGTTCGGGGGGGCTGGGGCGTGCACCAAAAACTGGAAGGAGTGTATTTCTAAGATGAAGCAGAAACTGGGACTGTGGGATCGACGATCCCTTTTGATCGTGGGCAAAAACCTGGTCATCAGGTGCGAGGTGCTCTCGGTGTTGCTGTACGTGGCGCAGGTCTGGCCCATACCTCGCTCCTGCGCCGCGACAGTCACCCGAGCCATCTTCCACTTTGTCTGGAGATCAAAAATGGACCGTATCCACAAGGACACGATGTACAAATCTCCGGAGAAAGGGGGGAAAGGCGTGCCCAACGTGGCCCTCATCCTGATGGCCACTTTCGTGTATGGCTGCATCAAGCTTTGCGTGGACCCTTGGTACGCAAACACAGTGTCACTACGTGCTGAGGTTTTACCTATCCCCGGCGTTGCGAAGGATGGGCTTGGCCACGCTGCCACAGAACTCTCCGTCCAGTTGGACCGTTCCTCCCCCCTCCCTTCCCCCCCAATCACTGGTCAATGCCAAACAAGCACCTGTGGAACCAAATCCTAGTGAGAGTTGATGTCTTCAGGCAAGAAAGGGAGAAATATGGTGGGGAAAGAACTCCTCAGCTCTACATGATATAGATATTGTCATTTAATTTTGCCTTTAAAAACTTTGGGGTCTTATAGTCACAACCTCGAATCGGGCCAGGACCTACTCCGTTAATGGTAGGGCGTTGGGGAGAGTTATAGAACAAAGAGATCTAGGAGTACAGGTTCATAGCTCCTTGAAAGTGGAGTCACAGGTGGATAGGGTGGTGAAGAAGGCATTCGGCATGCTTGGTTTCATTGGTCAGAACATTGAATGCAGGAGTTGGGATGTCTTGTTGAAGTTGTTCAGGGCATTGGTGAGGCCACATTTGGAATACTGTGTACAGTTCTGGTCACCCTATTATAGAAAGGATATTATTAAACTAGAAAGAGTGCAGAAAAGATTTACTAGGATGCTACCGGGACTTGATGGTTTGACTTACAGGGAGAGGTTAGACAGACTGGGACTTTTTTCCCTGGAGAGTAGGAGGTTAAGGGGTGATCTTATAGAAGTCTATAAAATAATGAGGGGCATAGATAAGGTCGATAGTCAAAATCTTTTCCCAAAGGTAGGGGAGTCTATAACGAGGGGGCATAGATTTAAGGTGAGAGGGGAGAGATACAAAAGGGTCCAGAGGGGCAATTTTTTCACTCAAAGGGTGGTGAGTGTCTGGAACGAGCTGCCAGAGGCAGTAGTAGAGGCGGGTACAATTTTGTCTTTTAAAAAGCATTTGGACAGTTACATGGGTAAGATGGGTATAGAGGGATATGGGCCAAGTGCAGGCAATTGGGACTAGCTTAGTGGTATAAACTGGGCGACATGGACATGTTGGGCCGAAGGGCCTGTTTCCATGTTGTAACTTCTATGATTCTAACTTCTATGATAACCTCACTGCAGCTGGGGCTTGAATCCTATTCTTGACACCAAAATTAAATCCTTTTAAGTTTTATAGGTCCCTGTTTTGCATAAAGTCCAAAGAAACACCCAATCACCGTGGAAGAGGTTCATGGATGGACTCTGCAGATCAATCTTTGATCATTTTTCCAAGTTACCTCTGAGAGGTTTGCACCTAACTCCTGATTGGCTTTGGCTGGTTCTGATATTCTCTCACTTTATTGTTTCAAGTGACAGGCTGCTGTATCCATGAAACAAACTCCTATTTTCTTTGGGCCATTTAAAGAAACGCTGTCTGTTCTATTCCGAATTGAGCTAAGCTGATTATATCATTTTATAAATGTACACCATAAGCCTAAAAATGAATGCCAATTAGTCTACCCCTGCAAGATGCATTACCATCAATTAGATAGCTACCACTAAAACCATCAATTTTTGGCCCCCATCCCTAATGTTTCTATAATCAGGTTACACAGAAGCATCTAAGGATCCTAAAACCTAAGGATTAGCATATGTTTCATAAATGGGGGTTTGCAGAGGACAAAGGAAATAAATGCCAGGAGTGGGGTTCGAACCCTAAACCTTCTGACTCAGGCGGGAGTGCTGACACTAAGCCAAAGAATGAAAAAAAGAGAAGAAAGACTTGCGCTTATATAGCACCTTTCACGACTGCAGGACATCCCAAAGCGCTTTACAACCAATTAAATACTTTTGAAGTGCAGTCACTGTTGTAATGTAGGAAACACAGCAGCCAATGAGCGCACAGCAAGGTCCCAATGTGATAGTGACCAGATAATCTGTTTTTAGATGTTGGTTGAGGGGTAAATATTGGCCAGAACACCGGGGAGAACTCCCCTGCTCTTCAAAACTTGCCATGAGATCTTTTATGTCCACCTAAGAGGGCAGACGGGGCCTTGGTTTAACGTCCCATCCGAAAGACGGTACCTCCGACAGTACTGGCTAGTCAAGCTAGATTTGGTACTCGCGTCTCTGGAGTGGATTTGAACACACAGCCTTCTGACTCAGGCTAGAGTGCTACCAACAGAGCCACAGCTGACACTCTCCCATAGTGTATTTGAGTGGAAACCTGTTCTACTAAGAAATCAATAAAATAGTTTTAACGTGTGTGTATATGTTTATGAGAGTGTATGCAAGATTATATCGTTTGTTTTAAGCACCTATCAGGACAGAGTCAAAAGAAAAAGATTGAGGTTGCATTTTCAAGGAAGTGAGAATACAGAACTGCAGAGATTGATGTGAAGAAAACCACAGAATGGGGTAGATTTTGACTTTGTGGAGTAGCGTTAAACGGGAGATAGCGAATCAACAGCCCATTTTACATCTCTCCCCATTTTTATTTCCATTGAAATCAACGGAAATAAAACTCGGGAAAGTTGTAAAACAGGCAGCCGCCTCGCTATCATCCATTTAACGCTCTCCCTCAAAGTCAAAATCTACCCCTGCGAGTGTGATCGAGAAAGGAGGAGCGTTGTAAATTTCAAGACTGGATTCAGTGCACATTGGCTCAGATCCTGCTTGGTTGAATATTCGTGTTTATTGATAAAACACTAATTACGTTTTAAAGTGATTTACTACTTTACACTTCAATTGCATATCTCTTCAAATTAATGTGATATAATTAACCCATTAAAATCAAAAACCGTTCATTAACTCTCCACAAGCCAGCTGTTATGAGCATTGCATAAATGTTGTTTACTGAGCTGATCTGGCCATTCAGATGCATCTCTGCAAAAGGAGGCAGCCACAGTTGCAACAACTAATCTTGAAGTTTATTTGTAGCCTTTAGCTTATTTTCTGAGCAGTTGGCTCTGAGTATTTGCTATAAAAGTTCAAATGCAAAGGAGATGGGCTGTTCTGGTTAACTCTGCATTTACTATTGATGTAATGCAATGCTGGCTTGAGCTCTGAATAATAACTGAATATTTTTAATAAGCAGGAATCTATGTATTTGCATACCTGGAGTTATCACCTACTGACCGTTTCATTGTAGTTTTCAGGAGGAATAATTTTCACACATTCCAAGGATTGGTAATCACCATTTTAATTTGGCAGTGGTGTTCAGGAGATTCTTGTTGCAGGGTCCAATGATTTCACGGTGGACTTTGGTTTTATCCATTTTCCAAGCGTAATTTATAGGGTCCCTGAACCCATTAAAAGTCAAAACTATTCTGCTCTTTACTTGTTTCATCTGTTTGCATAGTATTTTTTTTAAATCTCTGGACATTGACGTACGGGGTAAAAGTGAACTGGAAAGGTGTTCTTGTGAAAGCGAAAAACTTAAAACACTGATAAATTAGCTTATGCCATCGGTTTCAAACTAGGGTTTGCAGATTTGGGCAGGTGTCCGTGAGGTCATCTGTTTCTTCCCGAAATAGTCAGCAGCAAAACTTACAAAATGCTGACACAAAGAAGGACGGCCGACTCTATAGTAAACAATACTCCCCTCCGGGCCTTTGGATTCTCAGCGACCTTCACCCATCTTTCTGCCTGGCTTTGGGCAGCATCCTGCTATAGGGGCTCAGGTCCCTGCTCTACGTGCACCAGAAGACATGAAAGGACCAGAACAAACAAAGATGACGGAGGTCACTGTCTCAACGCACCAACAGGCCAAACCCAAAGAAGCAGCTTGTGAAGCTTTAAAGCAACTCTTTTATACAGCCAGCAGCATGGCTCAGTTCAACGCTGCCTCTTTATACACAAGACAGGCCAACCTCATCTAGTGAAGGCGAATGAGACAACAGCAAAACATGCCTTCATATTGCACCTTTTAACGTAAAAAAATGTCCCAAGACACTTCATAGAGCTGCAAGAAAAACCAAAAAAAGAGATTAAGTGGGATGATGGAGATGAATGTTAAGAAGGATCTTACAGTAAGAAACTGAGATGTGGAGATGCCGGTGATGGACTGGGGTTGACAAATGTAAAGAATCTTACAACACCAGGTTATAGTCCAACAATTTTATTTGAAAATCACAAGCTTTCGGAGATTACCTCCTTCGTCAGGTGAGTGAGTGTGGGACTCCTTGAACGTTTCGCATTTATAGTCAGAGAACAATACCTGGTGATTACAGATAATCTTTCCAACTGCCCGTTGTCAAGGCAATCAAAGTGTTCAGACAGAGAGGTGTTACCTACAGGACCACCGAATACACAAACGGCCAGAACACAAGACAGAGAGAGAGAGGGAGAAACATCCGAAAGGAAGAGAAAGACAGAGAATGACCCGTTATAAAGGTTATCTGTTTTTAATACAAGTCATTCTCTGTCTTTCTCTTCCTTTCGGATGTTTCTCCCTCTCTCTCTCTGTCTTGTGTTCTGGCCGTTTGTGTATTCGGTGGTCCTGTAGGTAACACCTCTCTGTCTGAACACTTTGATTGCCTTGACAATGGGCAGTTGGAAAGATTATCTGTAATCACCAGGTATTGTTCTCTGACTATAAATGCGAAACGTTCAAGGAGTCCCACACTCACTCACCTGACGAAGGAGGTAATCTCCGAAAGCTTGTGATTTTCAAATAAAATTGTTGGACTATAACCTGGTGTTGTAAGATTCTTTACATTAAGAAACTGAGGTGAAGGGTTGGAAAGGTTAAGGGAGAACATTCCAGCGAGCAGAGATGTCGGCAGTTGTAGGCACTGCTGGTAATGGTGGGTCGAAGGGAAGAGGAATACAGAAGGCTAGAGTAAAGGGAACAGGACTTGGGGTGGTTTGGATTGGAATAGGTTGTAGAGATAGGGAGGAGCAAAGCCATAGTAGAGTTTAAAGACCAGGATGATCATTTGAAATGTACGGGGACTGGGAGCCAATGATTTCACAAGATAAAGTGTTCTACTTGTCAGCAAGGATAGGTGTCATAGACAATCATGACTTGGTATGATGGGATTTGGACAGCAGAATTTTGAATGAGCAGAAGATTATGGAGAGTTGAGGATGGAAGATGGGGGGAGGCCAGCTGGGAAGAGCATTTAAATAATTGAGTCTGCAGGTGAAAGAGGTATAACTGAGGGCTGGAGCATCAGATGGGCTGAAGGAGGAACAGTGGTGGGAGATGTTATGGAAGTGGAAGTAGGCAGTCTTTATGATGGAGAGGATATGAGATCAGAAACTCAGGTCAGGGTTCAAGAGCACGCTAAGGCTGTGAATAGTCTGATTCAATCTGACGATGGCCAGGGAGGCGGGGGTGGAGTTGGCGGTGATGGCTTTACCCTTCCCAATGTTTAGCTGGAGGAAGTTCCGGTTCATCCAAGACTGGATGCCAGATGCACAGTCTGGAAGCTTGGAGATTGCAGAGAGGTTGCGGGCAGTGGCGGAGAGGTAGATCTGGGCATCACCAGAATACTTATGGAAGGCAACCCCGTGTCTGTGGAAATGTCATTAAGGGCAGCACGCAGATAAAGAGGAGGTGGAGGAGAGGGCCCAGGATAGATTCTTGGGGGACTCTGGAGGTGACAATGTACGGTGATGAGAGAAGCCATTGCTAGAGGTGCAGTGGCTATGATTGGATAGGTAACAGTGGTATCGAGGTAAGAGGATCTGCAGGAGAGACTAAAAAATCAATAGCGGGAGGGTCAAGCAGGGAAAACAGGAATGGTGAGAGCAATAAGAATAGTATGAAAACATACTAGTTCTGGTCTCCATTTTATAGACAGGATGTAGAGGCATTGGAGACGGTGCAAAAAAGAATCATGAGGATGATACCAGAACTGAGGGGATATACCTATCAGGAAAGGCTGAACAGGCTGGGGCTCTTTTCTATTTTTTTTTAAAAAAAAGAAGGCTGAGTGACCTGATAGAGGTCTTTAAGATAATTATAGGGTTTGATAGGGTAGACGTAGAGAAAATGTTTCCATTTATGGGGGAGTCCAAAATTAGAGGTCATAAATCTAAAATAGTTGCTAATAAATCTTAGAGGGAACTCAGGAGAAACTTCTTTATCCAAAGAGTGATAAGAATTTGGAACTTGCTACCACAAGGAATAGTTGAGGCAAATAGCTTAGGTGCATTTAAGGGGAAGCTGTGCATGAGGGAGAAAGGAAAAGAAGGTTATGCTAACAGGGTTAGATGAAGAGGGGTGGGAGGAGGCTCGTGTGGAGCATAAATGCCGGCTTAGACTAGTTGGGCCGAATGGCCTGTTTCTGTGCCATAGTTTCGATCTAACTTGATGTAAAATAGAGTGGGAAGAACAAGATATGTCAAAGAATATGGGGCAGAGAAAAAGAAATGGAGGGAGAACAGAAGCAAGGAACCCATGGATTTATATTAATTTAGTGCCAGCCATGAGCTCGATCTGAAAAAATCTTAATTATATTTTCTTCATTTGTTGACTGGGATGTTATTTTTATTGCTGTGTACCATTTTTTAAAAAAAGTGTTTTCTGCGATAGCACTAGTTTTCTTTGGGTAGTAGTCACCGTTACTTAGACAGTTGGCACATAGGAATAGATTAATATTTACAGGGCTTTCCCAGGTGGGTGTGGGCATTGGTAATGGGTCCCTCACACAAAGTTTGAATACCACTGGTTTAAAGCTCCATCTGCCCCTTTCAATTAAAACACAGCTGTCGTTCCAGGGCAAATGAAGAATTGGTTGCTTGAACTGATCAAAGATTCATAGCTTTCAAATTTTGAAGACGTCAGATCAGCAACCATGTATTATGGTTCAAGGAGTTAGTGATGCAATCTGTAAGAAAAACAACTTTGACATTTTGTTTTACTTTGCTTGCAAACATAGCCTGATGGTAAAACTGAATCGAGCATTTATTTCCCTGTCAAATGTTTGTTGTGCTTTATTGCTATGGATTTAAGTATGCCACTATAGTAACTATTAAATTCTTGATTCTTTGTTTTTCTTCATAGTAACTTTTCTCAGCCGTAAAAGGTAACGGTTTGATTGTTTTTACACAATAACATTTTGCGGAAATTTTTTTTGGAGTTGCGATTTGACCTTGGTTAATCAAAATATTTCTGTTTCAACAAAATAAAACACAAGAATTATGGCATGAATCACTGCGTCCTGGGAGAGGAACAAAAAACTGCAATGGGAAATCTTTTACACGTTAGTAGACTATATGTTTCACTTCAATTATAGGCTGTTTTCTTTCTGCAATATATTTGAGGCCTCTTTAGTGCCAAGACATTTAAATATGCCAAGTATACTTTTTGCCCCTTATCTCCCCTCTTGTGTACTAGGCTAAAATGCAGCATGCTTTCCTTCCAATTATCATTATTCAACTCCTATAATCATTTAAGCTCCTTCAGTCGAAACACATCTTTTATTCCAGAGCAGCAGCAAAACTATCTAAGATTTACTTGACAGCCTCATCGTTAAACAGAATTAATGTCCTTTTTTCACGTCTTGATAAACCAGTAGTAGTTTTGTTCATTGGCTCCCAGAAACTATTGCACTTGCATGCTTTCGAAAGGATGTTATGGAGAGGGGACTTCTTGCAGGGTAGGTAAGATACTACGTAGAATTGCAAGGTTTAAGCCTGGAGCGTGGTCTGGTTCCTGACTACTGTTGAGAAAGACTACTTCAGGCACAAAGTGATCAGTACTTGGAATGGTCTCCTGGGTAGGATAATAGTGTCAGAAAGTTTAGAATCATTGAAGAGGGAGTTAGATGCTGTGATGGGGCAACCATAGATTTCTATAGAAGGATGAGCATGGGTGGGCTGAATGGCCTCTCTCATCTGTCCTTACACCTTTTATAAATCATAGAATCATAGAAGTTTACAACATGGAAACAGGCCCTTCGGCCCAACATGTCCATGTCGCCCAGTTTACACCACTAAGCTGCCTGCACTTGGCCCATATCCCTCTATACCCATCTTACCCATGTAACTGTCCAAATGCTTTTTAAAAGACAAAATTGTACCCGCCTCTACTACTGCCTCTGGCAGCTCATTCCAGACACTCACCACCATTTGAGTGAAAAAATTGCCCCTCTGGACCCTTTTGTATCTCTCCCCTCTCACCTTAAATCTATGCCCCCTCGTTATAGACTCCCCTATCTTTGGGAAAAGATTTTGACTACCTTATCTATGCCCCTCATTATTTTATAGACTTCTATAAGATCACCCCTTAACCTCCTACTCTCCAGGGAAAAAAGTCTCAGTCTATCCAACCTCTCCCTATAAGTCAAACCATCAAGTCCCGGTAGCATCCTAGTAAATCTTTTCTGCACTCTTTCTAGTTTAATAATATCCTTTCCATAATAGGGTGACCAGAACTGTACACAGTATTCCAAGTGTGGCCTTACTAATGTCTTGTACAACTTCAACAAGACATCCCAACTCCTGTATTCAATGTTCTGACCAATGAAACCAAGCATGCTGAATGCCTTCTTCACCACCCTATCCACATGTGACTCCACTTTCAAGGAGCTATGAACCTGTACTCCGAGATCTCTTTGTTCTATAACTCTCCCCAACGCCCTACCATTAACGGAGTAGGTCCTGGCCCGATTCGATCTACCAAAATGCATCACCTCACATTTATCTAAATTAAACTCCATCTGCCATTCATCGGCCCACTGGCCCAATTTATCAAGATCCCGTTGCAATCCTAGATAACCTTCTTCACTGTCCACAATGCCACCAATCTTGGTGTCATCTGCAAACTTACTAACCATGCCTCCTAAATTCTCATCCAAATCATTAATATAAATAACAAATAACAGCGGACCCAGCACCGATCCCTGAGGCACACCGCTGGTCACAGGCCTCCAGTTTGAAAAACAACCCTCCACAACCACCCTCTGTCTTCTGTCGTCAATCCAATTTTGTATCCAATTGGCTACCTCACCTTGGATCCCGTGAGATTTCACCTTATGTAACAACCTGCCATGCGGTACCTTGTCAAAGGCTTTGCTGAAGTCCATGTCGACCACGTCTACTGAACAGCCCTCATCTATCTTCTTGGTTACCCCTTCAAAAAACTCAATCAAATTCGTGAGACATGATTTTCCACTCACAAAACCATGCTGACTGTTCCTAAATGAAGTATTCTTGTGTATTGGCTCATGTATATTGATATATGGGTAGAGATTGGCCTCGATATTGGCGGGAAGGGTATGAAGGAGCACGGCAGCACGTCAAATATCCGGCAAGGCCGGGGACATGGAGGCCCTGCCGATCTTAAATAAAATACTGCAGTCTCCCATCCTTCAGCTGGCCAGAGAGGCGGCTGTGAACAGAGCCGTGTTTGGAGTGAGGGTCTGCGGGGGCGGGGGTTGGAGGGGTCTGTCTGAAACTGGAGGCGGGGGAGGGGGGATGGTCTGTCTGTGATCGGAGCCGGGGGTGGGGGGATCTATCTGTGATCGGAGCCGGGGGTGGGGAGGGTCTGTCTGTGATCGGAGCCGGGGGTGGGGGGGTCTGTCTGTGATGGGGGTGGGGGGGGGGGGGTCTGTCTGTGATCGGAGCCGGGGGTGGGGGGGTCTGTCTGCGATCGGAGCCGGGGGTGGGGGGGGTCTGTCTGTCATCGGAGACGGGGGTGGGGGGGGTCTGTCTGTCATCGGAGACGGGGGTGGGGGGGTCTGTCTGTGATCGGAGCCGGGGGTGGGGGGGGTCTGTCTGTCATCGGAGACGGGGGTGGGGGGATCTGTCTGATCGGAACCGGGGGTGGGGGGGTCTGTCTGTGATCGGAACCGGGGGTAGGGGGGTCTGTCTGTGATGGGGGTGGGGGGGGGGTCTGTCTGCGATCGGAGCCAGGAGGCGGGAGGGTCTGTCGGGGAGGGGGGAGGATCTTTTGGGGTGGGGAGGGTCTGTCTGTGATCAGATCAGGAGCGTGGGGAGTGGTCACTGCAGTCAGTGACTGGAGCCGGGTGAGGGGAGGGTCTGTCTCTGATCAGAATCGATCTGCATAATTAGAACAGAACCCTGCTTCCTTCCTGCAGGTGTCCCACTTGCCTGCTCAAAAGAGCAGGTTAATCCGGGGACACGGCGGGTAGGTAGCGGGATCGGTGGAGGTAAGCGACTCCCGTTATTTTAACTGCGCCCCCCCACCCCGGCCCGGTTTACGCCAGGTGGGGGCAGTTAAAATCGGGGCCATTGTGTCCATTGTCCTTCAGTGAGTAACAGACTGCTGGCAATACCATAAGAACATGAGAAATAGGAGCAGGAGTAGGCCATAAGGCCCTCGAGCCTGCTCCGCCATTCAATTAGATCATGGCTGATCTTCGACCTCAACTCCACTTTTCTGCCTGATCCCCATATCCCTTGATTCCCCTAGAGTCCAAAAATTTATTGATCTCAGCCTTGAATATATTCAACGACTCAGTATCCACAGCCCTCTGGGGTTGAGAATTCCAAAGATTCAAAAACCTCTGAGTGAAGAAATGCCTCCTCATCTCAGTCTTGAATGGCCGACCCTTTATCCTGCGTCTATGCCCTTTAGTTCTACACTCTCCAGCCAGGGGAAACAACCTCTCAGCCTTTACCCTGTCAAGCCCCCTAATAATCTTATCTGTTTCAATGAGATCCCCTTTCATTCTTCTAAACTCCAGAGAGTATAGGCTCATTCTACTCAACCTCTCCTCGTAGGACAACCCTCTCATCCCAGGAATTTATCTAGTAAACCTTTGTTGCACTGCCTCTAAGGCAAATACATCCTACCTTAGGTAAGGAGACCAAAACTGTATGTAGTACTCCAGGTGAGATCTCACCAAAGCCCTGTACAATTGTAGTAAGACTTCCTTACTCTTGTACTCCACCCTCCTTGCAATAAAGGCCAACGTGCCATTTGCCTTCCTAATTGCTTGCTGTACCTGCATGCTAACATTTTGCGTTTCTTGTACCAGGACACCGAACTCTCTCTGGACACCAACATTTAATAGTTTCTCACCATTTAAAAAATATTCTGTTTTTCTATTCTTCCAACCAAAGTGAATAACCTCACATTATACTCCATCTGCCACCTTCTTACCCACTCACTTAACCTATCTATATCCCTTTGCAGACTCTGTCCTCTCAGCTTACTTTCCTACCTAGCTTTGTATAGTCAGCAAATTTGGATACATTACACTCGGTCCCTTCATCTAAGTCATTCATATAGATTGTAAATAGCTGAGGCCCAAGCACCGATCCTTGCGGTACCCCACTCGTTACAACCTGCCAACCTGAAAATGACCCGTTTATCCCTACTCTCTGTTTTCTGTCTGTTAACCAATCCTCTATCAATGCTAATATGTTACCCCCAACCCCATAATCCCTTACCTTGCGTAACAATTGATTACATTTTACAATTACCTGGTAAATAATTGCTTTTCGTGAGAAAAAAATACCTTCATCACAGATGAGACTAAGGACTATTTATATTTAAAAAAAAGGTAGCTTGTTTCTTAACATAAACCTACTTCAACCACTAAATATTTAATGAATACAACTTGATTTTTCTGTTTATGATTTCTTTAAAACCTCTGTGCTAACATTGATGTGGAAACATGCAAACATGGCTGATGAACAGGTTAATGCAGTAATTTGAATAGTAGCAGTGGTCCCCTCATGATCCAAGAATTTGTGTCTCCGATATAATTCTTAAAATATGAAGCAAAGGTTTAACAGTAATCTATTTTGGCGATTGCACATGGAAGATTGATAGTCTTTTTAAACTGCAACTTACCCTTTTTTCCTCTGACACAATTTTGCTCAGATGGAAGAAATTGTCACCCACTGCCTATTCTTCCCCCCCCCCAGGAATTTAGTGGTTGATTTTACTTGCATAACTCAGAATGATGGAAACCAGCAAAGTTCTCTTGCCGTAGATCTGGTCAATAGATTAAATAGATTAATTAACTCCAGCTGTCAGGCCCAAGGACTGTCACTAACTGCAGTCATTGAGGTGGTCATTTATCAGGATGGAGAATCAAAAAAAAAATCAGTCTCCAGTGCATAGATTCTTAATGAATATGAATGAGATGGACATTGAATATTTCACAGAGAAGTCTAGCGTTCATCATCCGGTTGCACATCACTTATAAAGGGTGAAAATAAAGATGCAAAGGATCATAAAATGCAGGTGTTGAAGTTTTGCTAGACTATACATCTTCGATGACTGCAGTTATTGGACCCAGGTGCCTTAATCGTAATGCCTGCATGCTTTTGACCCTTTTCTTTTGCACTGATTTTTTTTTTAAAGAAAAATCCATTTCAGGATTGAATAATTTTAGCTATCAACGTGATATAGATAAGTAAAGGGGTTTTATAATTGGATAATTAACCATCAACGCACAATTTGATTCTGGTAACTTATGTGCGGATTGTAAATTGTTGATGATTGACACTGCATGGTTTTGCTTGTTTTTTAAAAAAAAACAACAGAGCCCGCCAAGGTGTCAGAAAAATGAAAGAAGCAAGTATCGCAGCAATATTAAACTGCATTTGGTTACGTGACAAAAATGCACGGTTATCCTGTGTTTCTTATCACAATGGGAATCTGCATATGAACGTGTTAAAACTGGCCACGGAATCTTCTGGCATGGTTTTATTCCACAAAAAGTGAAACTTCCATGAACCCCGTCGCACCCGTTTTCCGTCCATCGCCATATTGGGCTGGGCGATATTTAGGCCTCCCTGATGGTCGCCTGAAACCGGCATTAGGCCCCTTACCAGCATCTGCAAGCGGCCTAACATCTGGGTCATGACCCTACTCCGACATTCAGCAGCACTGAGTGGAGCATGCGCTGGGAATGCTCTGCTCAGTTTTTCGGGTTCTTCATTGGCTTAGCCAACGGTCCTTAAAGGGCCTCTGACCAAATGGTGTATTACTTGTTGTTTTTTTTTTACTTATGTTGATGGCTCACAGATGCTCCTATTTACCTCTGATTGTGTAAGGAAAAGGTTTAAAACAAGCATAGAAGATAGGAGGGCAAAGGTCCTCCATCTCTGAGGGAAATAACTTAAGAGAAACCCAAGAGGTCATTGAAAAAGTGCTGAGGCATTAGAATAGTGAAAAACAGTAAGATTCACAATAAAGGGTGTATTAACCTAGTATAAACATACTAAGACCTGATAACGGTAAACGGCTACGTAAATGCTAAGACATTAAATAATCCTTGGTGGTTTTTGGAGAGTCATCACAGTGGGATGGTTTATGAACAGGAGTTAAGACCAGCGGTGCTTACGTACAGAACAACACAGCCGAATAGTAATAGGGCATGCGCCCTTCCAAACGTTAGAGCTCTCAAGACCGGATGGTCGGAAGTCCATTGCCACAGGCAGTCCACGAAGGTCAGGTCTGATCAACCTGAAGAACGGACAAAGCGGGTTGTTTTGATTGCTTGTCATAAATGTAATCTGTACACAGTTGTGTTATAACTATAATAACTGTTGAATGTAATGTTGAAGACCGCTGTAGTGCAACTCTGTTGTGTGTCAGTCTATTAAACTTACTATTTTATAACTACTCGGGCTAGAATCAAGCGGAGGTTATTGTAGATGGATTAACAACCCATACTTGCAACAGTAACAGGAGAAATCCGCTAAAAGATTCTAAAGGGCTTCTAGCACCCAACTCTGAGGCAGCAATATCAGTCTGGAGATGCCTGAGATGTTGCCCCAACATCCATGAGGTCAGGGGTATGGACTGGGCTTGGTGTTGGCACTGAAAAGTTGCCAACATGAGAGGAAATGAGCCAAATCTATGATGGAGGACACTGGTCTGATGCAGCACGGATTGATGCATCAATATAAACTCTTGCAATATCCCTGCAGGTTGGTCCACAGGAACACAGGAAACTACCTCCTCACAGCTTCCTGCACTGAGGAGATGATTTTAACTCTACCCGCTTGGCGGAAACTGGACGAGTGGGCGGTTAAAATTGCCCAGTTTATTTACCTGCCGGAACGATGCCAGGACCCACCATTCTGATTTTAACCTGCTCTAACGAGAAGGCGGCAAAGACAGCCGCTCAAAGCTGGTGGGGTGGCTCTTTATACAGGCACGTTGGGTGCCGATAACGGCATTGGGATCCGACTGCAGTTTTAACTGCTGACCCTGAACAGGAGAAGCCACTGTGGCTTTCTCACCAGGTGGAGGCAGTGGGCAGAGCAACCTGGACCACAAAAGGCCCAAACAGGTCCATTTTTTTTTGGGTACTCCCCTCGTGGGGCCAGGAGGGGCAGAAGTGCTCCCCCACGCCCACGAGGAAAGCTTAGGCCACCCCTGCCGTGGATTCCACCGCCCCTCCAAACCTCCCCCTTCCCAAAAATGAGACTCTACACATTGGGCGGCCTCCCAAAGCCGATCCCGCCACCTACCTTGTGTTGGTGGGCTGCCTCTGGGGCCATGCGATTTTCTACCGTTTCCTGGGACTGGTGGGAAGTCGACTGGTGGGAATTAATTGAGGCCTGGCAGTTAAAATAGCTCGGGCCTCATTTCTGAGGCAGCGAGTGAATTTCCAACTCTCTTTGCTACCCACCTGCTCAAAACCCGCCTGGAGTTAAAATCTGTCATCTTCCAAGGCTTCCACAGCTACGTTGTGAGCATGCACACACTGCACTTGTGATTTTACTTGCTGAGGCTGTTGCAGTATTTGCTGAATATCAGGCCTCAAGCTAGACCTGGTTCCCTTGATTGCCTTAAATGTGTCACTCGGGTTGCTTTAGATCTGGGACACAATCCTTCAGAGCTTCCATGTTTCCCCATGCACCACTTGTTCGATAGTCAAGTGAATTGTACGCACCATGCACATGTGCCCAGCATCCTCTACTTAAAAGGATCCACTGGGAGCTTACTTCCTCGGGCATGTGGGCAGAGGCTTCCAGCGGCTGGGTTTCTGCTCATCCTCTCTGATATCCCCAGGAAAAATCCCTTGGCCACACATCACCTCTCTGATAGCACTGTTTCCTTTGCTTTGTGAGCTCTGTTCTATGTCCCTAACCTGTGAAGTAGGTGATAAGTGGTATAGTATTGTTGCAGTGTGGGGGGAAGTGAGAAAACTTCCAGTTGTTATCCTTATTATGGTCTTGAGAGGCACCAGAGACTGAACCTCGGGACCCTTGACCTGTGAAGAGAGCATATCAGACAGCATGAGAAATGAAGAGCGCGCTGCTATTAATGTGCAAGCATGGAAATTGATGATGCCTGACTGTGTTTCTTTAATGGCTGCATGCTGTGATGCTTACCACAGATGTACTGTGATCAGCAGATGGTACTTATTTCCTTGGGTTCATTGGCCACACACCACTGGAGGACCTATTCCCACAGGGCCGCACACCCGAGCAACTCTTAAGTAGGACTTTGAGAACAACACCCAGAAACTTCCATCGTCTGGCTTTGTTGTTATGCAATAATTTAGCATAAAAAAGAAGCAAGAAGCATATTTGTACAAAGTGTAACTGAGATCAGGCACCCAGATGCAGCTGTTTGATATACATGAGTCAAGAATAGCCCAGATTCTTAAGAACAGCAGGTGCATAAACAATATATCAATATGAATCTGCCTTTTCTATTTCCTGAGAGACTCCTGCCTTTATAGGACGATGTGTCACTTCCTTACAGAAATACCTTTTACAATTGCAGCCAAGCTGATTTGCCCCCATAAATGTGGCTCAGTACTCAAGGTGCAACATTATTCTAGAAGACATGACACTAGGCTTGTGACCTTGTTAATTTGACATATTAATTAGTTACCCAAAGAGGGCCATAATGTAATTGAAACTGCCTATTTATGCAAGTTTCTGTAACTTTGAAGTAATGGGAAAAACCCTAGAGATCAGTCAGCTAACATGGCCTTTTATTGACCTGCATCTTAGACTATCAGCAAAGATGGTTTTCATTCTGTGTTAACACTCGGCGATTCTGACTGAATTGAAAAATGAAAGACATGAGGCTTCCCCACTGTTCTAAGAATGAATTCAATAAGGAACCAACCAGCGATTGACGGCTTGGCAGCCCAAATCCTCTGACCACACTGACTTAAGGGAGGAGTGAGAGGGTTCATTTTTTTTTTCTCTCTCTCTCTCAACTCCCCCTCTCTCTTTCCCCTCCTTTCTCTCCCCTTCTCTCTCTGTCTCTCCCCCTCTTCCTATAACAGAAATACAAGACCAGTTGGCTTGGGAGTAGCTCATTTGAAAATGGGCTTTCACCTACAGTCAGGTTGTGTCTTTGTTATTTTTGTGGATTTTTTGTTCTGTTCATTCATGTGTATTTTACACAAAATATATATTGTTTTTGTTTTGCAATCATGGCTTGTCTCAGCAGTACCTTCAGTCCACCTTCTGTAAAGCCAATAGAACGTACAATATTATAGTAGACCGTCTGCTGCAACAACAACAACAACTTGTATTTATATAGTGCATTTAACATGGTGAAAAGCCCCAAGGTGCTTCACAGGAGTGTTATCAAACAAAATTTGACACCGAACCACACAAGAGATATGAGGACTGGTGACCAAAAGCTTGGTCCAAGTGGTAGGTTTTACGGAGGGTCTTAAAGGTGGAGAGGTAGAGAGGCGGAGAGGTTTAGGGAGGGAATTTCAAAGCTAGGACCGAGGCAGCTGAAGGTACGGCCGCCAATGGTGAAGCGATGAAAATCAGGGATGTTCAAGAGGCCAAAATTGGAGGAACGCAGAGATCTCGGAGGGTTGTAGGGCTGGAGTAGGTTACAGAGGTAGGGACAGCAAGTGTTCAATGTTATGATCCCTGCCTCTCTGCTATTGTTCAACTATGATTGCTTGTGAATTTAAAATAAAATTTGTGAATTGAATTTAAAATAAAATTGCTGGACTATAACTTGGTGTTGTAAAATTGTTTACAATTGTTCAACTAGATACTGGACAGAGTAGAAGAAAAGGTGCATTCCAGATTGTAGGGGATGTGGAGTCTGCTTACGGTGGTGCCGAACTGGAGACAATGGGCCCGATGTTAACAGGGCTGCGGGTTCTCGGCGGGGGGGGGGCGGCTATCGGGCGCGTGGGTAACGCGCCCGGCGAAATCAGTCAGCCACCCGCGCGATCGTAGCCCAATTGGATCCACTTACCTTCTCCTCCGGGTTCCCCACTGCTGATCTGCGTGTCGGGCGGGCTGTGCATGCGCAGTAAGATTTGTCAGCTGGAGGAGCTCTATTTAAAGGGGCAGTCCTCCATTGACTGATGCTGCAACAAACAGAAAAAAAATCACAGCATGGAGCAGACCAGGGGGAAGGCTGCTCCCAGTTTAATGATGCCTGAATCCAGGTATCAATAGATGGGGTGAGGAGGAGGGGGAGGACAGAGATCATCCCCCCGGCGGGCGGGAGGCAGCGGCCTGCCTCTGCCATCAGGAAGGCCTGGCTCGAGGTGGCAGAAGAGGTCACCTGCACCACCAACATGCCCACCTGCATACAGTGTAGGAGGCACTCCAATGACCTCAGTAGGCCAGCCAAAGTGAGTACACTTACTCTTTCCCCTACACTCTGTCTGCCACATCACCGCCCCCACCCCACATCTCCTTCTGCACTGCCAACACTACTCTGTCACATCACCCCTCACACCCACTCAAACCTCATCCTCATCTTACCTGCACCTACTCACCTCCCCAGTACTCATCCCACCACTACCACTCAACCCAATCCTCATACAATCTCATGGCTCTATCTCATACTCACCCTCTCATGCATCTCTTTCACGGCCAGCCTCACTCAACCTGCCACTACCTGTGCTGCAGCCACAGGGCATGCATCACATATGTGCAGTTAGGCAGCGTAAGGCAAACGTGTCGTGAGCATGAAGGGGATGCACAAGGGTGTCTGAGGGTTTGTCATGGTTGTTACTTATATTGAATTTCTGACCAACTCACATTACATATTATATTGTCACCACTACTGCCACGCCTTTGCGAATCTTGTCTGGTTTGTGCAATAATGCCCTTTCCTGAGGATCACTATGAAGTCCCACAACTGATGCCACCCATTGTGTCACTGCAGAGGTGTATTTGCAGGGCTCTTTTGTGCAGACGACTGAGAGACGTTGGCGATGTCCCCGGTTGCACCCTGGAAGGATGCGGAGGAGAAGTTGTTGAGGGCAGTGGTGACTTTGACAGCGACAGGTAAGAAGATGGGTCTCGGGCCAGCCAGGAGCAGCTTGGCATGAAGGAGGCTGCAGATGTCCACGACTACATGTCGAGTGACTCTGAGCCTCCGTGTGCACTGCTGCTCAGAGAGGTCCAGGAAGCTGAGCCTCGGTCTGTGGACCCTGTGGCGAGGGTAGTGCCCTCTGCGACGCATCTCTCTCTGCGGTAGCCCTCCCTCCTGCTGTGCAGGTGGATGTGTCACAGCATTCTGTTGTGGAGCTCCACGTGTCAGAGGTGGACGGCGTGGATGGCGAGGCTGGTGATGCTGTTCGCCCTCCGAGGAGGTCATGACTGCAGCTACGGCGGCCCCCATCCGGAAGATGTACATCTGAGGGGGTCCGCAAGGTAGGTACATGTCTCTGGACCCCGGGGTAAGTGTGCAAGTTGGTGACTTTGATTGTCAGGAGGAGTGGTGGAGGCCAAACTTTGTCCCAAGTGACAGAGTGGCCTCCTGCAATGAGTGAGGGTCTCCCCCCACAACCTGTCAAATGGACCTTTGCAGCTGCCACAGGCTGACAGCTGCAACATGTCCATTTGAACTGGGAGTGTTTCCCCCAGTGTGGGAAACAGTCCCAGTTTGCTCTAAAATCCCACCCCTCCTCACATAATCCCTTAATCAGGTCAATTAATGATCTGAACAAGCAAAATAAATAGTTTCAAGTGGCATCCCGCTGGCTTTAATTGCCTGCGGGATTCCCACCAGCGGGGGCTGCGCGCGCACGCCGGCGCGTCAGTGGGGAACCCGGAAGTGCGCGGGTTCGAGGCGGGCTCCGGTCCCGCTCCGGGATTTCCCGATTTTCGGGGCACCCCCCCCCCCCCCCCCCCCCACCAGGAACGCACCCGATAGCGGGTGCTAAAATGCTGCCCAATATTTAGTTTAAAGCCCCAAAAATTGTGATCATGTCAGTTTCTGTCCATTAAGCGGTGATGATTCTTTCCTCTTTTTGGCATCTGTGCATGTGGCACAATCAGAGGCATGAACTCCAGGGGCTCGATTAGTAGCGGGTTCCCTGTGCATTATCGGCGGGGTGGGCTCGAAAATGTCAATTTCAACGTACGGGACCGGATCGCGCCGAGATCCCGGCCACTTCCGTGTCCCGCGCTGACGTGCGGGGCTGCGTGCGCGGCCCCCGCTGGTGGGAATCCCGCAGGCAATTAAAGCCAGCGGGATGTCACTTGAGTGTACTTACCTTGCTTGTTGAGGTCATTAAATGAGCTGATTCAGCTGTCATAACAGGAAGTGTGGGATTTTACCTTCAACTCAGACTGTTTCACACACTGGGGGAAACAGTTTCCCTCCAACCGGACGTGTTGCAGCCAGCAGCCTGTGGCAGCTGGCAAGGTGCATTCCACAGGGGTGGGGGGGGGGAGAGCCCTCACCCACGCAGGAGGCCACCGCGTCACATAGGGCAACCCCTGCCCTCCACCACCCCCCGCCAAGCCAGAGGACAGACCGATGTGAAACCGCAGCCCCAGTTCGAGGAACCACCTACCTACCCTGCACAACCCCTCAGACCAACACCTGCCAGATGGGTGGTGCGTTGACATCCTCGGAGGACGAACAGCATGACCAGCCCCAGCAGCCTCGCAGTCCACGCCGTCCGCCTTAGAGACGTGGAGCCCCCCAACACGGTGCTGTGGCACGCCCACCTGCACAGCAGGAGGGAGGGCAACTGCAGAGAGAGATGCGTCGCAGGAGGCACTACCCTCCGCACAGGGTGTACAGACCGAGGCTCAGCTTCATGGACCTCTCCGAGGAGCAGTGCATACGGAGGCTCAGAGTCATTCGCCAGGTAGTTGCCGACATCTGCAGCCTCCTGAACGACGAGCTGCTCCCGGATGGACCAAGCAGCATCTTCTTACCTGTCGCCGTCAAAGTCACCACTGCCCTCAACTTCTTCACATCTGGATCCTTCCAGGGTGCCACCGAGGACATCACCGGGGTCTGTCAGTCGTCTGCACACAAGTGCATAAGGCAGGTCACCGATGGGTTGTTCCGCAGGGCCTCGCACTACATCAACTTCGCCATGGACGAGCGCAGCCAGATGGAGAGGGCGGTTGGATTCCATGCCATGGCTGGCTTCCCACGGGTACAGGGTGTAATCGGCTGCACCCACATCGCAATACGGGCACCTCCGCATGATCCAGGGCTGTTCATCAACAGGAAGGGGTATCACTCCATGAACGCCCAGCTCATTTGTGACCACCGCCAGAGATTCCTACACGTGTGCGCCAGATACCCCGGCAGCTGGCACGATGCCTTCGTCCTCAGGGAGTCCACCGTCCCGCCCATCTTCCACGCACCCAACGCGGGCAACGGCTGGCTCATCGACGACAAGGCGCTTCCCCTACACACATGTCTCATGACGCCTCTGAGGAACCCCATCACCGAGCCGGAGCGTCGGTTCAATGACAGCCACACTGCTACCAGGTCTACAATTGAGCAGACCATAGGGCTGCTCAAGATGCGTTTCAGGTGCCTTGATCGTTCTGGGGGAGCGCTCCAATACACGCCATTCAGAGTGGGACGAATCATAGTTGTCTGCTATGCCCTGCACAACATGGCCCAACAGAGAGGGGTGCCGCTGGAGGAGGCCCCATCAACACCCGCCACCCACATTGAGGACGGCGAGGACGAGGACGAGGACGAGGACGGACCCATGCGCCGAACCACGACTCACTGGGATGCTCGCCGGGCCAGGGAGGCACTCATATGTCAACGGTTCTCCTAGAGTCAGACAGTGCGAGGCGTTCGCATCTCCTCACCTGCACATGCGAGGGGCCATACCAGCCCCCTCCACAGAAGAGTGTCGCCAGTACTCCTGCACCCACAGCAGTGTGCCCAATGGGCGGCAGCAGGTGTTCGCTGTCATGATGGGCTGCACGGAACGCACCTATTGCACAGGCCGCGGAAGAATGGACGAGAGTTGGCAGGAGTGGTGAGAACGATAGTGTTTAATATCTACAAGGTGCAATACTATAAACAAAAAGTGTACAAATTAACAGACACCCTGGTGCATTCCCTTTGTGATTATAAGGCCTTTGGAGTTCTTTTGCGGGTACCCCTACGTGGTGCTACCCCTGTGGCTCCAGCAGAGGTAGTGGCAGGTTGCTTCTGTTCTTGCCCTGACCGGGTAGATGCTTTGGGCCGACGGCCCCTGGGTTTCGGTGTCCATGAGGGCACCTCCACAGACTGCTCCTCCTGCACCTGTGCAGGGGCAGACTCGGCCACCTGGAGAGGAGGCACCATTGCGGGTACTGGTTGAGAGGGGGGCAACGGGTGGGACGTGGGGGCACCTTGAGAGGCGTCCCCGCTTCCATGTCCCCGTTCACCATCATCCCTCTCGTGGCCTCGGCCCACATCACCCCTTCCACCCTGCTGGACGACAGTTTGAATTGCATGTGTGAGGCCTTGCAACGCCACCCCTAGTGTATCCGTCAGCCTGTTTATGGCGGCGGAATGTTGCTCACCCTGAATCCGTACAGCCGTTGTCAGGGCCTGCACGGACTCGATGTGGAGCTGTGCATGACGCTCGAGGGAGGCCAGCCTCTCCTCCACCGCAGACGCTCCCGCACCTACCCGCGACACTATGTCGCCGGTACCCTCCTGTGCCTGCGCCACCAATGCCCGCGTGCAGGAGTTGGACTCCTCCATCGCCTGCACGATCGTGGACAATGCGCGCGGCACCTCTCCCAATACCTCGGCAATTAGCTGGTGCCCCTCGACGGCTCTCCTTTTGACTGGTGTCCCCCTGGGTTCAGCATCTGGGTCCGGCTGAGCAGAGCCTGGAGATGAGTGCTCCCACCGACGCGGACCCTCCGCGGCTGCCCCTGCCACCAGGGTCTGCTCATGCTCACACGTGCGCGGTGAATCACCAAGTGCAAACCCAACTAGTTGGCGAGGGGGACCCACCGAGGTGCGTGTCTCTGCGCTGGTGGATGGTTGGCTCATATGTGATGATGCACCCTCAGAGACCGGCATGTCCTCTGAGGAATCGCCCTCCTCACACACAGCGCTCGCAGACGGCCCTGCAAGGGAACAGAGGGCACTGAGGCATGTGCACAAACGTTGCGGTGCGCCAGATGGCAGGTGATGATACGGTCATTCGCGATCATGAGTGTTGAGTGTCAGCTGTCCCTTACCGGCCGATGCTATAGCGCCAGACTCACCATCGCCCACCGACAGGCAAAGTTGTGTTCCGCTCAGTTCGAGCGCCTCCACCTCGGCATCCGTGAGCTCGAGCACGTGCGGCGGGCCCCCTCCGGTGCGGTCCCTTTCCCGCGCGTTCTTGCATCTCTTCTCCTGTGAAGGCAAAACACAGATGCGTGAGTACGTGCAGATTGCATAGTGAGACGCCTGGAGCATCGGTGTGGGTGGGTTGCGCGTGGGGCGGATGGATGGGAGGATGCGTGGGCCACATGCCCGTCCCATTGCATGGGGTTGGGGCGTGTGGTGGTGTTCCAGTGGGGACAGGGAGGGTGGGTCAGTGCAGGCATGGTGAGGATGGTGAGTGAGTGGCTGTGAGGATTGCTGTGGGAGCGCTGTGGTGGCTGTGCAGAAGGGGTTGTGGGGTGTTTGGCGTGATGGTCGAGACAGGTTCTTGGGGGGGGGGGGTGCGTTAGTGTGCTCACCTTGCCGGACCTAGTGAGGTCATTGAATCGCTTGCGGCACTGCTCCCAAGTCCTGCTGGTGTTCGAGCTGCTGCTCACCTCCGCCGCCACCTCTGCCCATGCCCTCCTGGTTACGGAGCCAGGGCACTTCCGTCCGTCCCTGGGGAAGAGCGTGTCCCTCCTCCTCCGCACACCTTCCAGGAGGAGCTGCAGCGCGCGGTCGGAAAAGCGGGGCGCAGCCTTACCCCTGGGTTGCTAGATGCAGGGGGGGGCTCTGTGGGACTGCCCCTTTAAGTGGAGCTCCACCATCGCGCTGGCGTCAATGCGCAGGCGGCCGGCGCACAGCTGGGGTGCGGCGAACCCGGAACCACGGCTTAATTCAATCAATTATCCCGCGATCGCGCGGGGGGCGCACTCAATTAACCGTCCGCGTTTTCCACGCTCCCGGAGGACCACCTGCCGGGAACCCGCAGGCCTGCTAAAATCGGGCCCCAGGTGTCCGACCACTTTGGATGGCTCTACACCCTCACAATAAAATTCAGCCAAAATGCCTGACTCTGGAATCAGAAGTAGGAGGACTTGACCAGCAAAAGCACATCTCACTGAGGTAAGAGTTGTTGGTTTTGCGGAAATGTTGAAGAACCAAAGTGCTTTTGGAGTTGCTATGCCTTTTCAGGCCAGACTTTGAGGCGTGACACCTTATAAAGAAATAATGCCATGTAAATGTGCTAGATACGAGAATTTAAACATGATCGGTATTTAAATGAAATAATAAAAAGGGACAACTAATTTCCAAGTCATGTACACAAAAGCAGTTTCCATAGGAACAGCAATATACACTTCAAGTTGAGGAATAAAACAGATATGCATTCTAAGCAAAAAAAAAACTGCATTGTAACTGTAGTTTGTACAGACTGTTTTCCAAGTCTCACTAAAGTGTACATTTTACTTGCAAAAAAAATGTCGCTTTCCCATGATATATCTTTGACATCTCAATTCTAAAGCTTCCAATATACATCCATATTTTCTTTCATACAGCAGAAGGCATAATTTTTCTGACATTTTAATGATTAATATTATCAAATAGAAATCTAAAATGTCTATTGTTGCTTCTTAATTCAGATTGTTGTCAGAATGAATAGAAGTGATGAAGAATTGGTACAGAACTGCTGCTGCTGCAGTCTTCAAAAAGATATTTGTTTTATATATTAAAAACGCTCCAAAATAATTAGTACCAGTGAAAACTGTTTGTCCATCAATGTCAATATTTATGAAATGGAGTTGCACAGTGGGTGGAAAAAAGTATAAAACAAAGATGTTCTTTATTGTTAATGTAATACTCTACCAAATTTGTGCAGTATAATTTCTGCCCTTGTATAAATATTTTGCAATATGTCGAATCCAGTTTTATTTTTATTTCATTCTTGGGATGTGGGCAGCAATGGCAAGGGCACATTTAGTGACCCAGTTGATTGTCAAGCTCGCTTTTGTTTGGTAAATCAAGGTTAAAGCTCTTGGAAGTACTGGGAAATGGATTCAAAACTGACTTAGAATTATAGAAGCTTACAACATGGAAACAGGCCCTTCGGCCCAACATGTCCATGTCACCCAGTTTATACCACTAAGCTAGTCCCAATTGCCTGCACTTGGCCCATATCCCTCTATACCCATCTTACCCATGTAACTGTCCAAATGCTTTTTAAAAGACAAAATTGTACCCGCCTCTACTACTGACTCTGGCAGCTCGTTCCAGACACTCACCACCCTTTTGAATGAAAAAATTGCCCCTCTGGACCCTTTTGTATCTCTCCCCTCTCACCTTAAATCTATGCCCCCTCGTTATAGACTCCCCTACCTTTGGAAAAAGATTTTGACTATCTACCTTATCTATGCCCCTCATTATTTTATAGACTTCTATAAGATCACCCCTTAACCTCCTACTCTCCAGGGAAAAAAGTCTCAGTCTATCCAACCTCTCCCTGTAAGTCAAACCATCAAGTCCTGGTAGCATCCTAGTAAATCTTTTCTGCACTCTTTCTAGTTTAATAATATCCTTTCTATAATAGGGTGACCAGAACTGTACACAGTATTCCAAGTGTGGCCTTGTACAACTTCAACAAGACATCCCAACTCCTGTATTCAATGTTCTGACCAATGAAACCAAGCATGCCGAATGCCTTCTTCACCACCCTATCCACCTGTGACTCCACTTTCAAGGAGCTATGAACCTGTACTCCTAGATCTCTTTGTTCTATAACTCTCCCCAAGGCCCTACCATTAACGGAGTAGGTCCTGGCCTGATTTGATCTCCCAAAATGCATCACCTCACATTTATCTAAATTAAACTCCATCTGCCATTCATCGGCCCACTGGCCCAATTTATCAAGATCCCGTTGCAATCCTAGATAACCTTCTTCACTGTTCACAATGCCACCAACCATGCCTCCTAAATTCTCATCCAAATCATTAATATAAATAACAAATAACAGCGGACCCAGCACCGATCCCTGAGGCACACCGTTGGTCACAGACTTGGCAATGAAGCAGAAATGATAAATAGAAGAAGCTCTATCTTGTGGTGGGGTTCGGAGGGTGTGGGGGTGGATGGGGAGTGGGAGGAATCATAAAAGGCATCCAGGCCAAATAAGCAGATGGGCTAAGGAATGGCAAATGGGTTGTAGGCAAATGTGAAGCATTTGTTTGAACTGAGGAAATAGCTAAAAGTGGGGAGTGAATTCTTAAACGGGTCATTAAGTAGAATTTTGTCGGTATAAAATAAGTTTGTGCTAGCAATGGACCACCGAATGCAGAAAAGAAACAACTGAATGAGATGCTGATAAAACGAGTCTTGTTGAAAGAAGGTAAGGAAGTCGGTTTAACCTTGGTACTGAAACAGAGTGGGCCTGAACGTACAAGACCAGGCAAGTAAGTATCAGTTCTAATGAATCAAATTCCGAGGAGCACTGCAGCTCGGAGTGCAGAAGGGAGCAGGATCAAGAGCTGGGTGAGTGATCTGTATGCGGCATGCAATGTGTGGGATACCTGGGCTCAAGGAAGAATGCACGTGCATGAAGTGTCCGAGTCATGTTGCTCAAGCAGAGAAATGCAGAGTTGGAGGCCCAAACTGGCTACATTTTATCGTATATTTGCGGAGGAAAGTTTTTTTTTTATTCGTTCATGGGACGTGGGCGCCGCTGGCATTTATTGCCCAGCCCTAATTGTCCTTGAGAAGCCTTCTTGAATCGCTGCCGTGTGGTGAAGGTTCTCCCACAGTGCTGTTAGATAGTGAGTTCAAGGATTTTGACCCAGCGATGGTGAAGGAACGGCGATATATTTCCAAGTCAGGATGGTGTGTGACTTGGAGGGGAACGTGCAGGTGGTGGTGTTCCCATGTGCCTGCTGCCCTTGTCCTTCTAGGTGGTAGAGGTCGCGGGTTTGGGAGGTGCTGTCGAAGAAGCCTTGGCGAGTTGCTGCAGTGCATCCTGTAGATGGTACACACTGTAGCCACTGTACGCCGGTGGTGAAGGGAGTGAATGTTTAGGGTGGTGGATGGGGTGCCAATCAAGCGGGCTGCTTTGTCCTGGATGGTGTCGAGCTTCTTGAGTGTTGTTGGAGCTGCCCTCATCCAGGCAAGTGGAGAGTATTCCATCATACTCCTGACTTGTGCCTTTTAGATGGTGGAAAGGCTTTGGGGAGTCAGGAGGTGAGTCACTCGCCGCAGAATACCCGGCCTCTGACCTGCTCTTGTAGCCACAATATTTATATGGCTGGTCCAGTTAAGTTTCTGGTCAGTGGTGACCCCCAGGATGTTGATGGTGGGGGATTCGGCGGTGGTAATGCCGTTGAATATCAAGGGGAGGTGATTAGATTCTCTCTTGTTGGAGATGGTCATTGCCTGGCACTTGTCTGGCGCGAATGTTGTTTGCCACTTATCGAGGTCCAGGTCTTGCTGCATGCGGGCACGGACTGCTTCATTATCTGAGGGGTTGCGAATGGAACTGAACACTGTGCAATCATCAGCGAACATCCCCATTTCTGATCTTATGATGGAGGGAAGGTCATTGATGAAGCAGCTGAAGATGATTGGGCCGAGGACACTGCCCTGAGGAACTTCTGCAGCAATGTCCTGGGGTTGAGATGATTGGCCTTCAACAACCATTACCATCTTCTTTTGTGCTAGGTATGACTCCAGCCACTGGAGAGTTTTCCCCCTTTTTTTTTTACTCGTTCCATAGGATGCACTGCAGCAACTCGCCAAGGCTTCTTTGACAGCACCTCCCAAACCCGCGACCTCTATTACCTAGAAGGACAAGGGAAGCAGGCACATGGGAACAACACCACCTGCATGTTTCCCTCCAAGTCACACGCCATCCTGACTTGGAAATATATCGCCGTTCCTTCATCGTCGCTGGGTCAAAATCCTGGAACTCTCTTCTTAACAGCACTGTGGGAGAACCTTCACCACACGGATTGCAGCTGTTCAAGAAGGCGGCTCACCACCACCGTCTCAAGGTCAATTAGGGATGGGCAATAAATGCCGGCCTCGCCAGCAACGTCCATATCCCATGAACGAATAAAAAAAGCAATTGGTCGGATTGGATTTGTCCTGCTTTTTGTGGATAGGACATACCTGGGCAATTTTCCACATTGTCGGGTAGATGCCCAGTACTGTCCCAGTACAGCTACAACACTGAAGATGTACCAGAAGATGGTCATCCAACATTTGGAAAGGAATAGTGAAACAAAGAGAAGATGGACATGGATGACTGCCTGCTGAGAAAGTAGTTGAATAATTGGACTCAAAACTAAGGCAGCCTTAAACTGCATTCTGGAAGTTGTGGTTGTGCAGAATGACCAAAGTGATTCCTGCGAATCAGTCTTGTGGAGCCCCTTCATTTTGGGAAGTCAAATGAATTGTCCAAACACCTAAAAGATGGATAAATCTCCAGAAGGAAATGTTATTGGAGAAATTTCAAACACCGACAAGCTAATTTTATGGGTAAGTTTTTTTAAAAATGATATGCATGCCCAGAGTTTTATTTAGTGTTCTAATACAGGGTCATGCTGGGAGTTTTCTCTACCGAAAGCTGACATACAGTCATGTGGGTGAATGCTGGGATTTTTCCCACACGCTGCTTCCATATAGTCACAATGGTAGCTGGTAGGAGTTGTCGCCTGCTACATTGTAGAGTCTTCCTTTGAACTGACAGAGAGAATTCTGGAAACCTCCATGAATTCGAACCTTAGTCTTCTCGGACAAAGACACACCACCAACTAAAGATATAATTAGCGACGTTCAAGCACGCAAGACAATGCATGCATATGTTTAATTGTTTTCTTGCAAATTTAGTTGTTTTTTCCCTTTTTATTAAGTTACACACCTTAATTACAGTCCTAATTTTCTTTCTTAGATGATTGCTGAAAGGATTTTCACTCACTACATTTTTCCAGTCAGAAAATCTTCCTTTTATCCCTACCCTTTGCTCAGTACCCTTCCACCATCTCTCTATCCAAGTAACTGATTAGCATTAATTCCCAACTCCATTGTATTTGGCAGAAGTCTTTTATGTGGATACTTAAGAAATGTTTTTGAATAACCATTGAAATCGTGTTCACTGCATTTCTTTTGTTTATCCTCTGCTTTGTCTTTGAAGGGATATAAGTCAGAGACAGAGAGCAAGACAAAACAAGGCCCGGACAGATAGTGTCTTTCCTCATTCCAGCAAATAAATTCAGGTTTTTCTTTTCAATCAAAAAAACAATTTAAATTTTGAAAGTTTCACAACTAAACATAAAGGCTTCGGTTCCATCTCCTGTGTGCGGTTGACAGAAATTGCATTCCAAATGATCACAGCTGTGCTCACTACGTATATAGGTTCAGTGTGTAAGGAAGCATTTTTGACCAGAAATGTTGTCCTCCTTCCCCCCAAATTGCTTAATACTCAGGTCCCATTATTCACACCTCCAAGAGCTCAACAACTACAACAACTCGCATTGATATAGTGTCTTTAATGTAGAAAAATGCCCCAAGCCAATTCACAGAGGCGTAATAAGAAAAAAAATGGACAGTGAATCAAAGAAGGAAATATTAGGTGGGGTAAGCAAAAGCTTGATCAAAGAGATGAGTTTTCAGAAGGGTCTTAAAGGAAGTGAGGGAGGTGGAGAGGCAGAGGCAGACAAGGGCCACCCAATTTTCCGCTGCTTCCTGCCGCTTCTCCCATGTTCCGGTTAAAACCGCTGTGCCCTCGAGCTCCCTCAGACAGGGGAGAAGTTAACTCGCCAGCACGGTTTCCCCACCGAGTTAAAATGTATCCCCTCGCCCCCGGTTAAGCTGAACGTCCGCTGGCGGAGCGGGAGAAGTCCAGTGGCATTGACCTCAGGCTTCCTGTGAGAGCAGTGTGTGTGTGTGTGTAAATGATGACATTTGCACTGTGATAATGTTACAATAAGCTCTATGAATCATTTGCCGATTTTTTTTTAATGACTCTTTTAAAACAAAATGTACTCCTCAATAAAATAAAGCCTCAAGTTTGTTTTGTTGAGTACAAGCAGGATTTTCTCTCTGTTTATTTTACATGCATGGATGCCTGCTCTAATTGTAAAATGCTGAAAGTTACTCGGGATGTTACCACAATAATTGCTTTTATGTCGCTGAGGCATATGCCTTTATGTGACTCATACAGCAACTGTGGAGACGACAATTGCTTTTAGTATACAGTGATAAGTAAATGGAACAGATTATAAAGGGTGAGTTTACCGCATCAGTCCTGAAATTGTTCAGAAAGAATACTTACCATTTTTCAAATGTTACAGTGCAAACAGATTCGAGTTTAAAATATTGATTACAGGAATTCAAGGGAAAATGTTATTATTTGCTGAGCCTCTCCCAGAAGCATTTATAATCTAAGCAAAGATTGGCTTTGAAATACAATGCATCTCTCACAAATACATCGGCTGGCTTTAACTTTAACCTAACCTGCCCGTCGGGAAGCTGACAGGATCGGGTCAAATGCTGGTTTTATGCCCCGCCTGATTTTACTCTTCGTTGAAGTCATTGTGGAGTAATGTTGGACAGGGTGTAAAGCCAGCGTTCGACTTGATTCCATGGGTTCCTCCCTCAACAAGATAGGTTGAAAGTACCCCCATCATGTTACAGGATCATAAGATTGCGGTGGATGGGAAGGCCATTCGGCCCATCTTAATTCATTTATCCAATAATTTTCAAAAGTATCCCTGTCTCAGCATCTGATTGCTTCTTAAAGGACTCCAGGGTTTTCATCTCCACTACTCTTCCTGGACGTTTATTCCATATGTTGCCCACTCTTTGTGTGAAGGAGAATTTCCTTACCTCCGTCCCAAATTTACCATCCAGTTCGAATCTACATTCCCTTGTCCTACTCGCTATTTAATTTAAAGCAATATTCCAGATTTACCTTGATGTCAGCCGTGGCTCAGTCAGTCACACTCCCGCCTCTGAATCAGAATGGTTGTGGGTTCATAGACCCACTCCAGAGACCTGAGCACAAAATCTAAACTGACTCTCCAGTATAGTGCTGCTTTGTCAGAGATGCCAGTTTTCGGATGAGATATTAAACCAAGGCCTCATCTGCTCTCTCGGGTGGACGTAAAAGATTCCATGGCACTATTTTCCAGAAGAGCTGGGGAGTTGTCCCCAGTGTACTGGTCAACATTTAACCTTCAACCAACATCACTAAAACAAATCATCTGGTCATCATCACATTGCTGTTTGTGGGATCTTGCTGTGTGCAAATTGGCTGCCGCATTTCCTACATTACAACAGTGACTACACTTCAAAAGTACTTTATTGGCTGGGAAGTGCTTTGGGATGTCCTGAGGTTATGAAAGATGCTATGATATAAATGCAAGTCTTCCTTCTTTCTTACATGGCTCTAGAAGACCATCACCTCTTTTGGCTTCGTTCTTAGCTATTTCAACACCCCTTGTGGAGTTACATGTGACATTTATTATTTCTTTCTATGTGCAACATTTTAGACTTGTCTGCATTAAATTTTTTCTGCCATTT
Source organism: Heptranchias perlo (assembly GCF_035084215.1). Taxonomy (NCBI): domain Eukaryota; kingdom Metazoa; phylum Chordata; class Chondrichthyes; order Hexanchiformes; family Hexanchidae; genus Heptranchias; species Heptranchias perlo. The sequence goes on along the minus strand of NC_090339.1, from coordinate 57,442,597 downwards.
ACATGTCCTATCCAACTCATTCTTTAATTTCTAAGCGATCTCCTAGGATTCCACTGCCTCTCGTTGTTTGTTATCATCTGCAAATTTGACCACTTTGCATTGATCTTGTTATTCCAGGACAGTTATGTAAACAGCAGTGGTCCCAACACCAAGCCCAGGGGCACCCCACACAGTGCTCCCCTTCCCCGACACAACTCTTCTAAAGAGTACTCATTTTCTACATAACCTCTGGACGTCCCAAAGTGCATTACAATCAATTAAGTGCTTTTTGAAGGGTAGTCACTGTTGTAATGTAGGAAATGCAGCAGCCAATGTGCACACAGCAAGGTCCCACAAACAGCAATGTGATAACAACCAGATAATCTCTTTTAGTGATGTTGGTTGAA